>NC_139562.1:35615168-36231168 GCF_965112155.1 Podarcis liolepis
GCTAAGTACTACAAATCTAATGTGTGATCTTAGCCGGTGACTGGCAGTGAATGTCGTGTTCACAGGGGCATTGTCAATAAACATCTCCCATTTCCTTTTTTTGTACAAAAGAGCACTTATTCAAGAACAACTTGTGCGAACAAGAAAAGCAAACCTCAACAGACCCCAATATAAACTTTAAGAAACTTAACTTTCACATGTCCATAGCTATCACCATTATTGAGTAGGAAATTATTGAGAACAGAGGAGAATAGGGAGATTGTGTCTGCAGGATTTCTTAGTTTTCTTTTAATGCCCCAAGGGAAGAATTTTGTTTTGTGTGCTATTATGTATCAATAGTTACTGTTTTTATTCCCAAAATAGCAAGGCGAGAGATGAGATGATAGCAATATTCTAAAGGAAAAGGAAAAGGATGGTTTAAAAACCCCACAACCAAATATAGATTGGTTCATTAATATATTCTACCTGAATCAGGTATGCTCGGACAGCAGCAGCAGAAAGAGGAGGGTATGCAAGAATTGGCTTAGTTGTTTCTCCAATGCTATCACTGATAAGATTTCCATCTGAGTCATATGCTGCAACTGCAAATATGTAACTCTGATTGGGCTCTAAGTCTTCTACTTCCAAGATGCAAGTTTCATCAAATGGTACCTTAAAATAAAGAATAACTTCATTGGGGTCAAAAAAGAAATAGCACTATGTTAATGGGCAGCAGTATAAACAATGATAGCAGCAACTTTGGTACCATACAGTTTGGCACAATTATGGGAGGTGGGCTTTAAAAGCTTGTCATAAATCCCCTAAAAAGATGTGTGCGATTTACACATTGTAACCAAAGAACTTTGCTATTACCAAGACTAAAAATACCACTAAAACCTGGAAGATTTCTAAGTGACAGCTCCCCTTCATTTGCTTTTTCTACAGGATATTTGCCAACTTCCTCACTGTGTCATGAACTGGCAGGATGACGGGGAGGAGAAAGAGGATCACGGTGAGGGGTGTAGCCAGGATTAGGACACACCGAGGCAAGCAAGGGATGGGGAAGGAAGTACTCATGGGGTGGTGGAGGATGGCAAAGGGATGGTGGTCAATGCACATTAACCAGAGCAGCAGGACCCATCACCAGAGCCAGAGAGGCCCCTGACTCCATGAACACAGTGGGCTCTGAGGCATAGGGGGGGCAGGAGGGGCGCTCTAGGAGGCTGAGGCAGGCAAGGGCAGAAAGCCAAGATGCCTAGCTGGCCAAGTGCGGCTCACTAGCTCTGGAAGTGTGTGATTCCTCAGCTGGAGAAGGCAGAATATGTGAGGGCCACGTGCCTCATCAAGGCCAGATGCTGCAATCAGCATCCAGGAAAAGGAAAGCAGAATGGATGTGAAGTGTCTGTTCAACTGCCCATGTTGATGGACCTTGGCTTGGATGCTCCTGGGCCTCTATGGGGCTGTGCTTCAGGTTTGACTCTGGACTGCATTCTGATCGCTGGACTTCAGACTTGGCTACTTGGATTGACCCTGGATTGCGTTTCCTGACCTTTGGACTTTGGACCAGGTAGGCCAGGGGTTCAGAACACATTGCTATTCTCAGGTCTTTTACACTACAACAGAAATCAGAAAAAGTTCACCTATCAGGCATATCATGCTTTAAACTTCAAAGAACAAAGTTCAAAGCATGAAAAGAAGATGCCTGTTATATATGCCTGTTCTTCTGATCAGTAGGTGAACCACTAAAATTCTATTAGAGAGAAGGAAAATGTTCCTTAGGGTTTCCAGTGCCTATAAAGCACTCAGGATTCAGATTATGAACCACATCAGCAACCATCACATTGTAACACCTACATGCTACCGATTTCCTGCCATTAATACTCAATACAATACAAACACCTTCAAATCAGGAACATTATGGCCTGGCACATTTTTTTTATTCTGCCCAGGGAGACCTAAAAATCCATCACTAATCACTACTTGCATCAGTGCTATTTGCCAGCTCCTCACTGAGCCCTGTCAGGTTAACATTGATGGAAATGCCTGTCTGTAGATCAGTCATTGTGTTTAACCTGTAAATATGCAATCCTAACACCACAACTGGTCCTGCTGGATAGGGTTAGGATAAATTGGAGGTGCCATCTCTGCCAGGAGTAAAGCTCTGCCACAAAAGAGGCCCCCTCTGAAAGTGAAGGTGTTTGAGAAGCTACCAATAGCAGTGCTCCTATCAACGGTAGCAAGCTTAGGGCCTCAAAATAGGTGAGAGGCAGGAATGGACCAGATCCAGACACAGATCCACTGGATTCAAATCCTAGTTCACCCTGACAGAAGCCTAATTTGAGCCCCCCATCTGGACTGGAAAAAAGTCTACCACCTTCCACCCTGGCTGCTGTAAGACAGTCCTGCTGCTCCCTTAGAATTATTTTTTCTTTGTTATAATAATTATACAGGGAGGGGGCAGTGCCTTATTTAAACTCAATGTTACTGGCCTCTTTTTACAGTTTATGCTTGGTGCAGGAAGCAGATTTGGGTGAGATCCTGGATTAAACCATTTAGAGTAAAATCTGCCACACTAAGACACTTTTCCTCTGCATCAGCCCATATTTAAGAGAATTCCCTAAAACAGTCCATATGTTGGACTATACACCTGTGAGACTAGCACATATTAAAAATATAAATAATCAAACTTGTTGGAGGGCTTTGTGGTGCTATAGGCACATACTGACACATCGTGTAAGGTTTGTCACCATGCAGCTACTTTCTGGGCACAAATTATTAAGAAAATGAGAGCAATTATTGGCAGTTTCCTGGTCCTAAACCTCAAATTGTGTCGTCTTCATATTTTCTCAAGAATTAATGCTGACCACCCTTTAAAATCTTTGTAATTTTCATTTTAGTTGCAATCAGACTGGTTGTACACAGAGGTGGAATGATGTTTCTGTTATTAATGTGAACTTGCAGGGCACTTCTAGACCAATAGACTTTTGTGATGCACATAAACAAATGACATATGAAGCCACTTATCCCAGGGAAGCGTGACTTATTCGGCAGTATCTATGACATATGACCTTTGTCCAAACCTTTCTTGCTTAAGAAACGGAAATTCCTCCTCTTCATTTCTCGCCTTATGCCTCCCTTTCTGCCTTGAACTTACCTTGGTTACCACAAAGCCATTCTGGCGACTGTTTCTGTCGTCCCCCCGCCCCCCCCCAAGTATGTTTGGTGTATCATATTACAATTTATTCATTCTTGGCCTTTTCAAGTTTTAATAATAAAAGGTATTTCTTTAAAAAAGAAAGAATGAATTAGTCCTCATCTACGAAGTTGTAGTCAGTTTGTATTACTCAACTGACATAATTACTGATGCTTGCCACGCCTCATTAAATACGCCAAATTCCATTTTCATTTCTCAGTAGATTAGAATACTAGCTGCTGATGCTACAAATACTCAAAAGCATCCAGTGGTACCTCGGGTTAAGTACTTAATTCGAACCGGAGGTCTGTTCTTAACCTGAAACTGTTCTTAACCTGAAGCACCACTTTAGCTAATGGGGCCTCCTGCTGCCGCCGCGCTGCCGGAGCATGATTTCTGTTCTCACACTGAAGCAAAGTGCTATAACCTGAAGCACTATTTCTGGGTTAGCTGAGTCTGTAACCTGAAGCGTATGTAACCTGAAGCGTATGTAACCCGAGGTACCACTGTACTGAAAGCTGGGGAAAGTTAGGCTATTTCCTTACAGAATTCCTAAGGAGAATGGGAATTAAAGTGGGCTCAAGTTGCATCTTCCCCATAAAGTCTATTAAGTGGTACCTCGGGTTAAGTACTTAATTCATTCCGGAGGTCCATACTTAACCTGAAACTGTTCTTAACCTGAAGCACCACTTTAGCTAATGGGGCCTGCTGCTGCGATGCAGGATCACGATTTCTGTTCTCATCCTGAAGCAAGGTTCTTAACCCGAGGTAATATTTCTGGGTTAGCGGAGTCTGTAACCTGAAGCGTATGTAACCTGAGGTACCACTGTATGTTCTTCTTCCACTACGTTCAGCATTACCACTCTTGCCTGCACCAGCAATGCAGTTCAGAAGTAGTCAGGCAGACAAACTCACAGAGGACCACGAATATAGAAGACCTTACCACTTCTGCCGTATTCTTAAGGCTGTAATTATTTAACCGGACTTTTGGGTTACATCCTTCTGCTACACGTCCAAAAATACAGTACCATGCGATCTTTAAAAAGAAAATGAGAGTTGTAATATGTACATCAAAGTAAAAATGTTTAGGATTGCTCTATAATACCTGGCAGTTAAACAGTAAGGTGCTGGGAAAATATTTTCCAAATCACTATGGGATTCTAATTATGGTGCTACTTAATTTTGCAAAGTTCACAAAAGGAAAATTTCCCATTCCCTCCTTCCCCCTGCAGCTACCTGTGAATAATTACTTTAAATTAAGTTGGTTGTTAAATGTACATGTTAAATTTCTTAGGGGTGCTCCCTGACAGGTGTTTATTGTAGAATAAGTGTTCCTCATGAACCCAAAATTCTGAGTTTTCACACAACATCACTGACATCCAAACACCGACCTGATTTCCCACCACCACTCTGCATTTGCTCTTTCTTCGATTATTTCAATAAGATGTAAAAAATAAGCTTGCTGCAAACCACCCATTTGTCAGATCTGAACAATATTAAACCCCTATCTAGAAGCACCCTAAATTGCATTTAATGTTAAAACAATAATATAGCCACTGTATTTTATTATATAATTTGTAGTTTATGAATGCTTTAAATTCCCCTTTTGTCTGGCTAAAAGTGCCCTTCTGAGTTCACTCCCCACCAGTGAAAACCCCTTCTAAAAAGCACTGGATTATATTTGTTACCTCCCTAGGAAACAAATTCTGCAGCATACAGGTGCTAATACAATATACTGTACATTTAAATACTGGCTTCTTCAAATACTGAAGTCATAGAAGCCCACAGAACTAAAATATGTGTGAGACATACAAAATAGTGCTACTTGTAAAACAAAATATAGCAATTTCAATGAAATACTCAATCATTTTCAATTCAAACAGGTATGCTATAGTTCACGTACTGAGCAGTATTGACTTTCTGTCTAAATATTTTATGTATTTTAATGGAACTTAGAATGTCAAACAATATAATCATGAATTTATTTTCTAAAATGTGGTTCTAGAGTGATGAACTGTCTGGTTTACTATCTACAATTTTAAAAACCTTTTTAAAAAACTTCATGAAAAAGGACATATGTGACTATATTGTGCCACCTAGTGATGAATGCTCTGATCTGCATAAAGCATTGTGCAGAAACAACTGCGCCATAGCAGGATGTACACAGAGCACAAATTTATCTTTCTGTCGATACTTAAATACGTGCATAAAATATTTTACATTTAAGATTTGTCAGTGAATTATCTCACTGATGGATGAACACCTTGCATGCTCACACTGAATACTGAACATAAAATTATATTTAAAAAGAAGTGGGAAAAGGTACTTGCATTCCTTATAATCAAGCAAAATATAATTCTGTGTAAAAAGTATGTGTATCCCATTGACTCATGGCAGTATCCAAGCACTTCTGCTAGCAATGGAACTCCACCTTTGCCCCCACTTTCCTCTCCCTGCACTCCTCCTAAATCTGTTACAGAGTTTCCCCAAACCCTCCAGAGCAGGGGGGTGGGGTGCGCATGGTGAGAAAAGAGGGAGGGAGTTCTGTTGTGCAAATGAAATCCTTGTAGTACTAGAAATACTGTGATGGATACCATCCATGAGTCAGAGTCCAACATGGCATGAGCAGTCTTTTACTTGCGCAACAGGACTTCATGTTCTTCTCCCTCCTCCAGTTCCCAAATCACTCTGAAGCAACCATTCAGGGTAGATTTTGATGGCAGATGGGGAACTGTAGTGAGGAGGAGAAGGGGAAGTCCCATTGCATGAACAGATTCCATTCCACTTGCACATAGAGTTGGATACATTCAACCCTTGGCCATATTCATGGCACAACAAACTGGCCAAATGTTGTTTAGTGTATATATGTGGGTGTGAGTGTGCTAAGAGGTATTACCTTAACATCTGAAGCAAATGGTGCTGGTTTAAAAGCCATGGAATTGTGTGATCTGGACAGCAATATAGGAGGAGGTGGAACTTTGCTTTTCACGCTACTTGCAGGTTGCAAGAAAGCAGAACGTATTGCATTTTGTTCAGCTTCTGCTTTCTGTATTAGAGTAAGCGCTTCCTAAGATTTAAAAAGGCTCAAGAATGTTATTTGGCTTACATATACTGTATTTCAGATGCAAACAGAGAGAATAAATATAAAGAACAGCTGATTCATAGGGCAGAGAATAAGAACAGTCAGGAATACAACATTTTTAGTGTGTGCCTGGACAAGCATTTTTTCACACAATTTATGTGACATTTATGCAAAGAGCGGACACATTCTGTACCCCACCCAGTGATCTATCACTGTTTCTGGTTTGTTATTAAAGTTTGTTCCTTGTTTACCAAAATTTCATTACAGAGGTCCCTGCCATTGCCCCTCTTTCCAGACTTTGTCCTGCCCCTCCTCTTTTATCATCATTTCCCACCCTAGTTATGAATTTGCACTACAGGGTTTGTAGCTATAGCTTTGGAAAGAGAAAGTACATATCTATGGAAAATGCATCAAGATCAGGACTGAGACAGAACTGAAATGAAGAGCAGTGGCCTAAACAAACCCTTATACTTGGACCTAGGAAATCTAAGTGGTTTATCACAAATTCATTGGACAGTCTTCCGCTAGTTACAACCCCTGATTTAGTTCTCTATTTAAATAAATAATAATGAGCTATCAGAGTTGGGGTGAGAACTATTACTCCAGAGTGAGGGTCTGTTGGGAGCGATGACACTTTCATGCCTCAAGCAACAGGAGGAACAGTTCCCACTTGGGGGCGCCCAATGGAGAAGAACCATTCCAGTAGGAATGTTAAGATTCCCATAGGTTCCAAGTACAGTACATGAAAGCCTTAACCAAACTCTTCACTAAAGTAATATTTCTATACATTTATATGTAAATAAATTAATTATCTGGAACTGAAGAAGCATGATGCAATAGATCTCCAACTGTTATTTGTCTTGTTGTTTATAAACCCAAAAGTGGGTTCCAGGGAAGAAATGTCTGGTAGGAATGTGTCCTTGACCTGTGATAAAGCTTACTGATTGCCTGATGGAGGGTGAGTTGGTGGGCTGGTAAGGTGAAACCTCTTATTTTTGTGTGGTTAGAATATAGCCTACTGTACACTCTTCTACCCATGTCCCTGGAAGGTTTCCCAAATGGGAATACAGCCTCCAGGCTGAAAGAGGTTCCTGACCCCAGGCCTAAATCTTTCGTTTCCCACTACCTGAATCATTGTTAATGCTTAATAGAAATAGAATTACACTTAGATATATGATTTTGAGAAGTGATTTCCTAAAAACTCACAATTAAAAAAAGAAAGAGACCTGCCAGGTTTGCTACTATTGTTAATTTTAACATTTATATTGCCAACAATTTCCTCAGAGTCTTCAACATACAATTATGCCAACAGCAAACTAATATAAGGATGCATAATAATGGGACTTCCGTTAATTGCAAGGTAATTTATATTACCTCAAGTAGCTGTTTTGGGGAAGAACTGGCTGCCCCTACTGGCATCAGTGTAGCCTTCTGCATCAAATAGAGAGCTCTGGACAATTTATTCTTCTTTATTTTATTTGTTACATCTTGTTCTGTGAAGCAATTGTTTAAAGTAAAATAGTAAATCAGGCAAAGCACAGTGTTTCCATAATCTAATTTTACAAGTACATATTAATGTACATTACCTGTTAAATGTTTGAACTGGTGTAAATTCTTTGCAGTGGCCTTTGATTTGATATTTTTACCACCAATCTGAATGCCTACAAAGAAGTAAGCATTAGTTTACATCAAATGTCATTTGCTTAAAACAACGTAATACATTAGATTCTATATGAGTCCTGTATTTATCATCCCACCGTGGCATTAGGATTACTTTTCTGTTTCGTTTCATTTGACTCTTCAGATTGTATAAAACTAGAGTGTACACTGAAGTATGCAAAATTGCATCCCTTTTATGACACCTGGGTGGCTTCACACACTGCTAGGCACACACAGTTGCTGCAGATACAGCTGCTACTCAAAAGTTGCAGGTGTAACATTGCAACACATGCTGTGGATATCACCTTTCTGCACCTGAGTGCAAGCACCAGGAGTCCTGAGTGGACAGGTGGGCCCCACTGCATTTGCATATAGATGGTTCAAGATGCATGTATATTATCCACAGTTTGCAAGTTTGTTAATTTCAAATCTGAGATGAATAGAAAAGGTTTATTTAGGCCCAATATTTGGATTATTCCTGGTTTAGAATGAGGGTGCCAGATGCTTGCAGCATAACAGAACTCAAAACTCAAAAGCTACTCGTGGAAGAACAAGACAGACAGAATGCAAAATGAATGCCTCCCTTGTATTGAAAGTGGATGCTTAGGATGCTTCACAATGATCTTCAAATGATTTTTCCCCCTCACTTATACTTAACACTAAAACATTTAAATCAGGGGTTCATGAAATGGTACTGTAACTCTGAGAGAGTGTGTAGTCTTGCTTTTTTAAAAAACAAAAACAAAACTAACATTAAGTAATCTGGCTCAATAGCCCAGCTTCATCCACTGTCCCTCAGGAAAACTCAAGAAGATGAAGGAAAGGTGTAGAAACAAGCAAAGTGGTACACTTTCTTTCCCTGTGACCCTGGTGCCCCTCCTAGCTTTTTAAAGGGCAGTTACTACTGCAGTTTCTAATGGTCCCTCTGTATTCTGTCTTGGTGGCAGCTAATCTTCCAAGTCTTTTTGACAGACATTTCCAACCCAAGAGGATGGATCTGTTGATTGGTGAATTGCTCCAGCTTGCTGAATTGCTCCTTCTCCCCACTACTGGGCAGCCTTCATCTCCTTTCAAAGGTGATCATATCCCACCACATGGCACCAACTCCTTTTCCAACCCTTGTGCCAGAGAAAACCAGCCTCAGCTTTCACTTTGGGGTCATGCAATGGCCCAAATGAGCCATGCAACACAGGCTTGGGAAACCAGCAGATCACTCTCCAGTTCCCAGCCACACAATAAACACACACTCCAGTGTTGGGATACTGGGGAATGTAATCAAATTTATTTGAAAATTTAATGTAAAAAAATAGTGTTTACAAAATGGTATGGTATTCATCAATACTAATACATATGCACTTTTGAGAAGGCACTTCTGCAACCATGTTACATGTACCATAAGAGGAATAGATAACCTAGCTGGGTAGAAAAATCTCTTATTTTTAGCAAGAAGCACTGCACTTTGAATATGTATTTTACATACAGTATAGGTACTACGTGGGACAACAGTCATCCACATCCACCAAAATAGCCAGGAAATCACTGAGCTTTAAAAAATATATATAATGGGCAATATTTTACATCATATTACCATAAAGCCGTACTGGTCTTCCTCTGCAAAAATCTTTTACTAAAACATGGCATCTGTCAGTTTTACTTAATCTTACCTTGTGGCAAGTTAAGAAGTTTAACAGCTACTCGATGCTGAGCCTGAATAAGCTCAATGTGTAAATCCATAATAAAATTGTTTCCTATTACGGATTTTTCATTGATGTCATATGCTGACCATTTGTTCCAATTCTGATAGAAAGGAATTAAACAAAATTCAGTTTTAAACATTTTAGGGGGTATTTTTCAGTGTTACTGGTGATGATTCTTAAAAAATTCCTTTTTGGGGTTCCATTAAACAACCCTCACAAAGGGCAATAATAATCACAAATAAATAAAGAACAGATGGGACAGAGCATGGAAATAAACATTATACACAGAGACACACACAATTATTTCTTTTATTAAAAAGATGCTTTAAAAAAAGGCATTAGAGAAAAATACCCTAATGATCTGTTCTAATAAATTTCATTACCACTTCATTCATCTTAACTTTCATCATCTTACATATCATTCATTCTTTACGTCCCCATGCTACAATGCAGAACAAGAAAGAATTACTTATTATCTCCATTATAAGTATTATTTTTTTTGCCAAAAATGCTTGTTTCAGGAATTTTGAGTGATAGATGTCTGAAATGTCTTAAAATTATGTACACACTATACACTTGCTCTACTCAAGGAAAGTACAAACCCATTTAACAGACATATGCAGTTAATACATGTGAAAGCCTTCTAATTTTCCTATAGTGTGCAAAAGTTGTATTTGCACCTACAGAAATAGATATCTCATGCCAAATTATTGAATGTTTGGTTAAACATTTAGAGACAGAATCAACTAACCTGCTGCCCTGGCGGAAGCCAATGCAATGGCTCTCCCTAGTTCAACAGGACTTCTCTACTCTCCTTTCCCCAAATCTGCTTCGGAGGGTGAGAACCCTTATACAGTCAAACCTCGGTTGTCAAACATAATCTGTTCCGGAAGAACATTCAACTTCCGAAACATTCGACAACCGAAGTGTGGCTTCTGATTGGTTGCAAGAGCTTCTTGCACTCAAGCGGAAGCCAAATCAGACGTTCTGGTCCAAAAAATGTTCAAAAGCTGGAGTATCTACTTCTGGGGTTTTGGCGTTTGGGATCCAAAATGTACGATAACGGAGGTGTTCGGGAACTGAGGTTTGACTGTAACAGTACACACAAGGAGAGGACGAGGGAGATTGTTCTGCCTGGCAAGTGGAAAGGCTTACATGGATGGGATGATAGTCATAGTGAGAAACTCAATTCTACCCTCTTAAGCTAGGTTGTATACAACTCTGACACAACTCCTGAAGAGACACTTGAATAGGTGAAACAATGGAGTGGGGATCAGTTATTTAAAAATCCCCACCCAGTTATTTAGAAAGTTATTAAAAAATCCCTACCCAGACAAATCCCTATGGATGTGTGTGTGAGAGAGAAAGAGATGCGCTTGGGAGATAGAAGCATGTTTGTGCTGTGTGAGAGAAGTGTTATATATGTTAGTGTTGTCTATTTGGCCACTGCCATGGGCAACAGTAGCAGCTGTTCCTCTTAGCAGTCAAGCTCCCATTATTTTCCCCAGAATGACACATAGAGGAGGAAGATATGAGAAATATGGCACTGCAGACAGACAAGCAAAAAAATAATAATGGATGAAATAATTTCAGTAGAATGAAAAAGCTCCACTGAAAATTGTTAAGAGAATTGGTGGATAAGAAAAAAAAAAGTGAGATATATAGATCAGATGCTTAAGCAGTTTAGGGGTGAGAGAAAGAAAATTGGATGAGAAGGTGGAAAGAAAGAGTGGGAAAGGGGGTGTTCTCAATGAGCCAAGCAAATCTGAGCGTTGTGGTTCACATCAGTTGAAGCTCATACCTTTTTGCAGCAGTTATCAAGCACCGATGTACCATCAGGTAAAAGAGTAATTAGGCGAGCTCGATTCATTGCATTAATTGCTCTGTCCAGGTACTCATAAGCCAAATGCAACTGTTCTGATGGAGATTTCTAAAAGGAGTCCACACATTAGATTAATAAAAATGAAAATTGGAAAGCTACTGATGTTGGTTCTAAGATAAATTTAAGAACAAGAAATAAAAAGGAGAGAAGCAAAATGAAATCTTTTGGGGTCCATATGAACAATTTGCTCACCAGCTAAAAGCTAGTAGATAAATGCTAAGATTATTCAAATTGCATGCACAAGATTATTCCTGCCCCAACAATCATGCAAACAATTCACAACTTGCTAACCATTATTTCTAGTTTTGGCTTCTTTTATCCTCATTATTTGGTTCTGGTTAAATGTGGGTCTATATACACAGCAAAGGTCAATGCAACACATACGTAGGATGTGTTGATACTAATTAAGGAACTGTGAGTTTGTAAAGATGGAGAAACTCATGCCCTGCTCCCACACTCACCCGAGAGTAGCTTGGAGAAAACCTGAGCTTGATATATATCTGTGTGTGTGTGTGTGTGTGTGTGTGTGTGTACCGCACTTTCCTATTGGTTTTCCTTACCTGTTACCTCTTTTCAAAATTATGAATATTAAGCAGTGGCATATCTTAGTCTAGTAGAAAAGGACACTATACCTGTATTAATGAAGGCACATCTTCAACACAGTATTCCAAAACCAATGCAGCATCATTTTTTTCTATTGGCACTAAAGAGGCGGAGAAATCAAGTTAGAAAGGGACACTGTAGTAGATATATTAACCAAAGACTCCAGCAGTGAAGTCTTCTAGTTTGTTACCTTGTTTCTACAATGGCAAATATTTATCATGCATTGACAAAGTAGCTAAATATATTTTGTCCAGAACTTAGCAGCTGCACATAAATGTCATACGATTCAAATTTCAATTTAATGTACAGCACTTTTCACAGAGGCTAATGCTAAACAGGCTGCAGTCCTAGCGAAATGCTTCCTAAATGATTCTGTAGTTTCATTTCTCAGGTATCAGAAAATATTGTATTTCAAAACCATAGTTTTCCCACTAAAATATTCTCATTGGCATCCGTCTCTTTCAGAAGACAATGGAAGATGGCAAGATCCCCAAGGATGCGTTCTACGGGGAGCTGGCTTCAGGCACCAGGCCTGTTGGCAGACCAACTCATTAAAATTAACATTTTAAAGAATGAACAGTGCAATCAACTGCTTAAGAATCTCAGCCAAGTCCCCAGCATCAGCTCATCCTGAAATATGCCGACATGGAGGACTTTATACTGTGTAGCACCAGAGTTATTCTGGCAAAACTTTCTGCTAGGGTAATCCCAACACTGCTGCAACACCAGTATGCTATAAACCTTTAAAGCCCTGCATAGAAGCACCAAATTTGAAAAAAGAAAAAACCCCTCATTTATGTAAAGCAAGTGTAGCAAACCTGTGGCTCGCCAAATATTGTTGGACACCAGCTCCAATCAACCCCAGCCAACACAGTCTATGGTCAGGGATGATTTGGACTATAATCCAAAAACATCTGGAGGGCCACCGTTTAGCCACCTTGAGATAAAGAAAATATATGCAATTCTCTACACGTATAACATTTAGGCTTCAGTCCTGTACTCATTTACTTGGGAGTTAAGACCTGCTAACCACAATGGGTCTTACTTGTGAGTAGGCATGTCTAGAACAGCACTGATAGAAACGTAGTTATAAAAGTTATTTGCTCCTGGCAAGTTCAAAGTCAAGAAAGAAAAGCAAATGCTTTTAAAAAAATTGTTCCAATTTGATCGGTCCTATGCATGTTTATGTTTCAGCATGCATACCACTTCCTATAACTTTCTTACCCATTTCTATCCCTCAAAGGACTTTTTTTTTTATTTCAGTGTGTTGCAACCAAAATGTGGGAGGCTAATAACATTACGGATTACTTAAGACTCTTACTTTCTATAGCTCTTATCTTAAAATTTGTTGTACAATAAAACTTAATTATCTACAGGCAATGCTATCACAATTGTTATTCAATTCCTTTTATTATGTTCTTACAAAAAAGTACTACACATTTACAAGTTCCCCATATGTGTTTTAACTCCTACTATAGTCTCCCCACAATACCAACATCTCACATGAACAGTTCCACACATCATCTTTATCGCTGCTAATGTAAAACAACATCACTACATTACCATAGTTTGCCTGCATTTTCTTAAACAATAACATCAACTGCATAATTCAGTCCCTCTAGAGTCTAAATATACAAGTTTTTACTGAAATTCACTTCTCTTGAAAAACATTTTCCCATCTATTTTTAATATTGTTGTGAATAGCTTAGAGGTCATTAAGTACCGTATTTTTTGCACCATAATACTCACTTTTTCCCTCCTAGAAAGTAAGGGGAAATGTCTGTGCGTGTTATGGAGGGAATGCCTATGGGTGGCATGCCTACGGATTTTCCTCCTCTAAAAACTACATGCGTGTTATGGTTGGGTGCGTGTTATAGAGCGAAAAATACGGTATTTTATACAGTTTGGGTAAAAGCTCTTATTTGAGGAAAGGAACGGTTCTACAAATGTAGTTCGTGATCAAAACATATCTGAGCTCCTATGTAATTCACAGGATTAAGGTTATCTTAAGGGCTCAGAAGTCAGCATAGGAAGCCTGCTCTTTTGTCGCTTTAGCAGATGAGTGTTAAGGAATCTTCTCCTTCAGGAAATCTAACAAGCTCCTTCCTTTCCCGTAAGATGGTTACCAAAACCCTTTTTGTTCCAGGATGCAATTTCACAATTGCTTCCGTTGTTAGTTTAATGCAAGTGCGTTTTAGTGCTCTACGTATATTTTAGTGCTGTTTTAGTATTGACACATTTTATTTCCTATAAACCCCTTTGATAATTGGTTTTAAAAGTAGGATATAAATAAAAGTAAAATAAAATAATAAAAGGTAGCATTCAGACTTCAAAGAATGACTGCTCAAAGAATGACTGCTCAATCTTCACTGCATTATGTGGCAATTGTGCATTGTCTAAACTGGGGGCAGGGGAAACTCAAGTTCATAGACAGAGTGCAGATATATCTGGCCTTAGGCTACATCTGTTTTTCCTCCGCCACCCTGCTCCCGCAAAGCCCAGCTCCGTGTCCCCCACAAGTGCTTTTACTTGGCTGTAATGTATCCTTAATTGTAATAATACCTCTTGCTTGTTGGGAGGGAGGATGGAAAGACTGACGTATAGGAACTTCTAGCGTCTGCATGGCTCAAATGTAAGCTACTGTACAATGGCACATTTGTTGCCCTGGCTGCTTTTGTCTCTGGCCACACCCACTACTGGTAAGTGACCTCCAGGAGCTTGCCCATAGCAGAATGCAGCCTTGAGGACTGAAAAAACTTCAAGATTTTAAACTAAGCTCTGCAAAGAGCTGTCTGGAGTGCCAGTGAATCCTGAAATCCTCGCATCTCCTTGCCCTGCTTTGCCTTGCCTTGTCCTGCTTGCCTGGTTCTAACTTTTCCCTTAGGTCAGAACCACATGCTGCTGAGGCCATCAGTAACAGAATGTTCCTAGCTACAACCAACCAATGTTTTCATAAAGACTATACCTGACGTGGTTCCACATTTGATTGTGAAGTCTGCAATAGTCTCCATCACTGATGTTAGCCGTAATGCAACTTCCGCCATTACCACAGTATTAGTATCTCCAAGATTAATGGCATGAATCACTTCATTAATTACATAAAGTATGTGGACCCACTAAGGAGGAAAAAATATTAAACCATTTTACATTTTTATTTAAAGTTATTTAAAAATTGTGAATGAAATGTGGCGAGCAACTGTGTGACATGGATATGGCAGGCTGCCTTTCCTAGACTGAAGGACAGAGCCACAACACAATGAATTGTCCCATCTGTGAGGTGCAGATTTCCCCTTCAGACATAGATCCAATGCCCTGGACCTCATCTATGTTCTTTAAAGCCACCTGCCTATGGAGGACAGTATCACTGTCAAGCTAGACTGCCATAGTACCACTGACTTTTCCTCAGCCTGGAGGGATGGACTCAACTATCAGTAATGGCATGGAACAGTCACACTCTCCTGGGTCCCTGCTTCTCAAGCTGCTAGCAAACCTTTGCTTGTCATGCCACCGGTTGCTTCAAAAACACTAAGTTGAAGCTCCTCCACATCTTATACCTTTTCCTCTCTTAGTTTTCAGGTTTCTGTGCCAGTCAAACTGACCTTTCATTTCTCTTATAGAAATTGCCCTGCATGTCAAGAGTATAGCTATTTATACTGAGCAGGTAGAGTACTAACGAGCAGGCATCATTACCAACACCACAGGAGCATTTCTAGATAGCTGGATGTGTGATACATAATTAACCTTAATCAATATGAGTTATGAGAAAGGTTTACCTTGGCTGTCTGGTATTTATGAAGAGACTTTAAGAAATAGCTTCCGCTATTTTGGATCCTCAGAATTGCAATTTTGCACTTTTGCCACAAAAACATGGTTGCATCTGTCATCATTTCTCTGTCTGGCAGGAGAACCTAAGGAAAAGGTATTTTTCAAAGATTTCAACTACCTGGTTTTTGAGGGTGTGGAGTCACAAAATTTAAAAGTTACAAAATTTTAAAACCCAATAATGCATTTGCAGGATTGAACACTAGTATCTCATCCTTCTCTTCCCTCCCAGCAAGCCAAATGGGTCACTGCCTCCTCCTCAGACTTCTCTTGCTTGGTGAACAAAGCCCTGCATAGCCAACTGCTTAAAAAGGGAGAAGATGGAGCACTTTCTGCTCCTGCCACCATCTCATCCTCTGACCTGGAAAGAAATTGTTGCAATGTCTTTACGTTTTAGGTAACCACCCTTAGGGGACATCATTCCCCAACAGAAAGAAGGAAGGAAAAGTAGGTGGTACCAAAAGGGCAGACAGCCAGAGCTGAAGAGCAAAAGAATGGACCAACATGCATTCGTTGGTATGCTACAGATATGTGCAAGCACACAAACGTGTAAAGAGGCTCAGTATTGTGAACAAGCCTGGAATTCTCTTTTTATAATTTGTAGCTGCCATTATTTTCTAACAAGCTCCCATTACATCCCAGTACTTCAGAACGACCCTGTGCTTCTGTTTGCAACATAGTGTTGTTGTTGTTGTTTTAGAAAGTTTCCTTAAAGTGTTGCACGGGAAACTGTCTTATACCAAGTGAGATCATCAGTACATCCAGTTCAGCATCATCTGCTGGCTTCCAGAGATTCTCCAGGGTGTGACGCTTGGGACATTCCCAGCTCTACCTGGAGATGCCAAGGACTGAACTGCTTGCAAAGCACATGTTCTACTACAGCCCTTTCCTGTGTTATATTTCTGCTTAGTTGTTATGAAACTAAAAATATTGTTGCAGCTTTCTAAATCTGGCATCCATTGTCTATTATAAAAAATATTTTGCACAAGAAATTAATTTAACACACCAATTTCATGTAGTTCATACTTAACCTCATTTTACTATACCTTTTCAGGTGTATTGATGCAGGAATAAAGAGTTCTTGCCAATGTAAAAATTTCATCAGTAGTCTTTCCTGCTGGTACTCTTCCATCTACCATTGCAATTTATTTTGAAAAGAAAATTAAAAGCAGTCAATTCCATAAAAAATGTATTTAAATCCGAATTCTCAGTTGAAGCAAATGCAGGAAATTACATGAAATACAAATGAAGCAATTTCCCACTGTTATACAGAATTTCTCTCTGAATATGGTCAATTATCTGGAAAATTTAAAGTTTAAGTTTAAAGTTTTGTCATTTAATAATGAGAAGTGCAGTATAAAAAAAGAAAATCAACAGGAAAAGAGTATTTAATCCAAGATCCCAAACATCTACCTACTCTAAAAAGCTATCTCAAAATCTTGGTCAGGCTTTTTTATTTGTATGGAAAAGGAAGTAACAAATATCTCCAAATTTGTGGGACCAACAAATGAACTGCTTAAGATGTAAGGAGCAAAACAGATTTAAAGGTGATATGGGATGCAAGTAAAGCAGTAATGCAGGGGTTTTTTAATACAGCAAAGCGCATACCAAAGAAAGATAAGAGAGCAGAAAAAACAAGAAATTTTACAAGAAGTAAAAAGAGAAAGAATTAATAAATTTCCCTCAAAAAAAGATAGTGCAACAGGATATCAAGATGTTGCAAACGCAGTATTCATTGATAATAAACCAGGAAATAGAATGGAAAATTAAATATTTAAAACAGAAACAATTTGAACAAGCTAACAAGCCAGGGAAATATTAGCTTGGCAAATAAAGAAGAAACAAGAACAAACCTGCATTAATAGAATAAATGTAGGAGGTAGAGCAGTGGAAAATCCAAAATAAGAGATCAATTTCTGAGTTTTTATACAGAACTATATCGAGCCAAACAAGCTAATTTAGAAGAAATTGGTAAATATTTAGAAGACAGAGAACTACCGTACCTAAGACACCGAAAGATAAAATGTCATTTCTGAATAGACCTGTCAAAATGGTGGAATTACAGCAAGCAATTTTACAGACAAAATTAGGAGAGGCACCTGGACCTTTCAGCAATATATTATAAAAAATTACAAGATTACCTAATACAACCTTTAAAAAGATATTATGAATAGAACTTTGAATACAGGAGAGCTACCTGAATCCTGGAAGAGTGCATACATAACTTTGATTCATAAGCAAGATAGAGATCCAGAGCTGGCTAAGAACTATCAACCTATTTTGTTGTTGAATAACGTTTATAAACTGTTTGCAGACATATTAGCTAATGGGTTGAAAACTGTATTAAAAGAGGAAATCCATCAAGATTAGGCCATATTTTTGTCAGGAAGACAAATGAAAGATAATATCAGAAACATAACTGATCTAATAGAATATTTAGAAGAAAGAAATGAAAAACAAGCTTTAATGTTTTTAGGTGCCGAGAAAGCACCTGACAATGTCAAATTTCCCTAAGTTTTAAAGTTCTTTCTCTTCTCATTATAGTCAATGGTACACCAGTACAAATATTTAACAGTTAATAACGTTAGTCACATTTTGGAAGGTACAGTGAATCATGTTTTATTACCAATATTCAGAAAAATATATCAGATGGCTTTCACTTTCTCCTTATCCTGTATTATAACTTCTTGGTGTAATCATTAACTGAGCAGCTAACTGTGACACACCTTGAAATGTGATGGATTTTCTTCCTGGACTACGAAAAGCACTTGATTCTCTGATAACACCTCCATGCACACACAAGCCGTGTCTTGGTTTTCTTGCAGATATTAGAGGCTGCATTACTAGAAGTATTTTGAGTTCTGATTCTGCTTTCTTCCATTTGGGGGCCTTTTGATTCTATAAATATATGGAGAAATGAGAGATCTTGCTTGGCCTTTGAAATCTAAGCACAACAAACTACTTTTAACATTGAGAAACTGAATTTACCTGAAGAAAGGAAAAGAACACTATAGCTGCGTGATCAAAGCTATCCCACTCCTCGTAGCTGAAAGCCATCTTAAGAAATCTCAAGGCAGCATATGCAGAAATACCACTCTTCCCTATAACAGTAATACAAAAGGTGTAAGACTCCCACAATACTCACAAACAGAAAGGAGAACACTAAACTTATTTATTTACTGATTTAACTACTTCTGCAAGTATGGGACCAATATGATTCCTTTGAATTCCTTTGCAGTAGACCAATAGCTTTCTATGAAGACTTTGTCTGATTCAAACTTCTACTCAAAGAGGTAGCTGTGACGAAAGAACCATTTAAATCTCCCTAGCCCTTTAAGGGTCAAAGTATTTACATAAAAGACATATGTCTCTCTATTTTTAAAACACAAAGCAACACAAAATACACACTGAAAATGCAAGGGTTCAAAATGTAGAAGCCCTGCCCCCATTTCTCCACCAACCATCACATGGGCTCCTCTCAGATTTTTCCCATTTAGCACTAATTTGTGATTTGGGCTTTTGCACTCAGAAATATTTACCGTATTTTTCACCCCATAGGACGCACCGCCCCATAGGACGCACCTAATTTGGGGGGGGGGGAGAAAGAAAAAAAATTATTTCCCCCCCCAAGGCACGGGGCAGGTGTGGGGGAAGCCGGAGCTTCCCCCGACCCCAGCCCCCAGAACAGCCTGCTATCCGCAAGCCTAGGGAGCCACGCCGGTCTCCCCAGGCTTGCGGAGAGGTGCGCGAAGACCGGGCGCGCTCTTCAGCGCGCACCAGGCTTCGGAATGCAGGCAGCTTCGCGCCAGGCTCCGGAGGGTGGCGCAGAGCTGCAGGAAGCCCAGGAAAGCCTGCATTCGCCCCATAGGACGCACACACATTTCCCCTTAATTTTTGGAGGGGGAAAAGTGCGTCCTATAGGGCGAAAAATACGGTACATGATTAGGAACTTTGCTACTTGAGGGGCCTTCTAAGTGTCCCTAGTACTAAGAGAGTGTGGCTGAACAGCTTGATCCTACTCTGCCCATGAGGGAAGCAAATCTTCCCTTGATATGAGATCCACTCAGCTCACTTTGTTACCACAAGCCTTTTGGTTGTCATTTAAGAATTTTTCTAGCATGCAGTAGGCCGTTCCCATAATGTGCATCACTTTTCACAGACACAAACTCCAGATGGCTGACAATGCTTATGCTAATCTGCTCACTGGATGCATGATCGAATGTAGCAAGAAATTTAAGGGTAGGAGTCAACTAATCGGTCTTGCCAGTGGAAGTCAGTGCAAGGGCTCCCCGCTAGTACAATGGGGTTTCTCCCATGTCCTCCAAAATTGGGTTGACAGGAGGGGGTGGGAGAACCCCCAGAACAATATAGGGGGAAGGAGGAGATCATTCCATCAGACAAGCTAAAAAAATTGCACTGACAGAAGAATTGCCATAGCACTATGTTGAATTCCTCTCTAAGTGTCCCGCAGAGTGGTAATGTTAACTGGCCTTCTACCTCAAAGGGGTGTGAATGCAGGTAAACAAAAAAGCTTGTTGTAGAAAATACTACAATAGTCAGATTACCACTGGCAAATAATATCATTTTAACACATCCTATCCCCAAACCATCAAAGATGCAATCCTAACTCCCTGATATTCATATCTCAGTTTGGCTAGGTTACTATGATGTGCAAGTCCTTCTCCGCTGTCCTTTGCCAGCAAATAGGAGCACCACTGGGTGTGGGGTTTCCACCACAGTGGAGGTCGCAAGATCTGCCATGACAAGCAGGAGGTTACCAGAAGCAGCCACAGAAAGTCCTGAAAGATGGTGTTTCAGAGTGCAGTCTACAGGGTCCCAAACCCCACAAATCCCCTGGTTATGACACAGCAGAAAAAGGACCTTCTGCAGCCCAGGCCAGCAGGAACTGCCAGGGCTTTAAATGTGGTCTAAGATCTGCCACTTGGTATTGCTCTGTCAGCGTTACAAGAATAAAAACCATTAATTTACCTGCTAAGATCTGTTCCATATGTGTTGATGTTCCAGTTATAACCATAGAAACAGGGATTAAGCTGCTTCGGGCAGCTACGCCACCACCTGCAATAAAACTATCTTGTTAGCCCTCATGTACTATTTTACAAGATGTTTTAATTATCATATAATTTTGAAATACATTTACTGTACATGTAAGTTTCCTAAAAGAGCAACCTAAAAGAGCAACATTTCAATATCTTTTGGTAATAAGAAGGCATGCTCAAATTGCTTATTACCTCCTTGAATATGGTTCAATAGTTATATAAGAATGGTCTCTACTACAGGGATAGCCAAAGAAGTACCCTCCAGATGTTGAACTAAAACTCCCATCATCCTTGGCCACTGTCCATACTGGCTTAACACTGATAAGAATTGTCCAAGAATATCCAGAGGGCACCACATTAGCTATCCCAACTCTACTCAATTCACTTGTTTTTCTTCATTTAACATACTATTTCTTTCCCACCTGCTGTCAGATTAGATCTCTCCCCGCCAACCACCACCATCATCACAGCTGTTGGGGGTTATTGGATCTCAGAAAATACATCAAGAGAACAGTCATAGTTTAACATCATGCGGAAAGCTGAAGTCAAAAGAAAGCAAGAAATAGAAAAGTTCAAAATGTTAAAGTCTCCAATAGGAGAACAATTAAAATTAGATTGATTTTAGGAAAGTTCTAATCCAAATATCCATCTCTCGGTTCACGTTCTTGCTTACTGTGGATTTTGGTAGCCCTACATATATTCATGTGATTTCTCCACTGCCTCACATATGGCTGAGTTTCTTGTGTTCATACTTCCACAGCTTTGAAAAAACTATTACTGTGTCTTATTTTTCTTCCACTCCGATACTAGTTTAAAGCAGAGCACTCTTCAGTCCTAGCGCAGTTTGAATTTTTAAGAAACAAACATTTTACTTTCTGATATAATGAGTAGAATTTCCACATGTTGACAATGATAATTACTTCCAATTTTTGAAAAGTAATAAAAGAATTACATTTGGTTTTCCTTGTTATAATTAGCCAATTCTCTACAATTAATTTCATCCACTTACCATCAAGAATATCCACGCCTGCAAAAAACAACTCTGAAATGACATCACGAATTTCCATTTCATCAGGAATAGGAGGGCTAGGGATCAGTGTCCGCCTATTTTTATCAAACAGAGCTTCCAAGATGCCAAAAAAGATAGATGAATTGCAATCAAATATCTCCATCATCAACCGTTCTGAGACTGTCCGAGGCCAAGGAAGCTAAATGAAACAAAAATAATCAAGGATCACATATTTAAAATAGCTGTCGTAAGTAAACAGCTCCATATAAAACCATGCTGGAGAGCTTTAAGTTAGACTGTGCACGGATAGGTAAAAAACCAGTGTGAAGTGTAAGTCTTAGCTGGAATTAAGGAAAGCTCTGTTTGTTTGTGTCATATTTAAATTATAAAAAGTAAATCTTTATGAAGCAGAATTTTTTAAAATACATTTTAGGGAAGTCATGGACTGGCTGGATGCAGAGGAGCACCTGCCAGGGAACTGCCAGGGGAAGAAGGCTCCAAGCCAGTAGACTGATAGTGGGATGACAATGAAGAGGTGGTGTCAGCAGAATAGATGACAGGGTTTAGTGAACAGTTGATTGTCGGGGCTTCAAATGTACACAGGTCTCTTTATGCACTGACAATCAGCCAGTTGTTGGTGCTTGCAGAGGGCCGTGTTGCCCTTTGAAGCACCTACAGCTGATAGTAAGGGTTTCAAAGTGCCTTGCAAAGGCTGTGTGGGCATTGCTGAACAGCAGGTGCAAGGCAGGTGAATGCCTGGTGAGCCAAATGGAGCCCACGGGGGTGGGGGGTGGGGAGTTCACTGCACTCACATTAAGGATTTCTGTTCTTCAAGAAGAGGTTGGCCCAGGAAGGTTGGTCCAATCAAGCAATATAAAAGGCCTCAGTTGAATTCTGAATCTTGTTGATACAAATTGGCTCCCTGGAGCTATCCAAGGTACTGCAACTCAAATCTGACCATACCTGCTACCTGCCTGGCTAAGTTACCCTCATGGGGTCCAGATCAGGACAGGGTGAAATGGCTAATACATACATGTTGTATATCTTTCATATTATTTTTCACTCTTGGACGAAAAAGCCCCTTTGGTCGTCTTCTGGGTTCAAATGCTGATCTTTTGAAGATCATTGCTGCCATCTGACCCCAAAGAGGAAAGAAAAAAAGCATAAATTATTATGTTACGTGTTCCACTTTCTTAAATACTATAAATCCCTATAAAATATGAATACCTTCACAGTTGCTTCTTTGAATTTTCTCTTTGTTTCTGTGCTTAATGCTGGTGAACTCATATTTTCCATTTGCTTTAGTTCATCTATTTTAACCAAACCACGACGTGCAAATATCTGAAGAACAATAATATATATATGTAAACTGGAGTGCCTATTATTTTCCTGTTAATAAAGGCAAGTGTGGGAATAGGAAGAAATGGCAATACTGTGTCCCCCATCTTGAACTAGAACTCCACTGACTGCTAGCATTCAGAATTCCAATGCCCATCCTACAGTCACATTCCAAATAAGATAGAGAAGAAATCTGGGAAGCTTCATGTGGATCAGGAACAACCAACAATGGCAGTGCTTGGGATCCAGATAACCATTCTAGGTTTAGCTGCCCAAAATTCTGGATTCAGATTACTAAGAAAGTAAGTAGGCAGAGCAAAACACATTATGGAGAATGTTGGAGACAGAATAGGCAGAAAGACTGAACAGAGTAGGCTAGAGCTAAATCAGATAGGCAGATTAGAGAAGATGTACTTGGATTTCAGGGTCAAAGGTATCAGGTGGTCTACAACAGAAATATGTTTTATGCTGCAGGAATAAAATGTTCCTCTATGGCAGTCATAACTATACAGAGAAGGACCAGTATGTTGGTCACTTGTTGAAATCAAAACTAACAATATCTTCAGTGCAAAAGGTTGAGAAAAGGGGGGAAGTAAACTAAAAATTACAGAGGTAACCTGTCTATTTTATCCAAGCATAAGTCATTTGGAAAATTGCTAGGTTGTGCTCCCATCAAATCAAGATCAATGATCCCAACATCATATACTTATGGACTGTTTTGACTAAATTTGTATTTCTGTTCAGACAAGGAACACAAAACAAAGGCAGCGCCCCTTATGCACACTTTAATATAGTCTCCTACGAGCAGCTTGCTTTTACACAAATCCAATATATATTTAATTATATTTAAAATATGAAGGATAATCACTACCTCTCCATTTATGCCAGAATAGCAGTCATAATAACACTGGCAAACAGCAGCATACAGTGTTGCTCTCCATGGCAAATAGTGTACAGCTAAAAGGGGAACCGATGATTCCATACATACACAGGCCCATAATAAATATTCAAGCACCTATTGAAAGAGAAACTGATTATAAATTAAGCCATTAATGGGTGACATCCAGTGTTAGTTATATTCAAAGCAGATCCACTGAAGTCAACGTAATTTAAGCCAATTTATTTCAGTGGGTGTGTTCTGAATATGACTAACCCTGAATATCACTCAGTGATATTAACACTGATTAGTATAAAATATTGCAGGGGTTGAAAATTTTGAAAGGTAACTACTATACTTCTTTCCCCTCTTTCAGTTCAAGACTTTAGTGTGTCATAACTGATTAACATTACGAGCAGGTGAGCCAGTAAAAATAATAATAACTTTTGCAGATTTATGTGCAAAACTGACTATCCCCACCACACACACATCTACCTTTCTTGCTAACTTTTTCTGGCGTGTACAACTGAGATGAACAAAACTTTGAAAGTCACATGATGATCTTATTGTATAAAAAATAGCCACTGGGTGGCACTACAGTTCAGTTTAAGGACAACTGAAAAATCTTCCGTATAGTCAAGAGGTATGTAATTTTCACACTGCAGATTTCAGGATGAAATCTATCTATCTTTCTATCTATCTCCACTCTCACACAGTTTTGAAATCAAATAACATATTCATAATAAATCTGCCTGGTTAAATAAATAAAAGTATTCCCATTTTCATGCAAGTGAAATGTATAAAAATCAATACTAAGGGTTTTTTTTACTCAAAACAGTACAAGACCACGTTTTAAAGTGTAGTACTGTATTTACAGAGTGGCGGCAGCAGCAGCAGCAGCACAGCCCTTGAATATTCATCTAAGATTCTTTAGAAAATAAATTTTGTATCATTAGTTAAGTTTGTTGAAAATATGTACATCTTGCCTTTCTGTCTTGTTTCTGAGATACCTAAGGCAGCTAACACCACAGAAAAACCAAACACTATCACATGAGATAATAAACAGAAAAGCAAAAAAAGAGAAGCATGGCAGACAAAACAACTTTTAAAAGGCAACATGTTAACAATTCACAACCTAGTCATGGCAAAAGTCTACTGCCAATTCTTCATTCAGTACAGTATCTAAATGCTGTAAAGGTGGGCCAGACAAAATATTCCGATAATCTAGGTGGACAGCTAGATTGATACAGAAAAAGACAGTAATTACCCTGGGGTCCCAAATCATTTAGAGCAGCCTCTGTTTGGCCCTTGGGATTCTCCCAAGGTTTTGTCCTCCACCTAGGCCACACCATCTTTTCCAAAGCCACACCCATCAATGGCTCTGCCCCCTACCCTCTTCCTTTCTGGCTGGAATGTATTCTTAAACAGTGTTGATATCTTTTGCTCATCTGGATGGAGAAGTGTGCATGTGTAGGAACCTCTGGATTTTGCATGGCTGGTATATAGTCTACTGTACAAACATTAGGAATTGCTCCACCTACTTTTTGCCTCTGGCCTTGACTGCTACCAGCCTGTGGCCCCAGAAGGCTGCTCAGAGGGTAATGCAACCTTTGGGCTGGGAAAAGTTCCCCACTTCTAATATGCAGCATGAAAAGCATGAACTGAGCCTAAAAGTTAGGTGCCAGTGTAACTGGTACGTGCTCTAGTTGTGAAGGTATGCTGAAATTCTATGGGCAATGTCTATTGAAATCGCAAAAGCCAAAACCACTGAACGAACAATATCAGATTTAATGTTGCCAGTTTTCTATACTTTATTTATTTATTTATTTATTCATTCATTCATTCATTCAAGCTAAAAACATCCTTTAAAAAACACACACACAATCATCACAAGTCAAACAAAAGCTAAAATGTTACCAAAATCATGCAGAACATTAACAATCTGAAAAATTAATATATCTTGACAGACACAGGAAAAGAGACAAATACTTCCAAATTTATCTTGCCATACCTTAGAAGATTGACCAATGGTCATTAAATGCCTACAAATGGTATACATATGGATTGTACCTGCAAGGACAAGTAAATTATTTTAAAAACATATATAGCAATATGTGCATTTGTGTGCATGCTGATATATATTATGCTGAGCTTGTGGACTATCCTTACTCTCACCTCAACTTGGCTTTTCTTTATTCAACTTATTCAATATGTATTCAATATATTCAACTTATTTCAACTTATTCAATATAAATTGTAAGGTACGTGTATATATGTATAAAACCTTCACAGTGAATACAGTAAATGGGCATAAAAAATAACACCTATAGGTTGTATTGACAAAGCTTATCTAGCAGGAAAAAAATCATATTAAATGGTTTCTAACTTCTTTGAAACTTACTTATGAAACCCTGTCAACCATTTCATGACTCTAATAATCTCAAACATTTATTTCCTAAACTTTTGGAACTGAATTCCCTTATATGAAAACAATACCCTCTGATATATTTTACAGTATATTATATATTATATTTTACATGCTTATAATTTTTTTATTTAAAAAACTATAGTGCTTTGTCAGTACTTATCCATCTACATTAAAGCTATCAGCACTCAACTGCCTGCATAATAAATAATTTGCTTCACAGTGAAAATCCAATCCAAAATGTAAACAGAAACGGCAAAACTGAAATTCCCCATGAATTTTATATTAGGGAGGGAGCTCTAAAATTAAACACTCTTTTAATCTTGACAGCTCTCTAACAGGATTTAGAAAGTAAAATTTGTGACGTACCATTGTAGACAAGCCAACACAAACGTTCATGTGGCAAAGTCATCTGCATGATCAGTTGCAGCATGGACAAGAGTCTGAAACATGTCTTCACAGATTCCTGATTCAGGAGGTCCTCATCATTATCACACACCAATTTGTAAATGCAGATATTCCTCACTTGCAAAACATGGAACTAAAATGAATAATCAGAGATTGAAATGACGTAATTCTTCAAATCAAAATGTGAATTTAGCACCCCACCCCATAACTCACCCTTCAGCCACTCAGCCAGAGGACATATTTCCCCAGCTCTTTCACAACTGTGCCACTCAGCATATTCACTCCTAGGTCTTGTATGAAATTCCCACCACTGTCTACCCCATGCTTCATTGGCCCCTTTTTCACTAGCTTGTTTCCTTTGTGCTTTTTTCATCCAATCGCTGCCTTTTAGCTAATTAACTACTTTCTACCATAGCACTTAATTTAAGCAATGGCTTCATGGCACAGTACTTAAATTTAAACAAGGGCTCAATGAAACATCCTCAGAACTTCAGTCTCTAGGACAGTGTTTTTCCACAGCCAAACCAACATTCCACTTCCAGCACAGCAATTGTTCTGATAAGCGCCTTGCTTGTTTGTTTTCATGCATTTGCTACTCATTTGGTGTGAGGGATTCACACTTCTTGCCTAAAGCTAGTGCCTCTGAAGTGCAGCAGACACCAAAAGTGATCAATTTTCAGCATCTGTTAAAAACTTATTTATTCACTCAGTGCCATGCATTTTTGTACTTGGAACTGTTTGAGAATTTGTCTGTATCATGTTTTATTTCTTCTTATCTTATTTCTATATTTCATCTATTAAAGGTATTTTAGATGGTTGTAAATTGCCTTAACATTCTTTGAATAAAAGGCAGTCTATAAATGATTCAAAGAAGATAAAGATATATATTTCTGTCAATATAAAGTTATTCTTCTAGCCAAAGGCCATGACAAACCCACAGCAACAGTAGCAGTAAAAAAATACAAATCATATACATCCATGATATGAGTCAATATCCATGATATATGAGAGAGGTTACTAGAGACACCAACAAACTCAAATCCAGCTTGATTCATATTAAACCTCCAAATCATCACAATATTTTATAGAAATGTTACTGAACTACTTTTTCATGGGTTTTTTGTTTGTTTGTCTGTTTGTTGCAGCCAATGCTTTTGGGGCCACTCTGTGTGTTACGAAGCTATTAGTGTCACTTAAAAGAAACTAGACCATTTCAGCTGGAGTGTACCTGCCTGCTTGTGTGAACAAACGTTTCAGAAAGTGGTCTCTTGAGTGTCTATATAAGGAGCAGGCCAACAGATAATGAGTAGTGTCTTCCACCTGAGGTTGACCACAAATATAAAGTCTGCCTACACATGGGACCTTGCTGCAGCAGTCATCCAAAACTGCAGTGGGAATCATTTGGAAACAGCTCAGTAAAGGTATTTGGTCAAATAGCTAGTTCTAAAATACTGTTGTCGAGTGGTAAAATTGCTGTTTCTAATTAGCTGCGTGTCCCTTCTGGAGTCTATCCATAAGTGCCAATCCCTTAGATGACACTTATTCACGGTCAAAGCAGAGCTCAGTCCTGGAAAATAGTAATAGTCTAAAACATCCTGACAATCTGCTTTCCAAAGTTGGTTATAATCCAATTCTATATAGCACAGAGCAGGAAAATATTCAATAGGCATAGTAGCAGTTTTTAAAATATACTTTAACTGGGTGTAGTATTGTTAAACATACTTTAACTGAGTGTTGACCACCCACATTCTGTACGAAGAAGAACCATGTGTTTCAAAGTTTTTTAATAATACTAATAATAACTGCAACAACAATAATCACCTTCACTCAATGACAAAACATTATTGTTAGAGAGTGTTCAGAAAAGATACTGTGAAACAGGAGTAGTGGACCTTTTTGGCCTGGAAGGCCAGATCCTTATCCCCCTCACCGCCCCCTACTTGGAAAGATGAATGGGGTAACATTATTATGACATCAGTTGATTGACAACCTGCAGGCTATCAGGTGCTTGAGAAATGCTGTGCATCAGGACTTTTTGGGCACTCCAAATTGTCAATGCCTACAATGTCCTGCCTTTATGATTTCAGGGGTAGAGCAAGTGGGTATGGCTTGCCCAAAATAGCCTTGCAGGTCACATAGGGAGGCTCAGCAAGCTAGATCAGGCCCGTGGACCAGAGGTTTCCTATCTGTTTTAAAAGTCTAAAAACTCAGGGAATTTCTCAGTACTGAAAATGCTAAGACACTTTTAGGATACTAAAAATGTTCCTTTCATCTAATAAAAAGAAGTGATACACAGAAACAATCTGTATTGGGCTTCAATTTACCATAAAGGCAAACAGTGTTTGTTGTAATTTCCTAAAGGGGGAAGAACTTGGGTTCATGTATCACATTATTCTACAGCAAACAGCTGGTTTCCAGTTATGAAGCTTCAAAGTGAAATCCTTAGTATCTGCTTTTACAACAGGAAGAATAAATAATATCCTAGGAGAGCTTAGATCCCAAATGTTTTTCAAAAACACTGGCAAACTCTTTTAACATATTTATTAGATGAAATCATAAAATGCCCAGAGGACTAAGAATATGAATAATCAGTTGTTTTTTAAAAGATGGTTATGCCGATCCTACAACGTATATGCTTGTTAATTTCATTAACATAGTTGCAAATGTAAGATTTGTCTCAATTCAGTAGACACTTTGCCCACAGCACACAGTTAGAATGTATGAAATGTATTTTTCATACATGCAAGTCTGTATAAGATTCTCCTATGAATGAGCAAAAACACCCAGACTAAAGAACTGTATTTCTCACACACTGGGTGATGTTGGATGCCACAAATTAACAGACAGAGGTATCATTTGAGGGAGTATAAAGGTAATGGGACCCCTGACCATTAGGTCCAGTCGTGGCCGACTCTGGGGTTGTGACGCTCATCTTGCTTTACTGGCCAAGGGAGCTGGCGTACAGCTTCCGGGTCATGTGGCCAGCATGACTAAGCCGCTTCTGGCGAACCAGAGCAGTGCACGGAAACACCATTTACCTTCCCGCCGAAGCAGTACCTATTTTTCTACTTGTACTTTGACATGCTTTTGAACTGCTAGGTTGGCAGGAGCAGGGACTGAGCAACGGGAACTCACCCCGTCGTAGGGATTTGAAACGCCAACCTTCTGATCAGCAAGTCAATTGCCCTTCCATGATATAGCTGTATAGAGCTGGCTACATACTATGCCCAAAGCTGAAGCAGCATGCTTCTGAATACTAGTCACTAAGGAACAGTGGCGTAGCGTGGGGGGTGCCAGGGGTGCCAGCCGCACCGGGCGCAACATTTGGGGGGGGCGCGAGTCCAGAGGGAAGGGACAAGCAATCGAGGCTTGGTTGGGGTGGGGGGTCGTCGTCTCCGCCACTGCTTCTGTTTTCCGCTGCGCTGAGGCGAGCTGGGCGCGGCCAGGCATGCAAGCGCAGCGCCTGGCCAAGCGCTGCAGCCTGGGGAGCCGGCGCCTTAGCGCCTCGCCGTCGGCCGCGCAGCCGTTGCTCAAGCTCCAAGTTCGTGGAGGGCGCCTCTCTCTCTCTCTCTCTCTCTCTCTCTCTCTCTGCCTGGAGGGGAGGGGATTTCCCTGCTCTTTGTTCCGTTTGAGCAAACACAGCAACGAAACAGAGCAGGGTGGGCAGTAAGACCCTGAGGCAGAATGCAGGAAAGCAAAGGTTTCCCTTCTCCGGTACCTACCCACCCACGTTTATTGCGAGGGAAATCTAGCTGACTGCAGGGAAGGGGTTGGGTGCATGTAATGTGTGACAAAGGCATCAGGTGTACGTCTTGGGTGGAAAGGGTATAAGGGTGGGGAGGTAGAGTGCATTTAAAAAAACCAAAACATTGTGGATTTAAACAAGGAAAATGTAGCATAATCTACTGTTTGTAAGGGCCCTTTGGGATTGGTTTTACCCATCTCAGACAGTTAGCTCATAGTGTAAATAAAGATGGCTGTTTACATTTTTTTAATAAAAGCATCAACAACGATCCTTTTGCACGGTCTGTTGTGCTGTGTTACAGAACTTTTTGCAGTTGCAGGATTAGGGATGGTGTTCTGTGCTACAGTGGCGTAGCGTGGGGGGTGCAGGCTGGGCCGGCCACACCGGGCGCAACATCTGGGGGGCCGCGCTCCACGGGTTAGGGGGCGCAAAATCCACGGGTTAGGGGGCGCAAATTACTTGCCTTGCCCCGGGTGCTGACAACCCACGCTACGCCACTGCTAAGGAATACTAGCAGAAGGGGGCTATAGCGCTCCAGTCCTGGTTTTGAACTTCCTGTTGGCATCTGGGTGGCTACTGTGGGAAACAAGATACTGGACAAGACAGGTCTTTGGTGTGATCTAGAAGGGTTCTTCTGATGTTCTGATGGAAGAAGCTATGCATCTCCATTCATCTCTACATAAGGGCTTACAAACATTTGAAGCCATTACGCAATTACGAAGAAAATGGAAATGGGGGAGGAAATTAAAGAAGATAGCTTATCTGTCCCATGTCTGGAACAGAAAATGATCCAGTTAATGTGACTAGTATTCACCGTTGTTGCTTTCAGATAGCAAATGATATTTAATCACCTTTCCCCCTGTATTTGAACTGAAATGAATAGGGTGGGAAAACATAATGTCAACATAATTTACGTAATAATTGAATACCATATTTACTCAAATCTAATGCTCACCTTTTTGGGCCAAATTACGTTGCAAAAATTAAGGCACGCATTAGATTTACATTAGATTACATTTACATTTGCCAGCAAATACTTTTTTTGGTTTCAAGATTCTGAAAATTTAAGTGTGCATTAGATTCGAAGGTGCATTAGATTCGAAGGTGCATTAGATTCGATGGTGCAAAAGTTATACAAATTTGCCTTAACAGACAGTGAGATGAATAACATCATTTTTGGCAGGGGGGGAAACAGAACAGAACCAATGCAGCATGTCATAAATACAGGACAAAATGGGAAATGATATCTTCTTACATCCCAACTGCACATATAATTTCCCTACACATGACTTATAATGTGCCATTATATTCAATAACTACAAATTAAAAGGGCAGTTTAAAAAAAAACAACCCTCAAAATGCTGCTTATTATTTTTTCCTACTCACAGCAATAAGCAAACACCACAGGAAAAAAGTGTGCAAAAATATATACACAATTAGATGTAAGTAAAGTATGAATGTCTCTTTAAACACGATATGAGTTGTCAAATGAGTGCCCTTAAGACAGCATGCTGCTGGAGGAAGAATGGGTGGTGTTTACTGAATATTTAATGAAACCTTGTTAATGCCAAATTATTAAAATATTAAATAGTATCACATTTATTCATTGTATATACTTACTGTACGCGCAGCAGTTGGATCTCTAAGTCCCTTTGGGAAAAAATCAGACTTAAATTGATGCACGTCTGATCCAATTTTGTTTAGATTTACACTACAGATTTCCTGAAGATATCGCCCATAGCACTGTGTAATTGCCAGCTTATATTCCTGGAAAGCAAAAAACAAAAAACAAAACTGATTACACACACACAAAATGCATTCTTTTAATTTCCATAAAATTTTAAGTGCCAAAACGTTAAGATTTTGGACCCCAGCTCCCATCAACCATACACAGACAATGTTCAGGGATGATGGTAATTGCACTCCAATAACATCTAAAGGGTCACAAGTTGTCCATCCTTCTTATAATGCATTTACAATGCAATCCTATATATGTCTACTCAGAAGTAAGTTACGTCAAATTCAACAGGACATGCTCCCAGGTGAGTACTGTATAAGACTAGAGCATGGTAGAGGTGGAGAGAAAGTCTAATCAGTCTTGTTGGTCAATGTATCATGGAAAGTATATTGCTGTCATTTATTGTTTCTCTATTTTATTTCTAATATTGAAAAAAACAATAGCAATTCAACCAAAGTTCAGCACTTTTAGGTAGTTTAGTTCAGTAAAATTTAAGCAAAAGTTAAATCCCTCCAGCTGTAACAACTGTCTTTATTCAACTGCTTAACTTGGCTGTGCTCTTTCAAATATGTATGGCTATAACAATAAAAAAACAAGATTTCCTTTATATCAAAGCATGGCATATATATAAAAATGAAAATTAGAAATATTCAATATCTGAACAATTCTAGGTAACTGTGTGGTTTTTTTAAGGCTTTGGTAGAAAAAATACATAGCAGTCATATTAGTGATTCTTAATTTTATTTGCATTTCAGAAGAAAATGTGTTATAAGCTAGAGACCAAGATCTCATCATGTACCTCTACAATGCAACCACTTCCTGAGCAAATGGAAACCTACACAGAGCATTGTTTCAAAAAAAGGAAGCAAGAACTATAAAACTGAGACTGCAGGTGTCATTTAGGTGCTTGAGTTAAATAAGACACACAAGCTAGGGAAAGGGCATGGCATTCTTTAAAAAGCAAAAACAGATCTTAGATTTCATTGTATAACTCTTATTAATCTGTCAAAAAATGGCAGTTAATTGATAATATATTGTATTATATACAATTATAATATATTGTAATTATATGCTACGCTAATGTTTTGTTGCCGTGTCAAATGTAAAAATGCCAGCTACTGAATCATCACCATTATCAATTTGTACAGCATGAGTTTCTTGATAAATCTCCCTCAACATGTGGAATAAGACTAACTGAAAGTGAGGTTAATTCAAGTAATGTGATCAGACACACACAATCCTTCTAACAGAATTCTTTGGGGGGAGGTGAGAGTCTTCTGACTCTACAGCAGTGTTTATACCTTTTCCAGTTTCATATACCTTTAACAGAGTGCCTACCCATGCAGGTGAAAGTAAAGGGTGACAGGGAACACAATTGAAGGCATCTCACTAAATCTTGTCATGAGCGGGGGGGGGGGGTTATTTATTTATTTATGAATTTATATACCGCCCTATACCTGGAGGTCTCATGGCAGTTCACAGAACAAAATCAAAATATAAAACTACAAAATAAATACTCAAAAATAAAAGCAACCCAGTAACACCCCCAAAAAAAACCCTCACATTTTAAAAGGGCATAGGATGTCAATCAAACCAACCAAAGGCCTGGTTATGGGGTTAACAGTCTACTTTTGATGTACAGTAATGGCCACAAATAGGCTGAAATTTACCTGAGATGAAGAATCATTAAACGTAATGGGGCTTTTTTTTTTTTTTTAGTTTGCACAGTCAGCTATCTTGGGTTGGTATTATGTATTCAAATGGCTTTCAACAACCAGAAGTCTTGTGATGCCTTAAAAACAAATGACACTTGATGCTAAATTCATCACCTGCAATTGCATTAAGCTTTTTTAGACATTAAACAGTAGGCACAGAAAGTTCCTATTAGATTAGGACCATGGCATATCAGGAGAAGGGCTACCCATTTGCTAACACAATTTTTTCTCAAGACTCCCTGTATACCATGGTCTGATCCAGTTAATACACATATGCCTACTGTTTAATTTTTAAAAACTATTATTTTAACTGCACATGACAAATTTAGCATCATGTCTAGTTTGCTAAAAGGACATGAGCTATCATGGGCAGATTGCACTTTACCAAATGCATGATGTATATTCTCAGATGAAAGAATACAAATGCAGATATAGGAGAGAAATTGCTATTATAAATAATTCACAGAGGGCATTACTTACCTTCATTTCCACAAGCTCATCACCAACTTTCACAAGTTTTTCATTGTAATACCAATCTGGGAATCGAGGCTTGTAGTTGTTCCAAATATTAAACAAAGTAGTTGCTCTAAACAAAAATAATCACTGAACGTTATGGACTGATTATTATTTGGTTTTTTAAATAAAGGCAGGAAACACACTGGCAGCAATACATACATAATGTTATTTGTATGCCGCCTTTCCACAGTTCAAACCATGCTCAACATGAAAAATTACATAACTACAACTTAACAAAGGTAGTCATAAATAATAAATAAAACATCAAATAATACACAACAAAACTGAATGATTTCCATATAAATAAATCACAAGCTCCAAAATAAAGATACAAAAAACCCAACAGCAACTGCAACACACCCACACCCACAACAAAAAACCCCAAACACCCCCCCCCCCAGCCCAAGAGTTTTAACCCAACCCAACAGTCAGCAGCCTCAGCTTTTGTAGCTGGCGTCAGTCAGGGCCCTGCCCTTCCAGGCCAGGTCAGAAAAGGCACACAAGGCAGGGAGCAGGTCTTCCAGGAATCACAGTCCCTGTCTTAACATTATACCTGAAACAGGGATGACGCAGCCAAATAATTGTCACCAAGCCAAGCACAAGCCACTACTATGGTTTGTTTGAAGCAAAATAAACCATGATCTCTGGTTCAGACATGATGCTAAGTCAAGGATTGGGGTTGTGTCTATATTCCACATTGAAAGGAGGGAGCAAAGCAGGTTCAATCCTTGGTTTACCATATTGTGCAACCGGGCCATTATGTTTGATATTCTCTTTAAATATTCCCTGAAACTCCCAGAATTGAAAGAGCAACCAAAATGATCCAGGGGCTATGAGGAGACTTACAAAAGTAGGGCTTTTTAATTCAGAGAATATGAAAGAGATGTATAAAATTAGACTGGATCTATAAAAGGTGGATAGAAGTTTTTCTCCCACTAAAATACTAGAGCCAGCAGTCATTCAATGAAACTGAATGTTGAAAGATTCAGGACACATGAAAGGACATACTTCTTCACAAAGCGCATAGTTACATTAAGGAATTTGCTACCAAAAGATATAGCGATGGCCAGCAACTGAGAAAGCTTTAAAAATGTAATCAGACAAATTCAAAGATGAGGCAATCAAAAGTTACAAGCCATGATTATATTACCTCCTATATCTGAGACAGTATAATAATATAATAATTTATTATTTATACCCCGCCCATCTGGCTGGGTTTCCCCAGCCACTCTGGGCGGCTTCCAGCAGAATATTAAAATACAATGATTCATCAAATATTAAAAGCTTCCCTAAACAGGGCTGCCTTCAGATGTCTTCTAAAAGTCCGATAGTTGTTTATTTCTTTGACATCTGATGGGAGGGCATTCCATAGCGCAGACGCCACTACTGAGAAGGCCTGGGTGGTTCCCTGTAACATCACTACTCACAGTGAGGGAACCATCAGAAGGCCCTCGGCACTGGACCTCAGTGTCTGGGCAGAACAATGGGGGTGGAGACACTCCTTCAGGTATAATGGGCCGAGGCCGTTTAGGGCTTTAAAGGTCAGCACCAGCACTTTGAATTGTGCCCGGAAACGTACTGGGAGCCAATATGGTCTTTCAGGACCGGTGTTATATGGTCTCGACGGCCACTCCCAGTCACCAGTCTAGCTGCAGCATTCTTGATTAGTTGTAATTTCCAGTCACCTTCAAAGGTAGCCCCACGTAGAGCACATTGCAGTAGTCCAAGTGGGAGATAACCAGAGGATGCACCACTCTGGCAAGACAGTCCACGGGCAGGTAGGGTCTCAGCTTGTGTACCAGATGGAGCTGGTAGACAGCCGCCCTGGACACAGAATTAACCTGCGCCTCCATGGACAGCTGTGAGTCCAAAATGACTCCCAGGCTGCGCACCTGGTCCTTCAGGGACACAGTTACCCCATTCAGGACCAGGAAGTCCTCCACACCCACCTGCCCTCTGTCCCCCAGAAACAGTACTTCTGTCTTGTCAGGATTCAGCCTCAATCTGTTAGCCGCCATCCATCCTCCAACCGCCACCAGACACTCACACAAGACCTTCACTGCCTTCACTGGTTCCAATTTAAAAGAGAGGTAGAGCTGGGTATGCCTCTGAAAACCAGTTTCTAGGGATCATAAGCAGGAAAGCACTATGGAGCTTATTTCCTGCTTGCGGGCTTCCCATAGGTGTCAGGATGTCCGCTGTGAGAACAGAATGCTGGACTAGATAGGCGTTTGCCTGATCCAGCAGAGACCTTCTTACGTTCTTAATAACTTTCTCCTTCCCATTACCCTCCTTGCATTAAAAAAATAATTTTAAAAAATCTGGTAATTGTGCCTGTGCTCCCACTTTGCACCCCAAGGTTCATATGGTGGGCGAAAGCTTCTTACTTTGCTAGCACAACTAAGGGTCAAAGAACTGCAGTGGGAGAAAAGCATTATTTCTGCTTTTCCCTAGCACTTATTTTTTCTAATAGCTGTCAGAAAATGGCATGGCTGCACCTAGTCCTTTTTAGTGCAAGGATAGTACAATGCTAAAGGGGAAGAACGATACGCAGTTGGATAATGGCTCCAACTTTGGATCTAGAGTCTTTATAAAGAGGTGAACAGGTAACCAAGGCAGAGGGCCTTCTCAGTAGTGGTGCCCACCCTGCAGAACGCCCTCCCATCAGATGTCAAGGAAATGAACAACTATCTGACTTTTAGAAGACATCTGAAGGCAGCCCTGTTTAGGGAAGTTTTTAATGTTTGATGTTTTATCGTGTTTTTAATATTCTGTTGAGAGCTGCCCAGAGCGGCTGGGGAAACCCAGCCAGATGGGCGGGGTATACATAATAAATTGTTGTTGTTATTGTTATAATAATTAAGCTACAGGTGTCAGCTACAACTGAGGCACCTGGATACTACACAGTGCCACCTTCATGGCGGTCACGAGGGCATGTGCCCAATGATGGACAGAGTGCTTAGCGTCTCAGAGGAGTCCAGGCTACCCCCCTGCAACTTCTGAGAACTTATATACTGTTATGTGCAAGCAGGTCGTGAGATATTTAAGAAGCACGGCGGAGAAAGAGAGCGCAGGAGAGAGAGGGAGCGGGACGAGAGGCGCGCCCTTCCCCGCCAGCCCCGTCCCCGGCCTCCGCTTTACCCCAGCCTGTGCAGCTCCTGCTGCCTGGAGCCCGAGGCCCCCGAGGCATTCGCTTCCCGCTGGCGCCGAAAGTAGCCCAGGCAAGCGCTCAGGTCTTTCTCGAAGCTGTCCACCACCGGGTTCCCCGGTTCCACGGGCCCGTAGAAAATGGCGGGCTTGGGGGGAGGCAGAGGCGGGGAGCGGGCTCGGGGCCTGGGGGCCTCCATGGCGGCCGGCCGTCCTCCCCGGCCTGCGCTTTCTTTCAGCCCCGAGAGGCGGCACGCGGGCGGTTGCTAGGAAACGGGGCAACAAGCGCAGGCGGAGCGGGGGAAAAGGAGGAGCTGGGGGAGGCGCGGGGGTTGCGCCAGGAGGGGCTCGCGCTCCTTTTGTCTCCCCGCGAGCTCCTGCGCTTCTCCTCTTCCTCATTGCCGTAATTGTCTGTGGTGCGAGGGAAGCGCGAATGGCCCGGTTCTTTGGGACCCTGTTGATGGTGCTGTCGGAAGGAGCGCTTAGCCCTCGACATGATGCTCGGTTTCATAGGTTGCCTTTATTGACAAATGCGGACATTGGGATATGCATGCAATAAAATGTTACAGCATGTCTTCGACTCCTAACAGCAGCACCTCCGTTCACAAGGCCAGGCAGGCTCCATGCTACTCCTCCTACCATTTTCGTGCCCCTCCCCTTTTCCCCTTTCCTTTTACTAAACATTCAGTAGCATGCTGAACATGCATAGTTCTCACTGGGTTTTTTTTGGGGGGGGGGGGTTGAGGGAGGTACAATTGCCCCGGTTTTTCTTTTTAAAAAGCGTTTGCACTTCTGCAAGCCTCGGAATTCACAAAGTGCGATGCTAACCTCTCTCTCGTTCCTTACTGGCCATGTTTGGGCTGGGATCCTTTTGACACTTAACTGCCCAAGATTGGTATTAGGGTGACAGAGAGAGTAGAGAGAGAGAACAGTGATATAAGAACCAAATGTAATAAATAATTTATTTTGTGCTTCTATCCTGTACTTTAACTTGTGAACTGCCCTGACATCTTCATATGAAGGGTGGTATATCAATATATAAGCTGTAGAATTGGGAGATTCACTGCTCAAAATGTTCCTGGCTGTTCAGTCTGCATAACTGGAGCAGAAATAGGTGGGGGAAACCCCGGAGGCATATTGTGTGTTTCTACTCCGGAATCAAAGCAAATCTAGACTCATATTCCTTGTGAACCATATGCAAACGCTTCTGATCTCCTTAGAGGAGTAGCATGGAAATATGAACAGTAATAAGAAAACCAGTAAATAAAATGTTGTTTTACCAAACTACAGTAACCACGAGCGACACTCACAGGTTACTCATAGGATCAGGGTTCACACCACGTGATTTTGGCAACACATGCACAAATCCAGTACTGTATGTGTTGTGCAACGAAGTGACCCAGTGTCATACTGAATTATCACTTATTCCCAGAAGTGGTGGAGATGCATGAACTGACTCAGCCCCAATCTTACCTGCTACTATTATACATTGTAGCCAAAGTCAGGAATAATGAATAAGAATAAGAATCCTACTTGAAACACATGTGTCTTATACTGTATTTTAATCCATGTTAGAATTCGTATGATTTCTGTGTTTTATTTTGTTTTTAACAGGTCTGTGATTGTATACTTTGATTTGAACTGGCAATGTTTTAAATACTGTATTAACAAAGGCTTTCCCCCAGTTCGTTTACCTTGCTGAGTGCCCTCCCCACATCATTATTTCATTACATACCATCTTGGGTAACCCTGGTAGAAAGAGTCCAGAAATTTATAAAATTAATGATCAGATCATTAAGCATAGTCAGGGGAACCTAATGCTCAGAGCCATTATTCCTTAGTGGATGTGATTGGTTCAAATTCCAGCAGAACCATAGAACACTGCAGAAGTAGGTTGAACAGATTTGATCAACAGTCATGCGCTGTTGCTTAAAAATGTAGTGCATGGTGTCCTTCAGATGTATTATACTTGAGTTCCTATTGCCCTTGATCATTGGGCATGCTCCCTGAGTCTGATGAGAGTTCCTTCCTTAGTACATTTATATCCAAGAAGCTGGCAAATATGTTCCTTCCCCCTCTATTTTATATTCATAACAACTCTGTACAGTAAGTTAGCTTGAGAGATAAGTTACCCAGTAAACTGCATGGCCAAAGGGCAGATTGATTCTTGGTATTCCCAGTCCAACAGCATATTCACCACACCACAGTGGCTCTCCCTGGTTCTTGGAGTCCAGCAACACCTGCAGGGGCACAAGTTCCCTATCCATTAAGTTTAACCTACCATCAGTCTCATTAAGCATGTCCAAATAACCCAGAGAATGAATTTGATGCACAGGAACCTGATGGCTAGGAACATATCTTTGGGACAGGAACTACAACAAATCCAAAGCTTCAGAATGTATTATGGCATAGTTTTCAGCTTCATTTATCTTTCACAACAGCTTATGAAAAGTGACTGAGCAAATCTGTGCAATAGTCATTGTAATGCACTTCACACAGCGTTCATGCACCTACTCACTTGATGTATACACTAAATGACATCCATTCAGTTCAGAGAAACAATTGCATATTCAAGGAAGAAATTAGGCCTCGAGCCTCTGCTTAGAATGTGTCTTGTCAGCCAAAGCTGCCAGTATAATATTTTCCAGTTATTTCTTTCAAGAAGCATTGACTGTGAAGGAACTTTTACTAAAAAAATCTTTTGAATTGTTTCAAGAAATTAGCATGTACTGTATTTTGATTAAAATATTTCTGATTAAAATAATTTCTGTAGTCTTTTCCCCTAAGACATTTGTATATATAATTTTGCATAGTTATATTATTTATTAAGGAATTTCTTAATTAATCCCCCATCCCCCAAAATGGTCAAAGCAGTTTGCAAAAAATAAGGTAATTTAAAAGCATAATGCATAATAAACCAACATATTAAAATTGTTCTTATAAATTACACAAGTATAATTAGAAATACCATTGGAATGACTTAGCTCATTAGCCACAGAAGGCCCAGCAAAAAAAGGTGGGTTTTTACCTGGTGTCTGAACAAATACAATGTTGTGGGAGGGCTCATTACACAGATGTGAGGCCACCACCAGAAAGGCTCTCCCATGGGCCCAAACACTGTATAAGTCATTTAATTCAAGAATCACTGGGATTGCTTCTTCTGTTGATCTTGATACACAGGCAGGTCGGTATTTGTGCTCCAAGCCATTCAGAGCTTTAAATCTCAACTTTACCACCTTGAATTGGACCCAGAAGATAACTTGTAACCAGTTCAACTCTTTGAGAATAGCAGTTATATGTGATTGGATCGCTGCTCCCTGACCTCCGCATTCTGCTAACTGCAACTTCTGTATGATCTTTATGGGCATTGCAGTAATCCATCCTAAAGGTTACCAGAGCATGGATAATTGTACCCAGCACATCTGTGTCCAGAAAAGATTGTGGATGGTGCAAAAATACTCAAGGAGCACAGCTTCATTAGCATCAGATTCATTTATGTTTGTGTACACATGGGGGATGTTGATGGGGGAGGGGAGTCCTTACCCTATGCAAAGGTTTCCACACCTGGCTTGCGATGAATTTAGGAACAGCTTAAGGACCCCAAATCAGTGTGAATATGGTTTGAGAAACAAGTTAATGATGCATATGTATTTTGGATAAAGCTGTGTGAGCATGGCTTAAGAACTGGAAATGCAAAGTGCACAGTAAACAGGAGCGTGAGCACAGCCTTAGTCGTAATGTCTTCAGAAGCCACAGGTAATTTTAAATTAATTTATTGGTTAATGTGTTCAGTTAATTGATTAATTGTTCAATTGTTGATGAGAACTCCAGCTGAAGATAATCAGAACAGAAATAACATGTTTATCGTTAATTGCTCTTCTGAGTCATTATTTTCCCATTGTTTTTCTTATGTTATTGTCACTTTTCTGATAGAACTCTCATACTTCTCAACCACAGGAGAAGTTTGCTGGGGAGTAAATATGTACTACAAACAAGCCCATCGTGTCACTTTGCAAGCAGCTCAGTAAGTGGACACAGAAGAAAGAAAGTATGAACATGTGAGGTAGGCTAGTACTGTGGGATGGGTTTTAATGGGTAGGAGAGGATTGTTAATTGCAATTTATCCCTCCAGGCACACACATGTGTGGGTCGAACAGAGTTTCAAAAACCCATCTTACCTGCAAAATTATGAAATAAGATGGCTCTCCTTTTCTTGTCCTGCTTAATAAGGAATCCGGCAACAACCTGGGAAGTAAGTTTAAAAATATAATTTACTTATAATCTTCCATTGGTTCACAGCAACAGGAGCAGGAAAACCTATGTAGGCAAAATACTTATATTTACAGCTTCTGGCATCTGAGCTGCAGCAAATACAAGGCCATAGCTGTCAACTTACAGATTTGAAAATAAGGGACCAGCAGGGTAATTGATCAAAATTCTCTATAAAATGTCCATTCACTGGTGCCGAGTGAATAGAGGTCTTGGTAGTTACCAGGGGTGGGGAACACGTAGCCCCCCAAATTTTTTTTGGACCAAAACTCCCATCCATAGCTGTCAACTTACAGATTTGAAAATAAGGGACCAGCAGCCAAATTAAGGGACCTGCAGCCTCACCTGTTCCAGGCACTCCAGTCTTCCTGTCCTCCTGCAGTCTGGTCAAACATGCTGGTAGCTTTGAGAACACTGTCTAACCAACTTTGTAACCAGAGATTCAACTGAATAGAATCTGAATCACATGCACCACAAGGCCTATGCAGCCTCAACTTAAGATGGCTCCCCGGCCTGGCTTTGCACTGCAAAGTTTGCAGCAGCACGTGCAACAAAATGGCGTCCAGCATTCAAAAAAACCCTCAGCACAAGGCATGCAAGCTCCACCCCCCAGTCGTTCTTAGACTTCTTATTGGGTGAGCAACACAGCCAAGCAACACAGTTGGAGCCTCCCTCCTTCCTGGCCGGCAGGGAGGGAGGGAGAGGAGCTGCTTCCTTTGAAATTTAAGGGACATCATTTAAGGGACATTTAAGGGACATCCATCAATAAGGGACAGCAGCGGGACATGGTGCTGGAATAAGGGACTGTCCCTTCAAATAAGGGACACTTGACAGCTATGTACAAGGCACATCTGCTTCAAAACTCTGGTCAAAGGAAGACCAAGAGGAACAGGAAGTACTATATGCTCCTTCCTCTCCAGGAGAGCAGGGGAAATGACATCACACAGAGCCCTCTCTACCAATTGTATTTCTGTGGTCTGAATATCTGCCTATCATCAATATAGCTCTGTGGTGCTAGCCCCTTCTCATGTTAACTAGCAAGAATATGCATTGGTTAGGTTTGGCTGCTAATCTTCCACAAGTACAACTTGTGAACTCCACCTCCATCATTCTGCCCGGACACTGAGGTCCAGCACTGAGGGCCTTCTGGCGGTTCCCTCACTACGAGAAGCCAAGTTGCAGGGAACAAGGCAGAGGGCCTTCTCGGTAGTGACACCCGCCCTGTGGAACGACCTCCCACCAGATGTCAAAGAGAAAAATAACTACCAAACTTTTAGAAGACATCTGAAGGCTTAGGGAAGCTTTTAATGTTTAATAGGTTACTGTATTTTAGTGTTCTGTTGGAAGCCGCCCAGAGTGGCTGGAGAAACCCAGCCAGATAGGCGGGGTATAAATAATAAATTATTATTATTACTGCAAAGCTGAACACATTCCAACATCCATGTATTGTGGATCACTAGGTACATTCACCTTCCTCCACATCGAATGTTTGTGGTTCTGTGCAAGTGAGAAGTTGTTCAGGCTTTCTGTAAGTTGTATTGCATGGTTCTTTCGGGAAAGGACTATAGTTCAGTGGCACAGCATTGGCTTTGCCTGCAAAAAGTTCCAGGTTCAATCCCTGGCATCATTAGGTAGGGCTGGGAGATCCTTAAGATCTGACATCTTTGAGAGTCACTGCCAGCAGTGGACTGTTTTGATGTAAACTTCCTATGCTCTTGCAACAGAAGAAAAAAGCTGCCCAGAGTATAGCCTAGGTGTCAATGGAAAGTTCTGTCCCTAGGATGCACCCTGTAGCTTTTAAATAATGCAAAGGATTTATCGGAGATAATCATCTTTTTACCGTCTTTTGCTATCAGCAGGGCCGGTAGGGTGTCCTTGTGCTCTAAAGGTGTAGATGGCGTAATCAAGCCTTGACTTATTCGTTTATGAGCTGGTGGATGTAGCTCAGCATGCATATTGAAACCATATGATTCTATAAAAGGCATAAGTAGGAAGGCACGCAGCAGCTCCTAACAAAGGTAGATGAATGTGCGGGCAGCTTCCCACAGGAATGCTCACAAGCCTCTTTGGCAGCAGCAGGCAGCCAATTGCCTGTGGAACACGACATATAAGGCTGCAGAGAAAGATTGGGGATGGAGGAGTGGGCTGAGCTGTACTGCTCTTCAATCAGCCCCCCTAATATGACAGGGCTGAAAGCAAGCTTCAGAAAGGCCTGCTTCCCCTCCCTGCCACTTACATAGGATGACACAGATGGAAGCTCATCCTTGCTCTTTAACATCCCTTTCATATACAGCAAAAAGCGGGGGAACCCTCTGATGTTCAGCCTGTTGCTGTACTTGCAGTTCAGCTGCCATGGAACACACTGATGCCACAATGTAAAACAGACATATGACTGCCTAAAGCAAGAATGGCCCTCCAGATGTTGCTGAAGTATAACTCCCATCACACCTGGCCATTGCTGATGAGGGCTGGGGCTGATGGGAATTGGAGTCCAACAACATCTGGAAGGTCACACAGTCCTGCCTCTGTCCTAGAAACTATATAGCACTTCCCCTATTCTCAGATGCTGGTTGTAGTTGCTAATCAGTGAGGGAAAGGTACTCTGCACATGCTCAAACTCAAATGAACTCTGTTCTGATGTGATACTTTGTATGTTTCAGAGCTGGGTGTTAGCACTTAAACATGATTCCGAGGCTACTATCTTAAATAAAGTCTTGATTCTAAATTAAGAGTCTCAGCAAGGTAAGTGCCAGCATATCCTTTTCCAGCATATCCTTGCAGACCAAAGAGACTAGGGCTGTATACACACCATAGTTTTAAAGTACATTCCTCCCTGCAAAGAATGATGAGACCTGTGCAGTGGTACCTCTGGATACGAATGGGATCCGTTCCAGAGCCCTGTTCGCATCCAGAAGCGAATGCAACCCACGTCTGTGCGGGTCGTGATTCGCCGCTCCCGCCGCACGCACGTGATGTCATTTTTACCATCTGTGCATGCGTGAGCGGCAAAACCCGGAAGTAACGCATTCTGTTTCTTCCAGGTCGCCGCGGAGCACAACCCGAAAGCGCTCAACCTGAAGCAACTTCAACCCAAGGTATGACTGCAGTTGGTTAAGAGTGCTTGAAATTGCAGCTCTGTTAGGGCTAAGCTACAGTTCCCAGGATTCCTTGGCAGGGGAAATGTGCTTTAAATGCAGTGCTATTTTTCTAGAAGAAGTGCCAGAAATCACCATGAACACCTCCCTTGTTCTCTTATAATGGCAATGGTGCCCACCTGAGAAATGCAGGAATTGCGTTCTGGTGAGTTCTGACTGAAATAAATGTATGACGTGCATGTAGCCTACATGATTTTTAAATGTCAAATCTAAGTGGCCTTTTGCTGTCCAACATATCATCACAGCTCCAAGGACAAAAATGGGGAGAAATGAGGGGAGGGGATGGACTCAGTAAAAGCAAATTAAAGCTTTTATTTTCCACGCAGTTTTCTTAATGTCACTAGGTTGCAACACACATACTGCTGTCACCGCATCCCACACACTTTCTGTTGCTAAGTGCTTTATACTGCTCCAGTATATTAATTCTGACTCTCTCTCTGTGTTCCCAAAAGGTTGCTTGTGAGAAAAGGAACCTTTCCCTGGGGGAGCAAAGGGTTACATACAGCCAGGCGGGGACTAACCAGCTTCTCTAATTGGCTCATCAGTCTCTAGAGCTCAGGGCATATGGACAGGACAAACCTTGTATAAAGGAAAAGCTGTAGCCTGGATGATAAGGGTTAAGAAAAAAGAAAAAGGCAGAGGAGAAAGTTCTGTCTTATAGCCAGCTCCGAGCCAGCTTGGCACAGTCAATCCATGCCTACAATAGGCCCAGTGTTGGAACACTTTTTTTTCCCCCTCTGCAGTTTTGGTAGATTTACATGCCCACTCTGATTCTCTAAATTCATCATGGATTCCTAAATGTATACTCATCCCGGATGCTTTCCTACATGAAGATCCCTTGACCACAATAGCTGGGTTAGTTTTTTCTGGCTATCCTATTAATAATAAACTATCAAATTTTTTGCTTTGTAAGACTCACTTTTTCCCTCCTAAAAAGTAAGGGGAAATGTGTGTGCATCTTATGGAGCAAATGCAGGCTGTGTAGCTATCACAGAAGCCAGAACAGCAAGAGGGATTGATGCTTACACTGCGCAGCGATCCCTCTTGCTGTTCTGGCTTCTGAGATTCAGAATATTTTTTTATTGTTTTCCTCCTCTAAAAACTAGGTGCGTCTTGTGGTCTGGTGTGTCTTATAGAGTGAAAAATACGGTAAATCTTTTACTCAGCTAGGATTTTGTACGCCACAATAAATAATATTAACATTGGGGCCCATTTCTTGATTGCTCTTTTCCTGCATTCATCAAAGCTAACATTTAGAGACTTCTGCATAGGTTTCCGGGATGTTGTTGGACCAAAACTAAGAGCAACCATCCAGCCAATTCTGCAGTGGGAATAAGGGGGCAAATTCAAACGGTCCGTGCCTATGTGCCATCTTGCATGTCAATGTATGGGAATGTTGTCCTGGTTGTCAGCAAGGATTGAGGAGTCAGTTAATGATTGCATAAGAAAGCTGATGTTGATATAGTAACAAGAGAGAGTGCATCAAAAAATAATGAGATATAAATTAAGAACATTATAGAAAGTACACCAAATTTTTTGTTTGTTTGTGTACTAATCAGTTCAACCTATCATTGCTCTTTTAATAAGCAACCAGCATTGGAAGGACCAGGCTCTCTGTGTTTTTACATGCTGGCAACAGCTTCAAAAACAGACAGAAGGGCACATATTGTACAGTACTAGCTACAAACGAACATTTAAGGAGACTGGATGTGTAGCAGAGAGGAAAACAGCTCCCACTTCCACGAGTTCCTGATTCTGAAGCCTTAAAAATCAATGTAAATTTGGATGAGATACCGGTATGTATATATGAGAAAAATTGTTGTTATTGGGAAAATCAAAAATACAATATTATAGAAAAACGTTCCCTTAATACAGGTACTCATTTCTTGGACTTCTGCTCCCACTGATGCGCAGCACTGTATACTACTCTGTGCCGCTACTCCTTCCTCTTGTTCTCACTGACTTTCCCCCTATATTCCTCCTCCTTTTTTCTGATTTCACCTTTCTACTGCATAATCCAACAGTACAGTTACGCAACCAGAACTTGGGAAGAATGAAATGACTGCAAGACAGTAAAGATGCAATTCAGATCCAAATAATGCTGTCCCAAATTGTCATGAGATGATAGTCCTTGTTGTTTACATTAATTAAAAAATAATGTTGTGTTTGAAAGCCACAACAAAAGTCCATAATGAGTGTGTGGTTCTGCTTTTGGGCCAGATAATCTTTGGTGGGTTCTCCCCCCCCCCCCAAGTTACATTGGTTTATGATTTGCAAAATAATTAACATCCATGAATATGCATGTGTAATAAATAATTTAATTGAGTTAAACCAAAATAGAGCTGGCACAATATTTTCAGACAAAGGCTCTGCATCTTTGTCTGCTATGACAAGCACAAAATTCTACAGGTGTAGCTTTTCCAACTATATAGTGATAGGTAAATCTGCACCCACTAAATTACTCCCCATCATTATCAAAAAACTATTAAAAGCAAAGAGCTTCCCTCAGACAAAGTACTACATTTTTGTTCTGAGCACACAGAAGAAAAATAATAGACAAGTTGAAGTGGTTTTTGGTTATAATGTTTTATGCTGCACATCTAAATAAAAGTTGGTGTGAGTTGTCATTCTAAACAGTGAGAGCACCAGGTTGACAAAAGCTGCTAGGCCATATATATAAGATACAATTGAAAGGAAGGAAGGATGCCTCTGACCATTTGCAGCCTACGTTTATCGATGGAAGCCACAACTAATATTTCATATCTGCTATTTAAACTTGGGTTTAAAATTATTGTATGTACTGATGCATTCCATCACACACCTCCTTCAATCTATTCTTGGCATGTTACTAAGATACAGCTGTTTCTATAGAGAATTTGCCTGCAACAGTAGCAGGCATATTGAACAACTACCATTTGAGGAAAGAACAACTAGCTGAAATATAAATGAATGTCAAGACAGAAAAATATTAAAAATTCCTATGTGGTGGTATCCGTGTCAAGGATGCTTTATTATTATTATTATTATTATTATTATTATTATTATTATTATTATTATTATTTTATACCCCACCCATCTGGCTGGGTTTCCCCAGCCACTCTGGGTGGCTTCCAACAGAATATTAAAATACAATAGTCTATTAAACATTAAAAGCTTCCGTAAACAGGGCTGCCTTCAGATATCTTCTAAAAGTCTGGTAGTTGTTTTTCTCTTTGACATCTGGTGGGAGGGCATTCCACAGGATGGGTGCCACTACTGAGAAGGCCCTCTGCCTGGTTCACTGTAACTTCCCTATTTATTTATTTATTTATCTGTCCTGAGACACAGGCTAATAAAGACTTCGAAATATTTTGTTCCTATCCTTATTTATTACTGTAATTTTTATTCCTTTATTTTCTCGACTTGGCATTATGCATTTAGCATTTTCCCATATATTGTTCCAAATTCTCTGTGTGTTCTTTGTGTGTATAATACGCAAACTGAAAATTATTCAGAAGACTCAAAAGCATATTAATAGAAAGTCATAATGAATTTTATTTATTTTAAAACATTTATAAACCACCTACCATAAATGGTTTATAAACGTACGCTTGTGGTTATGAGTGAGACAACAATGTAATTTAAAAAATGTTCTGAACCACAGGAAGTGAAGAGCAGAGATGCATGTTCAAAACCATAAATAAACATGGGACTGTAGGACCCTCAGGGATGGAGGCTACCTCTTCATCATAAATAAGCATGAAGAAGCAGCACAAGTAGGCTTCAGTGCTTTCTGGCAGTAAGTATTTGTTGCAAGGCTGCTACAGTAACTCCTGACAGTCTAGTGTCCTATATCTTACTCTCTTTTTGCTGTTGCCTCCACTAGACCTCAGGGCTCCAACCTTGTCCTATTCCGGTCACTGCATATACGCCATATATTTAAAGCACATCCCCACCCCTGCGCAAAGAATGGGCACTAAAGTTTACCCACCACAAAGGTAAAATTCCCATCACCCGTAACAAATTACTGTACAGTTTCCAGGATTCTTAGTGGTAGTGGTGGGTAACGTGCTTTAAAGGTATAGTGTGCGCACACACAGTCAAGCACCTCAGCTCCTTAGCCACCAGTCTCTGGGCTCCTTCTCTTCCCCATTCCACTTCCACCCTTTCCACCTCTCACCATTTCTCTCTTCCTCCCTCTCTCCCCTTTCCTTCCTGCCCTCTCCTCCAGGATCAGAACCCCACTCACACGCGAGTATCTCTGCATGGCTACAACCTGCCTTGACTTGTCACCTGACCCACTGTCATAGGAACCGTGTGGCAAGTCGGAACAGGATACAGCCACCCAGAGACATAGGTTTTACACTCCCTGGGCAATCTCAGCTCTGCCAGGTGTCTCCTTGGCAGTGAATGCTCTGGCAGGTTTTGGCAGCCTGTTTCTCAGCAACACGTAACATTGTTTACTTACCTTCTCATTACATTTTCATCCCACACTTCCTCAAAGGATTTCAGTGTTGTATATATATGTGGTCTCCTGTCAGGAGTGCGTGCAGGAGCCAGACCCTGTGACCAGTAGGGCTTCGCAGGACTGGGGCCTTCCTTAGTTTGTTCTGGAGAGGCAAGGCGTGGCCGCACAGGTGAGGCCGCTTTGTAACTCACTGCACCTGGTGGCAAGAGCCAGGAAGGGATATAAGGTCAGCATTTCCCTTTGGCTCTTTGCCACAGCAACTCGTTTCCTGCCTTGCTGCATTTGGCTTCTTGTTTCTCGACCCTCAGACCCTTGACTTTGTGACTCCCTGCTTCCTGACCCTCAGACCCCTGGCTTCTGGACTCTCATTCCTGCTCCCACCCTGCCATTTTGCCCCCGGTCCCAACGTCCTCAGCCGGGACTTCGATCGCCCGTAGACCTCTCCACCACGACAATCAGGAGGGAGATTATGCTGAGATGGCTTATGGGTTGCTTACCCAGAATTGGGGGTGGGCGACAGTTGCGGCTTGGTGCAGAGGCCCCCTCCTCCTTGCAGATGGCTGTTGGTTTTGGCCTTGGTTAGAGCTGCCATACGTTGGGAATATGGCGGACGAAAACAGTGTCAAGGCAGAAATCGCTGAAAATCTGGACATATGGCAACCCATGTTGGAAGTCTATATTTTGGCTCCCAAAATAAAAGCTCAACAACTTTTGTGTCTGGATTTTCACTTTTGAAATATGGCAACCCTAGCCAGCCCATATTTTAAATTTGTATTGGCCAATAGAGGCCATGGAGGGGGCGGAGCTTCAGCGGCAGACCAGAGTGAGGAAGTCTTCACTCTGATCAACTGCTGGTATATTTAAGCGGGCTGCATTGGGCTGAACCCTTAGTCTAGTCCAGTGTTTCCCAACCGGTGTTCCGCGGCACACTAGTGTGCCGTGAGACACCGGCTGGTGTGCCGTGGGAGGGAGGCGGGCGAGTCGGGCGGCGAGAGGCGGCGGCGGCGAGGATCCGCGTCGAGCCGGGGGCGGCTCCGCGGTGCTGGTGCCGAGCGGCGGGGCAGCGCGCGCAAAAGGGAGGAGCGCGAGACAGCGGAGGAGGAGGAGGCCGGCATGTCCGGGCAGCAGCAGCAACAGCAGCAGCAGCAGCAACTCCCGGCGACGGCTCCTCCTCCGCCCGCTATCGCCGCCACCACCACAACAGCCGCCGCCGCCTCAGCTGCCGCCGTCCCTCAATCCCTCGCTCTGCTGCCTCCTCCCACCCCGGCAAGGGGAAGGGAAAAAACTTTCACTTTTGTGCGTCCCTCCCGGCGTGACGCTGCGCGCTGACGTCACGGGGCGGGGCTTTAATGGTGGTGTGCCGCGAGATTTTTTCCCGGTAAACAGGTGTGCCGTTGCCCAAAAACGTTTGGGAAACACTGGTCTAGTCTCTGAGGGTGGTGTGAGTTGGTGTATCACCTCCACCCTCGAGCAGGTGCAATATCTCGGGGTACCCCGGTAAAGGGGTCTGAGTGGAAGTTTCTGTCCTAGAAACCGGGCTTGGGGGGAGCACAAGGCAACCATGACTTTTTCCTCCCAGCAGACAAGAGCATCACCTGCAAACCAAAGGAAAATGGATGCCATTAATTTGGTATTGAACTCTATACAGTAACTACAGGAGAAAATAATTCAACACTGCAAATACATAGAAGCAACAGAAAGAAATGTGAAAGACGATATTCAGGAAAGCACCCTAAATATGTTATAAAACAGTTTAGTTTATTTTGCTAATGCATCTAATGACTGTTTTCATTTAAGCAATGCATTCATGGGAATGCATTTAACAATTTTTGGTGAATGTTTTTAGCTAAGTTAAAGAAGAAATAAAATCACAAAGCTCTTGAGAAAGAGACGAGAAAGCGACTAAATGTTATTGCCAACTTCAGACATTAACAAATGGTGTGAGTCTGACATATGGATATTACTAGTTTAATACTGTTAAGCAGAAAATGTAGATTTATTGGAAGTCACCCACTTCCAAACTGACCAACAACAGAACATGAGCTTAGACTCTAAGTCTAGCACCAATGAGACATACAAAACTGTTCCTCATCCTTTCCCTTAGAAGTCTGAGACACACTGCCTTGCAGGCATTTACTATCCCTTGTAAATGCTTCAGAATACATTCTAATGAAAGGCACTGTGTTAGGAGCACTGAACTTTAGCCAATAAAATAAAAGGAAAGAGCACACAAGCAACAAAAAACAATATTTGTCTTGCAGACAAGGCAGTGTTCCAAGTTCCCCATTCAGTTCAACTGGTGCCAATGACCGGGATGTAGGTATTTTAGGAATTGCATTTCGTATAGGAAGGATAATTTTATTTGGTTTGTATGTTAATGTGAACCTACTTAATCCATATTTGCTGAACAAAAATGCAGCTCTCCTTCAAAAGTAGCACTTCTATGAACTTTGTGATGCCATACTCCAACCAAAAAATGTGAAAAATGTGTATACAACTGCCTATATGAAGGGAAAGGGCCTAACTTCAGCAGAAGAAGGTGGAAGCCCAAGTGTTTTGCTATTAAAAAGTTAATTTCTGTTTTGAAAATTACTGTAATAGGTCTATGATTTTAGTAATGAACTATTTGTTTGAAGTACTGTTTGAAGCATTAAAATGTTTTAAAAGCATTATATTAGGAAAAAATGGCACACAAAAATGCATATCCTTGAAGAAATACACGTGAAAATACATACACTTTTGCGCAGACATTTTGTTTAAAAAAGTCAAGGCAGACTCATTGGAAGAATAAGAAGCAGAGAAACTGAAACTGAAACTGGCAAATTAGAGACTTCCTAATTTCAGGTGTTTATCTGAACTCCCTGACCTTACCATAGTGTTGCTGAGAATACAAAGTGAGGGTGGGGAGGTAGGTTTGTGAAATGGTAGTAAATAATGTGTCGAGAAGTTTGAGACTGTGCTTCTCATTCAAACCTCCAAAATAAACACAGAGAAAGAGGCTAGATGACAGCACAAATATAAATGCTGCAGAAAGGCAGGTCAAAGTGCAAAGGGATACAAGTGCAGGATAGTATCTCCCCCCCCCCCCAATTATTTGATGTCCTAATCCTTCAAGATCTTGACAAACTCCTAGAGGTCAGAGAAATCCTGAATGAATTGCAGTTCCATCCAAATAAAATTGCTTCTGTGCAATTAGTTATGCTACTGGGACATTTTCAAAAAGGAATGTGTGTTGTTGCAGCTCCACAGGCAAGTGATCTTCTGTGGTTAGTCTTGCTACAGATGCTATGCTCCTATTTTTCTTCTGAATTGGCAACTGGATACAAATGGAATCCCTCTATGTGCCAATTTTATTCTAGTGCCTCATATTGCTGGCCTGTTGTAAAAGCTGCAGAAATCCAATCTCTCAGGTGTGTCTTCAAAAAATGTGAAAATGCCACCAACATGCTGAGAATGCTCATTTCTGTTGTTTCTTGTCATCAAATACCAAGGAAGCAATCAATACCATTGAATGCTGCTATGGGTGTAGCCAGGGGGCCCAGCTGCCCCACAGATCAAGTAAAACAGTAGAAATACTTAACTAACTGACCAATCACATCGGTTCTGCCCCCCAACAAAAGTCCTGCCCCCCAACAAAAATCCTGGCTACGCCCATGAACACTGCCTTGGTTTGATAACGGGCTGGATTACAGTGGTTAAATTTAAGACAGAGGTGCTGTTGGTAACCAGAAAATCAGATTCAGAGATTGAAATGCAACCTGTTCTGGAAGAGACTGCACTATCACTTTAAGAGCATGTTCATAGTTCATGTGTGCTTCTTCACCCTGAATTCTCAGCTGAGCGGTGGCAACAAGTGCATTTGCACAATTATGTTAAGTGCACCAGCTGCTACTTTTCCTGAGTCAGTCTTATTTTGCAACAGGTATCCATGCCTTGGTCACTTTACATTTAGACTATTGTAACATGCTATGGTCTATGTGAAGTTACCCTTGAAGAACACCTGGAAACTTCAACTGGTGCCAGAAGCAACAACTAGGCACTGTCTAACTGGTGCCTGGTACTCTGATATTGAAAGAAACTGTACTGGTTGCCAATTGTTTTCCAGGCTTAATTCAATGTATTGTTTATAACCTCTATAGCCCTAAACAGATTAGGACCTGGTTATCTAAGGGGTGGCCTATCTATTATTTTCCTATCCAGTTATTAAGAACTGCAGGAGGCCTTTTTGAGGATACCCACCCACACTGAGAAGCCTAAGTGTGCATGAGTGGTCTTTCTCCCATGTTGCTCTCAAATTGTGGAGTATGCTTCCTCCGGAGCTACAATTGGTCTCCACTCTTTTTGCTTTTGGAAAAGGTGTCAAGACACAGCTTTTTAAATTTGACATTTTAAAGATCTTGTTTGTTATGTTTTTGCATGGTGTTTTTAAAAATGTTTTTACTGTTTTTAATCTATTGTACACTGCCATGGTGCTTCACAGAAAAGGAGTATAAAAGTATTTGAAATAAGTAAAATCTGAGTAGAGTTCTAATAGTTTTTGTAGCATTGTGGTGGTGGTGGAGCTACCTTGCTCCATTTTCGCACCGTGGCAACACCACAGTGTGATGCAGCTGTTGTTGGTACTCTCATGGCATAGTTTGGAGGAACTTCCTGTAGAAATCACGAGAATCAACGATGAGATATGCTTCTGATCCAGGTTTCTGCCCCACCATGACCACCCAGTACCTTGATTTTCATGGCGTACTCCATGAAGGATGTGAATGACAGCGCATTTGAGTGCCTTAAAGTAAAAACAAAATAGGAAAGAAGAAAGAAAAGAAGGAAGGAAGGAGCAGCTATTCCCCCCCCTCCCGCCCGGGACAGGTAAGAAGCCTGATGGTAAATAAGCACCGTTGGCACATAAGGTTTAAGAATAAATAAAACACGGCAGCAGGAGCGCAACCTGAATGCCTCAGCCCTAGCAACGGAGAGGGGAGGGCAGCGAGGAAGCGCCTTCCCTCCGCGCTCGCGTTAACAGTCCCGAGGAGAGAGGCGAGCGGAGAGCGGCGCACCCTCGCCGCTCCTCCCGCCGCTGCTCCACGCGCGCCTTGGAGTCGGATAGGCTTGGCGACGCGGAACACTGAGGGAGGCCGCGCCTGCAGCTCCCTCGCCGGCCGCTAGCTGTCGCGCTGGCTCCGGTCTGTGCTGCTGCTCGCTCTCGTCAGAGCTCTCTGCTGCTGCTGCCTCCGTCGCGCTCGCTCCCCATTTGGCGAGCGGAGTCGGCCCAGCAGCATCCGGAGTCGCACCGCGGCGCAGCAAAGGAAGTAGCGCGGCGGCGGCGGTGGTGAGGAGCGAACCCCCGGGGAGCAGCCATGTTGGCTGGCGGGATGCCGTGACTCTCCTGCGCCGGGAAGGGAAGGCGCCCGCGGAGGCCCTCCCGCGGCACCAGGCAGCGCAGCGAACAGGAAGCGGCTCCTAGGCGGCGGCGTTGGCACTAGTGGGCGGGGGGCTCGGCTACCGAGAAGGAGGCGGCGGCGGCGGCTGCAGCGTGCCCAGAAGGAGGGAGCCGAGGGCAGGGCGAGAGCCGCCCCCAAGTCCCGGAGCGGCAGAGACCCGCTGCTGCTGCTGCTGCTTCTGGTGAGTTGGGGGCGCTCCTCATTGTCTCCGGTGCGCGCGGGTCAAGGGCCTGGCGGGGAGATCAGCGGGGTGGGGAGGCGCCGCGGAGGTGTGGGGCGATGGGGTGAGCAGATCTCGGTCGGGGGAAGGGGAGGGAAGCCCGCCTGGTGGGGAAGAGCAAGCCCGTTTCCCCCCCAGATCCCTCGACTGTCTCTCATCAGATCCAAAACACCTACGTCTAGATACGGAAGGGGGACTTGGGATCTGTGACTTTCTGCCTCTTTCCCTCCACCCGCTCCAGGATGGACAGGGAGAGAGGGATAAAGTCCGGACTGCGACTGCGTGGGAGGGATGGGACGTGGTGGCGATGTTTTGGGGTCGCCTCCTGTGCGCTCGGATCTCCCCAGGAGGGATTTCAGGGTTCGGATTCTCCCACTCTCTCTCTCCCACCCACCCGATCCCGGGTTCTCCTGCATTTCCGGGCTGCGCATCTTATCTGTCAAGGACTGCCCCAGAGGGGGCTTGGTGGCTTTTGCTGGCGCACGGCTTTTCTGGTGTCGGTGTGTCAGCTGTGAAAAGCTGTGCAGATAAAGGCAAGAGGGGGTTATCACGACACGGAAGGATTAAGCATTGCTCTCTTCTTTGTGAGTGTTGCGGGGGGGGGGGGGCGGCGGGGAGGCCGCTGGAAAAGGAGGAGGGAAAAGGTCTGGGGTGGTTTTTTTTTTAATAGTCTGCCCCCTTAGCTTAGGCCCCGTGAACAAAATGGGATGGATGCCCTGATATTGTGCATTTCCTGAGATCCAACTCTCAGGATGGTCGCGGTGTTTGTTTCCCGACCATTGCTCTATATACGTATGATCTCCTGCAGCAGTGGCACATTCTGTCATTCTCTTAACATTCCTCGGGTTCCTCGCCCTTTCCCCCCTTTCTCTCTGTCTCCTCCCACTTCTGTCCCGGAGCGCTTTTTAAATGACAGGATATACGAAACACTTACTGACCCTGAACCTCGGTGACCTCACTCTAGCCAGCAATCCCCCCTTCCTCTCCAGGATCTGTAATGTCACATATTCAGTGTGAGTAAAATAGCCTGTTCTGCAAGAACAGTGGAGCCTACTTAGTATGAATCACCATTTGAGATTATGTAGAAAACATCACACTGTAGGGTTTTTAGAAACGGATTAGCTTCTTTCTGCTCTTTGGCTGGCCTTGAGCGCCTGCTTATTCTTTTTATTGTAACAGTTTGGGCAGCAGCAGAGAATGTTCAAGTTCTTTAAAACTCAGTTGGCGTCTTGTTTATATCAGCTGTATGCCAGTGTTCTAAAGACCTTAAGGATAATTAAAGTAAGGGAGAAACTAGAGCCAGATATTTCTATTCAGAATTATTTCTCCTTAGTTGTGTAGTGCACTCAAACTAAAATGAAAGTGTGAGTATGTGTATGCGAATGTGAACATATGCTTGTGCATATTTGAATGCGTATATCTGGAATTATGCATAGATTGCATTCCACTGTTGTAATGAATGCATAATGGATTGATCTGCTGTTCCTTAAAATGGAAAGTTAAGTGCTTTTTAAATGGGTTGTAATCCTTAGCTTTGAGTTGATTTTGTTCCTTGGTATGTTTGCCGTCTTAAAAGGGGCAGTTCTAAATTTAATTTCTGTTGCACTGGTGATATTATGATAAAATGGGAATTTCCTTCCTATTTTATTAAGGCAACAGATACTACCCAGTGATATGGATAAAAATAAACTTGTTCACAGCAGATTTTTTTTAGGGGTATACCTAAAAAAGTGTGGTAAGTGTAACATAAGGGTTTGCTAATTAGGAAGCTACGATTGGCTGGCCAGCTGCAACACCCCATTGAGTATACACCCCTATAGGCAACCCCAAGTTCACTTAAATAATAAAATTACTTGAGTGTAACAAGCTTAGTACCTGAACTTCTTGGCCGAACAGAAACCTGAACTTGCCTTCTGCGTGTCAAAGCTGCAACTTCTATTCACTGCAGCATGCTGGCCCCCTGCCATACTGTATTTCAGTTTAGCTGCAGTATGAAACTTGCAAAAGATTTTGGGCTAGATGACTGAAGAACGTCTCTCTCCTTCTGCAAAAGAAGATTAATGATTAAGAAAGACTGAAGATTCCAAGCTGTCTAGCAAGGCAAGCACAGTGCTTAACCCCAAATGTGAAAACTGAATAACTGTCACAACTCTACTACTACTAGTTCAAGTCCTGCACTTGTTTAGGGTAAAAATAAGTAAAAAGGTGGAATGAGGGTGTGGATTGTTCACTGATCTTCCAGCACAACCCAAAGCATGTTTATTCAGTGAGGCCTACTTCCTAGCAATTCATTTGGATTGCTATCTTTGTCTGTTCTCTTGAAATGAGAAAAAGGTTATGATGTATGAGGGGTGCTATGGAGAATATCACTTTTATTGAAATTGATGGCAAAGATCCAGACAACAGAGGATCAGGGACTTAATACAGTATGTCTCTTCTAGAAGCAAGCAGATTAGAATCTTTGGAGTATCTGATATCGCTTTCAATATGATGGCTAAAGTTAATGGCTTCAGTTGAATTGCTTTCTTGCTTGTTTTCACAAATATTTCCATTGATTTCTGAGTGTGCTAGTACTGGATTTCTGACTTCATGGCAGTTATTGCATGATAATCTTCTGCACGATCATTTCTTTGGTGTTACATGTCTGTTTTTCCATGCCTGTAACTGAAATACAGTACGAAGCATCTGTGAAAAACAGCAAGCAGTGCTCATGCCTGAGCATTTCATATTTAAAATTCCTCAAGGAGTAAAATAAAAGAACCATTGAGAACCAGAAGAAATATTTGCTGTGTTATTTTTAGAAAATAGTTTGCCTATTTTTCCTTCATTCAAAATATGGTAGCCTTGAATATTAACAGAGTTTGCGGATTCACTGAGCAGATACCTCAACTTCTAAAATTATACAGTGAATTGTATTTTTGGTCATTAATTCACAGTGCAACACTATATATGTTGACTTAGAAGTAGGCCAGGTAAACATCGCTAAATAGAATGAAAAGTACATGTGAGCATACTTTATATTTAACAGATGCTGCTTCATTTTATAGAATATCTGGGTCTGCTTTTGATTTTGACTGATCTGTGCCATGTGCTGATACATATAGCATTAGCAGCCCTTCCAGTTTCCAAAACCTGCCTTCTCCAGAACTTTCATATAATTGATCCCTGTTTCCTCTGCTTCCCCTACCTAGCTCTCTCTGTTGGTGTGAACGTCTGTCTTCTACTTTCCTTTGGCCTCCTAAAGGATTCTTGTGTACATTTGTCACCTTCCCTTGCAGATATGTTATGTGCCTCGATAAATCCAGTATAGCATACATCTTGCTAGGAGGTGGGATGACCAATGTCTAGATAATGAAAATATTGTAGCTTTATTCTTCTCCCTACATGGAGATGCTAGGGATTGACTCTGGGACTCTGTGCACGTAAAGCACATGCTCTATAGCCTGTCCTCAAAGAAGAAAACTTTTGAGAACCTTGTTTTATTTTTATACAGTATTTAGAAAAATATTTATAAAATGCTATTTCGTAAAAAAAAATGAGAGAAAAGAATCAAAGCAGTTTACAACAAAAACACATAGAAAAGGTCCCAGCAGGCATATAAAAGTTAAAGCAGAAAAAAACTTAACATGTTTAAAATACAGTATTAAGAAGAGTGTCCAGTAGTCCAGTACTGTAATACACTGTTTTATAGTGTTTATTAGAAAGATTAGATAATATGGAATTCTTTCTTCAGTATGATCCATTTATACTTTATATTGTAGTGTTTGTGCTTCTTTAGCGAGCCACTGTGGTATGGTGGTTAGAGTGTCTGACTAAGAGCTGAGAGACCAGGGTTCGAATCCCCACTTTGCCATGAAGCACACTGGGCTAGTTACGGCCTCTCAGCCTAACCTATCTCACAGGTTTATTGTGGGAATTATATGAGGAGGGCCAGGAGGTGATATGCAAGCAAAGCAAGAAAGCAAGCAATAAATGAATGAATGAAGGAAGGAAGGAATGAATGAATGAATGACAAACTTTCGAGCATTGTGCAGTTTGCCCAAGTATATTATTCATTTGCAATGGAGTATTTGTGCTGTAATTGCTTTTCATTGCCCAACAACAACACAAATATGAGAGTAAAAATGGAAGGAATAGGATAGTACCCATTTAGAACCTGATAAGGGAAAAGAAAAACTATGTTGTTATTTCTAACTTGGGAGACCAATATGGCTCTGCTCTTCAGTTCCTATAGCGCATAAAAAGGAATCAAAGCAGCGCAACCATAAGAAGAATATACATGTGGAATTATGGTAGCTATACTTAATTGGGCCTAAAATCCATGCAATTACTATTTTATTGGAGGATTTAAAAAACATGGTTTTTAAATTGTTTCTGAACCTTTAACGAGATGGCGGATTAATGATTGGGGTTCGTTCTAGACCAGCACATGTTTGCGTTGCCCTTAAGATTGCTAATTTGTAGGAATTACATAATTTTGCTTTTCCGCTTCTCATTTAAATTAACTGGAATATATAACTCTGCTTCTTAATATACAGTGGTACCTCGGTTTAAGAACAGTCCTGTTTATGAACAATTCGGTTTACAATCTCCGCAAACCAGAAGTAGTGTCCTGGTTTGCTAACGGAATCCAAACGGTGGAAGGGCACTGCCGGCAGGAGGCCTCATTAGGGAAAGCATGCCTTGGTTTAAGAACGGTTTTGGTTTAAGAATGGACTTCGTTAAGGGATTAAGTTTGTAAACCGAGGTACCACTGTATATTGCTGCTGAATATGTTTTATGATTAGTTATGATTACATACTTGTAGTTGTTTATAAAGCAGAAGAACTGTTTCTAGGTAGAGGAGTTGATGATGCTTATATATTTCAATTTTGTCAGTGAAAGATTTTGAGGTGATTCTTGTATTTGTTTTGTCCAGCCCAGATTTTTAGTCACCAAATTACAGAGCTTCAGTCATTTCCTTTAAATTTTTGTTTACTGGCAGCACAGGTTTTCTTAATCTAGACACACCCTGAATTTCCTTTATGAACGAATCCACTTTTCAAACATTTTTTTCTGTATATGTTTCCCCCACAAATTTATTTTTCCAGTACAATATGTTCTGCTTTGCGCTTAGAACCTATGTAATGCTCTTTGTTTGGATAAAAACCACACAACGCCCTCATATAATAAGTATCATGAGATAAAATGGTTAATCAAGCCCATTGTAACATAATAATAGCTAGCTTAACACTTTAGAAAGCACTGAGTTTTGCTGCAAATTATTTCCTATGGTATGTATGTTTGTTGCTCTGTAATGGATTTTCCAAATTGGAAGCCACCTCATTTCTTAGCAACATGCTTCTAGTCTTGCTAAGCTTGTTATTATTATTATTTGTTGTTGTTGTTAAAATATCTACACCTCCCTATACCAATAGATCTCAGGGTGGTTCACAACATAAGATTACAATATTAAAAAACAAACAAACTACATAATAAAAATAAGAACAAAGACAACCCAATAATCTCCCCTTTCACAATACATTTAAAAGGGCATTGGATGTCCATCAGCCAAAGGCCTGGTTAAGGAGGAACGTTTTCGCCTGGCACCTAAAGGTGTCTAATGAAGGCACCAGCCAAACCTCCTTGGGGAGAGCGTTCCACAAATGGGGAGCCACTGCAGAAAAGGCCCATTCTCATGTCGCCACCCTCAGGACCCCTCGTGGAGGACGTACCCAAATAAGGGTCTCAGATGGTGATCTCAGGGTCTGGGTAATCTGCCTAGGCTAGGCTTCTCCAACCTGGTGTCCACAACATGGTTTGGACTACAGCTTGTTCCTGTTCATTGACTATATTGGCTGGGGCCGAAAGAAGTTGTAGTCCAGGCTGGTGTAGGGTTTTGCAGTTTTATTCAATGAGTACAGGAGCCCTGGAGGTAACTTAACAAAAAGTCCTTCCAAACCATGGTTGGCAATCTGGGAGCCAGCTTTGGGAATGCACACACCCTTCACACTCTGGCACAAATTGCTCCCATCCTTCTCTTGCCAGTCTTAGTAGCATTTGGTTCATTTGTTGCTGAAGTGAGCACATTTATTACAGTTATATGCTGCCTTTCCTTCAAGGAGGTCAGCACTACTACACCTGCACTGGTGCTAGCCATGCCAGTGGACTGTAGGGAGACTTCCAACACCTTTGCCTCCCCTAATGCCTCCTGCATCTGCCACCAAAGCCAGAAGCTGTGAGTAAGGTCAGCAGCAGTCTATGGAGGAAGCCCTAATATGCAAGGACTTAACATCTGGCTTCTTTGAAGGCTATTTCCAAGCTAGGAAATTCAACTACAGAGTGATAGATTAGAGAGAGAGAGAGCTTTGCCCTTGCCAGTATTTCTTTGTCTTTTTTATTGTATTTTAAATATAAACATGTTCTGATAACTTTAGCATGTATGCAGAGTATTTATTTACTTATTTTATTAAATTTGTATACCACCCGTCATCCGAAGATCTCAAAGCAGTTCACAGCACAAAAATACAAAAAAATTACATAATAAGAACAAGAACAAAAAAACCCCATAACTCCCACATTCCATAATTATGAATACTCCAAATAAATATACAAATAACCAAGGGTTGGTGTAAGTTTCTAACTGTTTATTAAGATGGAATCTGGTGTCTGTTTGTTTTTATTTATAACATATACACCACCCACTTTTATTTTTTTATGTTTTATAAACATAAAAAATATATACTATGGATCTGTACAATATAATTATTAAAACATCATAAAATATAGAAAATTCATTCATTAAGTGAACAACACCCTGTTCAATTAAAGTGTTGGACATGAGTAGAATGTGTGTTTTTATTTAAAATGCATCTGGGTTATTTGTGGGGCATAGGAATTCGTTCATCCCCCCCCCAAAAAAAGTCTGGCGCCCCACAAGGCATGAGGGACAGTGGGCCGGTCCCCTGCCGAAAAAGTCTGCTGACCCCTAGTATAGCCTATTGAATTCAATGGTGCTGACTGTTATGCTAGCACTGCTGTCCTAATTTCTAATGTTCTTTTTACACCACAGCGCTTGTTGTGTTAATGGATCTGTGCCTTTAAAAAATCTATATACCACTAAATTTTAAGCAGCCGGAAAGAACTGTATGCTGGAACACCAACCCAAATTTTGCCACATGAAATTACAGTGCAAAACTCCCATTAGAAAATAACAGGATTTCAAATGGATTTTTTTACCTGGAAGAAGTTAACATGAAAGTTGGTGCTAGACTTTTGTTAGATTCCACTGGACTTCCAGAAGTGGTTTTTTTGTCACGTGAAAGAACACAGAAAATGTGGAAATTAACAAGCAAAACAGGGTTGGGAAAACGGAATAAAGTGCTGCCTGAATGCAGCCGTAGTCTTGATTTTAGGTGTCCCTGGTCTAACACTTCCAGGATATACCAAATTGTCTGCCTTTTCTAAATGACAAAATTTTTGGAGTTCCTTTTTACACTCATCTATAGTTAACATTACAGTACTGCTTATTCATTGTGTGACGTTGATTGGCTATTCTCACAATTAAGTTCTAAGTCTAATCCATGCAAACTGTGTAGTCACTCCTTTCTATCTTTCTTTACTGTGTGTGTGTGTGTGTGTGTGTGTGTGTGTGTGTTTGTAAAGTTAATGAGAGTCACCTCCTGCTGTGAGTCAGCAGGAATGTGGAATTTATTCCAGAGTTCAACAGGGATCAAGATGTGAATCCTGATGCTCTGTTACAGTGCTAGTTTCCTAGTCTTCCACATAAATACCAAAATGAGAATTATGCTCATCTTGGCACTCGTCAGCGTCTCCCACTCTAATACATAATTTTAACATACCTTCTGTCTCTATTCTGCTCCTGTTCATGGTCACGTAAGGGTGTTGTATCTTAGTCTAAGCACAAGTATCCCATTTGCGTTGATGTGAAAACTTGCTTTAGTCTTTCTTTGAAAAAGCTTCAAACCTCTGTTCCCTTTCCTAAGGAAGTTAGGAAAATGAATATCTATTTGAGTTTTCAATTAAACGAAGGGTGAACCCTTTAAAAACAACAGGTCAACACCATTAAGACTATGCAACATGATTAAATAAGCTACCATTAAATAGGAAATTGGAGGTTTGTGTTTGCTGACGGGCCTCAAGCGGGCCTCAAGCCATTTTCCTGGCATCATCAGCAATGGGAGGTTTTTTTTAGGTGAGGGTGTAGACTAGATTTCAGCCCCAAAGGGCCAGGGGCATACAAAGGGGTGTGTGGGCCTCCCCAGGTGCCACCCTGATGGGGGGGTGACAAAATGGTGGGCGGCACTCATCTCTGTGGGGGCTGCAGTGCGCACGAGCCACACGTCTCAGCACCTGCAGGCTCCATGCTGTCCTCCCACTGCCTCCCCCCCGCTGTCCCCCCGTGCCGCACACCCCGTCCCTATGGGCACCATGCACCCCATCCCTATGGGTGCCATGGCCACGTCTTGTTCCTATGGGCGCCACATCTCGTCTCTGTAGGGACAGGGTGCGCCGCAACGCCCATAGGGATGTAATGGGATGCCAAACGCTCTGTTCCATCCCTATGGGCAGTTCACCCTGCCCCTGGGCACTCCGCCCCAGGTGCCCAAGAGACTTCCTCCGCCACTGCAAAGGGCCAGTGGGGGAATGGGACCTTTTTCGGCCTGAATGCTACTTTTCCTTCTAGGCAAACGTCTGGGGGTCACATGCCTCCGTATGGTAGACTTGTCTCTACACACATCCCTCTCTGCCCTCCATCCAGCCAAGCCAGAAGCGTCATCAGAATTCCAGGACACATTCTAACCAAGAAGAACAGCCAAGGAGGACTGGCGAGGGCAGTGGCTGGAAAGTGAGTGTGGCTGGGGGAGAGTCCCAAAGGTCACATAGAGGCCTAGGGGGCTACATTTGGCTCCCAAACATGATGTTCCCCATCAGCATTGCCAGTTGCTTTCTCAGGAGCACCCTTTTGCGACCAAGTTGAGATCTCCTCTCACTGGGTGGGAGAACCTAGGGCAGCTCCATCTGTGACTAAAGCTTTCCCCTTCAGGAAGTCTTTTGATGTGCTGAGAGTCAGAGGGAACCTTTCCATTGTTCTACGATTTGCATAAGCAAGCAAGCAGAAGAAGCTATTTCACACAGTTAAATGGATTGCTTCTCTCCTATGGGTGGTGAATCAGAAAGGGAGATCTGGCTGATTTTCACCCCTCTTCTTAAAGCTCAAATTTTGCAGGTAGAAACACATGTTTCCTCAGTGAGAGCCAGTGTAGTGTAGTACAGTGGTGCCTCGCAAGACGGAAAGAATCCGTTCTGTGATTCTCTTTATCTAGCGGTTTTTTCATCTTGCAAAGCAAGCCCATTGGCGGATTAGCGCTATTAGCGGCTTTTAGCGGCTTATCTGCTGATCGGATCAGCTGATAAGCGGCTTAGCGGCTTAGAAAAAAGGGGGAGGGGAAAAAACCAGCAGGAACTCGCAAGACATTTTCGTCTTGCGAAGCAAGCCCATAGGAAATTCGTTTTGCGAAGCACCTCCAAAACGGAAAACTCTTTCGTCTAGCGAGTTTTCCGTCTTGCGAGGCATTCGTCTTGCGGGGCACCACTGTATAGTGGCTAGAGGCCTGAAGCGAGATGAGTGCCGCACCCCATATTTGTTTTTGACTTTTACCTTACCCTCGTCATGCTGGCCACGTGACCCGGAAGTGTCTGCGGACAGCGCTGGCTCCTGGCCTCTAGAGTGAGATGAGCGCACAACCCTAGAGTCTGTCAAGACTGGCCCGTATGGGCAGGGGTACCTTTACCCTTTACCTTTACTTTACCTTACCTTTACCTAGTACTAGGACCTGGGAGATCAGGGTTCAAATCCCTACTCAGGCATGAAATTCAGTAGGTGTTACTGTCCTATACATGCTTAAATTTAAGTCTCACTGTGCTCTCTGTAACACCTGTTTTGCTGTGGCTGGTTGCATTCCTCCCAATACAGTGGTACCTCAGGTTACATACACTTCAGGTTACATATGCTTCAGGTTACACACTCTGCTAACCCAGAAATAGTGCTTCATCTTAAGAACTTTGCTTCAGGATAAGAACAGAAATATGGTTCCGGTGGCGCGGCAGCAGCAGGAGGTGCCATTAGCTAAAGTGGTGCTTCAGGTTAAGAACAGTTTCAGGTTAAGAACGGACCTCCGGAACAAATTAAGTACTTAACCTGAGGTACCACTGTACCACAATTTGCAATTGTATGGTTTTATGTTTTTATTGCTGTAAATTGGTTTGATTTTTTTTTAAAAAAATGATATAGCAGTATACAAATATTTATAAATAAATTAGCAAACCTTGTATAGCTATTTTAGGAAGGTTTAGCCTATAGAATTTATTTTACATAATTTCGGCCCTGAGGGACTCCTAAGCCAGCTTTGAAATAAATACAAGAAGAAATGCAGAAAAGCACCATCATCATATGAAAACAGTATAGCATTAGTAGTACCCAAAAACATTTTAAAGAGGGAGGTTGTAAATACTTACTGAAAGGCTGTGACCAAACCAGGGAGGCCTGCCTCGGGCAAGAATTCCATAATTGCTGTGCTGCACTGAAAAACCGTAGTGTGCTGTGTATTGCTGACTCATTTTGAAGGCAGGTAACATGGAGCAGGGCATCAGATGTTGACCAGACTGCAGGTAGAGGCAAACATGAGATCAACTGGTGCTTCAGATATTTTTACCCAAACCCATTTAGGTCTTTGGTTGGTCGCCAGTGGAGTTGATATAATTTAGAAGCTACATGCTCTGTGCAGCAAATTCCTCTTGGAAGTTTGGGCACTGTATTTTGGACCAGTTGTTGTTTCCAAACACTTTTCAAGGGCAGTCCTACAAGGAGTGCATTACTGCAGCCTAACCATAGTGTTTTCACAGCAGAGGTGGCAAACCTGTGTATCCATTGCAGTTCCCATTGTACTTGACCATTGGCCATGCTGGGTTGGGCTGATGGGAATTTTGGTCCAACAAAATTTGGGGGCTACAGGTTCCCCACCCCTGGTACCAAGACCTCTATTCACTCGTCACCAGTGAATGGACATTTTATAGAGAATTTCAATCAATTACCCTGTTATAATAACCCTGTTAAGTTCCATTGGACATCTGTGGTACAACACCTCTATACAGTAGTTTGTTTATTAAATTTCTATACCGCTCTTCATTCGAGGATCACAGGGCAGTTTACAGAATAAAAACACAAAAATACATAACATGGTAACTAGCAAAATCAAAACCCTTCAAAGTTTAAAAGGCCATAGATTGTTTAATAAGCCAAAGGCTAATTAAGCCTGAAGTTCTTGCCCTACGCTTGACTGCAGGCATAAGCCATTCTTTCAGCAGGCAACTTTGGGGAAAGGAGATACAGGAACCAAAATAAGCAAGGCAATTCACCCAACGAAGAATCTCTTTTCCTCAGAGAATCTCTGAAGAACCTGAAGGAAGCTGATTGCTGCCCCCCCCCAGAGTTATTCTTTATTTTATTTTTATATTTTTTTCCTATATTTTTAAAGAAAGGGCTCCTGTCATTTGAATCCCAGCCCTTCAGTGGCATGAGAGCATTTGTGCACTTCATGTCCTCAGAAGCAAGACCAGGGTCATAAGTTTCTTAGGAGCTTTGTTCTTTGTAGAACTGATTAGGTGTTTAAGAATGTAGTTAAGATTGTTGGATTTAAAATTTCAAAGTCCACATTATGAAACATTTAATGAAGCAGGCTGTAACATTATTGAGCAAATTGCCGTGATTGACTATCACCCCTCATTAATGGTATTACTGTTCCTAGCAAAGAAAATGAAGCATGGGGGGGAGCAAAGAACTGGACGGAGTGGGTTAAATTTCTTGTTTGTTTAGTGTAGATGTCATTTACTTCCACTAGATTTTTGGGAGGTAACAGTCATTATTAAGTTACATAAATGTAGGGCCTTCAATATGAGTTAACTAGGTTTTTTTTGTATTTTTATTAAAGATTTTCTTGATTTACAGAAGTATGTGTAATGTCTCTCTCTTGTATTTTTTCCATGTAACATTTTTACAAATCAGTTTCATTTGTTGAGACATTAGGAAGAAAGGGGGGAGAGGGGTGGAGGGGGAGGAAGATGGGTGGGGGTGCGTGGCAATGTTTCTATTTTGCTTAATGTATGTAGGGTTTGGTGTCAGCGTTGCTTGTGCAGGTTCTCTGCTGTTCACTTGTGTTCCTTTGGTGGTGAGAGAGGTTGGGGTTGGCCTAGGGTGTGGTTGTTTGTTTGTGATTGGCTGTGGTGATCTTTGTTTTCATGTGTGAGTGGGGTGTGTGTGTGTGTGTGTTTTGGATCAGGTTAGCCATATTGATTTGTATGCTGTTGGTGGATTTTTGTCATTGTCTTGTTGGGCTATGTATGTGATAAAGGGGAGCTATACCGGGAAAGGCGTCTTCTTCTGTTTGTCCCCGTACCAGTTTCAGTTTATTGGTTAATTTTTCTAGTAAGGCTGTTTCCCACACTATTTGGTACCATTGGTCCATGCTTACTCCTGACAGGTCTCTCCAGTGTCTGGTTATGGTGTTTCTGGCTGCTGAAAGTAGGTGGGTTATGAGTTCTTTGTGGTGTAAATGGGCATTGTTGTCTTGGAAGATGTTTAGTAGAGCCAATTCTGGGATGATTTCTAATACTTGCTTAGTTATTTTTCATATTTCTCGTATGGCTGTAATATGAGTTAACTAGTTAATTGGTGCATTGACTTCTTTTGCTAAGCACATAGTTCTGACAGTTGTCTTGAAGATCTGTTTGTTTTTGTTTGTTTTATTTGGGGAGGGGAGGCAGAAAACACTATACAAATTTTACTAAGCTTTTTGGAATCTCTAACCAGTTGCAAAGAATGAAAAGATTAAACAGCTTCACCCAAAATATGTCTTGTGGAAATCAGAAGAAGCTTATTTTGGTAGAATTACAGTAGAAGACAATTACAGTTTGGATTATATGACTGACTGAAAATAGTGCATCACAAAGAAGTGTAACTTTTCCTTCACATATGCTGCAGCACATGCAAGAAGTAAAACGATTTCCATGGCACACTTCCCATCCTCGCTTAATGCACACTGGGCTTGTTACAAATTCATGTCAGGAGTATCAGCATATGATTTATGTTGTGTAAATCATAAATACTTTATTCAGTATTTTCACTGCTCATTTAACAGAATCTTCTGGCAGTACTTGAGAGGGAAACCAATCCCCTGAAGAACTTGCTGCTATCGTCAGCAGTATCTCCTCATTAATGCCGTCTGCAGTCAGGGCTGCACTTTGTCTGCTTGCTTTTGAAATAATGTTTTACATGATGAATAAAGAAGCCTCTGTTTATGTTGTTTCCAAGTATCAGGCTTTTGTGAGAAAGTGAACAAGGGTGGCATGTAAATACGATTAGGCTACTATAACATTTGTGAACTATTTAGCAAAGCTATTTTTCTGTTTCAAAACAGTGTTGTTATAAAGTTGAATGCTTGCAAATAGGGGATATGGTGTGTCTGAGCTTAATGTGCATGCATGAAATTTAATACTGTTCATTTACAAGAAAAAATAATAACCTTCAGTTAAAAGCAATGGCATAAGGTTAGGATGATTTTAAGGCAAGGAATGAAAATCTGAACAATTCTAGTCTTCTGTAGAAACTAGGGTAACCTTAATTCTGTGCTTCAGCTTTTGACAGTAAAAGGAAAGAGACTGTGTTCTATTAACTGTTTATTTCATGTGCTAGTTGAGTGCCCAATCAGTTTCTGAAGTGTCTTGGTTTATTTATTTTCACCACACCATATGATTGGGCTGGCAAAATTATCATGCTGATTGTTCAGAGTAGGAATTGCTCTAACAACAACAACAACAATGTGTTTTTAATAGCTTGTCATAATTACATATTTTAATGGTTAAGAGTTCTTTTCATTCTCTATAGTTTTCAAGTGTTAGGGACTAATGATATAAAATCATGCTGTAGTCAAGTATTTCTAGGCAAAATCATTTTCATTTACATCAGCCGTTGCCAACCTGGTGCCCTCCAACATGATTGTGTACCACCAGGTTGGCAAAGGCTGGTTTACATTAAGATTTCTCTTTCCAATGTACTGGAGCATTCTTTTAGCTGAGATTCATTGACTTTTAGTCTCTTCACCCTGTTTATACAGTTCTCTCCCCCCCCCCCTGGCTACCACTTCTTTCCAAATATGACCCAGTTTCTGTCCTTTCTGCAATTTGCTTAATCCCTAAATGTCCTTTAGGGAAACTTCCTTCACAGGGTAGAAAAATTTTTCTCAGGCCCTGCAAACATACAGATTGATACCTAGCTTACAGTGACAGTGCTTACAAAGTCTAGCCAAAGACCACCATATTTCTACCAGTGTGCCATCTTGCGTTTAGTCTAATCTAGTGTGAGGAAGAACAGCAGTATTCAGAGAACAGCACATGTATTCCCTCTGGTTTTTATTAGTCAGCCGCTAGAACTTCTGAATAATACACCTTGTTATCTGTAATAAATGATCTATTTTGTCAAGATCAAGTACCATGTACATGTCAGGGCAGGCAGGAATCCTTGTGGTGAGCAGAAGAGGCAGGGGGACAGGAGAATGATCCAGGGGAAGGGGCCAATGACTTGTGGGGTTCTGCGCCACCTGTGAGGCAGGAACTAGGGTGGAGGAAGAAGAAGAGTCTGGGCAGTCAGAGCCGGGAGAAAAGGAGTGGGGGCAAAGAGTTGGGAGGAAGACTCAGAGGGGAAAGAAATAGTATCACAGAGAGTTAGGCCATTAGAAACTCCTCCATCCCCTCCAAGGACAAGGAAGGGCTTAAAGCGACAGGAGCAGCTACAGCCGTCACATAGGAGAAGTCGCCGATTGCTTGTGTCTCAGACAAGGCATTTAAGTGAACGTGAAGGGGAGCAGTCGCTCTGCTGCTCCAACTGTCTGAGTCAGAGCACAAGCCTGAAGAAGCAGATGCCTAGCTAGGCAGTCAACAAGCGCGAGGTGTATATTCCTTGCACCTTAGGAGCAGATGTCATCAAGTGTTTTGCCAATAAAGAAGGAAACTTCCAACCACTTGTCCTCATTGGGGCTGGCTGTGCCCGGGACAGTACATAAGGCAACAAGTTTCTAATATGTGGGTATTTCTAGTAATTGAGCCAAATAACTGGAGGAGTTTGACAAATATTAAATTGATGGATACTCAGATGAGCATATACAGAAGTTTTGGATTAAAAACTCTGGCATTATTAAAACATCCTTTTAAAGGGTAGGAGTTGATAACAGACTGTTTTGAGTTGCCCTAAATCATCAGTAAAGTACAGGTAAAGGGACCCCTGTTAGGTCTAGTCGTGGACGACTCTGGGGTTGCGGCGCTCATCTCGCTTTATTGGCCAAGGGAGCCGGCGTACAGCTTCCAGGTCATGTGGCCAGCATGACTAAACCACTTCTGGTGAACCAGAGCAGTGCACAGAAACACCATTTACCTTCCCGCCGGAGCGGTACATATTTATCTACTTGCACTTTGACGTGCTTTCAAACTGCTAGGTTGGCAGGAGCAGGGACCGAGCAACGGGAGCTCACCCCGTGGCGGGGATTCAAACTGCTGACCTTCTGATCGGCAAGCCCAAGAGGCTCAGTGGTTTAGGCCAAAGTGCTACCCGCGCCCGTAAATCATCAGTACAACAAGGCAAACATTAAAAGGTCTGGGGAGGGAACAAACTTCAGAGAATATTTAAGTGTTTCCCATTTAGAAAAAGGAAACACTGGTTAGTCAGCAAATGGGGGGAAATAGAGTATTCTCTAGTGTGTCTGTTTCACCCCTGCATCCTTGCATTAAATAGCCTGTAGTGTGTTGGAACCTAGTTGTCTGAAAAAATATCATACAATACTTGGATTAGGTTTGTTCAAATAATTATTTAGCTTTTTTTAAAAAAAAAGTAGCACAAATGCTCTCATAAGTAGGGTGAATAGCGACACATTTTGCAGATATTTCTGTTTGTAGAATTACTTCTGCATGGAAGAAGATTATGCTGCTTGCAACTTTTCAATGTATAATGAGACTTTAGTCCACTGGTTTTGTTGAGTCTCCTCTGAGTATGTCTTAGATGGATAGCATTCTAACAGTTCAAATTTTATTTTCCTCTGTCCTTGGTGAACTGAAACCTTAAGATAAGCCAGTCTGTCAGAAGCTGGAAGTATAAAAATAGAACAACCTTTTGATTTTTAGCTACATTTTTGTGGGTGGGTTGTTTTCGTATAGTTTTCCAGTACAATGAAACTTGTATAATATACAAACTTGAACTGAAGTTCAAGAAATAGAGTAGAAAGTGAGGTAAGTAACTGTACATGGCCAGTTACTTTAGTTGGCCAGCTTTTTCTATGCAAATCCATGTGTGCCATGCAAAAAGATAAAAACAAACAAACCTGATTTGGACCCTTGTTGAGCTTTTGTAAGAACTATGAGGAAATTTTTGCCAGTAAGTTCATAATAGATGTAGAAACTGTTTCAGAAACCCTGGGTGGAACAGTGCATCTTAGGGGGAGAAGTTTAGATAAGGGGTGGTAACTTGGGGGAGGGGATGGAGGAAGGAAGATGTGAGCCATAATTTTAGCATGGTTGAAATTTTCATATCTGTACTTTCTCGTGATGCGCATGTAAACCTTTGCCTGGGCTGCATAATATTTTACACTGCAAAGTGCCTGTGTGGGGTAGTAAATATACCACATGCTGTGATAAGCATGTGAAAGTCATTTGTATCTTAAGAAAACTAGAAATTTTGACTCTGTACCTGTAATGGGAATACATAGCACAATAGCATTTGGTTTTGATAGGAAAGCATTTTCACGATTCTTTATTGGAAAGAATAATTTTGAATACTACATCGCACTCATTCTTGAGTCATTCTTCATCATGCTTTTTCTCTTATTTATGTACCAACATGAGTTTCATTGTAGGAACAAAGGAAATAAAATAAACAAATATTTAAAGCTCTTGCATGTTATTTGGGATTACTTGAATGTGTGGATTTTTGTTTTCTGCTTGTGCTGGTTCCTCCTGAGTAAATAAACAAATAGCTTTGTTTCTTGTAGGGTTCCCTGTGGCTCCACATGTGCCGGCAAATGTCAACCTAGGTGATCGTGTTTTCTATTTGAACAATCAGTAATTTGTTTTGTTGTGTTGAATCTTGAGGTGTTTATATTTTTGAGCTGGCAAAGTGCACAGCATTATTCAGCTTGACACCTTTTGCATTAAGAAGATACTGTACTTGAATAAACAGGGCTGTTTTGACTTCCATCTTCTAATTTAATGGAGAAACTTATAGTATCCAGCTGCAAATGATTAACACACTTCAAACATTTTCCCTCTAAGTGTGATTTCAGAGGAAGTCAGTGTGATTGATAAGCATTTGACCACCTTGATTTTCATATTGCTTACATTTTGTTAATCCTCACCTTTCTAACAGGGTTGATTAGTAACGGGAGGATTGACAAAATTGGTATGATGTGTATTACTAGACAGAATTATGAGGTTACTCTTACAGATGTCTATCCAAGCCTCTTGTTTCAGTCAACATTTTTAGCTTAATTATCTCCACATTTTGTGCAATTTGTGTAGCAAGGCAATACCTTTGCATTACCTACTTCTTATAGCTGAACTTTGCAATCTAGGTGACTTTGGCAATCTATGTTGTAAACATTGATAGCAAATATTTGTTTGGCTCCCGTATTTTTCATAGTTGCAAGAATATCCATGTCCCATAGGACAAAACCCAGTTGTTTAAAAATATACTATTGAGATGTTGCAAAGTAGCCTTTTTATGTTTATCCAGGATGGATAAATGTTAGAGGCAGGCTTGGAGTGGTTTTTTTGTATTGAACCCTACTGGAATCTTGTACACATGCTAATAAAGGTTTGAGAATCAGAATCTGTTATTGAGATGCCTTATATTTTTATTTTAATGCATCTATATTTCTTTTACTTTGTAATATCCATAATGAATTTTTTTAAGCCTTACACTGAGCAGAATGATGTAAGTGGTAAGTGAAGACATTCTGTAAATGGTACAGTCAGATTACATCAGTGACTAACAACTATAGAAAGCCCTCATTCTGTTCAAGTTCACTGAATTTGTCTCATGTTAGCCACCTGCATATGAATGAAAACATTTATCTACAGTGTAGCTGCTGGAAAGTTTAGAAATGATTATAGTCAGTATGGTAGGAATGAGCTGAGCAGATAAGCAGCTTTTGTTGCTGCAGCAGATATACTATATCTGAATCTTGCTGTTAGGATTGCTTTTCAGATCTGTGTATATGAATGGTATAGTTTTAAAGGTATTTCTGCATTTGGAAAGTCCAGTGTTTGTAAGCCAGAAATGATTGCCACGTTTGTGTTCAAAGGACATGTATTTTTGCGGGGGTAGAGAGGGTAGACTTCATTGACAGTCATATAACCCAAAGTAGCTAAAAAGAAACAGCAGCACTATGCATCCTTTATTCATTAGAAATCTGTAATATGTGTGTACATTGCTGCGAATGTCCAAAATATGGTGAACTGTGGTGTTTTCAGGTATGAGTCCTGACAATTCCAGATGGCTAATGTTGACAGTGATCTAAATGTAATTTGCCAACTTGTGTACATCCAAAACAGCAGTTGGGGCGCTGTCAGTATTTCATAGATTCACTTGGACATTCACACAAACCAGTTGAGATTGTCGGAATTCACATGTGGAAGTCAATGTTCACTGTGATGTAGTATTTGTACGCAAGAGTAAACCACGCAAAACAAGATAAAATGGTTCTCCTGCAGAACAAGTTAATTGAAAACTGAGTGGTAAAGAATAATAAGCACTTCTATGGATCTTTAAAAAAATGCCTCTGTTGGATTTGTTTCAGATTTGCATTGAATCTGGGAAGCAGTAAGTAGATATCAGAGGAAAATGTGCCGTAATGTGTAGGTTCTCTTTCAACAAATCAGTTTTGCAACTAATTGCCTTTACATTTAAGTTATCGTGAATACAAGTAGATTTCAAATTGCAGCTTTTTACCAAGCTGGGAAGTCTTGGAGCCAGAACTTTAAACGAGCCCTTATGCTGTCCTAAAACTCAATCTGCCTTTGGTGACTAGCCAATGTAAAGTTTGCAGAGTAGGCATGATATACTCAGACCAATAAGTAAACATGCTGCCTCCAATAGTGGCAGGTCTTAAGATCCCAACCCAATGCAAAACAAGTTAATAATCAAATCTTTCACAGGATTTTCATATGTTTAATAGAAGGTGTGCAGTGGGAAACTGTTGTAAAGTAAGAGCAAGGACTTTATTTATTAGACTTGCCTGTCTTAGATAGTTTGAAAGTGACCAATTTCCTATTATTAATAAACAGAAATCAGGTTGCATGCAAAACCTGAACTAGCTGTAAAGAGGTAGTGATAGTTGGACAGCTAGATGAACGAGTCCCATTCTCAATAGATTTTAGCATGTATTCTCTGGTTTCTGTTTTTTCCTGAAGTTAGTTTAAAAGGGAATTGGTGGTAACTCTTAACAGCAGCTAAACCCCTTTTTGCATATATGTGCTACTAGAAGTTTTGGACTCCCCATGAATATTAAGGGAGAACTTATCTTTGAATTTTCTGGATCTGCCTTTAAGAGACAGAATTTGTCTCATAGGGAGAATAGATGATCAAACAGATTTGCTGATTAGATCTGTCACACTTTGTTCTGCCCTTTGTGCAGACCAAATACCAAATTTAACCAAAGTATGGAGCAATTAAGGGCACTTGGTGCCTGATCTCACAGCTTCTGGCACTGAATGGTAGGCAGAGGCATACGTAGAGACTAGCGAAACTGGCCCCACTGGGGACGCAGGCCCACCCCCCTCCAAAGAACAGTCACCATTGGAGATTGACCGGGAGAGGAAGTGACTCTAGACCCCTTTCAGATTCTGCATCACCCAGCAACAGAGGAGAGGGGAGGGAGTCTACTCTGCTGGGAAGCTGGAAGTGCCATTGTTCTCTTCACTTCCCTCCCTCCCCTGCCACCAAGGCCACCTTTCAGCCAAAGCTAGTGAGTTGGCAAAGCTCAGCAGTTGCAGCAATGAGCTCAAACAACAGTTCTCAGCTAAGCTTGAACCTCAGCAGTGCTACAGTGCCATTGCACTATGGGTCTGACTGTTGGGGTTTAGAGCTGCTAGGTAAGTAGGATTCAGTAGCTTTGAACTCAAGCTGTGAAGTCAAGGGTTTTATTTACCTTTACCTTTCAACAGCATACAGGAGATTTTGAGTGGGAAGTTGGATTCAAGGAGCCTGTGCGTCATGTTGCACAGCCTGGAATCAATTCAACTCCTTCTATGATATTTTTAAGCAGTACTACTTACTCTTAGAAACTTTTTCGCCTTTATAGAAGCTTAAAGAGTCCCTGGAAGGATGATTAATTAGGATTGCATAATTACTTTTCTAATTAATCCCAGAACCCCCACCCAGAATTCATTTAACTTCAAAGAGCTCAAAGTCCTTGAAAGTTTATAGCATCCTGGTGTCGGGGTGGGGGGAGAATTATGGTCTTGGAATGCATTTAAATTGTTGGAGGTCCTGTCGGGTCAGATGTTTCCCAAATCTGTTTACCTCCCCTTATACTCTCTGGACATACACTCCACTTCCTCTTCCTCTTGGAGGGCAATAAGCATGTTTCACTGGACTATCAAGTTTGATATTAGCAGAAGTGAAATGATGATCAAGCTCACGTTTTATACATTGTCTCTCTCCACCTCTTTATATTGGGACTATGCACATCTTTTCAAGTACTAGGGTTTATATACAAAAAACATGCAGGTGGGCTCTGTCTAGGAGGCTACTGCCTCCCAAAAATTTGCTGTTGATATCTAGGAGTTCTTGAGAGCAGCATGTTATAGCCTCAGGAAGTTGCAGTGGATGCAAGGAGTAGGAGGAAAGCAGAGAGGCCATTTTGCGCCATCCACTTGAAAAAGGATGCCTTTGGTTCCAAGTGTGTGGTTTTAGGCGTGGGAACCATGTTGCCATAGTTTCTTCTCATAATCCCATCAGATCGGGCAGCACACTAGTCATCTGCTAAAAGGCATTTGTTGCCTGGAAAGAACTTCCACACTCTGTTTGGAACTGTGACATCACTAGAGGTGTGTGTCTGCTTTTACTGGTCATGTGTTTTCAAGTGTTCTGTTGCTGCCTCTGGTCATTTCTGTTGCTTTATACAGATGGCATGGCTTTCATTTACTAATTACAAGTTCTTCTTCTCCTGTTTATTGTCACAGACAGACATTGATACCCATAATTTTGTTGTTCTTCCTAGGACTGTTATGTTAGGGGGTCTGATTTGTCACATGTATCAGAAATCTTCGTATCATCCATGCCTCCAGAAATGTATTGGACTTCCCATTTATCCTTGTTGATTTTTAGATTGGTGTAAATTGTTGCACCCATGTTACTTCAGAGAGTCAGAGATCAGCCGGGTGAGTGAGAAGCAGGTGGAAGCAGGCTTATTTTGGCATAGAAATATAAAGGCTTTGCACCAGACAGAACTGTGTCTGGCAGCAGGGACCATCCTGATTATTACCCGTTTTGTTTTTTGTCTAAGGCTCTTCCTTTTTTAAATTTGAAAGCTGAACACTATGCCAGCAAGATGTGCTACCCCTCCCCGCAAAAAGTGTGATCGCTTCTGTAATGAAAGACAGCAGAGTTGAACATGGGCATAGCCAGGGGAGGCAGGGATGGGCAGTTTCCCACCCCCAAATCAATAAAAATAAATAAAAATACATAGTAAACTGAGGTTCTGCCCCCCTAACAAAAGCCTGGCTATGCCCATGAAGTTGAACTCTGTATCACTCTTTAGTTTACCCTGCTGTCTTTTTCTGTTCAGAGGCAGCTATGCACTGCTCTGAAAATGGGTGTGGGTGTGTGTGATTATTGTAAAACTGTCCACTAAAGAGAGGTACAAATACAGTACAAATACAGTGGTACCTTGTGTTATGTACTGTCCCCCTTACGAATGCTGCGGGTTACGCACTCTGCTAACCCGGAAGTAGATGCCCCTTGTTGCGACCTTTGCCTCGGGATGCGAGCAGAAGTTGCGCTCTGGCGGCGCGGCAGCAGCGGGAGGCGCCACCAGCAAAAGGGCGCCTCATTTTACGAGCGGTTTCCTGTTACGAATGGACCTCTGGAACGGATTAAGTACGTAACACAAGGCACCACTGTAAAGCAGACGACATAATTGCCCATCAGCTAACATCATAACTGTATCACTGCAGGCCCTAAAAAAATTGAGTACATTTATCACATGCTGCCGATAGCTGTGGATGCCGTGTAAATGAAGCTTTGTCTGAAATTACAGCTGCCTCTCTTCGTATTTGATACCATAACTATTTGTGCTAAGAATGACTTGCTTTGTTAATTTTCGACAGCTTTGCAAGTAGGGAGAATGAAAGCCCTGCAGAAGAAGGCAAACACTTCCATGGAAAAGTGCACTGACTTGCATGGCCCCATCCTTTGCAGCCTGTTGACTCCAAGGCTGACTATTGAAAGTGGCTCAGGTTGGGATGTGCAAAAGCACCGCAGTGTATCTTCATATGAGCTTTCTTTTGCTGTTTTCCAGCTTCTGGAGCTAGAAGTTGGCCAAGTCATTGTGGGAGAGAGGAGCATCTACATTGTGGGGAGAGCTTAATAATCATTGCCACACGAGGTTGAGGCAATGGTAGCATGCAACCAGAGCTTCACAGAAAAGCAGACTATCAAAGTCAGATTAGAGTGTGGAATTTAGTGGGTTATATCCAGTGTTCATTGTGAGTTTTAAAGTTGCACAACAAAGGAATGCAGCAGTTGTGCTAGCAGGAACTGGCGTTCCAACAGATTCTGCAAGCTGTTGCACAAAGTCAGCAACAGCCAGCTTATGCTTTCTCTCTCTTTTTGTGCACAGAATTTAGCTGGTGCAGAACATTTCACCAGTGGAACAAGTATACGTCTGCCTGACTTCAGCTTGTCGCTACAGTGCACACAACCTTTTATGTTGGGTTTTGTGTTTGGTTTTTGGCACTGAACCTTACACTTTAGCCAGCAACAGTACCATTTACTATTGTCTTGTGCCTAGAAATGGAATTAGTTTCCACTAGAAAGCAAATACATCTATCAATGTCTTAATATAATGAAGGGCATTCATTTTCAGGTTACTGGCAGGGGATGGTTCTTGGATATTACATTTGATTTTTGATTTTTTTTGGCTTAAATTTCCAGTCTTCAGCAGCATATGCCTGAAAAAACTCAGATGTTAAATGCTGCATTAGTTCAGTTCTGAGCTGCATTTGTTTATTTATTAAATTTATATCCCCACCCTTCCTCCCAAAGGAGCCCAGAATGGATACAAAGCTATTCTTAAGCAGTATATTTCTCTTGCCAAATTCTAATTCTTTTAGTTTGTGTTGGCATACCAGTGGAACAAATGTATCTTTGTCAGATTAGCAGTGTGGTTTTTTGGGGGGGTGGGGAGCGGGTTGCCTGTAGTAGTCTTTTTATATTGCCATTCAGACTTCTGCAGAAAGGAGTATAATTAGTATGTGCTTATATCTGCCTAAACATTGTGGGTCCTTTGGACTAAAAACTATATGTACTCAGCCCATGTTCTGTAAATCAAAAACAATTGCAACTCAAAAATAGAATAGGTTTCCCCCTTGGTTGAAAGTGCCAGGTATGGAAAGTAAATATGTCTTGCATTCCCATTTCATTGCTGGGTTTCAAATGTTACTGCAGCAGCATGGGAAGCTAACAGAAGGGAGTAGTAACCATTCCTCTCCTCTGATGCAACACTTGGGTCTGAGGGTGGCAGGATTCATAAACTAATCCTTAAAATACTTACACATGAATCAGATACTTTTCTGAAGTCTGCTCACCAACACTGAGACTCACACAGAACATCCCTCTGGACTTAATTTACCCTTTGTTTTAGAATGCTGTCCTGAGCATTGATAGGAAGTAAGGAATTAAGTCATACATTCCGTTGGTTCTGATGTGGAAGATGTTTCCACGTCATTGTACTTTAGTCCCAAAGATTTTCCATAATTGATGGGTCACCTTAAGCACAAGAACATTAACCAAAGAGTAAAATCTTCCTGTTTTACTATTTTATAAAATAAAAATTTTAAAAATAACTTTTTTGTATTTCCTGATCTGCTTTGCCTTCATATTTCTAGCACTTCTGTTTGAAAACATGGTCCAGTTTTGAACAGGTCAATCAAAAAGTGAGCAAATAGTTTGGAGAAGCTGGCCCAGCCTGCTCTCAATAGGATGTCGTATTATCCCCCTTTTCCCTTTCCATGTTATTCTAATTGCTTTATTTGCTTTCCTACCACCTTGAGAGATAGTCATACAGATGGGAGTAATATTTCATGCCCAGTAAACCTGTACTGGGATTTTGAAGCATGTGAATTCAACCAAGGCGGATTGTCACAAATCTCTGCTGTCGTCTCCCCTGAGTCCTGTGTATACGCTACAGGACAGGAGTGGGTCAGAGTCTGTCCCTTCAACTAAGCAAAGAATGAGAGCATGGTATAGCTTAGGAGTGAGGGAGCTTCTTGTGTTTTGTTGGGTTTGGGAAGACTGTCACCAGGAAATAATTTGGTCTGGTTTGTAGTGACCCGGAAAGCACATTTGTGGAAATCTGTTCTGACCACATCCATCAAGGACTGTCCTCATTGCGTTTTTGATCTTCCACCCAGCTTGCTTGTGTAGGAGAGGGGTCTCACTGGAAAATTGTGAAAGGTATATTCTGGTTTTGCTGCAGAAGGCTGTTGCATGAAGTTTATCTAATATACAGCGGTGAACCTTTGTCTCTCCAGATCTTGCTGAACTACAGTTCCCATCATCCATTGCAAGCATGGTCAGTGGTCAGGGATGATGGGAATTGTAGTTCAACAACATTTGGAGAGCTGAAAGTTCACCACTTAAGGTTCCTTCTAAGCTCCTCTAAGGAGCTTTAATTCATTTGCAATTCATCCAGTCCCAACAGAATTGTGTATACAAACTCTCCTCCAAACCCAGCTCCACACAGTCAAATCTCCCAGGAAGTGCTTCTATTGGTTAGACCTCCCTTAAATTTCATCATAACCCATATGGTGTACCTTTTTAAAATTACACCATCTACATATGAAGTTGGACAGCAGGAACGCATAGGCGAAGAATATTCTAGTTGGTCACAACACAGTTGTGGAACTACCATTTTCTAAAGATTTGTCAGTCTAAGCCTGTAAAACTTTGGTTGGTTTTAAAAAGTGGAGACTCTGGGTGTGTTATAATAAATGTGTAGTGTCTTTTAATGGGGTATTTTATTTTGTTACAACTTACCCACCACAAGCCAAGATAAGCCAGAATAGAACTGAGATAAACATTAAGCTGTATTAAATTCACAATTTCAAAACTTAGCTCTTTTGTTAAAATGACCTTACAAAGTTTAGATTGATATGGTATAAGCAATCAGCACTAAACACATTTTTCTTGTAGTTGAAACAAGTGTTTAAAATAACAACTTTCTTATTTTAATAGGCTTCCGTGAGCCAGACGTATTACAGATAGAATGAAAAAGTTCAAGAGGAGACTTTCCCTAACGTTGCGTGGGAGCCAGACGATTGATGAGTCACTTTCTGAACTGGCCGAGCAAATGACTATTGAAGAAAACAGCAGTAAAGATAACGGTAAAAATAACCGCTTTGCTTAAATTTTATCAAGTATTTATGAAAATTGTATTCTTTTAATGATAAAAGTTACTTGCAGCAAGAGTGATGAATTTAAATTGTTTTGATGTTTTAGTTTAGAATAACAAGTGTGTATCTTTACTTTTGGGAAGTAATTGCAAGTACAGTCATACCTCAGGTTACAGACGTTTCAGGACCCACCAAAACCCGGAAGTACCGGAATGGGTTACTTCCAGATTTGGAGGGTCGCACATGCACAGAAGCGGCAAATCGCACTTTGTGCATGCGCAGAAGCACCGAATCGCAACCTGCGTGTGTGCAGACGTGCCGCTGCGGGTTGTGAACGCTGTGGGTTGCGAACATGCATCCCGCATGGATCACGTTCGCAACCCAAGCATCCACTGTAATATATGTTAAGCTCGAGTTACTACAGATTTGATGGGAATGCTTCAAAAATGCCTTTGTGTCTAGCCTTGTATCATTAACATATTGAGCTGCAAAAATGTGGTATCATTTCATACTTAACTAGCAGAATTGCCACTTCTGTACTGTTCCAATTTACTGCCTTGTAAATTATGGTATTCAGTATTGTGTTTATAACATTGCTTTCAATTTATTTATTTTTGCAGCTGTGTAAAATATCAGCTGATGCGTTGTTTAGAAAGCATAAGCTGAGTTCCCAAACTCATGGCTTCTGAAAAGCACTGAACAGTGTGCATGGCTTGTCCAATAGTGGTGTTTTGTAGTATAACAGATGAGATTGGTTGCACAACATCTCATTGATGATCGTGTGAATTGGGGCAGCAGGAATTGGTAGTCCAACAATATCGGAAGGGATTCTAGTGTCTTACTGCTAGGAAGATTTCAGTATTTCAAATTTCTGTGCCAAGGTAATCCAAATTCTTCACACACACACACACACACACACACACACACACACACACATATCCCGGAATCCATACATGTTTCCTTAATTGATTTATATTTCTTTAAATTGCATAATATGGCAGAAGATTGTCTCTCAGTGGTGCTTTGCATTCGTAAGGTCCCAGATCCCGTTTTTTGTGCAACTGGTTAACTGGCTTAGAGTGACATGTGCTTGGGATCCTGGCAAGTAACTGTTGATCAATAGCTTAGAAGAAGCAATGATGAAGATAATCTAATAGATTGAGCAATATATACAGTGGTACCTCGGGTTACAAACACCTCGGGTTACAAACACTTTGGGTTAGAGATTCTGCTAACCCGAAAGTAAGGTAAAGGGACCCCTGGACCATTAGGTCCAGTCGTGACCGACTCTGGGGTTGCGGCACTCATCTCACTTTACAGGCCGAGGGAGCCGGCATTTGTCCGCAGACAGCTTCTGGGTCATGTGGCCAGCATGACTAAACTGCTTCTGGCGAACCAGAGCACTGCACGGAAACGCCGTTTACCTTCCCACCGGAGCGGTCCCTATTTATCTACTTGCACTTTGACGTGCTTTCAAACTACTAGCTTGGCAGGAGCAGGGACCGAGCAAAGGGAGCTCACCCCATCGTGGGGATTCGAACCACCGACCTTCTGATCGGCAAATCCTAGGCTCTGTGGTTTAACCCACAAGAGTGGGAGGCTTCATTAGTTAAAGTAGTACCTCAGGTTAAGAACAGACCTCCAGAACGAATTAAGTTTGTACCTAGAGGTACCACTGTAATTATCTTGCTTTAGTTACTCATGGGGAGAAGGTGCTGAAGGAGCCTCTTCTGCTATTGTTCAGTACAGTGGTATCTCGGGTTATGAACTTAATTCGTTCCAGAGATCCATTCTTAACCGAAACCGTTCTTAACCTGTCGTGCGCTTTCGCTAATGGGGCCTCCTGCCGCCGCCGCGCCGCTGGCACGCAATTTCCGTTCTCATCCTGGGGCAAAGTTTGTAACCCGAGGTACTAGTTCCAGATTAGCGGAGGTTGTAACCCGAAGTGTTTGCAACCCGAGGTGTTTGTAACCCAAGGTACCACTGTATAAGAAATAGTTTACCTCTATAGGAGTAGAAGCTGCAGCAAAGAATGTCAACAAAACATCAGCGGTGTTTATGGTTCCCTTAATTTCATGCAAATTATTTATTTGAGTAGTGGTCACAATTCCTGTGCATGTGGGAAAGCTATTTGTGATGCGTTATATGGAAAAGGAGAAGTTGCATAAAGGTGGGCGTGCCTTCTTCAGACCTGAGAATGAGTCAAATTATACAGTTCACTATCCGAAGGACTGTTTCTTAAGGCATGGCTTAACTTCTCAGACTGTATTATTCTGATATACATAATATCCTAAGCATTAAGTATACATGTGTGTGTGTGTGTGTGTTCAGAGCAGAATATCCTTCCTTGCTCACACGCTGTGTTTCCTCTTGCAACAATTCAGAATGAATAATATTGACTTGCCATTACGCAGCCAAATCCTGGCCCACATGTGAGCTTGTCTTGCTGTGTATCCGCCTCTAAGGAAAGTGAACTCTTATGTTTATTGCTGCTGTATAAAAGGCATTCATGAAGTCATGGCTAGAACTGTCACCTCAGGCCTTCGAGAACAGAACCCTGCTGCTAACTCTCGTTTTTAAGTAACTGTATGTATAGAGAAAGCAAAGCTTTGTGGGAAGAAGGAACAAATAGTAGCAGAAGGGAAGAGAACATTATGTGTGGGGCGGAAGAGTGTGTAGGAAGGGGGAGGAGCATCGCAAAGTACTGCAAGGAAATCATGAACAAGAGGGGCAAAGGACAGTGTACTCTTGGTCTTGTTTTTTTAGTCAGATAGGAAGTGGAGTAGATTTAACCCTGGCAAATGAGATTCTACATCATCGGTCCTATTGACTATACAGCCTTTTAAGCCTTTTTCAAGTATACTGTTTATATTTACACATTTTGGAAGCTTCAAGCTGCACTGACCATCTGGGGAAAGGTGGTGAAGGCAGCAGAGGATACATTCCATAAATTTTAGGGATGTAGCTTACTATTGGCATCTGTCTTTCTCAAGAGACAATGAAGTGCGCCTCCAGGGGTACAGTCAAACCGCTGCTATCAGCACCAAAGTGACCTCCCCAGGGCACTGGTGCTAAGGCACCAGTAAGGACCAGTTTTGCTATTTCCAGTTTGGCTTGAAGCCTTTGCTTCTAGATCTTGCACTGTTGGCTTCTTCATGGTAAAGCATGCAACATAAAGCTTGTTGTTGATCCAAAGTCCAACGCGCATATTGTACACAGCTAGATATAAATCCATATGACTACAGTTGAACATCTCACCAGAGAGTTTCTTTGTCCCTTGGCTGCCAAGCATCTTGCTATATGAAATGCTTCCTGATTCTGTTCCTAAGCAACTGCTTCGTTCTGTATTTAGAGAGTGCACTTCTGTTTTTCTGGAAGTCGTTGTTTATACTGTTTCCATCATCTACAAAGAAACTTAGAGCTGTGTTAATACCTGTCCGTTTCCCCTTCTGAGATCTGACGTTGTATAATTTAAGGCTCCTGCAAGTCATCTTGAATTGATTTCTCTTAGAGTATCCTAGCTGTTTTCTGAACAGTTGCAAATTGTGGGTAGACATCACCCTCATTTAGAGGACCAGAATATCCTGCTGTGGTGAACAGTTGCAAAGGAAAGGCTCTTGACACACAGAAATAAAGCTTATGACCATTCCCTTGATGGCTAGGTTCCAGAATATGTAAATCTTAATAATCTAGAGATGCGTTTGTGGGATCTGTGGGAAAGTAGTAAAATGATTTCATCATAAGAAGCAGCTCACCAAATATCAACAAGGGAGTTAAATATATACCAGTATGCTTGTGGGATTGCCTTAGCCCATATATGCCTATTTAGTCTGCAAAACTGGCACTGTTACAAATGCTACAAAATACTCATTGCGCACTTGTAAGAAATTGATCTTTAGTGTACAGTGCAGGAATCTCTTGCCCAGCGTGGGGCACAAACCCACAATCCTGCAATTAAGAGTCTCATGCTCTGTTGTTGGCATCTGTCTGTCTCGAGAGAGACAAAATTCTACTGAATGAGCTAGTCAGCTTTGCTTCAGAGAAGCAAAGGGAAACCATGAACATGATTATTTAATGAGCACAAATGGATTGTGGTTGAGCAACAGGATGTTCCTTTTTATAAAAACCCCTGTTAAGGTCCATCTAGCCGTCGGAAGCTTTTCACTACGTCTGGAAGTGGTTGAGCGTAGGTGTTCACCCTGTCTTACAGGGCTGTTGTGTAGAAGAGACAACACGAAGTAACGGTGTTAACTTTCGATTCCGTGTGCGTTACTCACAGCTTCTGAAAATATAGCTAGGCAAGCAGAACTGCTCCAGTGTCTGTGCTGTGCATAAGTACGTGATAGCGGTGGAGACTTAGGAGGAATCGTAATAAGCGGAGAACAAAGGCCAGAGAGGTTGGCTGCCCTCGGTTCCTGCTGCCCCACATATCCCCTTCCCATGCTAAGTTGCCTTTCTCCTTTCTCTTTCCCTTGGTCCCTCTCCCTCTCCTGCCCTTTGACCCTGCTCCTTTTGTTCTTCCAGCTTGCTCCCCCTCCTTTGGGCTCTCTCGCCACTCAGTCAGTCCTCTCAGACATTTTCTGTCAGCTTGAAGGTTGTGCCTTTAAGCTTGGAAGGTTTCCTGAGGCCTGGCTTTGGACAGTGTTGTGCTTAAGAACCTCTACAACAGTGGCAATGCCTTTGCCTTGGCGAACTCTTCTCAGCTTGCAGGACTCCCTGCTTTCTGAAGGCAGAGAGGTGCTAATAAGTATATGATACCTTCAAGGGCAATAAAGAATGCTAGCAGCATTGGTTTCTTGCTTGGGTAGTGCTATTCAAGAGGGTAATATGCTTCATCCAGTCACATAGCTTAAAGTTACTTGGATTGTTTCTCAGGAAAGAGAAATGAATAGGTCTGAAAAAAACATTTCACATTCCTAGTTGCCATTATCACATTCCTAGGATGTGAGGGTCCTGGGTACAAGGTTAAACAAGAATTGTTCCTGTGTAGAGAATTGTAATGAATTGAGCTGCCCGCTGTTTAACTCAAAATAGAGAGCAGGTCACTTCATAGGAATAATTTGTTACAGTTTTCTCCTTGTAGAAAAGAACACGTGATTTCAATACAACTATGTGCATATAATGCTGAAAGTAAACAGATCACACTTATGTGTTCCTACATGAGAGTAAAAATGTAATCAATGAAATGACACAAAGCTATGCTTCCATTTTAGCACATAAACACTTTGCAGTTTAAAAGGTCTTTTTTTTTCCTCTTTGAGGAAATTTGGCTACTTATTTTAATTACATTATGGATCCAAAATTCACAAAAGCTCGTAAACTTTCCACACATAGGATTGGACTTCTCACTGTTTTGGTCTAATAGAAGAAGAGAACTTGACAGTGTGGGATTACTTTTGAACAATCTGTTTCTTGCAGATTTGTTTAGTTTTAATCAAAGGTACTTCATGAATACCTTAAGGCTTTTTAACAGACAGTGTCGATTCTTTGATGTATTAATTGAATAAATTTATGTAATTCAGTAACATCTGAGGCCATTTAGTTTTCTTACCACTTCATGTTTTCTCTATGGGTTTTTTTAAAGGTAGTTGATGATATATTTATTATGCTCTGCTTATGTTGGTGTATTCTAAATTCACAAAATGGAATATTACCCTTTCTGCATGTATATGAGCCATCTTAAAGATGGAACCTTTTCATATGAGTCCATTAGGCAGGACTTTCAAAGAATGTGATTCCCTCAGCTTCCCAGCCACATTGTCTGAGGGCTGCAAGTACCCTGCATTAAAAATGTGAATTGCCTGAGCACAGAATTTTAACATTATTTGTCAGGAAAAGCTGGTGCAACCTGTTTAAATTTATGCAGATTCAGCAAACATACAGATTTCTTTTTCACTGTGGACTCTATACCGTGATGGCTTTGCACTACCCCTGAAAGGAAGGACATCTGTTCACCTACTTATTGTTGCTCTCTTCAACCCTCTGCAGCAGCGGCTTTCTCACCCTTTGCGATGAGCCAGAGGTGTCAGTCTGTACAAGACCTTGATGATATCGGGGTGAATTGACTGCCTGTCTCTTGTAGCAGCTCAGTGATTGCTGCATGCCTGCTAGGTTATACAATATTCTGGCTCTCAGCTATGCTTAGGGAGTTTCTCTGGCTCAGCTTCTGTGCACAGGGGGGAGTGAAAGGGAACATTTATTATTGTGCATTTTCTTTTGTGTGGCTTGCTTCACCGTTGATGATCTACCTTCCAGGTTTCAAATATTTTGAACCTCATTCAAATACCGCAGTAAGCAGACTGTGTGGTAACTCTGTTCTTTTCTCTCTCTCTCTCTCAATATGTTCCTGAATTTCCTGCTTGTGGGATGAATTGGTTGGTGTTGGCAAATTTCAGAGCCTATTGTGAAGAATGGCAGACCTCCAACATCCCATAGTATGCACTCATTCCTTCACCAGTACACGGGATCCTTCAAAAAGCCTCCGCTACGAAGACCACACAGTGTTATCGGTGGCAGCCTTGGCTCTTTCATGGCAATGCCAAGGAACGGGAGCAGATTAGGTAATGTGTCCTTATATTATCAATTCATTATGTTATTCTATGGCTTCTACACTCCAGAGTATCAGTAAGGCAATCATATTTCTAATATAGTAATAGAAATAAAACTGGTGGACACCATCTATGTAGGATGGCATCCTAGTTAGCTGGATGCAAAACAACAACAACAACTGTAAGCGGTAAACAAATCAAAACTGTAAGTATTAATTTATAAAACATTTCCATGTGAATGGCTAACACCTAGGAAGGTAGACTGTATCCCTCACATAGACCACAATCCAAATTGTTTGCCGCTGCAGCCGAGGTTCTGGAGTCATGGAGCTACCACCACATCCACAGCCTGGCTGCTCAGAGTGGTGGCAACAGAAAGGAGGTGTGGAGCTCGGCTGATCAGGCTTGATCCCTGCACCTGCATGAGGCTGGCACAGCAATTGGGAACAAATCAGTCCTGATGCCCACCAGCTGTGAGAGCAACTCAGCATCCTACAAATCCCAGGCTGATGTCACCTTCACTCCATTTCATTGCTATCCACTGGATTGTGTTGGGGATACCACTGGCGGCCTTCTGCCCACATTGCTGGTGGAGCAGCGCATGTACCACTTTATTGGCAGCAGTTGACAGGAGCCCAGCAGTTCATAGAATCGTTTATTTAAAGGCCGCTAAGATTGCAGTGCTATGCATACTTATGTGCGAGTGAGTCCCATGAAACTCAGTGTGACTTATTTGTGAGTAGACATGAATAGCATGGTGCTGTAAAGCCCTATTTGGGTGTTCACTCTTGTGATTCAAGAGCCCCACGATTCAAGGGATACTATCACCCTTCCAGAAAGGCCGAGTTAATCCAGACCAGAGTGTGCCACAAAGCATGTACACAGTGTTATGGTGCTTCACAAAAGAAGGCTTCGAGAAATCTCAAAAGTATACAGTGGTGCCTCGCAAGACAAAATTAATTCGTTCTGCGAGTTTTTTCGTCTTGCGAATTTTTCGTCTTGCGAAGCACCTCTTCAAGCAATGCACCCTGGTATTAACGGTTTTAAGAAAAAGGAAACAAACTTGAAAGACGTTTTCGTCTTGCGAAGCAAGCCCATAGGGAAATTCGTCTTGCGAAGCAACTCAAAAAACAAAAAACTCTTTCATCTTGCGAGTTTTTCGTCTTGCGAGGCATTCGTCTTGCGAGGTACCACTGTACATCCTTCTGTATACTTACTCATTCTAAATGGAAACTGCAGTTGTTGCCATCTCCTGGTCGGCTTTCATCTTAAATGAAGCTTAAGATAGCAGTAACGTTTGGTGGTTGAAGCAATCAAAATAAAGGTGGAGTGTAAATCACGAGTCCCCGTGATGAAACATTTGGGACTGACTGTTCTAAGTTGGTGGTGGTAGGAAGATGATATTGCCAGATTTCAGCCCATTGGCTAGAGATGACAGCTGTGAAAAGCGTTTGCATAAGATTCATAACCAATCCATTCTTTACAGTCTCCTTCCTAAGTCTTATGGTGATCTCTCCTCCTGCAATTATTTTGTTGTCTGAATCAATTACATGCTTTTATGTTACTGAATCCTTGGAATACTGCTTAAATATTCATGAGTGCAGGTTCCCCTCCCCTCTTTGTACGGAAATTAACTGGCAGGCTTGCCAGTTCTTTGTGTCTGCAGATGTGAATTAGGTTTCCCAGAGGTGTAATTTTATGTCAATAAGCTCAAGATATAGAAATCATTCCTATGAACAGAGTGCAGCTTTGTCTGATAAGCAGAAGGGGACTTCAGTTGGTATCGTCAATATCCTGCATCTGCCACTACTTCACCCAGTCAATTGTATTAAATTCATTCTTTTGCATAATGGGAATAATATCTACCATGCATGACTTTTTAATTAATACAAAGTGCATTTTTTGTTTTATTTTCAAGTAGATACAAGAATATTTAGGGCTAGAAAAATAAATTTCTGCAAACAGAAGCTACTCCAGCTTAGCAAACTGCAGCAGTCATTATACATAGCTTCTACTGAATTGGAAGCTTAAGCACTGTAATTGCCAAAATGGATGCCATTACTCACAGAAGAATCTTTCGTATTCATAACAGTGGAGTGATAGAATATTTTGTTGTCTGATATCAACCATTCTGCAACTAACTACTTAATCTGCAGATGGCACTTTTCAATAAAGCCAAAATAAAAAAATTCCTTCCAGTAGCACCTTAAAGACCAACTAAGTTAGTTCTTGGTATGAGCTTTCGTGTGCATGCACATACACCCGGACAACACCATTACTGGCCCCAACAACATCACACATACCATCTCGGGACTATTTAATTGCTCATCGTCTAACATTGTGTATGCCATCAAATGCCAACAGTGTCCTTCAGCTCTCTATATTGGACAAACAGGCCAAACCTTACGCCAAAGAATAAACGGACATAAATCTGACATCAAGAATCACAAAACAGAGAAACCAGTAGGAGAACACTTCAATCTCCCAGGACATTCTATACAAGATCTCAAAGTAGCTGTTTTACTACAAAGGAATTTCAGAAACAGACTGGAAAGAGAAGCTGCTGAATTACAACTCATTACCAAACTTAAAACAATGGAAAAACCTGGGCTGAACAAAGACATTGGATTCTTATCTCACTATACATGACTAAACCATTTCTCACCTCCTCACCCCTTGCCTTCTCCTGTAAGACCTATTACAGTCGTTAAGAGTCGTCAACAGGCTCTCCCATCTATCTGCCTATCTCCCATTCCCACCACCCTTCTGAGTTACACCCCTCCCCACCTTCTCACTATATAGAAGGATCTGGCAACTTCTGTTTCAGTGTATCTGAAGAAGTGTGCATGCACACGAAAGCTCATACCAAGAACTAACTTAGTTGGTCTTTAAGGTGCTACTGGAAGGAATTTTTTTATTTTGACTATGGCAGACCAACACGGCTACCTATCTACTACTTCAATAAAGCCTTCACCTTCCTCATCAGTCATTTTCCATATAATTTATTTAAAGCATGTATGTGACAATACACATACAAACATGTTTTGTTGTATCAAAGGCCTATTTATAAACCCTGTACCAGGATTTGATTTAATTCCTTTTCATTAGTTGACAGTACTGGAATACATAATGGGAAATTGTAGAACCTCTTTTATTAGATCATTATTGGATAATTATTTAAAAAATAATATATTGCATTTATTAGTGTATAGTGCTAAAATCTAGGCATTGTAGCATCAGGATTTATTTAATTAGCTATCCATTTCTGTTATGGGAACATAGTGCTAAAGTAGCATTTATTGGGGGGTGGGGAATCAAATAACAAAGTAAATGTTTAAAATGGCACAAAGCCTATAGTATCAGCAGGTGATTGCATCACCCTTGTCACCTAAACCTGAGTCAACATGCGTTGGATATGATATGTAATGGATGCACTTGCACATTGTCTAATGTTGCTTTTGCATAACTAGGCCTATGTTGATTGGACTTGTGTACGTACACAGCAGTTTATATGCACAGGTGGAACAGGTGTAGTCTTTCTCCTCTCCCACACATTGATTGCACATGATTTGCCTAGAACATAAAGCATCCTGTAACCCCATACTAAAGGAAATCAGCTTCTGTCAAAATCAAATATATGTATGCATTTCCATAGTGGGTTAGATAATCTTCAGTAAACCGGAGCAAGGCATTGGATTTGTGTAGTCCACCCCACTCTCCTCCTGTGCCTGACTAGTTTTACTTTCAATTTCAAAGAATCTTGACTTACTGTTAGGTGCAAAAGAGGAATCCTGTTTTAAAGCAAACAATAGTTAAACCTCTAGTGGGCAAAAGATCAGCCAGGTTCTGGGTGATTTTCAGTAGATCAATAATTGCAGTAGGCAATATTTTTTCTGAATCCAAATATGTTAAAGAATAGCAGCAACAAAATGACTCTTCCCACCTTGATTTTGAGATTCAGTTTTGCATGGCTGTGAACTCAGTTCAGCTTTGGTACTCAAAAGAGAGCCAGTGTGGTGTAGTGATTAAGAGTGGTAGATTTGTAATCTGGGGAACCGGGTTTGCATCTCCACTCCTCCACATGCAGCTGCTGGGTGACCTTGGGCCAGTCACACTTCTTTGAAGTCTCTCAGCCCCACTCACCTCACAGAGTGTTTGTTGTGGGGGAGGAAGGGAAAGGAGAATGTGAGCCGCTTTGAGACTCCTGAAGGGGAGTGATAAAGCGGGATATCAAATCCAAAATAATAATAAAAAAGAGCCAGCACAAGATGTTCTGCTGCCTGAGGGAGAGCCTATAGTGTACGTGTACCAAATCTCTTCAGGGCCTCCAACAAGCAATGCCTCGCTTTAACAAAGTTTCCTAGGGAACATAGGGTCCTTCCAGAATGAGGCATTGTGGGTGAGGCATTGTGTGAGCAGCTGCTTTGCTGTGACAGCAGCAGCGAGTATTATTTAAAGTTTTGAGAAAACTATTAGACTTTAAACACTTTGTAACTTATGTTTTAAACCATGGATTGAAGCTGTCTTGTTAGCAGTTAACCTTTGTTTTAACCAATATTCCAGGATTGCACATAACTCTAAGCTGAGTTTCTTTGAAACTGTAAAGTCTTGACTGTATGAGAGGAGAAGGGAGAGAGCAGCATGCAAAGCCCCACACCATTTGTAGACTCGCTGAGGCTTCTCTGTGTTGTAGTAAACCATGGTTTCATTTTACAAATGAACCAGCCCATTGTATTGCTGGATTATTTCTTCTAGGACAGTTTGTTTGGTTGTAGACTTGTGCCTTATTATAATATTTTCCATCCAGAGATGTATGCACTCCCCCATTTTTGAAAAGGAATCTGTTAAATACTATGCAGCATGACAAGATAATTCACACCGCTGAATTCTTTAGAATGGCCTAGATATGCCTTTTATCTTGCAGTCTTATGTTTCATCAAGAAAGTACTCCTTGTTTGCTTTGAAAATCATAGATTTGGTGTACCTAAGAAAAATAGTCTGTTCATATTTCCCTCACTGGAATATATTGGCTAAAGCATTGTTAATCCCTCTTAATAGTGACCAAACGTCTTTAAAAACAACAACAACAACAACAACAACAACAACTAGACATTTTCTTATTTTTCCTTCATAAAGTTGTCATTAGAGGTAAATAATACAAATCTGAATGTAATTTAGTCATCACTAGTTGTGGTTCTTGTATGTTTTTGTCATTTCCAACTATCTTTTAAGAACACTAAAAAATACACGCAAATGTTAACATTCACAATTTGACATTTACTATTGCATATGCAAGGAGCTGATTTGCACTGTTACCCATTTCAAGAACACAGTGCCATTACTTGAAGTTGTTTGATAATTGAATATTACTCTCGCTCGAAATATTCTTTCTTAGCAGCTTTTAAATAAAGCATCCTCTTAAATGTATCCTTAATATGAAGCTGTATGACTTTGCAGAAGATTTTGACCGTACACATTCTAAACTCATTTTTCCTGCTATCTCAACTGCATATTGGTAGCCTTCGTATTCAAAGACAAGCAGATCGAAGAAGTTTCAATTAAAAAATAGAAACTCAAGTCAATAAGACTTGTTGGACCAAAATGGCGTTTTTTATATTTAGAAAGAACAATCATGTCGTGGGCACAATCTTATTGATAAAATGGGTACTACATTAGTTTCGTCCAGTGCCTTTGGTTGGCAGTAAAGGCAGAAATGTGAAGTAATGGCTGGTTTTCTTTGATTTAGATATTGTACATGAAAATCTGAAAATGGGATCAGATGGTGAAAGTGATCAAGCTTCCGGAACGTCGTCTGATGAAGTCCAATCCCCTACAGGTGTTTGCCTCAGAAACCGGATACACAGAAGGATTTCCATGGAGGTAATACTCCCCCATGGGAAACTATATTATGTTAACAAGAGACTTGGGATTTGTTTGCCTGCTTTTAACTACTTCCTTTCTTGTCAGTTAGTTTTAGAGTAAATTCATTGATGTTCACTATAATTAGCTGGTAGTTACTGAAGTAGCAATTAACTTTTTTCATGCTTTTTCCAAATAATATTTGATAGTGTTGTGAGACCTTCTTGTAAATAAATAATCTAACCCTTTAGAGTTGATATGTGAATATCTTAAAGTGTACAGTGATTAACTCTCCTAGTCTGAAGGCTGGGCCAGTGTACTTTAATTTACCCTTCCAGAGAAGAATGGTCAACCAACTTGAATGGCCATGTTTAGTTCCTGAGTCTGCCGTCTTAAGGAGAATGATTGTTTTGCATGGCAGCTTAATTTTTAAGACCTGTCTACTTTTTTTTAATAGCTTCACTTTCAGTTTTCTCCTGTTCTCCTAAGTTTTCCCTCCTTTTCCAGTGTTTTAGTTTGTTTGAATTCATGTAGTTTTTCCAGGGCTTATCAGTGCCCATAGATCTTCTATTCCTTTGCCCCCTAATTCAGTGGGAAATGGATAGCATGCCCCCATCATAAGAACACAGGAAGAGTCCTCCTGAAAGGAGAGGTTTTCCTCAGCTTTGAATTCAGATTCCTTCTATTCTTGCTGTACTGCAAGAAGTGTGAAATGAGTCGATGGAAGCATGGTCATTGACACCATAAATCGTGGAATTGTCCAACCATTCTGGCCATCCCAGTGTCCCTCTGAGTTCCCTGGACTTGACAAAGGGCACCTCAAACAATCATAACCCTCAGAATTTACTTGGGGTTCCTGGACAAAGTCTAGGAAGTTTAAGCACTTTCTGGTGCCCCTCTTGGAGGAACTGAAGTTGGCAGGGAAAGGAGGTCGCAACATGACTCTAAATGCTTCTACTCTGAGCGGGAAGAGATTTCCTCAGCTACAGCTGTCTCCAAGAATGGAAGGGAATTTCTTTCTGGAAGGAAATATTGAAGTTGGTTCAATATTGAAGGTCTCTGTCTGGAGGCACCCACAGCTTCCCTGTTGCACAACAATAGGCCACTTTTCTATTGGTAAACGTATTTGCCTCCAGTGACTTGGTGAGTGTAATTAAACTGAGAGCAAGTGGGAGGCTAACTTCCAGTGTTGTAATTCCAATCCTAAATGAGACATCTGCTGCTGGTGAGGGGGGGGGGGGAGAGGAGAATCCCAAGCACATTTAGTTTGACCCAAAGAGACATGGTGTTGAAAATTCCAGATGCTCAAAATTGCCCAGAAGCATCGTGAAATAAAAACATATGAAAGATGTAAACATAATATAGGCCTGAGGGGGTGGTATTGATGATATATGTGGGCCCATTCCAAATCTATATCTGTGAGGTTAGAAGCTACGAGAGTAAACCTGGTCAGACCATAGGTCTTTTTCCACATCGTCTGGGTGAATGCCACATCATCCTAGGATGGAGAAGTATAGGTCGGGGGCTAGTTTGTGTGTGAGTTTTTGCCTGGGCTGGAAACTAGACAGAAAAGCTTGGCTTTGAGAACTGCCCAGTTGGAGTGTTAACACTATGAGCCCTGGAGTCTCTTGCTGCTCGGAGACAGGGGTGTCTGATTTTGGTACCAGGGCATTTCAAATAAATATTCTCAGATTTTGTGTTGTGAAGTGCACCAAATGTTGCTGGGGGGAAAGCACTACACCCTATTGTGGCCAGATTTTGGAACTTTCTTCAGGAGTTTGTTTTGCCCTCGTCAACTTTCATTTCCTGGCATGCAGACTCTTGAGCAAAGATGGGGAACTTGTGGCCTTCAGGATGTTGTTGGACTACAACATGTAATTAGCAGGACATGATTTAACTGTTGTTGACCATATAGTGATGGCCACAGATTCCCTTCCCTCGCCGCTTACTAATCTGCATAACACTTCAGAAACTAAACACAATGGGAGAGTTCTAGACTTCTTCAGCTTTTCAGTCTTCCTGTTTAACAAACGGAATCTTGTATGATGGTAAACAAAGGGAGGAAAGAATACTTAATTTCCTTCATTTATAAGGCTTTGTATGCATGCCAGCCATCCTACCTGGAGAAAAATTGCAGCAAAACTGAGATGTAACTAGTTGATAATTTTAATATACAAGGGCAAAACCTACTTTAAAGTCAACTTCGTAATTGTAGAACCTTACAAAGTTGTTGCCCAAAAGAAAGTCCAAAAGAACTTTGACAATTATAATTTTGCTTTTTGGATTCAATTCAGGACACATTTTTCCTATTTATTTGTGTGGCAACTTGCCCATTTCACCTGTTTGAGTTTATGTACTAAGAATGCAAAAAGCAGCCTTGACATTCACTTTAGTTATTTCCCTCCAAATTAAGTATCCAGACTGAAAGCCTTTTACATTTAGCAGTTTGAAAATGATGCACATAATACTCATAATTAAGTTCATCAGATAAACTCTGGAAACATTTTCCTCACAGACTGTCGGTTCTTCCATTTCTTCCCTCCGCTACCAAATTCAAAATATGTGTTTCTAATGCCATTGAAATTAGAATGACATGATTTAATTACACGTCTGTTGGCAAGCACAATCAATGATGTCAGTGCTGGCAAGATGTCTGGGTGCTCTGAAAAATGAGGCTGTTGATAACAAGTTAGAGATTGCAAGGATAAGTTTGGACAATATCTACTTTTCAGAATTATTTTATTGTATAATAGATGAGACCACTTGAGTGGTGGCTCCTCTTATTGAACTGGAATGTCTTTCAATTGTGATGCCAGTAGCATGTATAGCAGTTAAAAGATTCTGCTGTGGTTATTACAGCAGCTTTCTGCAACCTGGTGCTCTCCAGATTTTTGGACTACAACTCCCATCAGCCCCCAGCCATGATTGTAGTCAAGAACATCTGAAGGACAGCAGGTTGGAGAAACCTGTTTTGTCTGTCCTACACAGACAGTAGTATATATATACTATATGCCAACTAGATTGCTCACTGGGACAAGACAGTTTGAGCATATTACACTGATTCTGGTCTGACTGTGCTGGTTGCCAATCAGTTTCTGGACCCAATTCAAGGTGCTGGTTTTGACCTATAAAGCCTTAAACGGCTCAGGACTGTAGTACTCCCTCTCTCTATGTGAACCTACCAGGACCTTAGGTCTCTAAGGTCCTTCTTTGTGTGCCTCCTCCATGAGAGGTCCAAAGGGGGCAACACAATAACAGGCCTTTTCTGTAGTGGCCCCCTGTTGTGGAATACTCTCCCCAGGGAGCTTCGGCTAGCACCTTCATTATACACCTTTAGGCACCAGGCAAAAACACTCCTCTTCAACTAGGCCTTTGGTTGATTGACATCCACTGCCCTTTTAAATGTGTTGTGCGAGGGAGGATTATTGGTTTGTTTTTATTTTGTATTTTGTTAGTTTTTATATTGTGATTTTATGTTGTGAACCACCCTGAGATCTATGGTTGAAGGGCGGGATACAAATTTATTTATTTATTTATTTATTTATTTATTTAATAATAATAATAACCAGTAACTTTTGTTCTAATCTCCATACTCCCCTTCATTCCATGAGCAACATACTGTCTAAGAAGGGTCTTCAGTCAGACTATGATCTTCTTTTCTCTTATATAGAACATAATTTTTCAAATGTGTAATCTTTTTCACATATCCACTAAGCACATTTTTTATTATTTTAAAAAACTAATTACAACTTCGTTTTAAAAATGTCTGTATTAAACTGTTAGGTTTTCATTCACAGTTTTAAGTTCTCTTACAGTTTGAAGATCTTATAAAGATTATGTTTAGCTTTCTGTCCATTTATGAGGTAATGATTTCTCCATGAGTGTGTTTGGAGTGTTCCAAAGTTGAGCTCTTAATGCTTACTGACCTTTCTGAGATGTGTTCTGCTTCAGATGTGTTAGAAAATTTAATTTATGCAAAATAGATTTGCTGGAGAAGGCTGTGTGGTTTAAAATGGCTCCCATGTCTGTGAATGACATGATTAACTTGATAGGCAATGTGTTCCTTTGATCAGCAGTTTTCAGATTGTGTGGTGAGCCTGGGGATGAGGTAGTGAACATAAGACGCTTGGAAATGGAGTGAAGTTGAAAGGAGGGAAAGGATCCTTGAGCACATAGAACCTGAGGCACTTTATTGCCCAGCAGTAGCTATTTAGCAGTGCCTAGGGGGCGGGTGGTGCTGTGGTTTAAACCACTGAGCCTCCTGGGCTTGCCGATCAGAAGGTCGGCGGTTCGAAGCCCCGCAACGGGGTGAGCTCCTGTTGCTCTGTCCCAGCTTCTGCCAACCTAGCAATTCAAAAGCACACCAGTGCAAGTAGATAAATAGGTACCGCTGCAGCAGGAAGGTAAACGGTGTTTCCGTGCGCTCTGGCTTCTGTCATGGTGTCCTGTTCTGTCAGAAGCAGTATAGTCATACTGGCCACATTACCTTGAAAGCTGTCTGTTGACAAACGCCGACTCCCTCGACCTGAAGCGAGATGAACGCCTCACCTCATAGTCACCCTTGACTGGAGTTTAACCATCCGGGGGTCCTTTACCTTTTTTGCCTTACCTATTTAGCAGTGCAGCAGCCCAACCCACTGTGACATCCATGGAAGCTGTAAAGAGGAAGGGAACAGAGCTAAGTGTCAGCTTCTCCCCTCTCATGCCTTCTTCCTTGGCTGGCTGGAGCATGGGATATGCTCTTCTCATGCTTATGTTACATAAGTGTCCCAAACCACAGATCTTTCTCATGCAGCAGTGGGCTTGCACATATCTTGTGTGCCAAAGAAATAATGGGTTGTGTGTTCCAGGGCTTCAGTAACACAGAAAACAATTGTATCAATTTTTTACTGTGACGTTAAGCTGGAAAGGTTCTTAGGACCCCTTAGTTGAACCCAATTGTAAATGAAAGCAATTTTGGGAAGATCAGTTGTCATCTACTATATAAAATAGTAGAGATGCACACTTATGGGAAGTTCAATGCAGCCTTTTTACATAAGGTGCGAAAGAAGCCAGAGGCTCCTGTACCTTTAATAGTTGCACAGAAGAGGCAGTTTCACTGTGCATGGCAAGTCACAGTCGCTGAAAACACCTCTTCTACACAACTATTAAAGATGCATAAGCCCCTGTTTTATTTTGGCATTTGCAAGACCAGAGAAGTTTGAGGAGCCCCATGCTATTTAAATGGTATGATCATTATTACTCTTTGTAGTATTTAATCTTCTCTTTTAAATTTTAGTAGAGCCCTTCATTTCTTAAAATTCAGCAGAACATTAAACAAGCAAGTGCAATAAACATTGTGATGTCAGCCACTCATAAGTCATTTTGTGCTGCAGAAAAATTGACTTCCTTCATGAGGGAAGTATTACTCATTGCCATTAGCTGAGTGTGTTCCTGACATGGCATGATACAGTAAAACAACAAAATGGTGCACCATGATTCATGTTTGAAAATTGTCTGGTGCCTACACATAGATTAGTGTCATGGCCTATATGCCTTTATTTGGGCATCCTGATCTTTTGCTATTTTATTTACCTTACACGTTACCTTTCCAACAAAACAAATAATGTTTACAGTCCTTAAAACCCACAGTTGTTTGGGATCTGAAGGTTTCTTCTGCTCATACAGTTGCCATTTTACACCTTGCTCTGAAGTCTTGAGCAAAGTAAGTGAAAGCAACCCAACATTACTTTCAACAGTACAAGATTTTGTGTGTCTGCAAGTATCCTGAGAAAAGGCTAAGTTGTGGAAGTTACAATCCTTATATTTCAAAGACTGTAGAAGTTACAGTACTTTAATTTGTGCATCCAGTTCACTGCAAGTGTTCCAGTTCTGTCATGTTACAAAAATGCAATGTGATAAGTTAGCTTGGAAAAAAACTGCGAGAAAGGAGAGCTCATGCTGTATAATAAGAGTACATAATACAAAAACAGTAAGAAAAGTGGACCCATGTGTATGGCATGGACTCATAGTTTCTTGCCATGTTGGAAGACGCAATTAAATATTTACATATTATGTATGCTTTTATTTGTAAGGCTGTGGTGCCTTTAGGGTCAGCTTATCAGGAAATTAAACGGCAGAGCAAACAGCATCGTGGAACAAACAAGCCATATGAAATCCTCTTTGCTGAGCAGCAGCAGTGTAACTTATTAGCAAGCAGCTTGTGGCTGTTGCTGACATGATGTCTTCCTGATGCTAGTTGAAACTGGTGAGATGGCTGATTCAGTCTGATACTTACACAAGAGAGCAAATCACTTTCATTTGACCTATAATGGATTCTCTGGGCAATCAAGCTGACATCTACAAACTTTGAAGCTCAATCTTTCCCCCCTCTTCTCATTGGTAATGTTACGGGATCCTGATGACCATGGCATGTGGGCATCGCTTTCCATTTATTCTATCTCTGTGATAGCATTGCAGTAGCAAGGACAATACTATAGTTAGAGTCAAATAATTAAGTGCCTGTCCTCATGATTTATTATGTGCTTCTCAGCTACTGTAATAAAGAAGATTTGGGAACCTGAAGCAATTATTTTAGGCTTCTAGCCTCTTTGCCAATTGTTTAATAATTTATCTTTTTGTGCTTTCTGTCCAGTGAAGTGCACCTATATTATTAAAGCTTACGTTGCACTTTTCTGGAAAGTTTATCCTCTTCTTTGCCTTCAGTCCTCATCTCTCTTTTACTTTCTGCTTCTATTCTTTCACATCTCTTCTTTCTTTATAACTTACTTTGCTGCTTCCTCAACAGTTTATTATTCCCTGGCTCTCAATAATTCTGTCTGACAGCCAAGAATATGAACTATTTTAAAAACACTGGATTATGTCTATAAACATCACTTGTCAGCTTCAGGCCAGGTTAGAGCTATGCCTTATATCTTTCCAGACAGTCCCTCTCATTCAGTAGCAGTTCAGGCCCAAACCCAATTTAAGCTTCAAGAGTTTGAAACTGTTATCAAGTGCTGATCCATTTTGAAAACTGTCGCAGTTTGGAAGAAGTTGCCAAAAACTGGTGTGCAAGTGTACCTTATTACTGATAAACCTTCCTAGCTGTTGGAAGCTGTCTAGAGGTTAACTGCTGCCTGCTGTCCACAATGGTCTTACGTTTATAAATCTGAATATAAGAATATAATTGAAATACTTACTGTACCTAAAAGGGCAGATAATATAAATCAGAACTTAATACAAGTCCACTTGGAATCAGAGCATCAGATTTGACCTTTATCTTGTTCCAGGTTAAGTAATAGTTGAGTTATGAGAACATCTAGGCCACACTTCAGTGGCAGGGTGAGGGGAGAAGCCTAAAGCATGCCAGACTGGTAAATTACGTTGCAGAAAAGTGTGGTGCTAATGGACTCAACCCAGAACATGGTCAGAATTGTTTTATTTAGAGAATGGAATATTAGGGATCTTGGGCTCCAGAGGTTACCTTTGCCTCTGCCAAGTATCATCAGTCTGTGAGGTCCATTTGAGAGGAAAAGAAACTCAAGAATACTTGCTAATGTATGTGATTAAACTGTGAGTGTCTGAGAAGGTTTGAATATGACTCTTCTTAAGCATTATGGAGACGGCCTTCATCCCTGAGCACCTGTTGACAGTTACCATATTTTAGGTGTGTGTGTTTACACACATATATATATAATAGAACACAACAGATTTCAACCATATATGTAGTTACTTGGGTGTAAGTCTAGCTAGGCTTGATGGGGTTACTTCAGAGTATGGGATCATACTCTGAAGCACATCCTTTTGTGCAGTAATGCAAATACATATTTGTTTCGTTGAAGCAGTTGAGATGTGTAGTACAACTGCAGTTCTCTTTGGAAACAAGTTGTTTTGAGATTTACTGGTTCTTGGAGATCGTGTCCAATAGCAAGTTGACCTAACCGTGGCATAACTATTAGATATATGATGCTTCCTTCACAATTAGTATTTTCAATTATTGAACATTGTAATGTTCTTTGAATCAACTCTATAGTTGATTGGTGCCTGTTTTTGGGTTTTTAAAATTACTTGTGCCCCTCTAACAATGGTTGTTAACTTCCTTAGGACCTGAACAAACGTTTGTCACTACCTGCAGACATCAGGATACCAGATGGATATCTTGAAAAGCTACAGATAAACAGTCCACCGTTTGATCAACCAATGAGCAGACGATCTCGCAGAGCATCCCTGGTAAGTTGCTGCTACCTTTTCTAGTTGACAGATACTCTGGTAGCCCCTGAAATGTGTTGTGGCATTGGATTATGACTAGCAGTGTTTGTGGTCTGCTGCACAGCAGTGTGGCACACCTGCTACTGTCTCTCACATTGCTTGATTTTTTTGGACTCAGTTCCAGTAGTTTCTTCTGCTCCTCTCTATACTTAGGATACAGATACCTGACCACTGACTTCTTGCACATCTGTCATAGTGGTCACCCAAAATATGGTCAGCTCATTAACAGCTGCCAGAATAAATTATATCTTTGTGTACATTTCATGTACTTATATCTTTGGTATATGCACAGGGAAGTGTGTAATTACTAGATAGTTATTACTAGCGTTATTTATAATTTAGACTTTTATTTAAAAAGAACATAATGCTGGGCTAGAAAGTGGGTTGGGTGATGGTGGTAGTGGCATTTGTTTTGTAAATATCACTGTTATTATTGTCCTCCACATCATCATCATCCCTTTCCCCTGCTGGTTTGTTCATGCTTATTTTTATTTGGAATGATGATGCCAAAGCTTTGTTTGCACCGTGGGTTCCTGCCAATGGTACCCAACTGTGAGCTCTTCCCCGGCACCTCGCACTTGAAACTTCTCATATTATGTGTCCCTGTGGAATCATAAATTATTAAATGCCCTAGTTATAAGTATTCTGTGATTTATAAAAACATGCCTCAGACAAGGGAAGACCGCAGCAGTTGCAGTGTGCCTTCTATACCATATTAAAATGAAGTTCTGCTGAAAGCACTAGTGTCGTAGCATTGAAAGAGGTGATAAAATGCAAAGCTTATTGTTTCAGTGTGAGCTTAATCGCTGATTGGAACTTTAAAAATACTTTTTTTAAGAGTATGCCTAGAACATTGTTTCTTGTTTTAAGTCAGTTTTTATTCATAGCATTTATTTATAACAATCATGCTGGCTTTGTTTTAAACTTGGAGAAAATATTATGTGTAAGTACTTACTTCTGCCAATCGGAGGTAGGGTAGCTCTTGTTTACATTGCAAGTTATGCCAGACATAAGGACATGGTGACTTCTTGAAGATTGTGAATGGATCTTCATGAAGGCTTTGAAAATATAACTTGCAGTCATCCAACACAAACATTTAATTACATGAATGAGGCATAAAAAGCTAAGAAGATCAGAAAGTTGTAGCGACAGCAGGCAAAGACTTTGGAATATTATTTGCAGTCGAGATAATCAAGAGGAGCAGATTTTTGAGGAAGAGCTTCCTTTTAGTAGGGTTGCTTTGGTATGGTGTTTTCCCCCTTGGATGAGAGGAAAGTGGACAGCTAAGGAAACTTGGAAGGTGAAAGTAAGGCTTTCATGGGAGTAGATTAGCTACAACAGAGGGAGGACACTATCCTAAATTGTAGAGGCAGAGGCAGGTTGCATATGGTGCCAGGTAGGAGAGTAGTAAGTTTATACCCAATGTTGGGTGTGTGTTGATGTTAGAAGTGTGTACTTAACAGTAGTTACTGATTCACAAATGGTAACTTCCTAATTGTGTAGATTGCAAACTGCCTTGGATTTTTTTTTGGGGGGGTGAAATGGAAAAAGAATAGAAAATGAATAAATTTGGTTACAGCAACTTTAAAGTCAAAAGAAAAAGCTACGGTTCTCTTAAGATCCTTTCAGCTGCAAAGAAGTGTTTTTATAGAAGGGCTGCTCTGTACCTGTCTTGGCACATTCAGATAAATCTATTTCAGTGTGCTTTATAGGATAGCTTGACTATTTTCCCTTCCGTCTCAAGCAATCCTTGTTTGTAGGAACCTGTTTTTCAAGCTGTAGTAGGGAAAATTGTGCCCTCTAATGAGCACAGTGTGCATTTAAAATGGACCCTCTCTTACAAGACGCCTTTTCTGCGCCCGCACTCCCCCTTCCACATTTAAAAGGACTTGTTGCTCCTTGTAAGCTGAGATCGGGCAGCTGTGTTTGGGTTTGCAGGCAATGCACGTGCTGCCTCTTTCCTTCTGCTCAGGCCGCTGTGCTCTTCTTTTGAGATGTGCAACAATTTTGTTTTGAAGAAACTCTGCATTCAACTTAGCCTTTCAGATATGGCACAAACCTTGCTGTTAGCAGAGGGAATCAAGTGTTGTTGTTTTTAAAAAATAGAGTAACAATTTTATGGTCTCCCTTTGAAAACATTTGCGTTAAAGGCCTAGCTTAGTGGAGTAAATATTTAATCAGTTTAGCATGTACTGACAAGTGCAAAGTTATGTTTGTAGCAATGTATCATCTTGGCACACCTTTAATTCATCTGTCATTTAAGAGCAAGAGTCTATACCTAATGTTTTTAACCCTTCTATGTTTTAGTGAACTATTACTGTGGTCAAATATATTCCAATTTAACCATTGGCTTTTTGTCACATCCACTAGTGGGGAAGGTGCAAGGATCCTCATGATCACATATCCCACTCCCCCCACCCCAACGTCTCTTGCATGGCTGGAAGAACTTCACCAATGCTTAATTTTCCTTGCCCTGAATGTCTGATTGTCATGTTGCCCAGACCGGAGGTTGTGGTTTCAAAACAGGGTCAGTTTCAAATCGTGGCAACTTCTAACCCTGGTTTCTGAAACTGGTTTGTTAAAAGCTAACCAGAGTTTGTTGTAAGTCAGGACAGAAACCTGGCATTCTTGGAAAGTGTAGTTTAGAAAGCAAAAGTCTTTTTTCTTGGAAAGCAAAGTCTTTTTCTTGACTGTGCAGGAAGGGAACTGAATACACAATTCCAGGGTTTCCAGCGACTCCCTCCTTGCACACCCATGGTTTAGCATGACCTGCAAATATGTCCTATGAGCTATATATCCAGTCACAAAATTTCACTCCCTTTTTTTGGCCTTGAACAAGAGTTAAATCTAGTCCTCAGTTTCCATTAGTGTAAAATGTTATGCAAGCACTTGCCAGTATTAGGAAAACAGTGGTGCTTCAGTTAGTTATATGGGTGCCAATGCTGGTGCTGTCAATAAGGGAGAAATGTTGCCTAGAACGAAGAGAGGAACGTTACGAAGTACACAGTGCTTTTTGCCCATAGAAGGTTTGCTGGTTGCTTAATAGGATGCCAAGGCCTGTTAGAAAAGACAGAAAAGACTTGCAGAAAAGGGCCACTACCTATACTGTACTTTTTCTGCTAGCCTGATGTGAGATACAAGTCAGTGATTTGTATCTCCAATATTTAATGTAAAAAAGGTACTGAGAGCTATTGGTTGTACTGCAAGAGTGCACCTTACAGGGGTGGTATCTCAAGACTGTAGAAGTTCCCAATCTTAATTCCTAGTCTTCAAAGCCTCAATGTTAATTTGAGTTTTCTTTCATCTCAGAACATCCTTGAAGTGGTAGTGGGGGAGGGGGAGGACAGAACTGAATAGTTCAATTCTATTTTATCTTAGCTACTTAATGTTCATGCAGCAGTTGCCTGTGTTGTTTAAATTGGAGGTTTTGACCGTGTTGGGGGTCATTTAATGGGCTCTGTATAGAGTTTTTCTTTTATTTACTTTCATTGGGGTCTACCTGTGTGGAGATTCTTTTTTTCTGTTTACTTTTGCCTTGATAACGCTTATAGTGAAACCCTCACAAATTGAAGTTGAAACTGCCCTTTACTGTAGGTGAATGAAATGTTATACATATTTAATACCATTTTGGGGGCCCAACTAAGTAGGAGAGTTAAACGAGTACAATTAGTTCTGTTAACAGACTTATAGTAGATAAGCCCTGTTGATTATAAAGTAGGTTTTTGTCATGAGGAGAAAAATGAAAGCTGGCTCCATTTAAATAAATAGCAAAAGATGTCTGCGAACTTTAGTAGAATTTTAAATCCCCACAATTAGTAACCAGTCATGTAGGGAAAATAGCTTTGAATGTCTGTCAGCATGGTTTCATCAGCCATTTGCAGATAATTGCTGACTTTTGCTTTATGCTAGACAGCCCTTACCTCAGCTGATTAGTATTCTGATGGCATTTGATGTGGGGACACAGCATTTCCTCGCAAAGGGTAGCAGCAACACATTCCCTCGCTGCATGGCAAGGCTGGTTGTGCTACCCCTCGCCCCGCCCCCAGTGACACTTGCTTTTTCTCCTGCTTATTCTTCCTCCTCCCAATAAAGTCTGGTAACAGATGCTGCAAATGTAGTCCCTGTTTAGGGGAACATGAAGGGTAAAAAGCAAATACATGAGCAATGGGCTTGCAGTATGCATGCATGAACATTTCCCATCTACACAGAGTGAGAGCTTTAAGCCATAGGCCAAGGTTGGTGTCTTTCTCCTCAGGGCCTCATGTCAGGACTAAGAGGCGGGAGCTGCTAGTATGATTCAGGGGCATCCATGACAACTGCAACTTCATTTCACTGACATGCTGTATCTGGGATTGCATAAAGCTCATTTGTAGGTACAGTGGTACCTCGGGTTAAGAACTTAATTCGTACTGGAGGTCTGTTCTTAACCTGAAACTGTTCTTAACCTGAGGTACCACTTTAGCTAATGGGGCCTCCCGCTGCTGCCGCGCCACCAGAACCCAATTTCTGTTCTCATCCTGAAGCAAAGTTCTTAACCCGAGGTACTATTTCTGGGTTAGCGGAGTCTGTAACCTGAAGCGTCTGTAACCTGAGGTACCACTGTACTTTGCAGCCCAGTCCCTCCCTGAGTGTCAGCCACCTTGCTGCCACCATTTGCATTGTTCATATCCCACTGCATGATTCTGCTCTAGATAATTAGTTCAGGATTGTTTTGGAGTGACCTAAGAGGGCGCGAGGAACTGATGTTGCTATTTGTCTTTCTATGTTTAGCTTCCCATCGAAATCATCCTTGCCAACTGAAGTGTGGTTGGTGGGGGGCATTCAGTTGTCATGTTTATCTGGCCCCCTTTTTGCCTGATTTTAAACAGGACCTTGTGATTGTTTTATTTCTGCAAACTTCCCCCACCCTCCAAATAAGTCCTTGATAATGGTTTTTAGTTCCATATACTAAGTAATTTAAACTCTTTGTTTTTTATCAGAAGGGTCATCTGTTTTTTCCATCCTACTCTTTCTCTGCTGCAGTAAATGGAGCACTGTAGAAACCCACATACAACATGATCTTAAGCCTGTCACTGGGGCTCCCTCCCTAGGAAGTTGATTAGAATCATACCCTGGTTTGTGATAGGAGCACAAATAATGAGAAACATTTACTACTACTTTTTAAAAACAAAATTCTGTAAAACCTTCCCTAAAGGCTAGTAGTTTTTTTGTTTTTCTTAAGGACTGTACTGTGAAGTCTCTTAATAATGCACATTTTGCAAGCAGAGTACAGGAATTGCAGTTAAGAGTTGGTGTGAAAGCAGGACTCTAGTCCCACTACTGGGTCAAGGGAAGAATAGCAATTACCCAGCAAACGTTAGTTTCAGAAATGGCACTGAAAATTACCAGTTTTACCAGGCTTTTCCTGGTGTTCAGTGGTAAAATGGAGGGGTGGTGGAGGAAACTAACGTCTTGATTTGCTAGGGAAAGAGGTGCTTTTTAGCAGCGTATTGTTCTTGGGTGAAGTACAAAACACTCGTAGCTCTTACATATATCATGAAAGACATGCAACCTACCGTATTTTTCGTCCCATAGGACGCTCCGTCCCATAGGACGCACCTAGTTTTTTTGGGGGGAAATAAAGGGGGAAAAAATCCCTTTATTTTCCCCCCAAAAGCAGGTCGGGGAAACAGAACCAGGTCGAGGAACAGCGGGATGGCGGCGCTGCGCCTCCCTGCTGTCCCCCGAGCTTGTGGGGCTGGCCGATGTCTGCCCCGCGCGAGGGGCGCTCTGCATCAGGGCGCCCCCCCCCCGCCGGGCGGCAGGCTGCTATCCGCAGCATGGGGAGCCTTGCGGGGAACTCCTGCAAGGCTCCCCACGCTGCGGATGTCTGCCTGGCGCGGGGGGCGCTCTGCTTCAGGGCGCCCCTCGCGCTGGGCAGCGCTCTGCTTCAGGGCGCCCCTCGCGCTGGGCAGCAGGCTGCTATCCGCAGCGTGGGGAGCCTTGCGGGGAACTCCTGCAAGGCTCCCCACGCTGCAGATGTCTGCCTGGCGCGGGGGGCGCTCTGCTTCAGGGCGCCCCGCCCGCCGGGCGGCAGGCTGCTATCCGCAGCGTGGGGAGCCTTGCGGGGAACTCCTGCAAGGCTCCCCACACTGCGGATGTTTGCCCGGTGCGGGGTCGCTCTGCTTCAGGGCGCCCCTCGCGCTGGGCGTCAGGCTGCTATCCACAGCGTGGGGAGCCTTGCGGGGAACTCCTGCAAGGCTCCCCACGCTGCGGATGTCTGCCTGGCGCGCGGGGGGCGCTCTGCTTCAGGGCACCCCGCCGGGCGGCAGGCTGCTATCCATAGCGTGGGGAGCCTTGCGGGGAACTCCTGCAAGGCTCCCCACGCTGCGGATGTCTGCCTGGCGCGGGGGGCGCTCTGCTTCAGGGCGCCCCGCCCGCCGGGCGGCAGGCTGCTATCCATAGCGTGGGGAGCCTTGCGGGGAACTCCTGCAAGGCTCCCCACGCTGCGGATGTCTGCCTGGCGCGGGGGGCGCTCTGCTTCAGGGCGCCCCTCGCGCTGGGCAGCAGGCTGCTATCCGCAGCGTGGGGAGCCTTGCGGGGAACTCCTGCAAGGCTCCCCACGCTGCGGATGTCTGCCTGGCGAGGGGGGCGCTCTGCTTCAGGGCGCCCCGCCCGCCGGGCGGCAGGCTGCTATCCATAGCGTGGGGAGCCTTGCGGGGAACTCCTGCAAGGCTCCCCACACTGCGGATGTTTGCCCGGTGCGGGGGCGCTCTGCTTCAGGGCGCCCCGCCCACCGGGCGGCAGGCTGCTATCCGCAGCGTGGGGAGCCTTGCGGGGAACTCCTGCAAGGCTCCCCACGCTGCAGATGTCTGCCTGGCGCGGGGTCGCTCTGCTTCAGGGCGCCCCTCGCGCTGGGCGGCAGGCTGCTATCCACAGCGTGGGGAGCCTTGCGGGGAACTCCTTCAAGGCTCCCCACGCTGCGGATGTCTGCCCGGCGTGGGGGCGCTCTGCTTCAGGGCACCCCACCCACCGGGCGGCAGGCTGCTATCTGCAGCGTGGGGAGCCTTGCGGGGAACTCCTGCAAGGCTCCCCACGCTGCGGATGTCTGCCTGGCGCGGGGGGGGGCGCTCTGCTTCAGGGCGCCCCTCGCGCTGGGCAGCAGGCTGCTATTCGCAGCCTAGACATCCCTGCCGGACCTCCCGTAGGGCTGCCTAGGCTGCGGATGTGTTCCTGAAGCCTGGAGAGCGAGAGGGGTCGGTGCTCACCGACCCCTCTCGCTCTCCAAGCTTCAGCAAAAGCCTTCATTCGCCCCATAGGATGCACCCAGATTTCCCCTTAATTTTTGGAGGGGAAAAAGTGCGTCCTATAGGGCGAAAAATATGGTACATCAAGATTCTCGTCTTTCTAAAACCAAGTGAGTGAAAAAGGCTTGGCCCACTGCTTGCATGTATTTTAAGCGGGAAAGTGTCTTTTTTTAAAAAGTGTGTGTGTATGGCTGTGTGTGTGCATATGCACTTCACGTCCTGGCCTACCAGGGGGTGAAGCAAGCTAGGCAGGGGTTTCTCTGTTGTGGCACCATGCCAATACAATTCTCTCCCCCTGGAGGTGTGGATGGCAACCGCACTTCTGGAATTCCATTAAAACTTACTTAATTTTCCAAGCCTTCAGAGGAAATTTATTGTGGTAGTTCAAGGTCTTAGGTTTTTAATCTGCACTTCTAATATTTTTACTGTTTGACACAAAAAAAAGTTTTATTATCAACCATATTTTTAGATGGATGTTGGAAACCCTCCTGTGATTGCTATGTGTGATGAACGGCGGTCTAAACGTTTGGGAAATAAATGAATATTTGTCTTTGTGTATATGCATTTTGTACCTTGGTATCTGTTCTCATGGACCAAGCATGTGTAAGAAGTAGCCCTCAGAGTCTTATATGGGAAAAGAAAAGTGTGTGGGAAGACAGGCCACATGAGGAAAGATTTTGCAACCTGCTGCTGGCATCATAAAGAAAAACCACAGCCTCTCATCCCAATCCAGCTAAGTAGGTCTGATAGGATAAGCAGACTTGCATGCACATATCTCTTGCTGGGTTTTCTAAAAAATAAGAATAATTTCATTAGGTCAAAGTGTGGGTAGCGTCTATATGTTAATTTGAATGGGATACATCTTCTGATGTACATTTCCCCATCCATGTTCTTGTATAACTAGTCATGCATTCATATTTTGCTTTGATGGGAGATGGATCAGGGCCCGTGATGACTTCTGCAGTAAATTAGCAAATCCAGTTCCAAAGGACCTGGCACAAACTCTGTTACTGGGCTGCGGGTAATCTCCTTTCACATTGCTTCCCAGAGCACCTGAGGGAGTGTTAATCTTTTGAACTGGGACCAATTTGTACGCCTGGAGTGGGGAAACCAGTTTTTACTGGGACATTCAAAGCCAGGGCTTAGATTCAGTGAGTGAGCCAGTGCTTCTGCAAAGGTGGCAAGGGAAGGGGAGTTCTGATATTTGCTTATTCTTTCTTCCTGCTTCAGTTCCCCATTTGCCACATCTGTTGCTGTTCCAGGCAATCTTCTAACCCCCAGAAGCAGATTTCAAAAGGATAAGTGGGCTGCATTGGGAAGATACAGGCAGGAAGTCCACGAAAGAAAGTGCAGCTCCAGGCCCTAGTTTTTATCCTGGTATAGACTATCCCAACCCTGCATGGACATGTTACTTCCTCAGTTTTGTTTTCCAATAGGTGAACAGTTCTTCATGAGTATCTCACTTATTACAGTAGTTCTAAATGAATTTGCCTTTTGCCTCCCCCCCCCCCCCTTATTACAGTCTGAAATCGGATTTGGGAAAATGGAAACTTACATAAAATTGGAAAAGCTTGGTGAGGTATGTATCCTATTCCACCCTACAACCCCCCAAGAGATGTGGGTCTTGTTATCAATAAATTAATACATCAACGTTTTTTCAATGTGTAAGGTGTTTTATAATCTTGTTTTTTCTCTCATAAGAGTGACAGTGATAGATAGTGACTTGCTGAAACCAACAGAGTCTATGCAGGTCTACAACCAACATTATATCCACTGCCTTTCATTTATGTTTTTAAATCCTTGACTGTTCAGGATAAGCAATAGGGCAGGGTGGAAAACTAGTAACTGTGCCTTGTTTGTTAAAGGCATGATGGTTTTCCTTTGTAATAACTATGCCTAACAGCTGTCATGTTCAGCAGTGGTTATATAGAGATGACTACTTGACAACAAATGAAAGCTTGAGACAGACATGACAGTTTCAATTGAGTCATCTGATTTGTGAGGGCATCTTCAGCATATAGAGATGTTATGTGGTCTGATTTCGCCTGGTTATACATTGCATGAGTTGCCCTAAGGGAACATTATATTACAAAATATATACTTCTTACACTAATGATATTTGCACTCTTGTCTTTGCACCATTACACCTTAACACCGTTATTTTAGGCCCTAGTGATTCATAGATGAGGACTATTTGATTTTGTCATTCTTTGCATTTTTTTCAAGAATTAGTTTAAAGATAATTTTTGGGTTATCTCAAACTAATTCCTTCTCAGAGTAAGCTCATTGAAATTAATGTGCCAGTTACTCGTGTCAATTAATTTTAGTCAGTCTACTCTTGAGTTGCACTAGCATTAGCTGCAACCCTATGTGTTCAATTTCCCCCTCAAAGAAATGAAAAATAAGCATGTAAAGGAGATCTGGTACACTTGTTGCACTCACAGTTGCTTGACCATGGTTAAACAATCCCATGGTTAGCCCTTGATTGGCTCTTTTCCATCTCTGTTATTCAGAGTGAAAACTATCTCTACTTGCCCTAACCATGCTTAAGTGCTTGTTTGGCACAGATGTTGACCACAGTGCCAACTTAACCCCTTTTGAAACTCCATAAGGAGCTTACAGATGAGCTGAGATATAAGAAGGGAATGTATAATAAATGGAAGAAAGGCGAGATCATGAAGGAACAGTATACATGAGTAGTCAAATGTTGCAGAGAGAAGGTCAGGGGGGCCAAAGCTCAGAATGAACTCAAGCTTGCAAGGGAGGTTAAAAATGATTTCCAAAAGGTTTCTTTGACTATCTTCAAAGCAAGAGGAGGAACAAGCAAGTGGTAGGTCTTCTGCATGGACAAGGTGGAGAAATGTCCAGTTATGGGCACCACAATGTAAGAAGGATATTTACAAGCTAGAATGTGTGCAGAGGAGAGGAATCAAGATATGATCAAGGGTCTGGAGACCAAGTTTTATGAGGAATGGTTGAGGGAGTCGGGTATGTTTAGCTTGATAAAGAGGAGACTGAGAATATATGATAGCCATCTTCAAATATCTAAAGGACTATCACATGGAGGATAGTGCAAGCTTGTTTTCTCCTGCTCCAAAGCCTGGGACCCAAACCAGTAGCTTTAAGTTAACAAGAAAGGTGACTAAACATCAGGAAGGCCTTTCTGACAGGAAGAGCCGTTCAACAGAGGAACAGACTTCCACAAAAGATGGTGGACTCTCTTTCCTTGGAGGTTTTTAAGCAGAATGGCTGTCTGTCATTTATGATTTAGTTGAGATTCCTGCACTGCAGAGGGTTGGACTAGATGGCCCCCAGGGTCCCTTCCAGCTCTACAAGTCTATGATTCTATGATTTTTAAAGTAAAAAATCAAAGTTTGGCTTGCTTTTTTTCTGTAGCTGGAGAAGAACTCTAAAACAGTTTTTGTGAGTGCATATATTTTGTCATTTTCCTCGCTATACAGGGCACCTATGCAACTGTATATAAGGGAAGAAGTAAGCTGACAGAAAACTTGGTAGCTTTGAAAGAAATCAGATTAGAACACGAAGAGGGGGCACCATGCACAGCCATTAGAGAAGGTAAGCTGATTTTCTTTTCTTTAATTGCATTTTATATGGTTCCACCAACTGGAAGTCCAGTAGTATGACTTGTGTGTTGTGAAGAAATGCATCAAATCCTGAACCCGAGGGGAAAGGCCGTAGCGGAATGGCAGAACACTGTCTTTGCGTGCAGAAGATCCCAGGTTCGAAACCTGCCGTCCCCAGGCAGGGCTGGGAAAGAACCTTGCCTGAAACCCTGGAGACTTACCTCAAGCCCGTAGATCAACTTGAATTCATGTGACAGAGAATTCTGCGCCCTGCCCGTATATTTCTTTGCCAGAAATGCATCTTGTGACATTCCCAGCAGTTATAAATGATGAAGCATCCTGTCTTTTTGCTTGCTTGCCCAAGTGTCAGACATGAGAAACAACTCCTCTTGAGCATAACCCTGTCATAGTAAAACAGTCTGTTATCTTGGTGTGACAGCAAATCTAAACCATGTCCCGCCCCCACTTGAAATATATGGCATTTTTCATCCTATATTTTTTCTCTCCTCTCCTCTCCCTCACGACTTCCATATGCCCCCTTTTGATCAACACCAAGGTAGTTCCCTGGGGCTAAGCCTCTGCTTTTCAAGCCCCTACAGAAAAAAGTGTGCCTAACCCACTCACTCAGAGAAAACGCTGGGCCTTTGGATCCTTTGATTTCACCTGCAGAACATAATTGTATTTCTGCCTGGATCTGTAGCACATGAACTAAAATAATGGTGTGCAAAAAAATTATATATTTCCAGACAGAGCTGTCCACTATCCATTTGACACGCTAATATCTGTACACTTCAATTTTTCCATTTATTTACCAGTCCTGGCTATTAATTCTGTTCTCCTTTTGCAGTGTCATTGTTAAAAGATCTAAAACATGCAAATATCGTTACGCTACATGATATTGTTCATACAGACAAATCATTAACTCTGGTCTTTGAGTACCTGGTAAGTTGTTTTCTTTCCCACTCAAATTTCTTGTTTGAATTTGTTTAACCCTAGAGAAATATAATGATACTGTTTCAGTATATGTGAATTGTGGGAGGCAGCGGCGTTAATTAATTCATTCCGTTACCACAATTTCTTGTATGAATTGTAGTAAGGTTGCTTTTTTTTTGCTACAAAACTCTTTGAGTGTAGATTCAGGTAGGTGGCCGTGTTGGTCTGACGCAGTCGAAATATATAAAAAAATAAAAAAATTGTCCAGTAGCACCTTAGAGACCCAACTAAGTTTATTCTTGGTATAAGCTTTTGTGTGCATGCACACTTCTTCAGATACTTAGTTGGTCTCTAAGGTGCTGCTGAACAATTTATTTTTTATATATATAATTTGAGTGTGTTATACTTAATGCATTTGTCTTCTAAAGTTTTGTATGTACAGCAGATGTACATCTTCCTCATATTCTGTTACAGAAACAGAGAGATCTATTTTACATCTTAAAATAGCCCAAATGTTTTCTTTTTGAAAGCCAGTTGCTTTGTTTTCAGGATTCCAGCTGTTGTGTCAACTACTTTCCCCCCACCACCATGGGGGGGGGGGCGCAAGGAACAATGCTGTTTCAGCACTACCTTAAGCTATTTATAGTATGATTTACCTTATTACATTGTGCTGGCACTGTTAAAAAAGAATATACAGCCAATCCACTCTCATGTTTGGGTGCCTAATTGGCATGCTAGAAAATGCAGTTGTTCTATATTAGAGAAGTTGGGCAATTAATCATATATTTGCTATGAGGACAAGGTGGAGACCTTCTAAAATGCAGTCTCTGTGCTGCTTCAGTGTCTGTGATTACAACAAAAGATAAGCCTGACGAGACAGGGTGATTCATAGGGTCTGCAACCTGGGGCAGAAAAGGATAGGAAAGGGACTATCATTAATAGGATTCGGTGATACAGCTTTGAGATTGTTTCAGGATCCATTTTTGTGCTTAAATTGTTCATATTTCCATAGCAAGCAACCAGGAGTACTTCCCGCTCCCCCAGCCTTTTCTGAGTTTGACCTAATGACTTTCATCCATAGTTTTCTGCAGTTATCAGTCCTGCAAAGTATTGTTTTGTGCTAGCTCATCAGTGTCTTTCTGGAGCAACTCAGTTTTGGTTTCAACTAGTTTTGGGTATACATACTTTATTCTACCCCTTCCCCTATGCTCCATCTTGAACTTTTTGTGTCTGCTGCAAACACGCACAATTATTTAATTTGTTCATACAGTTCAGATCAGGCATAGGCAAACTTGGCCCTCCAGATGTTTTGGGACTACAACTCCCATCATCCCTAGCTAATGGGACCAGTGGTCAGGGATGATGGGAGTTGTAGTCCCAAAACATCTGGAGGGCCGAGCTTGCCTATGCCTGGTTCAGATTATAAGGATGCACAGAGAGGTATTTTAGCTACTTCCCTCAAAAGTTTTACCTTCAAAGGTTCACCAAAGTCTGAACATAAGCATTTCCTAGGAGTAGTTTTAAAGCTGAACTGCCAAATGATAAAAAAGAGTTGATTAATCATCTGCCTCTTTTCTGATGCAGTATATAATCTTGTGTTTGTTTGTTTGTGTGTGTGTCCCAAATCCTTTTTGACTATTGAAATGCTGAAAATGCTAAATGAATTTTGTAACAAATAGAAGGCAGTATTGTGAGAGGTGAAAGCTTTCGTCAACATTTCCCTTCTTTTCTTGCTTTAGGGGAGACCAAAATTCCTCAAAAGTGTGTCTGTTCACTGTCTATAATTTACCCTCTCATTCAAAACTGGTCCTACTAAGCTTCAGTTGAGTAATCTACCAATTAATGGTTCCAGTTTTAATCTGACGATATTCCTGATATAGATTGGCAGGGTTGTAGCTATCTTCCCTGAGCCTTTTAGATTGTGTGGCTTAGATTCTAAACTCTGAAAACCAAAAAGGCCTTTTCCAAAGAGCCTCACACTTTAAGGCAATGTGCAACGACAGTCAGAGCATTGAGGCACAGCATCACCCGAGGTCATAGTGATGGATGAAGCTGCCCACCTGTCAGATTTGGCCCACCAGGAGCAGGGAAATAAACACCTGGTCCACCAGCCAGAATAGGCACCTCTCTCTTCTCTGAAGAAATAAACAATAAAGTAGCAATAAATAAACATAACTTTGTATCCCTATTGTAGATAACTTAACACCTTATTTTTGTTTTCACAGGACAAAGATTTAAAGCAGTATATGGATGATTGTGGTAACATTATGAGTATGCACAATGTAAAGGTAAGTCATAGTCACTATATTCCAACCATTTTGCTCTTTTTCATAATTGGTCTCCTTAATATTTATATATTTTTCAGTGTATGTGAGAGGGGGTGTTCCTATTTGAGTAATTTCCCCTTCAGAAAGCAGGTTTAATTAGTAAACCACTGTAAAATTTGCATAGAAGCACTTTGCTTTATTGAAGAGAACCTCTTAACTGGCAAGTATTCAAGTTACATAGTTTTGCATGTAATTGCTTGCCTTTCAGTGGACCAAACATTTCGTGTTTCTGAAGCAAGAGCTTGTTTACTTGATGACTGATGGAGTAAATGTGGATGACCCTATAGCGTGCCAGAATGACATGAAATTTGGCTATTTTAAGTGTTCCAGTTGATTTTATGCCCAAATTATCATAACATTGCTGGACCCTTCCTTTCATAGATCCTTTTATTTTATTCGGTGTAGCAATCCTCCCATATTTTTTTAACCCATCTGATTTAGATCTCAAAATAATTTCCGTTGGGAGGAAAAAACTGGACCTTTTAACCTTGGGGTGCGGACTGGTTTATCCAAGGGTTGAATGAGCAGCAAATAACTTTTAAAAACTGAGGCTGCTGCTAATAGTTTGTAAGGGGCTTGGATTGATAACCTAAAGCATTGCATATGCATTCATACCTTGGATCTCGAATGCCTTAGCTCCCAAACAAATCCGCTCCCAAACAATGGAAACCCGGAAGTGAGTGTTCCAGTTTTTGAACGATTTTCAGAAGCCAAACATCCAGCGCGGCTTCCGTGGCTTCTGATTGGCTGCAGGAGCTTCCTGCAGCCAATCAGAAGCTGCGTTTTGGTTTCCGAACATTTTGGGAGTCGAACGCACTTCCGGAATGAATTCCATTCGACTTCCAAGGTATAGGAGCATTTGAAAGAGGCCACCTCCCCATCCAACACTCATGACTGTACGTCAGATGAAATAAAATCATTGTTTTTTAACACATGCAGCTTAACAATGAGCTGAAGTAGTCTACAGGCCATATATTTGGCCCTTGCAGCTTATTCAGGACTTTTAAAAAATCTGAATCCATTATTATTATTATTATTATTATTATTATTATTATTAGGCAGTTCCCTCTGCCTAATCTACCTTTTTCATAGGGGAGGAATGGGAGGATAAAATAAAAATAAAAATCCATGTATGCTGCCCTGAGCTCCTGGGAACAAGGGCAAGATTCAGTGACAGAGAGTGCTCTGCAAATGATTAATAGCTGCTGTTCTACAGCAGTCATCTTCTCAAAGCGGGATTTTTACCTTCGTCTCTTGATGCAAAAAATACCCACAGTGTGGGTGTAGATTGGGGACACGAAAACACTGATACTGAATATTCATGGAGGCAAGCAAATGTAGGCTTCCGATTGGACATGTTGCTCTCCTCATCCCCAGCATTGAGGAATTAATGCGAAGAAGGGTAGCCCAATGTGGTTTGGTAATGAAATCCTTAAAAGAGAGCCAAAGAGAATAACAGTTGTCCAAACGTTTTTTGAGGAAAAAACAGTTTGCAAAGCCACGAAAAAAGCACCACAACCTTTTTTTGGTTTGCTGTTGTTCAAAAACCATTTCCCAAACTGTTCCGCGGCAGAATTCAGCAGTGAAATGTGTGGCAATGTGCCAAGGCATTGTGTGCGCATTTCTCAGTCAGCTGATGAATAATAATAAGCTGGAGTGTGCTTGTTTCTTGTATGAAGAAATAGCTCTATGAGGACACTTTTGTCTTTAGCCAAGAACCTGCAGCAGCAGCAGCAGCAGACACCTGCTCAGGCATAGAAACACACACAGAAAAAGAAAATATGGAGGATATCAAAGGGTTGATTCAAGAGGCAAATTTAGGCAACAGGGGAAGGAACATAAGGAAACAGGCACGGGGCTATTGTGGTATCTAAATTAAAGTTCTCATGATGGGGAAAGTATGACAAATGTGATTAAAGATACATTGATATGCAGAGCTGCCTTTCATTTGCTTTAGCATGTCGCTGGGTTAACCTGCAATCTCCTTTTCACTGCATTTGAAATAGAAGACTGCAGTGTAAGGGAAGGTAATTGGAGGCAGCAATGAGAGAGGGGTATTTTTAAAGAATTCACTTGAGTGATAAGGATAAGCTTGCTAATAACAATTAAGGTAGCTGGTACCTGAAAACAGGTTGCCGTTATAGAAGAATTTCTCTTTGTTTTCAGTGTACATGTTGCTTTTGGAGACTGGCAGTTACGATCAGATAATCAACCATGCAGTGGTTCCTTATCAGTTCTGAAAGTTTAATTTTGAATTAACGTTTCTCTCTCTCTCCCTCTCTCTCTCCTCTTTCCTTTTATAGTTATTTTTATACCAGATTCTACGTGGTTTGGCATACTGTCACAGGAGAAAAGTGCTACATCGAGATCTGAAACCACAAAATCTACTAATTAATGAAAGAGGAGAATTAAAACTAGCAGACTTTGGTATGGAGTGAATGGTTTGCTTCATTGAGGGTGGTGGTGGGGAAATGTGCACTCTTTAGAATACCTCTCATATAATCACATGCAATTAATTGTGCATATGTGCTCGAATGTCCACAGTGCACAGACTCTAAGAACATAAGAACAACTTGCTGGGTCAGGCTGTTGGCCCATCTAGGCCAGCATCCTGTTGGCCAACCAGATGCCAATGGGAAACCCCTAAGCTTTAGTTTAGTTGGGTTAAGCGGCTCTTCCTGCTTTGTCAGAGAAACTTGGGGGCTACATAGCTCCTATGGTTTTGAAGTTTGCCAGAGCTCTATCCTGTTGTTCAGTAGCACAGGGGCTGCACAGTTATTGGGAGCCTCAAAAACCACCCTTTGGAAGCATTAATATAATAATCATAATAATCATAATAATTTATTATTTATACTCCGCCCATCTGGCTGGGTCCCCCCAGCCACTCTGGGCTGCTTCCAACAAAACACTAAAATGGAATAACCTATTAAACATTAAAAGCTTCCCTAAACATTAAGGGAATTAAGCATTAAGTCACTCCTCAGAGCTATGATTATTTCCCTGTCCTTGGGTACAGAGCAGAAAAGCACTTACAAGCATGCGTATTTCAGCAAGTTGTATAAGTTTGTCTAACCTCCCATTCAGATGCTGCTGACCTACAAACTCCATCCTCCCTGGCCGTTGGCCATGCTGGCTAGGGGTGCTGAATGTTTGGACTTTAATAGCCCCTGGACGGCCATGTGTCCCCCACCCTTGCTCTGATTCTTCTACTTAGTGTGTTCAGCAGTATCTTCTGAACCACACAGAATGTCTGTAGAAGCACAGATGAAAGCACAGATGATATCTGTACAGTGCAATGTAGTATGAAATGCCAGGAGGCTTCAGAAGAGCTACAGGAAACTAATGTGACATTTTCTCATTGAAGGTTTGGCTAGAGCAAAATCTGTCCCTACGAAGACCTATTCCAATGAGGTTGTCACATTATGGTATAGGCCGCCTGATGTTCTCCTTGGATCTTCCGAATATTCAACGCAAATTGACATGTGGTATGTCTTTCTCAGTTACTAACCCATGTTTGCTTTCAGTGAAATTATGTCTCCTACATGTGAATACGAAACTCAGTAATATTGCAGAGTGTTCTTAAACATTTCAAAGCACTTCTTTAGTTTACAGCAGCGGTGGAGGGAGGCAGGCAAAGAATAGAAAAATATATTTTAACCTGGGTTTAGTTGTAGCAAATTACTTAAGAAATCAACTCTGCAAAGGTTTCCCTACTTAGGAACTCTAAATGTCAGTAGTGAGACTGATTGAGATCCATCAGGTGGAGAAAACTCCATGCATGCCATTTTTGCCAATTGGTTCTTCTGGAAGAAAGAGAATGCAGTACTTTATTTTATATTATTGTTGTTTTGCTCTTACTGCCATGTCTAGCGCTATATGGGTAGGTCAAGAAAGCCAAGTTGCATTTAAGTACAACTAGACTGGAAACCAGAATGGAAACATCAGGTTTTTTGAACTGTCATTTAATTTTTTTCTGTCTATAGGGGAGTTGGATGCATATTTTTTGAAATGGCATCTGGAAGACCTCTATTTCCCGGGTCAACTGTTGAAGACGAATTGCACTTAATTTTCAGACTTCTAGGTAAATAGATTTCGCTTAGCTTACAGTTATGGGGTTATCATGCTTTTTTAAGAGGATTTCTGAAAGTGTTCCATAAAGAGAGGTACTTTTAATTTTTGCAAATTAATCTACAATTTTATTGAATTTAACCAAAATTTAGTTGCTTGCTTACCATCTCTTCTTTGTTGCTGGGTGGGGGAACTTTGGGTTCAGATGCTATGTTTAATTGCTTGCATTTTGTTAGTCCATGTATGGGTGTGATTTGTTTTTCTTTCAATTTAGGAACTCCATCACAAGAAACGTGGCCAGGCATTACTTCCAGTGATGAATTTAGGAACTACAACTTTCCCAAATACAAGCCACAGCCTTTAATCAACCATGCTCCAAGGTACTACAGTTATTTTATGTTGTGTTTGGAGACACTGGAACATGTTAACAAATCTGTCTGAGTACATAGCATGAAAATATCAATTTAGAATCTAAAGCTAATTCTTCCCCAATGGACTAGAGCACTTGGATTAGCCGTAGTAGGTAGGTAGTAAATTTGCAAAATATCCGCCTTCTAATGAACTGGCAGTGACTAACCATGAACAAGACCTTGGGGTCATAGTATGTAACTCAGTGTGCAGCAGCTGTGAAATATGGCAAATTCCATATTAGGAATCATTCAGAAAGGAATTGAAAATTAAACTGTCGATGTCATAATGACGTTATATAAATCCATTATGTAACCACATTTGGAATATTGTGTACAGTTTTGGTCGCTTTACCTTAACAAGGTACCTTAACAAGGAGAGACGCGGGTGGCGCTGTGGGTTAAACCACAGAAGGTCAGCAGTTCGAATCCCCGCGACGGGGTGAGCTCCCGTTGCTCGGTCCCTGCTCCTGCCCATCTAGCAGTTCAAAAGCACATCAAAGTGCAAGTAGATAAATAGGTACTGTTCCAGCGGGAAGGTAAACGGTGTTTCCGTGTGCTGCTCTGGTTTGCCAGAAGCGGCTTAGTCATGCTGGCCACATGACCCGGAAGCTGTACGCCGGCTCCCTTGGCCAATAGAGCGAGATGTGCACCGCAACCCCAGAGTCGGCCACGACTGGACCTAATGGTCAGGGGTCCCTTTACCTTTACCTTAACAAAGATAGCTTGGAGTTGGAAAAGGTTCAGAAAAGGGCAACTAAAATGATCAAGAGGGCGGAGCGACTCCGCTCTGAAGAAAGGTGGCAGCATTCATGGCGCTTTTTACTTTAGAGAAAAGGCGAGTAAGGAAAGGCGACATGATAAAGATTTATAAAAATGATGCATGGCGTGAAGAAAGTGAATAGAGAAAACTTTTCCTGCCTGTTTCATAACGCTAGAACTCCAGGAGATCCAGTGAAGCCGAATGTGGGGAGTTTCAGATAGAAGAAAGTGCTTTATTTAAACACAGCACCTACTTAAAGCTAGGGCGCTTGCTCCAACAGGAGGCAGTGATGGCCACCAACTTAGATGGCTTTAAATGATTGGAGAAATTCATGGAAGAGGAGGCTATCAATGGCTATTACAACCATGATGGCTGCACTCAGCTGTCTCCCCAGCTAGAGGCAGTCGTGCTTCTGAAAACCTGGAGGCCACAGGAGGGGAGAGGGATCTTGTACTCAGACCCTGCTTGGGGGTTCCCCACAGGGGTTCCCCACATAAGAGCAGGATGCTGGATGTGGCCTGATCCAGCAGGCTTTTGCCATGTTCCTATGTTCCCAAATCATAACAAATACTTATTTGTCCCTTATGATAAAGTGGGAATGAACTCGTTTCTAGAACTTAAGCTTTATTGACTTTAAGACGAAGCATGTAATGGAATGTGTTTTATGTTTCCTGGTTTTTCTCATTTTTCCTGGTTTTTCGTATTTGCCTTACACAAGTGTGTGGAGACAGAGTCTAAGCACAGGCTGAAGGTAGCCTTATATAATAATGCAATTTGTTTAAAAAAAATTCTGCCCAACATACCTTGATGGCAGCCACACTTATCATATGCCCATTCATCCTGCCGTTAGCTTTAGAGTTAAAAACAATGTACTGGATGGGCATATTGGCAGAGGAGCGTTGTTAGTGGAGTTGCACAATTAGGGTCTCATAGTCCTTGTTTGTGTATAATTTGTTTTTTATTATAGCTCCACTTCTTGAGTGATTTGAAATTTGCAGAGCTCTCTCTCCACTGAAAACACGTACACATCACTTCAGTTATTAGATTCTACTTGAAGCAGTGTTTTAGGAATGCATAACTATTACATGCTAAACTTTGTTTTGTTTGTTTCCAGGCTTGACTCGGAAGGAATTGAACTGATAGTAAGATTTCTTCAGGTAAGCTGCTTTTCATTTATTTTTTTTTACTCTTTAGACATCTGTACTGAGCTTTTCAGATGAACACTGAAAATTGAGTTCCGTGGGTTACTTGGTGGGTGATAAGAGTACAAAATTGTATGTGTGATCAGTTCAAACATGGGCAAGAACACTGGCCAATCAAATAAAAAAAATTAAAAATTGGTTTAATTGACAAGGGTTCTTTGCCCCTTGTTAGAAACACTTTTGTGCAGTGGTGGTGGCCTCCCTTCAAATTTTAGCTGCTCAGTGTTGAGATGATGTGTGGAGTCAGTAATAGGCTGGAAAAGAACCAATGAACATGATGGAAGTACTGTATGTAGGTGTTTCATCTGACTTGGGAGTCAGGGATGCACTCCCTCTACATGACAGTTTGTTTGTTTGTTTGTTTGTTTGTTTAGCTTTGGGTACATTCAAATAAGGGACGCAGGTGGCGCTGTGGGTAAATCCTCAGCGCCTAGGGCTTGCCGATCGCATGGTCGGCGGTTTGAATCCCCGCGGCGGGATGAGTTCCCGTCTTTCGGTCCCAGCTCCTGCCCACCTAGCAGTTCGAAAGCACCCTTAAGTGCAAGTAGATAAATAGGTACCGCTTTCTAGCGGGAAGGTAAACGGTGTTTCCGTGTGCTGCGCTGGTGCTGGCTCGCCAGAGCAGCTTCGTCACACTGGCCACGTGACCCGGAAGTGTCTCCGGACAGCACTGGCCCCCAGCCTCTTAAGTGAGATGGGCGCACAACCCTAGAGTCGGATACGACTGGCCCGTACGGGCAGGGGTACCTTTACCCTTTACCTTTACATTCAAATTTGGCTTTCTCTTTGAAAGCTTAGGTGGCTTCTCTGATGTGAAGCATCTTTGACTTGCTACTGGTGTACCAGCCGAAGCCCTTACTAGACATGTTACAGAGGTAGTGTAGCTGTGGTTATCCACACCTTGGTAGTATCTCATTTATGTTGTGGCCTTATAACCTGGGAGAAAAGCACATTGAACTTCTTTGGACTTGCTTCTGCAGAAACATGTTTAGGATTGTAGTATTAGAGCTGCATTGGTCCTAAGCTTGAAGATTGCTTCATTTGGTAAAAGAAATACTGCAGAAATACTGAATGGACTAAAGAGGACACAGCTTACCTACCACACTTGAAAGAACTGCACTAGCTATTAGTCTGTTTTTGAGTACCACTCAAAGAGTTTGCATTTAAATCCCTACTCAAAGCATGTGTGCAAAAAAAAAATCTGTTTGCTTTAACAGTATGAATCAAAGAAAAGGATTTCAGCAGAAGAAGCTATGAAGCATGCGTATTTTAGAAGTCTTGGAACAAGGATACATGCCCTGCCAGAAAGTAAGCAGACCACTCTTGTCATTGATGTTAGTTGGCCATTTGTTTGAGTGAGGTGACAGCTTACTTCCCTTGTTTCTGAATGTTCCTTGGATGATTGTTCCTTAAACCACTAACATCTCTTAAGGCAGCACTGAGTCAAAAAGTTGTGTCTACTAGAGTCTGGTAGAGTAGGACTTCACAGTTGTTGACACCTCACCCAAACTTTAGACAGAACTTTCTCTCACATATGCGATCCTTGCATCTATCAGGGTCAATAAAGCTTAGGCTCTTAGGTCTCCCTTCTCTTGTCCGGCTGCATTTGAAGGCAGCAATGGGGAAAATATCTATTATTCCTTTCTCCCTATCATTTTTTGATTCCCTTTCATAATCTCTTCAGTGTTAGGAGCACCATTAGTAGTTCTAGAGCTCCCCTAAAATTCCTTCATTCCCCTCCAGTATTTGCTTCTTTCTAACTCCATGTGGCAGTCATTGTGGTTTCTGAGCACAGTGTATGTTTCTAGAAAAGAGGCTCTTAAGTGGGGAAAAAGACACTTCTTTATATTGTTTCAGGTGTGTCAATATTCACTCTGAAAGAGATTCAGCTTCAGAAAGATCCTGGCTTTCGAAACTCCACTTATCCAGAGACGGGTACGTAAGCGTCAAAGAATTGTTGTTTTTCAGGTCTGCAGTAGCCGGAGGGCTAGGAAACTGTAAAATCGACACCTTGTAAACGAATACTTGGAATTACTTGGATTCCTCAATCGCATGGTGTGTTTTTTAGCGTTGTGAAAGTACAGAGTTTTTGCTTACGAATTAAGCTTGGAGATGCCTGTGCAGGTTCATTTCACAAAGAAGTGATAGGGTTGCTATAGGGATAAAGCCATACAGAAACTGCATCGCTTCTTTGCACGTCTGTTGCGATGCACAAGCGTTCTGGCATCATGTGCTGCAGTGGTTGGTAGGAGCCATAAACTTTGCTCAGATTCCTTTATACAACCCATGTTTTATGTTTCAGGGCATGGAAAGAACAGAAGGCAAAGCATGCTGTTCTAGAAGTTGGCCACACAGTTTCCAAGCCCAAGGCTGCCTTGCACCTATCGAGGACTCTAGCTTGAAGGCAGTTCCTTCCCTTGGTGGACTTGAAATCTTGTTTGTCTACACTGTCCTCCTCACAGTGCAGTCTTTTTATTTCAGACCTGCTGGTTATGTTTTTATATTTGTTGTCACAGTGTGACAAATTTTTGTACAGTCAATTTTACGGTCTCCTCTGCCATTAGAGCCAGTAGGTTACAACTGTTAATGTAACAGTAGCTGCAATTTTTGTGCAGGACTGAGAAACACAGTGCATTATTTATTGCGGAATCATTGCTGCTAAATAACTACTGTCTGTATAGTTAACAAACAATTGAACGCCTGCAGAAATTGCAGTGGCTTTATATAATATGTGAATGCATCTGTTTCTCCATGAATTATTGCTGCAGTTTTATATCTTATCTTATCTTTTCTTTTTTTAACTGCAATGTTTCCTGGAATGTAAACAAAGCTTTCTTGACTGTTAAATAGGTAAATTTGTCTTTTAATGCTCTTAAATTCATGGCCCTTCAACTTCTTATTTAATATTAGATGTAAAGTAACAAAACTTATTACAAAAGACCTTTTTTCAAAGCACTTAGTACTGACGTTGATCTGAAGAAGTGGGGGGAAAACAGTTCCTTTTGTTACATGCTATCAGGTTCCATGTCTATTAGTGCAGATTGGCTTACAAATTGAAGCTTGGTATTATTCTTGATGTTTATTGAATGACTAAAAACAAAACGATGGGATCCGGGCGTCCCAGCCCCATGCTTCCATGGCTGTTCAGTGTCAACATATTTTCTGGAAATCCACTGGAAGAATGCAAGTCCATACTAGAGAAGTCCATCACTCTGCATTGCAGACTTTGTAAAGCATGAGAACCTAGAGGGTTTTAAAGATCTTAGATGTTATCTGTTTTTTTCGGAGCTAGTCAACATGTTACTACTAAGCTTATGCATCTCAGTGAGTATCATAAATACCTCCTGGTGATAGTAACAGTATTTTTAAGCATTTGTGTTCCCCTTTCTGGACCTATTTGTTTAGTGCATCTTCAAGAGGCTGTAAATCTTTATTGGTATATTTTGAAATGGTTATGTAAATCTTTGGCTGGTATATCATGAAAATAGTCATAGATAACTTAATTTTTTTTCCTGAAGTTCACTGTAAAACATTCAGGGGTCCTACCATTTCTGTTCAGGAAATCTTGTAGTTTATTATTGTTATTTAACAGTATTAAGTGAAAAAATATTTTGTATGTTCCTTTAACTTTATTTGTGAATAGTGATTGTGGCATGTTTGGGGATGTTTTATTAATATTTCATGATACTAGTAAATTGAATTTGGGAACTTTTTTTTTTTAATTTTCTGGAAGAGATGACAAATTCATGTGTAATGGTGACTATTGGACCACTGCTGCTTTTCAGCATTTGTAAGCTGGTTTTACGTTAAAGAAGCCCTGTAGAGCTAACAAACTGCTGTTATTTCTAACTGATGGACCTGTATTAATATTGTACTTTTGAAAGTATAAATATTATATGGAAAATCTTCAATTGTGTTTGAATGTTTTATGACAAGCGTTCTGCTAAATTGGTTCAATGAAGTCTGTGCATAAACAAGTTTGTTCATGTAGATGAGATGTAGAAAGGACTTAATGTCCTGGACAGACGCCTGCCAAACATGCATTATTGCATTGTGATCCCTCCTTGAAAGAATCCTAGGTCTGGCTCATGCCATGTTTTGTTGGATTAGGAAAGTACTGTGTCCAATCCTGGTTTATAGGGAGCATTCAGACCAGAGCACTCAGACACCTTAGTTCAGCAAACTGTGGCTTGAGAAAACAGGAATTATTGTATTAAGCTGGACATGCAAGTGGAGGTGGATTGCGCAACAGTAAGCAAGAGAATGCAAACATGCAGTAAATTCCAGATCCAACAAACCATTGTTTATTAAACCAGGAACATGTCCGATCCAGGCTATACTTTTCTTTTGTGTTCACTGTTTCTGAATCCAAGGCATAAGTTTCGTCAGAATTACAAGGACTGGTTTTGTACAAAGCATGGTGAATTCAATGTAGCTGGTTACGTGTTGGTTACTTTATGTCAGTAATAAACGTAACAGTAGATTCCAATTTAACATGAAGTTGCTGGGATAGCTCAGAGTCGTGTATTCGATGAACAAAAGATTCCTGCATTGCAGGGGTTGGACTAGATGTCCCTCATGGTCCCTTCTTACTCTACAATTCTGTGATTCTATGTTTCATACCAAACAAGGCAAAATTGTTCAGTCTCTGGTTACCAAGGGCAAAATCCACTTCAGGAGTAGAATAAAAAGTGGGTCAGTTTCAGCAAAGGCAAATCAATTGGAAATAAATACACCATGAGATAAGTCTAACCTACCTATTTTGTTTGCTTGTAAACTATGTGTCAAATTTTTTTAATGCATTGGATGCCAATTTGCATTCTGTGTACTTGAGAAACTTGAAATAATGATACACACTTTTATACGAAATGAACTGAAAAACAAACTTTCAGACTTTTATTTCCCTTCTTATTGTTTCTTATTGAGCTGCGTGCATTTTATACTTGGACTCGTCAGTCTTCAGGGGTCAACAGTTCTTACAATGAAAGCCGAGACTCTTGAATGTCCATTTTACCTCAGGAGCTGTCTTTTGTTTTTCAGGAAAACGCTGTTGCTCCTCTTGACACTAGTATGCATGTCATCCCAAAAGGTCTGGTTACAATTTAAAGAATGTGATGCTTCTGTTTTGACGAAGTTTTTCATTAATTATTGTACATAAAGTAGTGGTATGCTGAAAAATCTGCCCTCTGGTTTCTCAAAAGTTTTCTTGCTCTGTTAAAAGGGGCTTCTGTTTTTCTGCCTCATTCTCAGAGCACTTTAGAATTTCACTCAGTGTCAGGTTTTTGAGTGATCTTTTTTTTCCTGAGGAGGATGTATATATTTTTCTTTCCAGTAAACAATTCTTCCGCACTCTGTACCTTCCCTGGCTACCTACGCTTTCTGATCTGAAAAGGCCCCATGATGGAGCAGTTACCTCAGGATGGCTTCCCCTGAGCGTGGCCACTTCAGAGGTAAGGTAAGAGTCATAAAAAGCCTGCACCCTGCTCATGGGAATTTCACCAAAATTCTCTCTTCGCTTGGATAATTTTTCAAATACATTTTCTTTTCTCATTAATGGATGGTGTTCAGGTGGAAAGAATGGGAGGAATTTTTGAGTATAAAGTACCCAAAATGGAATCGTACGTTCAATAGTTAAAATGCAGGTATGAGAGAGAGAGGATTTCAAAACAAAAATCCTCACAGCCAGCAGAGAGGGGATTGAGAGAATTATTAATACACATCAAAGGGGGGTGGGAATAAATAGTATGTTTCAATTACACATTACATCTAGGGTTTCTCATATATTTACTGGGTTCTGCTTTATGCTTAATAATGCTACTTGCTGCATATGTAATCTTTTATTTTTTTTCTAAAGAATTGTACAAATATTACTGATCCTCACAACAGCCCTGTGAGGTAGGTTAAGGAGATAACTTGAAGATATTCCAATGTTTACAAATGTAAAGAGTGTATTAAAACAATCAAAGGACTTCTGAAGTGTAGAGGACATTTGTTTTGGGAAAGCAGAATAGCTAAATGGATATTTTGGGCTGTTTCTACATTGCTCAGTCCATCATACCAGCCACTAAAGGAGATCTTCAGAAATGCAACTTGTAATTGCAAACAGTTTTCTCATGTGCTTGACTTTCTCTGGACCACAGTAGTTAACTTGTATAAAAGAACTTGAATTATGGAGCACATTTAAAGGTTATGGCGAAAAACACATCTATTTCACTCAGAGGGGCAAAGCCCTTGCATAATGTGAGTGGGAAAAGAGTTATTTGCAACTTTACTTCGCTTGCATGATTCTGAATGATGTACATTATCCCCAAGAGAAGGGAGAAAGACACCTTTTTACCTTAATGGAATGCCAGCAATGAATGTTATTAAATGATATCCACTTTGACACATTAATGCAGACCCACATCCTCTTGTGGCTGTTCTTGTGTCTCCCTGTATACTTCTGTCCAGCCCAGAGAATAAGAGCGCCACACTTTCTGCAGAAAACATGAGTGCACAGTGTACTTTGGTGTTTTACACAGCAAGCACATAGACACACCTGTATCCTTAAATATTTGAAGAGGTAGGTGTGCCATTCACTTTTATGTGTTTTGCTGCACAAAATCGCAGCAAACCTGCAAAAATAATTTTGGGGTGTGTTAAGCGGAGCTGCTGATCTGCTCTTGTTCTTCTGCTGTAGCATATTGCCACAAACCATGCAAAATTCTGGTGTCTTATTACATCTTTTGTTGAGGGGGCGTTTCCCAATGAAGGTGTAAAAGGTAAATAGGGCTGTTAATAAGTTGGTTGATAAATATTCCATCATCCAATGAGGCCTCACACTTGTTTCATTGTAGGACAAACAACTTTTCTGGAGAAACCCAATGCTTTTCAGCACATGGTAGTTAAACAGCATGGGCCTTAGCAGAGACACAAAATTGAGTGCGGCATTTCGAGGCTTTTGGAAATACACTAGACATTTAGAAAGAGCAGTAAGCTTAGCAGTATGACTTCAGCTGACTTGTATTTAAGGAAATGAGATTAGAATTAAAGTTGGTTTGGGTATGCACTTTATTATTTAATGTTCATTTTCTGGTCTTTACAAAACTCATAAGCCCTCTTCAGTTCAGGGGAGTGAATACAAAAGGGCTGCAGGTCCATTCTTACTTTTTTTACTTGTCGAAGCTCCCCTTGCAACTTAAGAACTGTGATCTTCCAAGAGTCTAAATCACAGGGTGAGCTTTCATGAGTAGAGAAGCCTCTGAAATAATTGCAGCTAAACTTAAGAGTACCCAATGCTAGCAGGGCAAGAGTTAGGGAAAGCATGCCTCCTCTCTACTCACTACTCTGCTTTCACACAGGTAATGGCTAAAGAGGGGTATAGAGCGAATGACATCAAGTAGTAAGAGCACCATGGCTGTTTGCAGTGTGTGATCCCAGTTCTTATTGAAAATCAAACGGAAGGCTGCTTCGGTTATAACTTTTCTACAGGGCAAATCTTTTGACATCATAATGCCACTTAAGAATAGCTAGAAAAGACAGAGGGCAGGTGATTTAATTAATCTTGGTGCATTTGACCTGGAAGGGACTTCACTAAAGTACCTAGCCTGCATTTGATGAAAAAGTGGAAGAATGAAGTCTTGCACTGTCAGCACACTGATATTTGGTCCTGCCACCTGAGAGAAAGAGAACCAGCACAGAACTGTTTAATGTACTGGTATGTGCCTTCCATTGTGTTCAGCTTTCTGCTCTTTACTTAATATAAAATTACCACTGATACAGAATAGTTGGTCTGTGTTTGCTTTTTCCTGCTATATCTTCTTAGTTGGAAATCACCAGGCTCACAGTTGGATGCTCTGAAAAAGAAATAATTTTGTCTTACTCTTCCCCTGCTATGTCTTACTCTTCCCCTGCTAAAATTGCTGAGATGTGGGATAGTTCTTGTTTTATATAATCAAACACAGAAAAGTGTAAAGCCGGGATAGAGAACCTATGACTCGCCACTTGTTGCTGGACTCCAACTCCCATCAGTCCCAGCCATCATGGCCAGCGGTCAAGGATAATGGAGTTTAGCAGCAACTGGAGGGCCAACCCTGTTGTACAGATTATGCTTCATCTTTAATCATTAAAACATCAGGATTTGGGGATTTCTTTTATCAAGCTCCATCTTCCTCCTACAAGATGCCTATGTTATAAACCTGGAAGACAGAGGTTGTTAATAGCTGTTTTGATTGCTTGCAACAAATGGTAGACTGGAAACCACAATACAGTGGTGCCCCGCAAGACGAATGCCTCGCAAGACGGAAAACCCGCTAGACGAAAGGGTTTTCCATTTTGGAGGTGCTTCGCAAACCGAATTTCCTATGGGCTTGCTTCGCAAGACGAAAATGTCTTGCGAGTTCCTGCGGGGTTTTTTTTTCTTTCCCCCCCCTTTTCCCCAAGCCGCTAAGCCGCTTATCAGCTAGTCCTAATCCGCTAAGCCGCTTAACAGCTGATCCGCTAAGCCGCTTATCCGCTAAGCCGCTAATGGGCTTGCTTCACAAGACGAAAAAACCGCAAGACGAAGAGACTCGCGGAACGGATTCTTTTCGTCTTGCGAGGCACCACTGTATTGGAAATTAACGTGGAACATAATTTTAGAAGCACAATGTAAGACTACGTAAAAGCAGTGTGTAAAAATGTGCTATCCAAATGCCACTATAAATGGCAAATAGAATTTAGTGTGTGAGAGTGTATTCAGCAGTGATATGCTTTCCATTTTTAGAGCTTGATAACTTTGGCAATTGGAAATGATGCCTCTTGCAGAGGTGGAAGAGGATTGCTGGAAGATGTAGAGGAGCGTATACAATACTGTGAAAACATGGAGGGGGCAGGATTAGTGGCTCTCTCTTCAAATAGCAAATGCTGTTCCAGAAAGCATAAATGATATACCTCACTGCAGTGCATTCCTGAGGATATAAAGTGCAGTGGGAACCAGCTATAGGACAGTATTCCTTATTCATATTTTTATTTAAAAGCACACACAGGCTTCAGTTTCACAACCTGGAAGACCAACAGTTTATTATTTCTGCCGGAGTCTCTAGCTGTTTCTCGATCAATGGAACCAGCGCTTTTCAAGTTAGATTGACTTATTAAAGTAGGCTTTGTGTAGAGTAGAACTGGAGTTTATATAAATTCTCAAATGAACTTTGGGAACATGACATAGGTTGGGATGTTTCATTTAATCTAAATATTTTCAGTGTTTAGATATAGTTAACATGTTCATAAAATATGCATGCATGAGATACTTTCCAGAATACAGCTCCTGGACACAATGCTCTTTTTATACAATGCCACCCTGACTTATTTAATTCTGCTTTTGCGTTGTATGTCATCTTCAGGAAACTATAGTCATGATATTCTAGAAAGTGACACAACCTCTATTTCTCAGTCTTCAGTATTTTAGCTTTCTGAGGAGAACAAACACCTTGGTGTTATTAAATCACAGCGCTCAGTAGTATTTTTTCTGAAGTAACCTGTTACTGAACACGTTACACTTCGTATTGTATGTCTCTCACACTCACAGACTTTTTTAAAAAAAATGTAATCATGAGGGCTAGAAACTCTTCTTAAAATTGTCCAAAACTGCCTAGTTTTTTAAGCCTTTGGCCATGTGAAACAGGAGCCACTGGCTTCAAAGTACTGGAAAAATTAACTTAGAAGGTACAATACCTTGAGTATGGTCAGGAAAATGAAGATCATTAGTTTCTTCAGTCAATGAATACATGACAATGAGTGGCACTGAGCAAGGCTATATCTTCTTAATTTAAGAATGTCCCTAAAATACATTGTAAATATTTAAGGCCATGTTCCTCTTACCACAGAGAAGAATTGAAGCACCTATATCTAAATAGTGTCCTATCCTTAAACACACTTACTGGCCAAAATATTTATTATGGCCCCACAGTTCAGCAAGGAAATAGGAGGATTCTTTATATAAGTGGAAAGCACTTAATTCAAAATTACATGAATACACTGCAACATATGGCCTACCGCAAGGGTAATACTGAAATACTAGCATGGGGAAGGGGCTGTTCAATACTTGGTTCCTTTTCAACCTTTACCTTAATACTGGAAAATATATAAATCATTTATATAACATTATGCAAAAGAAGGCACAGCCGGTTATAGTTTATACAAGCATGGTGCATAATATGCAGAAATACAGGATTAAAAAGTTTCACATCCTTTAGATAATTGTCTTGAAATCTATTAAGAAAAGTACTTCATTAACAGTGTTCAACACTTGGAGAGCAAGGATATAAAAAAAATTATAACTCATTTTAATGCACAACAGATTCTGATAAAAAAACACTGTTTAAAAATGCTAAATAAACATCATACAAGTAGATCATTCATGTAATGAAAAGTGCAAACCATAGTAAAAGAGGGTTTCATGATGTCCTCCCAGTGTCACCAGAAAAATGAAACCCATCAGAATGGCTGTGTAAAATCCAGTTTGTGAGTTGAGTCCTTTAATTTGCTGAGACATCAGGATTTATGAGCATTTGGAGACAGGAGAACTGGAGAAGAAGTCCCATCCAAGCTGGGAATTGGCACTGGGATGTGACCATTGAGCAGAGTTGGAAACTGCAAAAGGGGAACAAATGAGAAATATTTTATTGTCTTTGAGATGTGCATTAAGGTTCAATCCAGAGATAACACTAGACTCTAAACCATAAATGTTTTGGGTTTTTTTAAGTTTACCAAATAATTTTAAGATGTATGGGCAACCTGTGCTCCCTTAAGCCACATGCAGCCCTTGGCCTAATTTCATGCAGATGGCAAGGAGCGGGGAAGGGAAAGGGGCATTGGGGAGAGAGAGAGAAGGGGAGTCCCATCCACTTTTAATTCCAACCCACCTCTCATAGAAGCACAGCCTGCATCTTAACTGCAGCCCAAGCAGCCACCATTCAGGCACAGTCTTTATTGTTTCACCAATGTAAATAGGGACACTTCCTTGAGTAGAGTGACTGTGGGAGCATGTGTACCCAAAAATAATGTAGTCGAAAGCTCATCACCTCCATGCCACTGTTCTAATTCTACTCTACAACTGACTGTCCTGTACTGTTTTAAAAGAAGCGAGGGTGTTGTTTTTGCTAAAGGTACACTGGAAAAATGTAATTGTCCTGTAATATGTTACAATCAGCCAAGCATGTGAAATGGCAGGCTGTGCATGGATTTAATTGCATGGGCATTAGAAACAAGATGCGACAACCCAAGTCAGATACTTAACTTCAGGAAACCCTCAGGGATATGGGGCAGAAGAAGAAAGGAACCTCCAGCAACTCATTCTAATAGGTTTTTGTAAATAGAGACATTTGGAACATACGTGTTCAGCCTTCCTGCAATTATGCAAAATGCTCTGATTTGCTTAATAAATTAATCCTGCAATCAACCATAGCTTTGTGTCTTTATTCCTTCACTTGCCATGTCTTGTCAGAGTCCCAGCTCTTCAGAATGAGCTCCCTTTGTGTGTTTGTGCACTGCCTGACACGGAGGGTCCCAGATTCTTCCCTGGAACTGCTCAGTTGCAACTACTGGGCAAATAATATGCAAAACAAACAATGGTATGGGTTCTGGCTGCAAAACAACATCAGCCAGTGGGATGTTTGAGATGAATTCCAGCCGTGCTTCCCTGCTATTGTTTTAGACCTTTATTGCAGAGTGAACTGCAGCTTTGAACAAGTCTCTCATTGCCCTAATTATACTGCAAGCTTTCAAACCTGGAGTAAGTTAATTACATTCCTCAAGAGGCTCTACCAATTAACCTGATCCAGTGAAGTAAGCTGGATGGAGGACTCTCCTCGCCCATCTGCTGGGAAACAGAAGTTGTTTTACCTGTATGCCAACTTAAGGGAAATAGTTTCACAAGTCCAACTCCTTTGGCTTGTGTGCCAGAGTAGCGTGTCTCAATTTTCTGTAACAGCACCTGCATTCCCCCCCACACACATAAGTTTCTTGAAATCACCTGAGCAGCATTGTAATGCCGCATTTGTTGCTTTCCAGCCCTTTTTTTGTAAACCAAAGCACACTATCGGCTTAAGCTTTATAAAGAAAGTATGTCCTCAAAAGGTGATCATAAGGAAAACCTTGAAAAAAGGTAAAGCGAGCTTTCTTGGAGTGTTGATATCTGCCCCCTGCCCCCATCTCAATATTATTATTATTTTGGAAGGAGAAAATCTGCATCCTATGTGTGGACAAAATTTGTTTTGTAACCCCTGTCCGGAACGTTAGTTGAGATATCAGCACTCTGCCCATCCACATATTATCCCGGATACAAAACTTGCTCTCACAATATGCAGTGCTGTACTTTGCCCTCAAAGCACCCTTGATCGGGAAAGGCTTTACCTGTGAAGATGGAAGTGAGCGCAGTGAGCCCTTTAAAGAAAGAAACAAGTCCAATCCTTGGTGAGTTAGATCAGGTTCAGGCTCAGCGGCTGTTGCCACTTCTTATTTGGTTCTTGGGAAGAACACTTTTCCTATGCTAATAGATTTGTCATCTTGGCCTTTCTCTGAACCACACGTTAGTCAAATCAGGGCCCTTGATGTGACGGATCTGGATCCCCTTTTCACTTCCAGTTACCACTAATAGGTGGTGGATGCACTTGGCTCTCACTACAGGGCAAGTCGTGGGTGCTTCTGTCTGATCCTAGCTGGATGGCTCTAATCAAGTGTGCAAAATTATGAAATGCTAAAAATAAGGGAGTTCGTGTGAGGCGAAAGAGAGCCCTAGGAGGACTGCTGCAAAGCAGGTTGTGTTCTAAGTCAGAACAGTTGTTGAAGCTTAGTGAGGATATATGGGGAGTTGGATATTTGGGGTTTTCGGGACTCTAGTTCTTGAAGCTGTGCTGCACAAGTTGGGGTCCATCCCCAGATTTTGCTGGCAAGTGTCTTCTTCCAAATGCTCTATATCTAGTGCTGTATATACTCCAAACTTTTTTCCTCTCTCCTTCTCCTTTTGTGTGCATTTTAGAGTCAGGATCAAGCCTGTACAACGACGATCTACAAAACACTGGACTATTTCACATAATGCATTACAGTATACACTGGATATGAATCTGGTTTGCACGAGGTGCATTGTATATTGACAACCTGGGAACAGCCCACAACTCCTTCCCTGCAACACCTTCTCCCCAACTTCCATTTCTGCTTAAATACTACCCAGTGTCACTTAGGGGGTGTGTGGTTTCTCCCCCCCCCCCCCCGCTGAGTACACACACTCAGCAGAAAAACATTTAATAGGACAAAGAGGGAATTTATACTTGGTGGGAATGCCTTGAGCACACCAAGTTGTACAAGCACACAATTGTTAATTTATTAAGGGGTGGAATGAAAGAATGCAAGCATGTTTGCATGGCTGTAGTAGGCAACAACAACAAAAACAAAGCCACCAGTTTTTAGAGACGTTTGCAACAGGACTCTGACCTGAACATGAGAAGCAGGTATATTGCAACCAGATACCCGAATTTCAGCACAAATCCTTGTCTTCTTTGTATGAAAAAATCCTTAAACCCAGGAATGCAGATGGGAATGCAAGGTAGCACAACACAAACTTGAATATTTGCAGATAGCATACCACAGCACTGCTGCTACAGAGGTTTAATAAAAAGCCTACAGTTCTTATAGGCTGCATTTACGGACACACATTGAAGTGCCCTTGGTGGCAGGAATTTGGTGATCTCAGTCCCCACTCACTTCAATGGCATGGTAACCCTGCAGTCACATCTTCATTGCTGGCTCCAGGTGCTTCCCTGACATAAATTTACTCCTTCCTGTTATTGGTAAGTGTAGTTTTCCTGCGTCAGCCAAGGAAGCCAAATTCCAGGTGATGGTGCTAACATTTTCATACCCAGTATAATTTCTCCCTTTTAAAAATAGGGATTGAAAAAAAACCCACATGATACTGTACTCATGGAGCCAAGATGCCCCTGCTGCGATCATGAGCGCTTTCTCTACATTTTTAATCCTTGTGATTTTAAACTGTTCTTGCAGCTTCCCTTAACACAGCCTCAGATGGGGCATGCTAATCCTCTTGAGAAATCTTCATGCTCTTTTGTGGGGGGGGGGTGTTCTGTTTTCCCATGCACAGATAAGTTTTGACGTACAGCGTCTTTGACATATTTTGGCTGAAACATCAGAGCTGCCAAAACAGCATAAGAGAAGCCTGCAGGATCAGGCCAATGGCCCACCCAGTTCAGCACTGTGTGGCCAACTGGTATACAGAAGCATACTACCGCTGACAGTGGAAGCAGAACAAAACCACCATGGCCAGCAGCTACCGTGCTTGCATGAATTTGTCTACTGTTTCAGAGCCATCTGAGTGGGTGGCCATCACTGCCTCCTGTGGGCAGTGTGAAGAAGTACTTTTTTTCATCTGCCCTGAAACCTCCAGCGTTTCGCTTTGTTGGATGTCCCCAAGTATCTCCATATGCATAATTTTACACATTTCTATTGTGTCCCTTTTTGCTCATCTTCTCTTTCCTCCTAGGGGAGTTGCTCTATCTCCTTGGTCATTTTGCTTGCCCTTTTCTGAACCTCTTTCTGAGTTGAGGCAACCAGAACAGCACACAGTGTATTCCAAATGCAGCTGCTTCATAGCTTTGTATAATGGCATTATGATATTGGCAATTTTGTTTTCAGTTCCTTTCCTAATGATCCCTAGCAAGGATTTTTGCCTTTTTCACAGGTGCCGCGCACTGGGTCAACATCTTCATCAAGGTATCATCAAGGTGTCTGGCACGTTTGTTTTCACTAACTTATGACAGAGGGGGGACTTAGAATCAAAATATTTGAGAGTTGGGACCACGAGGATCATCTAGTCCAAACCCCTGCAATTCAGGAATCTTTTGCCTAATGTGGAGCTCGAACCCACAACCCTGAAATTAAGAGTCTCATGTGCTACCAACTGAGCTATCTCAGCTTGGCTTCTAATTATCAACCAAAGCCACCTCTGCTGCTGCCCTAGTGATAGCAATCGCCTGCCCCTTTAGGAGGCTGACTCCAGAGAAGCAGTAAACCTCCCTCAGTGCAATGTGTAAAGTTCCTGCCTTTTGGCATCTGCATTGCTTTGTCTCTCCCCCTGTTACTGAAGCTCCTTTCCTGAGAGAAGGTATTGTTTTTGCACATCTAATGTTATCTTTTTTCAAAATGGAAATGCCTCCACCCCCAGCCTCAAAAAGGTTCCTTTGGCTACCTGGCCAGAAAGCGCCACCTCAGAGAGCAGAGTCATTGCTCCAACCTACCTGGAACAGGGTGTTTGGTCCTTGCAGCCTGGCAGGACTCAAAGGAGCGACGGGGCTGAGGCTGCTCCAGAAGTGAATGCTAGAAAGCAAGGGACTCGGGGTCAACAGCAATCCATTGGGGGTCTGCAAGACAAAAGACACACGACGTGTGTTCCGACGTTCATCTACTCTTTGGCTTAGCCATGTCTTGACTCACATTGCCAGGCTGAATGTTACGGGGGGCCCTCCTCGTTGCTTCGTCCCATAGCTTTTTCTCAGAGAGATGTTTTGTGCTTAGAAACTGTTTTCCTTTCTGAATCTCGGGATTTTAAACATTAGCATTTTAACAGGGATTTGGTGTAAGAATTGTCATTGCACGTACTGTGCTTTCTCTGGGTGAGTCCCTATGCAACTTCTTTCTATCTGCATCTTCTTGGAAAGGGGAACTATGAGCAGAAAATGATGGAAAAGGGGGGGAAGCTGGGTCCAAATATGCCCTTCTCCTCACAAAAGGGCTGTTCTACGTCTCACACGAGATCACTCTGCGATCCAAAGCTGTGTTTATGTAAGAAAAGCACATGAACTGCCATAGAATCTGCCTATTATCACACTGTGTGGACACCTAAGCATTTGCAGGACACTCCTCGTGTCAGTTCCCCTTAGGGGAAGGGGCCATACCTCAACGGCAGAACAACTGCTCTGCATGCATCAGGTCATGGGTTCAATTCCAGCCGCCTCCAGCTAAGGCTGGGGAAAATTGTCTCTCAAACCCAGGAGAGGCAATGTCAGTCACCATAGGCAATATTGCTGTAGATGGACCGCTGGCCTGACTTGGTATAAAGCAGCTTCCTATGTTTGCAATCCTTTGGGTCTAGCTTTACTGTGTGAGTCCAAAGCACTGAGCAAAACCAATGTACTCTGCATATTCTATAGCCACTTTAAGTGCTAACACATGAAAAAACAACTGGAATACGAAAGCTGTACAGGTCTAAACTAAGTCAGCCCTTGCTCCAGAATACATGACAAAAATCACTACTGTTTAGTTCATTTTTGCTTTTTGGCCATGGCAGAATCTCTAGGCTGATATATTATTATTATTATTATTATTATTATTATTATTATTATTATTATTATTATTATTATTATCATCTTTGAGCATAACACTCTCCTTTCCTCTGCTTGTTTACTCTGCAAGTTATTTTGCTTATTAACACTTCAAGTTAATGTTGCTGAATGTGTCCCTTGTAGGATATGACATCACTCTAGAGCAAAGTACCTCTTTTCTTAATAAGGAAGCAGTTTCACTGCCTCATCGTGCTCAGTTTTGTTTTGCCACAATCACATGATACATCTGCCCAGCTGACAATGAGAAGGCACTTTGTTTTCTAACAGAGAAGGTAAAAAAAAGTATGAACATTGCTTTTCCCCCCATGCTGCATATATTCTGGACAGCTCCATACTGACTATCACATGATGAGGGATTTAGCTTGGACCCTTAAGAATATGTTCTACCACTGAACTATGGTTCTTCCTCATTGCTTGCCATCATTAGCTCACATGGAGCAAAAGAAATTAGTACTAGCAATGATCCACAAATGTATATTTAGGTGGAAGTTACCAAACTAAGGCAACAAAAATTTCCACAAATATCAGACATTGTTCTCACTTTTAATCTTTGAAGAAGAGTAGAAGTGGACATAATTGTATACCATAAATGGTATATTTACCATAAAATGTATATTTATTGTAGGATGACAGAATAAGACCCCACAGAATGCAACTTTGAAATCTCCTAGCCCCTGGGACTTACTCCCCAAGAAAGTGTATAGGGTTGCCGCTATACAGCTACAACTACAAAAAGCCAAGTTGTGCCTTAAACATTGGCACATTTATTACAGCCAGTTTTCATGGACTAGAGTCCAATTCAAAGCTTATGCCACAATTTATGAACTGGCATTTAACATGCTGGAAGACTGATGCTTTTGCTGCAACAGACCAACCCAGCCATCCTGCTGAAGCTTCCTGCACAATCTTGTGCATGTTTCTGCCGAGGTGCATTTTGTTGAACTCCATGGAACATGCGCCCAGGTTAGTAGTTTGTAGCCCAAATCTACCTAGCTAGGCCTGTGTCGATTTTCAAATGCTATTTTCAGCAGCATGACTCATGAATGAATAAATCTGAGATTTCTTCTGCAAGCAGCCCACAGCTCAGAAAGCAACTGTCAGGTCATTTATTTTTAAAAGAACTGCAAAGTCTCAGGCTTTCATACCCAAAATAACTAGGTTTCCTTTTTTAGCATCATAGACCGAGTTGATCGCTGCTTAGTGTTAACTGTTCTACCACATGTCTTTTGGCTAAGCTCTGCTCCCTCATCAGCACAATGTCGGAATCCTATTGTTCTATACAAGGCTTGAGCAAAGAGCATTTTTTAAGCCAGCCTTCTCTACTCTGGCGCCATCCAGATGTTTTGGGCTACAATTCCCATCTGTCCCAGCCAAGCGGCTTTAACCCCAAAAGAGGTAGATTTGGAATGTGATGGGCTAACATCCCAGCCAGGTTATTATGTGTTTTAACACTTAAAGAATGGAAGCTTTATGGTGCAGTGTCTGTGTTCCCTGCAGAGAGTTAGTTTGTCCGACATTTTAGAGTATTAATAAGGTTAGTTTTTAAAAACTAGACAGAGACACCTTTTCATCAAGCCAGAAAAGAACGTCAAAACAAAAGTGTCTTCAGTTATTTCCAGAAAGGGCCAGGCTGTACATATCCTAATACTTGAAAGAATGCTGCTTTAAAATACATATTCACGTTACCATGTTAAAATAGCAGTTTCTGAACTGATGCTGGACAGAATAACACACGACTCTTGCAAGATGGCAGCGAAGGAAGAGGAGGACTGCAACTGATTTCCATCAACAACCTCCCAAAGACAACAAAGAGAACACCCAGTTCTCACTAGCACAATGTGTACCTTTCAATGCTAGTGTAGAGCACCAACCTTCTGTTGTTACCAAATGGCTAATGTAAGCAGATGATGCCTGGGATTCAGTGACAGCGGATTCCAGACTTAAAGCCCATCTGATGCTTAATGCAAAAGGGAGAGACAGTTGCATAGACACTCATTCTGCCCTTAAGGAGTCAGCCTTTTTTATTCTGAATACCGCAAAACCACTTTATGATTAAAGAAAACAGCTTGACCTAAACATGTCATTTCATATTTTGTTTGAGAAAGGCCACAGTGCCAGCAAACTACAAAATGTAATTAAGCTGCTAACGGTCTATCCCACTCTAAGGTTATGATTGCTGACTAGCTTTGAAAAGGGCGGGGGGACGGACAGTCTGGCCTCTTGTTCATGGAAGCATCCAGATTTCCTGGCATCGAAAGTGTCCACTTTCTTAGAAGGCTTTTTCCAAGCCTAATTGTTGTGGAGGGGTGTGATCTCTTGCTTCCCAGCTGCACTCTCCAGCAAGAGCAACACACCCACCCAAGATCTGGCTTGAAGAAAAGCAAAAGCCTAACTGAGAGCAGATGGGCAATAGTGGGTTTACATGTATTTGATTGCTCTCTTGCTGTGTGTGTGTGTGTGTGTGTGTGTGTGTGTGTGTGTAGTGCCCCCAACAGCATCTCCACTTTGCAAATGTGCCCATAAGCCCCAATGCTATGCAAGATTTGTCATGGGGAACGTGTGCAAAGGTTTCTAGCAGATAGCTGGAAGTGGTGAGTTATCCATCCTGGAAAGCTGTTAATGCAGGAATGAAATTTACATGGAAGGCAGAGCATTACTGAGCTGGGTCTTCTCAGTAGTGGTGCCCCTATTTGAACACCCTTCCCACAAAGATTTGGGAGGTGCCTAAACTACTGTCATTCAGATTAGGAAGGTTTCATTTCCCCACTGGTTTTTTATTTTATTTTATTTATTTATTTAACTACTGTCATTCAGGTTAAGACCTTTTCATTTCCCCAGTGTTAGATGGATGGATGGATGGATGGATGGATGGATTACATTTGCATGCCACTTCTGTCTTCCAAGGATCTCAAGGTGGTGTACATGGTTCTCCCCACCCCCATTTCATCCGCACAACAACCCTGTGAGGTAGGTTAAGGGAAGAGAGTGAGCTTCATGGCTGAGTGGGGATTCAAACCATGGTTTCCTAGGTCATAGTCCAACACTCTAACCATTATGCCACACTGCCTCTCTTTCAATTTCACCTATGCTGATGTATTACTGCTTTTACATATTTTACTGACTGCTGCTCTCCTGATTTTTGCTCCTGCTGTATTTGTTTTATTTGTAATAGCTGCTTTAAAAAATAAGTAACTTGATTGTATTTTTAATCTAAGGAACATTTTAATAGAAAAAGGACTCATACATTCTTAATAAACTGCAAGCTGCTTTTTTTCTTTCTGTCCTTGGAGGAAAAAAGGCACTTTGACCATGGGCATCACTAAAAGGAACTCAGTTGGCAATCCTCTACACACAGGAGTAAGTCCCACTACATTCAGCCGAGCTTACTTCTAAGTAAACATGCATAGGATTCCCCCGCCCAAGTCTTACCTGGGCAGTGAAGAAAGCAGGAGTCAGGGATCCTGAGGGGAGTGCTGGGCTGTTGAGGGCAATGGAGCCGAGGTCAGTGCTTGAAAGAACCATTGGAGGTGCCGAGATCTCCAAACCTTTGGGTTTCTTAGCCTTTGGGGGAAGAGAAGGAGATTTTGCCTTGGATCCTGACGAGAGGTTCAGTGGCTCGAGAGAATCAGAATCCTGGCCACTGGACTCCAAAAAGATGCTTCTGTGTTCGGAAGGGAGGGGTGAGTTCGGAGACAGAGACGGTGACCGGGAGGAAGATGGCGAAGCCGACGAGATGCTGGCAACATTGGGCAACATTAGTGAGGATATTTTTGCAGAGACAGAGGATGCTAAGAAAGCAGAAGCAGCGGCTGCCTCGGATGTTGATGGCAGGGACACTATGGGCCTCATGACTTGCTTGTCTGATTTGTTTGTCACAAACCTTATAACAGTCCGGACTTCTTCAAGAGGGTTGGGCCCCTCCTGTTTCTCCTCCAGCTTCTCTGTTTTGATCTGTTTGAGAGTTTCTGGCTGGTTTTGCAGGGAGTTGATGGTGAAAGAGGAGTACAACCCCGAATGGATATATTCATTACGGCTTGCGCCTTTCAGGGCCGCCAAGCCATGCTTGTGTTGCTCTCTACCTTCAAGAGGCATCTTGCAGTCGCTGTCCTGCAGCAAAAGGCTCTCCCTGCTGATCTCCACAGCATGAGGATCCATCTTCAAAATGTCAGGGAATGACACAAACTTGTACACAAACTTCTGCCCAATCACCTTCTTGATGATGTTCTGCATTAAACAGCAAACCAAGTGTGACATTCGTTAGTATTTTCACAAAGTAGTTCAGCGAGCAGCATCTCCTCTACAATGCGGGAGGCTCCAGGTTTGATTCCTGGCATTTCAAGTTAAAAAAATCAGGTAGCCTGTGGGTTTACTTGGGCCTGACGTGGTTGCTTAGGCCACAAGTCCATTTCCCCCAAACCATGCCCACCTGTGTCACACCTGAAGCCCCTTGTGATGTCAGGTGAGAGGCAGGTGACAATGTGGCTGCCAGTGACCAACTGGGAGCCTTAAAGTGCACTCGTAAACATGCACTGGCCAGGGAAGTTTTGCTGTCCCTGCTGATCAGGAGGCCAGCTGGGATTGGCTGCTTGTGGGAGACTTCAGAGCACTCCATCACCTGACATCATTGTGACATCAGGTGACTGACAGGTGGGCAGCCCCCACCTTCCTGTCAAATTTGGCCTGCAAGTGCTAGAGGAGATAAGATCTGGCCCTGAGGTAACAGGGGATGGGAAAGACCCTCAGCCTGAGAAGCTGGAGAGCCAGCGCCAGTTAGAGTAGTCAATTCTGGGTCCAACAGACTAATAGTCTGACAGTCTATAAAGGCAACAGCCTAACATAATATAATATGTGGAATCTGATTGACAATGCTTCCTCCTTATAAACTGTCTGTAGGCTGCCCTGCCTTTAGGTGGCTACTTAAAGACAGCAGTTTGCTGGGGAATTTACTGCTGCACTGTTTTTGACATTTTGAGGGGGTTTCTTTTTTGAATTTAGGCAAGGAAAATGATGCGTTTGGGTTTTAGGTTTTTTTAAAAAAAATAAAGACCTTAAAATATATTATTGATATATATGGCTGGCTGAAGTGGTATTTTACTGTCTGAATTTTGTATTCGTGCTAACTTTTGTGAGCAGCCTTGGGGGGCTCTTTTTAGCCAAAAGGCAGCACTCCAACTTTAACAAGCATATTACTACTCTTTGCTTTCTTGTTTAAGCACTGTACAAATAGAATTTTTAAAATTACCTTGTCATAGTAGTATCTCAGCGCTCTGCTCAGTTTGTCGTAATTCATGTTAGTTTTGTTTTTTCTGAGTCCCCACAGCTTAGCCACTTCTTCTGCCTTAAGTAGCTTAAATTCACCATCATTAGATGTCCAACAAATTAGGTGCTCATGTTTCTGATCGAGAAGCAACTGCAACAGGAACTGCCACAATGTGATTGCACTCTCCATGCCTGCAATGGACAGGAAAAAAGGGGGGAGACAATGTAAACATTGCCCAACCTGCTCATCTTAGTTTCAACCACAGCACTTACGTAGGATCATATACACAATTATACGTGCTACAGGAAAGTACAAAATTAAAAAAGTATAAAATACTGAAGAAAACACATTTTAAAATATCCCATTAAACCCTATTGTAAAATTATTCTGTAAAAATTATCATTTTTTGCTAATCCTGTAGTATAATATTCCAGAGAGAGAGAGAAATATTCTAGCCTAAACCCAGCAAAGAGTGAAGCCCACTGATTTCAGTGGGCTTTGGCATTATTCCATGCTGGATTGAGGCATCCTTTTTAAAATATCATTTTTCACATTTAGCATATACTGAGATACATCTTATTCTGAATATCAAATGGCCCAAGGATTTTCCATTAAGCTACTGTTTTTGCACAATGGCCCATTGTTCTCTCTCTCCCTATCTCTTACCTCTGTAATAGTCAATGGGATCCAGGCTGCCATTGCATGGTTTTTCTCTCTCTCCCTCTCTAAGCGTAGACACAAAGGGACTGCCTAACTCTAATCTTATTTCTGTCCTGACTGTGTTCAGAATACTATTGTAATTCTGGGGTTTTCATTTTCCTGCTGTTGCTTTTGTATAAAGTTGATAGTGGAAGCAAAATATACTATGGCGATAGAGAACATCAAAGTTACAGTGATGTTCCTGTAAACATGGACTGGTGTCAACACACCTATACATGGACAGAGTACAGCTTTCCTGGGACAAATACATGTCTGAATACACCCTGTACACATAAAAGTGAAAAGGCCACAGATTGTTTCCAGAACTTCTCACAGTTTACTTTGTTTAGAAAATGCTGGGCTTATGTTCGCTCAGTTCTGAGCTGGATATCGTTGTAATATTTCTCTTTCATAGCCTCTCTTCCTTTTTGCTATTACATTTTTGGGACTATACCCTTCGCACCTGGGCAGAGAGATACACATGCCCATCATCTCAGTGCTAAGACTTAAGTCATTTCTCAAGGAAGTCTAAGCAAACAGTTTGAGCAGTGATAGGAAAATAACTCTTTTTGATTGTTATTTTTATTTTTAAAAATGATAAAGAATTATGCAATATTATAGTTTAACTTAGGATCTTCAGTACATTGATGCTGCACCTTGTTATAACATCTTATAATATTTCATTTGTTTAAAACATGTACACACTACCCTTCATCTGATTTGGATTCCAGGCTGGTATACAACCAGATCTCATATTATAATATCAAACGATAACAGGAAGGCAGCAAATAAGAGCAAAACTAGGATTTACAGCAACCTGAAATGTATTGCCAAATAAAAATGTTTTTACCTTGCCCTGAAAAGATTGCTAAGGTTTTATTTATATGTATTTGCTTGCTTTCATTTTGTAGACGGGTGGAATGGCTTGACCTAGCCGGAACCATGTTGTGCTTCCGTAAAGTCAAGACACTTAAGAAACCATTTCTCTCTTGCTTCTTTGTTGCATGTGGTGCTTTTTCTCTTTGCTTCTCCTATCCAGATTACTGATTCCACCCACCTAGTAAACTCAAGCAGGGAGGGGGACCCGCTATAGATCAATTTTTCAAATTCTTGCTCCTTGCTTCAAAAACAGCACTGCAATTGTAAAACACAATGGCATAAAAGCCATTCTGTTTATTTCAGTGCAATTTGGACTTGTGATGGCAGAAGGCAGCTAGATAATCCCACTTCATACATATGTTTTTTGCTAACAGAATGAAACGATGCCCCTATTTGTACATCATTTTAAACCCTAGTTTAAAATAAATTACGGTTTAATGTGAACAAGCTGGTAGATGCTGCTAAAATGCAGGTGTTTGGCTCCTATCTCTCTTCAGCCTGGAGGATACAATCAAGATGCTAGCTTTTCGTGATGAACCAGCACTCATGGTTTGTTTCCTTGTAACAAACCACAGGCACAGTAAGACAACATAGTTGTTGTTGCCTTACTATTCACTATTTGTTTTGCAGCAACAAACTACAAGTGCTGTTCTACATGGAACACAAATCCAGACTCTGGCTTGTTTCTTCCCCTGCAGGAAGGAGCGAGAGAGGAGCAAAGGACATGTTCAAATCAAACCATAGTTGATTTTAAACTTTAAAGTGACAAACCATGTGAATGTCTTGATTCAAACATCTGACCAGCTGTGTTCAACATACACTATCAACCAGAGTAATTTGTACAAATATTACTTAATAGTGATGAGACTGGTAGGTGCCTATACTGTGCGAAACCAATCTTGTACTGAAATTCTGGATAACATTATATGCTTCAATTAAGTATGGAAAGGGGGCACACAAAAAACCCTGCCCCCAATATCCTTACACGTACCACCCTCTTCTCAACCCCCAACCTTCCTCAAGTTGAACGGGGAAGGTCTATAAGGTCACAATTGCTTGGTGTTTTGTTATTTTCTTATTTGCAGTTATTTATTTTGTGATCCATTTTGAGAACATTTCAACGTAGAGGGACAACTCATTTAAATAAATAAAACCCATATCTGTGCAAATGTCAAAGATCTACAAAGAATTAGCATCTATTATTTATACAACAAGGAAAAAGTAAATTAGTAAGACAGTTAAAGCAATATATTTCTAACTGTCTTTCTATTAGTAAGACAGTTAAAGCAATATATAAGCAAGGCAATATTCAAAGGGAGACATATTCGTAATTCTTCCAGTCAGTCTAAAATAGAAGATCAATCTAAATAATGTGATTTCAGAATATCTGTAAATCTACAATCTCTACCTTGGAACTGAGTCTACAAACTAACTACTTGCCTACTACTTAAGCCTAATTTTTGGACTTCCCTGCTTCCCTCTGCTTTGTGTACAATACCCGATGAATGTTGTTCAGGAGAACCTGGAAGCTTGCCACACTTCTGTGACATTTTCTCTGGTCCCAATAAAGGTATTGCCCTGTTGTAGATTTTGAAATACAGTACAGTAGTACCTCAGGTTACAGATGCTTCAGGTTACAGACTCTGCTAACCCAGAAATAACAGAAATCGCACTGCAGCAGCAGGAGGCCCCATTAGCTAAAGTGGTGCTTCAGGTTAAGAACAGTTTCAGGTTAAGAACGGACCTCCGGAACGAATTAAATACTTAACCCGAGGTACCACTGTATTTATTTTTATAAAAAGCGGCCTTATGTGCACATTTTCTGTATCTGCCACTAGGTGGCACACAACTTCTGAGTCTTCTTGTAACTCTTCCACATTGGCACTGAATAATTTCAAACTCTTCCTTGCAAAGTCCCAGATGAAGCTGTGCACAAGGAATCATCCCACAGGATTCTGTTTGCAAACCTATCAGGCTTTAGTGCAGCCTTATAAGCAGAATTTTTTAAAACCCTTTTTCTTTACTAGAAAAACACATTCTATGTTATTAAACGTTTTAATTCTTTTGAGAAATTTTGTAGCTGCATTATGCAGACTCACGTACAGACACAGGTTTATTAACCTGAGGTGCAGGCACACATAGCAACAGCCTTGTGGAAGACATGGGGTACATAATATTCCCACATCACAAGATATGAATCAAAGACTCCTCTGAGATAGGTTGCTACTACAGTGGTACCTCGAGTTAAGTACTGAATTCGTTCCGGAGGTCCATTCTTAACCTGAAACTGTTCTTAACCTGAAGCACCACTTTAGCTAATGGGGCCTCCTGCTGCTGCCGCACCGCCGGAGCACAATTTCTGTTCTCATCCTGAAGCAAAGTTCTTAACCTGAAGCACTATTTCTGGGTTAGCGGAGTCTGTAACCTGAAGTGCATGTAACCTGAAGTGTATGTAACCTGAGGTACCACTGTATTCCAATTTCACCAATATGAGAAAAAAGGCTATGAGGACCTCAGTTTGGAATTGTCCCATTCTCAATTCCTCAATTCTAAAGTAGTTCACTATGGGCAGGCATGCAAACTCTCTACCACTTAATCAATATGAGCAACTATTATCTCATTATGGCAGAACATAATCTGGATAACTAGTGAGAGTGCCTACATGACTTTCCGTGCAAAATAGCAGGGTGGTTCGTTTCTGCCTTATGCACACCACAGATTTAACACTTCATTCTCTGTCTGTTTGTTTGTCTGTCTGTCTGTCTGTCTCACCTACCCACACTTGTTTCACTAGCATTCCTTTTTAAAAAACAAAAAATGCTTTAAATATTTCCCTCTAAGAAGCAAGAATGTCTATTCTGTAATTCCCATCTATGCAATACTTATTACTGCAGTGTGGGACGGGGCACAGGTTCATGGGGAGTCATTCCAGACTCATGAGGAAACCCATATAAGTTTATGTAAAATGTATTTTTAGGCTCAACTATATGTATATTTTGGCACTTGTAAAGCCCAGGCACTCATTATGTCACACAATGTTTTTATGCACATCTTAAGTGTTTCCAGATAAGTCCTTTTTTGGTGCAATATAAAATCAGGATAATTGTATAAATGGATCCCTTTAGCATTTTGCTGGTAGATCCTTTCAAAGAAAAACCCCTGTCACTTTAGAAAAAGTACTATTTGAAAATGCACCTTGCCCCTATGATTCTTGTTAACCATCTTGTGTTATTACGTTCACATATTAATTTTCAAGCATGCATGAAGCAATCATAGGCTACGTACATGCAACATTTTATCGAAGAATCAATGGAGACCAAGTATTTTTTTCTGTAGTCCACGAACAATATGGATCTATTGCATATTTTTGTCTCTGAAAAGCGCTTATTGAGAAACTGGTTTCATTGCAAAAACAAAAGCTTATTGCGGATTGATTCAAATGGTGCGTCCATTTGAAAATGGAAGTAAACAGATGTTGGAGGTCCATGCAGTGGGGGTGGGTATATAAGCAAAGATCACAATCACCATTTCCTTCTTCATTCCCCTGGGGCATTTACAGGGAATAAAAGGTATGGATAGCTGAATCTAGAGAAGGGTTTTCAAAGGCTTATCAAGTAACCACACCCACCCTTGTATCTAGAATCAATCCAGATGGAAAGCAGCAGATTGAGGATGCGCACGAACAATTCTGGATCGGGGGGGGGGACACAACCCTTTTGTGCTACGGACAGGTTAGTCTGTGCACAGCCGTAGATTTTGGTTAGGGAATACATAAAAGTAAAATGGCCTTGTCACAATGAATGGGGATCTGTGGCTTCCATCCTACCAGCCCCACTCAGGTTATGGAAGCTGTCATCAAACAGCTGTAGGGCACCAGGTCTCTCACATCCCTGCTATAACCCATTGTTTTCTCCAAACAAGAATTGGAATAGGTGCTTCAAACTGGTTTTCCAGTTGTGGAGCAGCATCCAAAGGAGGCATTCCACAAGTAGAATGACTTCTGCTCACTCAATTGAACTCTCCACCCACATGCCCCAAACTTGCTCTGAGATCCCCACAACACTCTGGAATACATCTGGGTGAGGGGGAAGATGGGGACTCTCACAATGCCTCTCTGGCTTGGAAGCAAAAGGAAGCAGTAACTATAGTCTGACCAGTTCAGATATAATGACCAACTACAACTGCCATGAACCAGGAAGCCATCATTACAGAATTGCTACCCTTTTCAGGTTTTTATCAAGCTTTTTAATTTCAGCCCACCATGGGGAAACTCCCAAAATACAACCGCCTAATTGGAAATCGGTCTGAAATATTGTGGAGGAGGGCCAGGGCGGTTGACTGAGCAGGAACGTTTCTTCCTGCAACATTTTGTTGCTGGATCCACTTGTAGCTAATATTATTGTTTCATGGTTAATGGTTTATACTTCTAATCTGTTATATTAAGGGGAGGGCATATAAATTGTTTCTCCCTGCTCAACCTCTTAGCTACAAGCTTGCCTGAATACCATGAAATGATTCACCACTCCCTGCACGGCACCTGAAAATGTGCCACTTTAAAACTGCTCTGCAGAGATTTCTGCAGTCCTCCTAAACTGCATGTAAACAAGGGCAACTGATTCCCTTGTGATGGTAGGTTATCCAGATATTTATTCTGATTCCATATCATTCTGTCCTATTCTCCAATCATGAAGGTTCTACGGAACGGCTTAAAATCCTGTCATCAAATAAACCAATGATACAATAAATGGCTGTAGCACAGCAGAAAACAACACACTTCTAGAAGCCCCAGGATATAGCCTGATGGTACATGAGGCCACCACCTGACTGAAGGTAAGCAAGTCTGGGTCTTGTCAGTGACTGGATGGGTGACCCTCTGGAAGTAGCATGTATGGGCATCATCCTGGAAGCAAGCCAGGTTATAAATACAAGGGGCGGGGATGAATAAATGAAATTGAAGAGAAAATGCAAGGACCATTTGTCAGAACATAGAATCTGAAAAGGCTGTGAAATAGATGGGCACCAGCAATAATAATAATAATAATAATAATAATAATAATAATAATACCCCGCCCATCTGGCTGAGTTTCCCCAGCCACTCTAGGCGGCTCCCAATCAAGTGTTAAAAACAATACAGCATTAAATATTAAAAACTTCCCTAAACAGGGCTGCCTTCAGATGTCTTTTAAAAATAGGATAGCTGCTTATTTCCTTGACATCTGATGGGAGGACGTTCCACAGGGCGGGCGCCACTACCGAGAAGGCCCTCTGTCTGGTTCCCTGGAACCTCACTTCTTGCAATGAGGGAACCGCCAGAAGGCCCTCGGCGCTGGATCTCAGTGTCCGGGCAGAATGATGGGGGTGGAGACGCTCCTTCAGGTATATAGGACTGAGGTCGTTTAGGGCTTTAAAGGTCAGCACCAACACTTTGAATTGTGCTTGGAAACATACTGGGAGCCAATGTAGATCTCTCAGGACCGGTGTTATATGATCCCGGACGCCACTCCGAGTCACCAGTCTAGCTGCAGCATTCTGGATTAGTTGTAGTTTCCGGGTCACCCTCAAAGGTAGCCCCACAGTGGTTTAAGTCCCTACATTTGCAAAGTGATCTTGTTAATGTCCTGGATGGGCAGAGGTAAGACACAGATTTAGGGCAGCGTGACCAGTTCCACTACACTGGGCACCAAGCCTGGGGATGCCACAACTATGACATGGTGAATTGAGCAGAACAGAAGGGGGGGGGGATTTTGGCCTTGCACAAGTTGCAAATTTTAAAGACCAAAGTCCTTCCTGACACAGGTGACATTAAATATAAAAGGGCACAGGTATAAGCTGCTATGAGTCATGGCGATTAGGCTTCCCGCCACACAGGCACCTTAACCAATTAGATCGCATGATTTAATGGGTAACTTTTGCTCCCAGCAAGGGTTGAGCTTGGATTTATCAGGAAATGCAAACAGGGGTTTGCATTTTTTAAAATTAAAGTGGAACATGTCTCTTGGAGGGAACCCATCACTCTCAAGGGGCAATAAATGGCCAAATTAGAGGTGCTAACATGCGCCAGGTATGTGAGAGGATTCATTAAGTTTATGCAGATTTGTTCACACTTGTGGCTAGAATGTTTCATTGCTTGCCCTGATTTCACATGGGGGGGGGAATCTTTGGGCCTGCATACTACAGTGGTACCTTGGGTTACATATGCTTCAGGTTACATACGCTTCAGGTTGCAGACTCCGCTAACCCAGAAATAGTGCTTCAGGTTAAGAACTTTGCTTCAGGATGAGAACAGAAATCGTGCTCTGGCGGCACGGCAGCAGCAGGAGGCCTCATTAGCTAAAGTGGTGCTTCAGGTTAAGAACAGTTTCAGGTTAAGTACGGACCTACGGAACGAATTAAGTACTTAACCCGAGGTAGCACTGTACTTTCACTGATTTACTACAGTGATTCTTGTACTTGTTTCTCAGAGCAAAGCTCAATTCTGCAGTTTCTCAACTGAGTTTCTCTGAACAGGCTTGCTGTAGACGTGCCTCTGTAGCATCCCTCCCTCCAGCTGCCACAGACCTGGGCTGAGGAATTCCTTTTCCCAAGGAGAGGTCCCAGCGCTCATGCCTTGGGTGAGGGAGCTTTCCCCATCCTAGCCATGTGAGGGAGGCACATTCCCAGCGTGCTCCCAGGCATCTCGTCCTAGAGCAGGCTTCCTCAAACTCGGCCCTCCAGATGTTTTGAGACTGCAATTCCCATCATCCCTGACCACTGGGTCTGCTAGCTAGGGATGATGGGAGTTGTAGACAAAAAACATCTGGAGGGCCGAGTTTGAGGAAGCCTGTTCTAGAGCCAAAACTTTTCCAAGGGGGAGGCAGGAGACACTCTCCTCCCACCACTGATCTGCCCAGGGCAGGTAAATTAACTTTGATGCAACGAGCCATTATTACATGCACATCTGCAAAAGGAAATAGGACTTCTCCAGCTACCTAGCGCACAGCTAATGTCTGTCTGTGTGTGTGTGTGAGTGTGTGTGTGTCTGTATGTGCACATCTCTCCAAGGATACAACTTTCCACTCTCTTTTTTTCTTCTTCCAGGCGCTCTAAAAAGCTCTCGGGTATTAGTGCGTGAATATCCATTTATCGCTGCTCAATCTCGACTGTGTCTAGCAGAACTTTCCCCCCTGTTCCCCCCCCCCAGCTGAATGACGTAGGGCATTGTTAGCTTCACTTCGCTTCCTCTTTTTCTGCAGGCTGCAGGCAGGAAACAGGGGGAAACGGACCAGAGGAAACCTGGCCTTCTACATCTGTCCTTGTTTGTAATCTCAGCTCTGGCTTTATTTTGCTAAAGCACCGCAGGTTTCCATTAACCCCTTAAATGCCAATCCAGCTTCTACCGAGTTTGTCATTCTCATTTGGGCTACATAAGGGGAAAAAAACAGATAATTTTACTACCTTGAAACTAATCAAACGAAACTCAAATTTTGCATGGAGCGCTAATCTGAATAAGTTTACAAATGTGTAACTGAATGGAGCATGTCTTCCCCCTTTATTTTAGCATCAAGATGCAAAAACACCATGTACTCGGGTGTTTCCGAGACTTAAAAGCCAAGCTTAGAAAAAGCTCATCCCCTGAGGAAAGAAAAATGCTTTTAGAACAACATCAGTAACATACATGCTTACATTTCTGTTATTCAGACAAAATATGTATAAGCAATAAAACTACAGTGGAACCTCAGTTTTTGAATGTAATCCGTTCCGGAAGGCCGTTTGAATTCCGAAATCTTCAAAAACTGAGGGGCAATGGGCAGTTGGCAAAATCCATTGAGGGGAAAAAAGAAAAACACGCAGCAGAAGCCGTTCGACTTCCAAGGTGCGTTCGAAAACGGAAACAATTAATTCTGGGTTTTTGGCGTTCGGCTTCCAAAACGTTCGGCTTCTGAAACGCTCGAAAACCGAGGTTCCACTGTATATAAATTGGTGTGTGCAGAATGTTGTGTATTTGAATATCATACCGCTTCTGCAGTACTCAAGGCATATACCAATTTTTGTTAAATTTGTTCCAACTTAGTTTTCCCCCTTTCCTCTTGACATAATAAGTCAACTGTGTCATTAATACATATTTCCTTAACTTGTCTCACATCTGGGGTTGCCAGTGTGGAGTCCTCCAGATATCGTTGGACTCCAATTCCCATCAGCCTCTGCCACAGTGGCCAATGACCTGGGATGGTAGGAATTATAGTCTAACAACATCTTGCGGCCACAGGTTCCTCATCCCCAAAATAAATTATCAGCCTAACGTCCTTTGCTGAATGTTTGATCACTTATCTAAGTAAATAAGTTTTCCCCATCTGGCAGAAATGCTGGGTTTTCCCCAACCACTTCCTATTTCTCACCCTTGAAGCATCTCAGCAGAGAATCATAGTTTTAAGTATGGCTCAGACACTTGCTTTCCTCCTTGAATATATATTATGCCCAGATGTTTCAATAGCATTTGCCACTCCCTTTAACATTTATTGATCTGGACAAACCAGCACCGAGGAAATGATCTTACAGATCTGGCTTACAGATTTTATGAATTAGAGATGAAATTGGGGTGGGGTGGAGAATGGGGAAAACGACATGAGGCTGAATAATGAAAAAAAATGATACATTTTTCTTCACAGAGTTGCACTAGGTTTTTGGTATGAAAATATTCAATTTGGAACAGATGGGAATAGCATACAGGGGTGTGTTAATTTATACTCAGAGTAAACCCAAGTAAATTAATGAATCTAAATTAGTTGTGTCCAATATGTTCAGTGGGGTTTACTCTTGAGTAGGATTAATGCTTATTCTGTAAAATATTTTTTTATGTACTGGTAAACTTAACAAAGAGGCTTGTGATTCCTTAAAAAAATAAGAGATTTATTGAACGTACATAACTGTTCATGGGCAAAATCTCACTTTGTTAGATGCATGGAGTGTTTTCCACAGATACACACACACACAAACACCTTCATATACGTGATGCATCCTGTGGCAGTTGCATAATATCTATATGTCACAATAAGGACATGTTCACAAGACAGCTGCCCCTATTCCCAGTTGGATACAATCTCACACAAGCATATGGAAAGCACATCCCCAGGAAAAGGTAGGGCTTTCCTACTGCGGCCAGAGGAAGTCAACAATGCAGACTGCTCAGACCACGCTGGTTCCTGGATCTTTCCTGTTCTGGCGTTTTCTCACCTTATGCAGCAGCAAATACTATTGCTGTGGGTACATGCATCTTTAAAAGCCCCTGGCCCATGTACCCGACAGCTATCCAAAATACAGGTTTTCCATTGATAGTATGGAAGTGGGAGTGACCAATGTGATCTGTAGTTTCTTTTGAATGGGAAACTGTGGCATGTGATAATACTTTCTCAGGTATTTTCAACACCCTTCTCACCCTCTGCAAGACAAAGGCCTGCAGTGGTGAATAAATAGTTAAGGTAAGTAATGAGATCCCTAAAGGAAAGTAAATAGAGGGACCATTTATTTTCACACTGAATGGCTGACTACAAATGAATAGCTACCATTTTGATTTGGGGACGGGGCATTTCCCATGTAACTCCACTGCAGTCTGTGGATGCGAGGAGAGATTTCATGTAAGCATCGTAGGTCCCAGGGAATCTGTTCTTTACTGAATACTGAATTCTGCTGGGTGAGGGCTCAAATTGTCATCTTCATCCCACTATCAGTGTTCATGGTGCTTTACAGAATACAAGAGGAGGGGCCACGCAGTATGATTCAACTGTTAAAAGTTGGACATGCAAGGAAATGTGTAACATGTGCAGTATATAACTACAGTGGTACCTTGGGTTACAGACGCTTCAGGTTATATACGCTTCAGGTTACAGACTCCGCTAACCCAGAAATAGTACCTCGGGTTAAGAACTTTGCTTCAGGATGAGAACAGAAATTGTGTTCTGGCGGCGTGGCAGCAGCAGGAGGCCCCATTAGCTAAAGTGGTGCTTCAGGTTAAGAACAGTTTCAGGTTAAGAACGGACCTCCGGAACGAATTAAGTACTTAACCCGAGGTACCACTGTACTATATTTTGATTTTACTACCCACCCAGGACACAACAATTTAAAATATAACATTAAAAACAAGTTTATAACAAAGTAAAGTGAGTCCTAGGCAGATACATCTCTGTATTATTAATGCAGATATCATCTAAACCGGTAATTCTCTTGTGGGTTTTAAGATAGATTTCACTGAGCTTTGGCAAATTTTCCTCTCTCTCTCTCTCTGGTAACTGACACAATATTTGATGATCCTGTTTTCCATACCCAGAAGTGCATCATTTCCCAGTCAGTGCATCCTCATGCCTGCCCCCCCCCCCGCCCCAATATGATGACACTGTATAATCTAAATCAGGACTTCCTCCTATTATATTTCAGAGGCGTCTTTCTGGGAAAGCCAGATATTAGTTAAAAGGTAGGAATTCCTGCAGCACCACCCAGTGGAAACATTTAAGAATTTTTTGCAACTCCTGTTAAGTTTTCTAAGATGGCTTCAGAAAACCAGCAACAACACAGAAAGGTTCCAGAGCCATTTGGAGTACTGTGTCTTTTGTTGGAGCAACTGATTAAGCAAGACAGTAAACTTTCAAGCTGAACTGAACTCTTCCAGGCATAAGTTAAATGCATTGTCTGTAGCACTTTAGAGCCTATCAGTCATGTATGTATGCATCACAGTATGCTTTCAGGGAAACTGCTGTGAAAAGATGAGTGATTAGATATGAGGCTTCAATCTTAGAAATCCCATGCTATGTCCTTAAAAAGCTAGTGCAGAGATTAAACCATGGGTAGACAAACTAAGGCCCGGGGGCCAGATCCGGCCCAATCACCTTCTAAATCCCGACCATGGATGGTCCAGGAATCAGCGTGTTTTTACATTAGTAGAATGTGACCATATAAATCAATGTTAGGGGTACGGTAACTTAAGTTTTGACTTAATATATAAAGAGGTACTGGATGACTTTTGAGGTGCCTGCCATAGCCAAAGCTGTGAAGAGCTGCTTTTAAAGACAATTAAAGTACCTGTCAAATGTTCTTATATTTTCTGCCAGTTTAAACTTGCCCTATTCAACTTTCCTCTTAGCTATAACATTTCTCCTCTCCCTTAATCTCATAGGCATGCTTGAAATTTGCTCACTAATATTTCAAAATGTTATGCATTTCTCCCCTACACGCTATCTTCCTTTTAGTTTTTCTTCTCCCCTACCACCTTTTGAATTCTTCTGCTTCCAGATAGTTTCAGTCAAGATTTTGATAGCTTCAATAGCTATATTTGTTGCAATATCACCTCCAACAATGCACCCCAGGCCAGCCTTGTTAACGTTGACTATACCAGATCCCTGTTGGCCCGGAGGTGGTGGTAGTGGAGTCTGTGTGAGTGTCCTGGTTCTACAGCATCCTAGCAGTTCATTTTTGCTACTGAGGTTTACTACACCAGTACTTTTATTTATAAAAATGTTATACCACTTAATTTAACAAAAATAATTACACACCTAACAAGTCATCCCTTAGGAGATGTGAATGCAAACCCAGCCCAGCAAGAATTGCCCTACATACCACCCTATAGGATGCGGAATGTAGGGTTTGCTCCTTTTTTTACTCTATGCATCTTTGCTATTCCAGGTCTCCTCAAGCAATGCAAGCCTCACATAAAAGCTTGAGTCTGCACACAGATTATTCTTCCTAGACTGGGGAAACTGCCTTCAGCAGGAAGGAAATGTTGCTGGTTCCTCCTCATTAAGGCTTTTAATATCCAACCTGTTCAGATGTTTCAAAGGGTAACCAAAAAGCCCGTAAATCTATACTGGTTCCAAAAATCTATCATGGGATGGAAATAAAAATGCGCACAGGCTCATCTTGCTTCCTGCCCCGCTCATGTGGTGAGCATCTGTGGCATATTGGCACAGCATTCGGTTCCAGGTTCAAAGCCAGCCTGTATCTTTATTCTTTCCACATGAATCTCTGCTGTATTCTTCTCATGTCCGTGTGGCAGAGAGATAATTATTTTGCTGACTTACATAAAACTTGAGATGGCTACCCCTTCTTTAAACATGGAAAACTTAGATGTGATCAGGATGAAACAGAAACCAGTAACTGCTACTTGTATACGACTGCTTAGTTCATGGGTAGGCAACCTAAGGCCCGGGGGCTGGATCTGGCCCAATCGCCTTCTCAATCCAGTCTGCGGATGGTCTGGAAATCCACGTGTTTTTACATGAGCAGAATGTGTACTTTTATTTAAAATGCATCTCTGGGTTATTTGTGGGGCCTGCCTGGTGTTTTTACATGAGTACAGTGGTGCCTCGCAAGACGAAATTAATCCGTTCCGCGAGTCTCTTCGTCTAGCGGTTTTTTCGTCTTGCGAAGCAACCCTATTAGCAGATTAGCGCTATTAGCGGTTTAGCGGCTATTAAAGGCTTAGCGGATTAGCGGCTAAAAGGCTATAAGCAGCTTAGCGGCTTAGAAAAACGGGGGGAGCGAAAAAAAATCGGAACACTTGCAAGACGTTTTCGTCTTGCAAAGCAAGCCCATAGGGAAAATCGTCTTGCGAAGCAGCTCAAAAACGGAAAACCCTTTCGTCTAGCAGGTTTTCCGTCTTGTGAGGCATTCGTCTTGCGGGGCACCACTGTAGAATGTGTAATTTTATTTAAAATGCATCTCTGGGTTATTTGTGGAGCCTGCCTGGTGTTTTTACATGAGTAGAATGTGTACTTTTATTTAAAATGCATCTCTGGGTTATTTGTGGGACATAGGAATTCATTCTTTTTTTTCTTTTCAAAATATAGTCCGGCCCCCACAAGGTCTGAGGGACAGTGGACCAGCCCCTGCTGAAAAAGTTTGCAGACTCCTGGCTTAGTTGTTCCCTGAGTAATATTTATTACACTCCTTCCTCACTGACAAATCTATACTTCACATAGACTTTGAAGCTTCTATTCTCCCCATCCCCTCTGGGCTCTCCTCCCCACGGTTTTCCGCACCAGAAGGTGGCTTGCTATACTGACAGTAAACAGGCTAAATGGGGCAACACATTTTTACAAGTCTATCCATCAGTGCTAGAAATATTACACAGCGTAGGCTGTACTTTTCAAGTATAGAAACATCCCTGATGTCACTGGAGGCTCAACCCAAGGGTTGTTAAAGCATGTAAAGGGGAAAGTCCTGTGTAAGCATTTTAAGTTTTATATTCCTGGCTGCCACTGCAAAGCCCTCTGTTGGGATTGAACGAGTGTACACAAATAGTTTGAGCTGTACACTCATACAATGATTTACATGCAATGTTCAACATGTGTACAATCTGTGTACACGACAGCCGAGCTGAACAAATCAACAAATGTATATACTCTTTCACACAAGCAGATGTACCTGTATAGAGACAGCTCACACCTGTTTGGTGTAACGTGTGAACAAACCTAATATAGCACTGCTTCAGATGTTTTGCATCTGCCCACTCAAGCTCACAACACAACAAATGTGCTAGTCTTTAAAGCTGCAGTCCTCACCCCACTTAGCTGGGACTAAACCCCATTGAATTCAACAGAACTTGAGTAGACATGGCTAGGACTGCACTGCGAGAAGCCAAATAACTCTATATTAGTACTGCAAAACTAAAATCCATCTTAGATTGCATTAAAGAAGTGAGCCTTGGTGGTTCTCTTTCTTTAGGTTTGTGTTACCCATTCACTGTTTCCCTATAGAAGGGGTTGGGATGGAAAATGTTATGGGCAGTGCTTGCAGGCATGAACAGGAGCACCCACACCTGAATGTCCCTCTCCAACATAGCTCCCTGTACAAAGGCCACTCTGAAATATAGCCCAATGAAGAACAAGGCGCAGTATTCAGAAGGGAAAGTTCAAAGAGCCCTGCTGAGCACATAGAAGCGCTTGGGCACCTGTACATGGCTGTTTGGACATGAATCTAATCCTAGTTGGCTGAATTTTTAAATGAAGTTTAATCTCTCATTAAACACCAACTGCAGACAGAAAAAGGGCATAGGCCACAGTTTTGTTTATATTTTATAGGTCAGAAGAAACAGTTAGTTTCTTCATGAGGTATTCGTCATGAAGGAATTGTTCAAAATATTCAGTATCTTGAGTCCTACAAGTTTTGTTTGAGCTTGGAAACATTATAGGTAACACTGAGTTTACATGGGTTACAGGTCTAGGAATATGCTAACAAGTTGCTAGAGCCAGCTGCCCCCCCAAAAAAAAAACCCTACTCCTACTACTACTACAAAATACAAGAGGACACAACTCTTCTGTTTCTGGAGTAGGGGGACTTGATGCATGTAGATCTCCTGAGCAAAGGAATACAAGAAAACCAAGCGGTCCTACATCTGATGGTCTTCTCAATAGGATATTTTTTTTCCTTTGTTGCTTTTGTATCCCACCTTTCTGCCACAGAGTTCAAGGTGGCATACAAGGTCCCCCACAAAAACCCTTCCGTTATGTACTGAAGTTCTCACCCTTGGCCAGCAGGGGGATACTGTAGATAGTTTTCACTCAGGTCCACATATGCAAATAAGGGATCGAAAGTGACGTTCAGTGATTGGATAGTTACAGAAAGTTGTTACTGTTGCGTTGTAGTGGAGCTCTATATAAGCAGGCTGGCTGAACCCTTCAGTTCAGTTCTGTTCTGGGCTGTGAATAAACAAGAGCTGTCTGAAGAATCGCTGTGTCGTCTGATATGTTCACCCACAACTTAACACCTTCTATATGTGAGGAAGGCTAGGCTGTGAGATAGAGACTGGCCCAAGGTGATCCAGTAAGCTTCATGGCTGAATGAATATTTGAACTTGCATCTCCCCATTCTTACTTCAACACTCCGGCCACTACACATCATGGCAGCTCCCTTGATTCACCCTATCACAACCACTTTTATAAACTTTAGCTATTTCTTACACAGCTGAAACTCTTACCATCCTGCTAGGTGGATTGTTTGCTTATAATACTTTTCATATGTTCAATAAACAATATCCAGTCCTCCTTATATCTTTCGTCATTTTGATTTATTATTCTACTGGTCACCCCTGCTAGCTCTGCATATTCCAACAGTTTAATATGCCATTCTTGTTGGTACCTTATCTGTTTTCCATTTTTGCGCTAATAACACGCGACACCTCCGCCATGATCCAAAGCTCTATGGGGTTCTAATTTACACACAGTGCTTTGGTCAAGCAGGAGTTGCTCCATCATTTCTAAGGGTGTTTCATTTACACAACATTCTCCAGCATTTATCAAGATGTGGCAGGCCCTCCTTGCAAAGATTTCACCTGGGTATTTGTGCTTCTACAAACACATGGGCTGCTTGATTACTTTATGGGGGGATGCAACCCACAAAAGACATACTGCTGTACAACTGAGAGAAAGAATTGAAGTTTTCTACACTTCACAGTATAAAGTGATATCCTACATTAATCATACCCACAGTAGACCCACTGAAACCAATGACCTTAAGGCCAGTGGTTTCAATGGGTCTACTCCGAGTACAACTTAGTTGGATATCATCCATACTGCCAACCTAAATTGTGTAGGTCTCTGGCAAAGAATTAATCAGATTGACTGAGTTGTTCAGCATTTCGCCACTATAATTATGCACTACCTCCGTAAAAACAACATTTGTTTTAATTTGAAATAATAATTACTAAGGACTTTTTCCACATGTTTCCTTGGGGAAAGGTGTTCCAGATAGTTAAAATAAACTGTGAAAGTTTCAAATTACCATAGCCTAACTATTCCACAATGGTAAATTATTTCTGAAGAAAGATTCTCAGAAAGGTAAAATCAGAAGGGAAAGGGAAAAAAGTAAAAATCAGGGTATATTTGCTTATTTTGTTGACGTACGGCTTTCAAATTATCACATACTTTGGTATTCTGTTAAGCTTTGTTGCATTTGATTGTTAGCCACCTTGGAACTTGATAAAAGAGTGGAATATAAATCCACTGAAAACATAATAAATAGAACATTTGTGTTTTCCTTGGTGTCATACACTGTAGCACTCATACAGGTGCATATCCACAGACATTAATTCCAAAAACACACTCGCAGGGCTGGGGAGGCAGCTGCTAGTCACTGGTAGATCATTTCCATATAGTATTCTAGAAATGGCCGGATATGAACTCCCCACTCACCCTGCATGGGTGTCTATGTGCGTAGCGAAGGCTTACATGCCTAGAAAACAATAGCAAAATAAATGCAGATTTGACACACATGGGTAAAAGCACTCTGTGCTGAGCAGACTGATGATAAATAAGCATGCACAGATTCTATAGCACGATACTGTAATCGCATTTAAGAGAAGCCTTCCCTGTAACAGAAGTTTGTTTTGCAGATGTATTGATATGCAGCGTAACACTAATGGGCAAAGTTTGAAGAAAAAGGTAGATCCTTTGTTATAAAAATGTAATATAGGTTTCAGGAAAATATCTATTCCTGCGCCATTTCGTGCATAAAAGAAACCTCTTGTAAGCATTGTTGGTTTTACAAGAAGCTTTACTATGCATGTTTCTGCAGAGTGACTCATGGGATAAAACAATATTAAACTGAATACCGGTACCTTATGTGCAAAGAAAAACAACTAAGCTTACATTAAACTCAAATAAACACGATTGAGGAGACAAACACACATGCACATTATCAAATTTTAAAATAAATTATTCAGTGCTAGTCTAATAGTAGTTAGCCACAGATAAACCTGTGGGATGTAAACACAGGAGCAGTCAATGACAACATTCCTAGAGTGTACATGTTAGAATATGGGGAGGGATGTCTGTCCAGCAAGCAGGTAAACTTCCTGGGGACGGACTTCCTCCGCATGTGACCAGAGGTGGGTGTGGCCTCACCTGTGCAGGTAATGACAAAAGCACAGGGCAGGCAGCCATCTCTCTCTCTCTGCCATTTTTCTTTCGATGAGGAAACATCTAAGGATGCCCTCTTGGCTCCCAGCCAAGAGAGGAGATAAGGACTATCTTGCTACAAGATAGATTCTAAATGTATGTAACATTTTAAAGCTGTCTGCCTTCTGGGACCATATTGTGAACAGAACGTGAGTAAACTCTTTTATACTTTTATAAAGACTGTGTCATGTCTTGTATTTTAAGAGGGAACAAAAGGGGAAATTACCAGAGTAATTATTATAGAGGTTCTAGCAAACCTGTGCAAGCGTTACCGTTGCGAACTTAAAGGGGAATGTCTATAAACTCTGCTGATATTTTGGGAACTTGTTAGCACAAGTTGGATAAGGATATAATTAGTCAATATATCCTCTCCTGCACCCCAGAACATTCCCACAAAACCAACTATATGCTAGTAGTGATGTGCTTTGTAAGTCCTGGGTTTCTCATTTGCAGCAAATGCATGCCAGTGTTTCCTCAAAGCATTCCTAGAAAGGCAATTCCATAATGTCTCAAAGCAGATTACTATGTATTATGGGTTTCTCTGACCTATGGCCAAATGAATATTGCACTGGTTTGTTCCACACTAGGTTACTGTATGTGCGTCCTTTAGAGTTCTGGTGCCTGCTGTGAAGGGCTTGAAGGAAGACACGGCACCCTAATTGGGATTTATGTTGGCTCCATACTTGTTTTCCAGTTCCTTGGAGTGTCTTCCATTTCCTTGTTTCTCCTTTTCAGCAGGATGCTAAGACATCCTGCAACTGCCTGTTCTAGCCTTCAGCTACGTTTCAGTATTCTGTAGTGATGAGAGTGCTGCTGGTACAGGATGTACATAAACTGAACCATATTGACTATTAGTCAGTGTGTAGCTTTTTCCAGGCTACAAGCCCTACGTCCATTAATTTGTGTTCATGGGAACAGGTTGAAAAGTTTTGTGTTTTTGATAACTCTTCCACTAGCCTGAGTTTATCCATCTGCCGCATATGTCTCCACCTTATCTCCCGTCACACAAATACGAGTATCATCAACAGTTGGAACAGCTTTTAAGTGTCAGCACTTGAACAAATACTTTGAGAAAGTGTATCCCAACATCAAAATTAATCCTGTTCTCAAGAAAGAACCTATACAATCCAAACTATATACATTTTAAAACACTTTGTGCTTTAGTGTTTTATTTCAATGTTTAGTAAGCTTGACTTCCTGTCCCTACATCTTGACATTCCACTCTAAATCATGACTAATTCTGAAGTCATACATAATTCAACAAAATTCTTAAGAAGAAATATGCTCTTGTCTTTCTCTAAAGTCTCCAAAATACTAGCTGATTCATTAAAGCAAAAAAAGCTTCAAATAAAATAAACATGCATCATCACTCAAATCTATGCGATATGTTTATTGTGCAAAACAGTGAAGGAGCAAACCACAGAAAATAGCAGAATAAACCAAGAGTTGGCATGGGAAAGTATGCGTTTCAGAGAAAGCATGTCATCATGGCCTGTTGTAACTAGCATTGGGCGTGGCTTGCAATGACAGAGAAGAGCTCAAGGCCAACAGATACCTTTCTGGCAGGCAAGCGGTGCCCTTATTCAACGTGGCAAAAGCAAAAATAGATAAAGAACCACTTTGCAAAGTGCTCAGCGCTCCACTACAGCTAGGCCATGAGTCAGCATTTACGGAAGTTAAGGGTGTGTATAGTGTAAATAAACAGGCTACTTTTGACATGAATCAGTTGAAATGTATCCTGGAGTAGTCCCAACACAAATTAACCCAAAGGACACCACAATTAAGTATAGGAAATGTAAATATAAGAATTATGGAGGCCCTTACCAGTCCATTTTTCAGGACATCTCGGGGATTTTAACTATTCTGCTCTACGCTGATATTCCACCAAGATTTCCCTTCTTTCAAATGCATTATCTGCAATGCAGGCAAACTTAATTTGCTTTCACTTTTAAAGTAGTTAAACTGTAATGGCCTTACTCCAAGCAGCCACAGATTATTTTATTTTTTTAATCAGGATCTAAAATATTATCCAATAGCAAACCCTGGCTCCCTATACCATGCAAGGGGAACGAACGGTTCCTTGTTTGGAACCATTAAGAACATAATAATTGCTCTACTAAATATCAGACCACAGATTCATATAGTCCAGCTTACAGTGCAGATAGATATTGCTCTTTGTCAACAGCAGCTGATATCCAGAGGGATCATATTCCATTTACAGGTACTCAGGAGAGCGCCCCCAGAGGGAGATTCAGAGGTTTCTCTTGAATACAGGCCCCTCCATCAGTTAATCTTCCATCATTTTTAACAGTGTTGATCTGTGATTGGAGTTCCCTGAGTCCCTTTAAAGTTCTGGCTGGAAATAAAAGCTATGATTTTTTTTTAAATGATCTTAGCTTAACAGGGGATACTGGGCCAGCAGGGGGATACTGTAGATAGTTCAGGTCCTCATATGCAAATAAGGAATCGAAAATGACGTTCAGTGACTGGATAGTTACAGAAAATGGTTACTGTTGCGTTCTAGTGGAGCTCTATATAAGCAGGCTGGCTGAACCCTTCAGTTCAGTTCTGTTCTGGCCTGTGAATAAACAAGAGCTGTTTGAAGAATCGCTGTGTTGTCTGATATGTTCACCCACAACTTAACAACCACTGTATATGTATTTATATATTATAGTGGAACAGTACAGCTGCCTGTGTTCTTAAGACTCTCCTTGGGGATGTGGCTAAGGAGGTGCTGCTGAAAGGGACATAGGAGCATTGGTCCCTACTTAGCTCAGTGTCGTCCACCCAGATTGGCAGGAGCTCTCTGGTGCCCCAGGCACTGGTCTCCACCAGCCCAAACTGTAAATGCCAGAGATTGAACCTGGGACATTTTGCATGCAAAACATGTCCTCAACTATTGAACCATGATGAGCTCCTTTGCTTCAAATTTTACAACTACAGCATTGCTCCTGCACCAAGATGAAGCCAATTAATTAATTTATAATTAATTCCCTACAGCAAAATTTACGGTAATTCTGGGGTCCAAAGGACCCCTTCATCCCTCTCATGATGATGTTTTTGGTACGAAGATAAATGTATAGGTAAAAAAAATGTACAAAACCAGAGGGGACTCTATTCTGGTGTCTTTGAAGTGGTGCAAGTTCATAAAAACTGAATTTACAATACAGGCAAACTGCTAAGGGCAGAAATTCAACATTGTGTTCTTCCAGTTGTTCCATCTGCACAAGCATTCCAGTTTGCCAGTCGTAACAACACCCACTCCACTACCCCTCAGTGGCGGAGGAAGGGTGTGTGTGGTCCACCCCAGGTGTCATCACTGATGGGTGTGTGACAAAATGAGTTTGTTTTTTTTTAAAAAAAAATGGGCTCACAAAACCTTTTAGGAGTGACGTGGTGGCTTAGACGTCTGCAGGTTCCGCACTGCCTGAAATGGCAGCGTGGAACTTGTGTCTGCCTACTGCCTCTCCCTCAGCTGCCCTACAACCGAAGGGGAGGTGGTGGAGAGGCTCCAAGCATTGGAGAGGCTCGCCCCGCCCCCAACTGCAGGACACGCCCCCGCACCAGGCACCCGAGAGGCTAGCTACACCACTGCTCCCCCCTGCGCTGTTATTAGGATTCTTCCAACCTCGCCCCTAAGCCAATATGGGGGGGGTACAGGGGGCAATAGGGAGGCAAACCCTGTTGTACAAGCAAAAGTCCTTGCATAAGTGAATGCTGCCCTAAGATCATCCGTACCACACTCTATTTCGACACATTGCTGGGGATAGAAAGGATCCCAGTTAGCTTAAGACATTTGGTAGCTTTGCTTTCTTATTTGTTTTGATAGAGGTGAATTGGACCCACAATATCTTAGTAAGTTAAACTATTTTTTTTTCAAGAATTGCAAAGAAGGGAATGAAACACTACGGGACAACTGACTGCACAATTTTTGAGGAAATCATGGAGCATGAAGTGTATCAGGTTTGCTAAAAACAAGGTTACATCTATTTCAATTAGAAGCTGGGATCCACATCAACCTCACTCCCCTGCAAAAAAGAAGACTTTCAGGCATGTCTCTGATGCCCTGGAAGGAGCTGTGATCAGAAAAGAAAATAGCATTGAGCTCACACTAGGTTTGTTGTTTGTTTTGTTTTGCTCCCAGAAGCCTAAACTTATAGTACATATATACATAAGTGCCTTGTGTCTCATCACTTATGTTTCAAGGAGAAATTATTTTCCATCTCTTATTTCTAAGATAGATATCTAGCACACCTTGGCACACATGGATTGAAGAACATTGATTATTTTAACAACATACTTTTCTCTTTAAGAAGCTGGGGTTTTTTCTACACGTACCATGCTTTACATACAAGTGTGCAGCTGGTTTCTTCACATTTTGGCAATCTATCAGAATAAATTGTGTACTTCCTGATCCCGTGTACATTAGGCCTTCAAGATGCATAATTAGGAGCAGATAGTCTACTTAGTAGCAAAGGACGCCACCTGTTTCGGGTAGTCCAGACATAACACCACACCACGGTTGGTGTTACGAGAATCAGCTTTTAAGCAGCTTCAGGCACACCTGCTTCCTCCTACCATCATGTGCAGCGATGACCTCTTTTCTTTCCTTGCTTCAGGCAAAGCATACTCTGCCATCTCATTCAAACCAGCAAGATATAGTTGTGCTTGCCCTATAAATCAGAACCAGAAACTAGGATCCAGCTCTGCTTTTCAATCCTGTTTTGCAGGGCAATCATATAAAATAGTTTTTTCCAGTTGAGACAGAATGATAAACTATGGTTTGCCACAAAACCAGGAAAGAGACTGCTTCATGCTAAGAAGAAAGGAGAGGAGGGGGCAGTGGTACAAAAGTGCAAAGTTCCTCAAAAGATCATTCTCATAGTCTTCTTACATTTGTACCAGATCTCTCTAGCCCTACGTGGACACTGAGTCTCCTCAGGTGTAAGCAAACATGTAAGGATAAGTGAGGGCATGCTGCCAAACCCTACCACCACCTTCCCGAACATCAGCTATACAGTGGTACCTCTGGTTACAAACTTAATTCATTCCAGAGGTCCATTCTTAACCTGAAACCGTTCTTAACCTGAGGTACCACTTTAGCTAATGGGGCCTCCTGCTGCTGCCGTGCGATTTCTGTTCTCATCCTGAGGTAAAGTTCTTAACCCAAGGTACTACTTCCGGGTTAGTGGAGTCTGTAACCCGAAGTGATTGTAACCCGAGGTGTTTGTAACCCGAGGTACCACTGTACATCTACATCCTTTACATTTACATCATTTACATTCACATGTATCTGAATATTCAAATAAGCAAACCAGGAAATTAATATAAGAATTACCTTGATTCATGCCAATCTCGTAATACAAAACTTTTCTAAAGCTATTTCACCTCTGCTTTAGCTACAACTGTCAAAGCCACTTGCCTCCTAGTCTCAAAGTATCACTTCAATCCACACACAGCATCATGTTTTGGGGGGCTTGTTTCTGTATGCATACCTGTTCTGTAGGCATGCCCTCTCCTAAATATTTTGGTCCTGGGCCAGCAAACATTTAGATAGCCCTGCTGCATCATTCTAAATCATTAACAAATTAAAATCAGGTTCTCATTTAAAAACAGAGAAAAAACAGTAATCTTTGAAGTTAATTCCTTTGTTTATAAGTTGGTAGAAATACCAATAAACAAAAGGTAGTCCTTCATCATACACGCCTACTTAGTATTACAATGTATTACAGAAAGATCACTGGGACTTACCATTTAGTAGAAATAAGAATGTTGCCTGAACCATTTAATTTATGAGATGTTATAGGACTCAGGTTTCCCTGAAATCCATGCATTCTAATCAGGAAATTCTAATCCCAAATTGTGTGAAGTGATTGTGCAGTTTATGCTTAAAAAATACTCCTAACACTGCAGGTGGCGTACAAGTCATAGGTTTCCATGCCCATCTTCGCAGCTCTCTATCCTCCATCTACGCCAGCAAGCAAGAAACATTATCAAAATTCAAGGCCACATTCCAGCCAGCCAAAAATCACTCAAGAAGGGTGCAATCCTTATGCCTCCAAAGGTAACTTTAAAATGCGCTTGTGCAATGCCAGGCAAAATTTCCAATGCTACAAGAAGCAGCTGGATTTCTACTGGACTACTATAATGCACTTCACATGGGTCTACCATTGAAGATGTTCCAGAAATTACAAGTAGTACAAAATAATGCAGCAATCAGGCTAATACCTACAAGCAGCAGGCCACAATAACATTACCCTCTTTTAAAAACAGCTACGTTGGATGCCAATTATTTTCCGGGCCCAATTCAAGATATTAAGCCCTGAACACCTTGGGATCCAAATATCTGTAAGAATGGCTTATTCCATATTGACTGGCCCATAACCAACAGATGAAGCCCTTCTTGTGGTCCCCATGCAGGATGAGGTATGAGGTGTGGGAGCCTAGGAAATACAGTGGTACCTCGCAAGACGAATGCCTCGCAAGACGAAAAACGCGCAAGACGAAAGAGTTTTCCGTTTTTTGAGTCGTTCCGCAAGACGAATTTCCCTATGGGCTTGCTTCGCAAGACGAAACGTCTTGCGAGTTCTTGCGAGTTTGTTTCCTTTTTCTTAAAGCCGCTAAGAGCCGCTAAGCCGCTAATAGCCGTGCTTTGCAAGACGAAAAAACCGCAAGACGAAGAGACTCGCGGAACGGATTAATTTCGTCTTGCGAGGCACCACTGTAGCCTTTTCACAGTGGGGGTTCCTCACCCTACTGAGGTGTATGTTGCCCCATCTCTCTATAGTTTCAGGTGGTTGATTAAGACACATCTTTTTCAGTGTTATTCAGTGGAATCCTTGCACTACCTGAAAGAGTGCATTGGATACTGTCAGCAGTGATTTGTTCTTGTGAATGATTTTATCAAGCGTTGCCATATTTCTAGAAGTAAAATTCACGGCACAAAAGTTGTTGAGATTTTTTAAGGAAGCTCATAGTTGTTGAGCTTTTTAAACTCAATCTCAAAATCCTGGACATTTTGCCAGTTTTCCAAAATTCCCCCTGGGTGCTATTTTCGCCTGTTAAATCCCGGGGAATTCCGGATGTACAGTAACCCTATTTTATCCATTTGCTTTTGTTGCAAGCTCGCTTGCAGCTTGTGCAAAACCACCTAAATAAATAAATAAATACTGATTGAGAGTTCAACATTGACCTGAGTAATTATTCCACCTTCCCATAATTAACAAAACCAGAAAATATATTCAAATATGCTTCATTTGCCTATTTCATACAGATTATAAAATTTGTACAGAATTTTTATTTATGTATTTTCGTGTCAGTAGACCTGATTAAAACCCTCCTGATGCATAATGAAATCATCACTGCTGAAAATCTGAGACTTAAGTGGTTGAAAACATGTACCCCTACTCCAACTGCAACACATGCTAAACTATATGTGAAAGGAGTGCAGAAACACTTCTCTGTTTTGTTGTCCTGCTCCCCACATCTGTTGCGCATCTTGAAAACTGAAGAGGTGGCAGGATACCCTCCCTGCCCACCTGCCCCACAATTTCTAAAAAAAGCTCCTTGCTACTTGCTAGTAGTGAGGTCTTTTGTCAAATCCTGGTGTGTATGGTACTATGTCACATTACCAGCATTTCTGTTCACAAAAACAAAAAAAATCCCCCAATATTTCTTTCTTATGAGAGCTACTGAATGCCTACTAACAAATATGGTGAATGAAGATATATATGGGTGTAGATCAGGCTTCCTCAAACTCGGCCCTCCAGATGTTTTGAGACTACAATTCCCATCATCCCTGACCACTGGTCCTGCTAGCTAGGGATCATGGGAGTTGTAGGCCAAAAAACCTCTGGAGGGCCAAGTTTGTGGAAACCTGGTGTAGATACACCACATTTTATTTTGACTGAGTTCTAATCAGCTTAGGTGTATACAGACAACCACACAACCATCTGCAACAAACAAGCACAGCAAAAAAGGAGGGGGTCTTATGCTTGAGCAGCATGCTTTTCTTTTTCCCAAGTTTCTGTTTTTACGCGAGAACAGGAGGAGGAAAGGGGCTCCAGATTCCAGAAGCCACGCTTCTACCTAAGCCTCTTACCAACCTGGTGCCTGCCTTTCAGCAAGAGCCTGGCATCTCTGATGGAGGGAAGTTCCTGCTTGCAGGCTGTTCAGCTCCACCTGCTCGGGAAACAGAGTGCTCAGGCGGAGTTAGGCTGCATGCATGTGCGTGCACACGATATCTCCAAGGACGATTTTTGCCTGCCACTGAGGAGGCAGGCAGGGGAGACAGAGAGCTAAGGCAGAGAGCTACCCTGCAGTGCACACACTGTTTCTCAAAGAGCAAATTTTGCGTCAGTCTGCTGCTGCCGCTACAGGAGGCATAGAAGAGCAGCTGAGGCAGAGTTAGCAATGGCAACGGCTGCACAGGACAGGAAGAAGTATTGGGTTCCCAATTTTCACAATACAGTGGTACCTCGGTTTACGAACTTAATCCATTCCGGAAGTCTGTTCTTAAACCAAAACCATTCTTAAACCGAGGCATGCTTTCCCTAATGAGGCCTCCTGCCGGTGGTACCCTTCCACCATTCAGCTTCTGTTCTTAGAGCTATGTAAAGTTTGCAAACTGGGACACTACTTCTGGTTTTGCAGAGTTCGTAAACTGAATAGTTCGTAAACAGAGCTGTTCTTAAACCAAGGTACCACTGTATCATGCTTTTTGACTATCACACACAAAGACACACAATATTCACAATATATTGCCAGGTAATATTTTTTTAAAAAAAATGGTTGTCATGATTTGCTCTTGATATTGATATAAGACAATATATTGATATATTGTCCGGCCCTAAAAGCGGGATGATTTATGGATGGTTCACTATAAATCCACCACTATTATTGCATCATGACATGTTGCAGAATACACCTGCAAAAACCACCCATCTGGAGTTGTGCTTCTTTGGGAATAATGTTCTAGAGCCAAAGTGGTACCCTCCAAATGTTGTTGGGACTACATCTTCCATCATCACTGAACACAACCATGGCTCATGAGAGTTGGAATGCAACCAACAACATCTGGAGAATGCCAATTTGGTTGTCCCTATTCTGAAGTTTATGCACCACTATTCAAAAGGCTGTACTCCATCCCACCGCTCATCAAATGTCTATGATCGTAAGGGTCTGAGCATAGCTTCTCCAGAAAACAGCAGACACTGATAAAGTATTCACTGTATGCACAATTCTAAAGGTCAAACCCAGCATTTTGAATAGGGGCTTGCAGCCCAAGACTGAGCAAAGTGCCAAAATGCCTGTTGAATATGGCATACCTACCTGTTCCTGGAAGGAGTTGAGCTATCACATTGTCCAGCACCTAGACCTTCTAAACATTATTTGAAGGCATCCATGTTCAGCAATACTACAACAGTCAGTCCTTGAAGTTACAAAAGCCTGGATGGTAATTCTCAGGCCACTACTCAAAGGTAAATAGTCAACACAGAAAATGTAATTGACTTCACCCCCAAAGGTGCACCCTTCCATTGTCTCCTGAGGCAGACAGATGCCCACAGCAATTGATAGAAAGCACTCCTAGCCACTGCAGCCACCTACAATTTATTGAATTTTTAAGCCATCCCACATCAGGTTTTTGTGGGAACATGGGAAAACCAAAATAAAAGTGCAATAAACCAATACCTATTACACTTTTTTTCAAACACACAATGATCTTGATATTCTCCATTTGTATCCAAAGGGTGCCAATCCTGGATAAAATGTTTTTGGATATTAATGCAATTATGGCTAGGAAAATCCCCAGATGCCTGGTAACCTCATCAGTTAGAAATTTGATAGTGGTACACAGGAATGTGACAGACGCATTCAGCCCTAGACAGGACAGCCTCCAATCATTTGCATTCGGGGTACGAAAGTTATTTCAATACAAAAATAAGTTCAAATGCAAATGTCGTATAATATTTTAAAATAATCACAAAATTGCACACATTAGTTGCGAGATAATTTGGGCAAATGCAGTTAGCATATATTTGCTTTTAGATAAACATTTTATCATCCTCTATTTACTAAAAGAGATGGAAGGAAGGAGGTGGGAACTAATAAGATATGGTAGATCCCCTTTTCAAATATTACACATCAAAGCCCTAAAACCAATAAAAAAGTATAAAAAGGCAAAATAAAGGGTAAAGCCCTTATTTTAGGAACATTAAAATGAAACCATTGTGTCCTTTGTCATTTAAAAAGCCATTCAAGATCACATGATAAAAAGATGCTGCATTAAATTAAGTAAGTCCCACCCCCCACCCTGACTAAATAAAGATGTAACTTGTCTCGCTTTCAACAGTAGTGGGCAGAAAAGCTGAGAGGGCTTCACAAAACCCTCCTGTGTTAGGGAACGGAAACTCCTAATGAGATTAGTTGGTGTGTGCAGACATTACTTAGCCATGACTAAATGGGCTCTCTTCCTGCAGCCAGTGGAAAATTCAGGGAACTTTTTCCTCCTGCAGCATCAGAGTCCCTCTAACCTTCAGCACAGCCAGATCCAAAAACAACTCTCCAGACTCTCTCCCCCCCCCCTTTTAAACTGATGGTGTAAAATATAAAAATGTAGTGGGGAGGGGGTTTGGTGGAGGCAGAGGGCGAGAGTGAAGGAACCTCTCCAGCTCTCGCTCTCTCTCAAAACTACAAAGGAAACTGTAAAAGAGCAAATACATAAACCTGAGAAGGAGAAAACCACAGAGTTTCTTTGTGAGCTGCAGTGACTCATTTTCAAGATGTTGTCTGCTGCCAGTTTCAAACCGGAAGCGCATGGCAATTAGTCTTGCTGTTTCCAGACAAGCCAGAAACTCTCCCAACACTGCCCCCTCCTCCTCCTCCTCCAAAGCCCCTTGGCCGTTTCCTCCTCTCCTTGCAGCCCCCAGCAATTTGCGCTGCCCTTAAGCAAACTGCTCTAATTCCTCTGGGCTACAGTCTGGAGTGCGGTACCCCCCCACCCCACCTCGCCGCCCCACTCCTTCCTTCTGCGCGCACACACTCAAATTCATTGTCTTAATAAAACGGCCCATGTGGCAGCAAGAGCAGGGACGCCGCCACCTCGCTCCCAGGTTGTGGAAACACATAAAGGCGCACATACAAACTCTCTTTCCCTCTCCCCTCACACACCCCTAAAGTGGTTCATGGCGACGCAGCGCCTTCGGAGAGAGATTAACTCTCGTCTCCTCAAGCCTGTCAGGCGGCGCGCGCCCCTTCCAGCTCGCCCGCTTCACAAAGGCACTGGCCCCCACGCCGTCTCCCCAAACATAAGGCGACCCCTCCCCACCGCCGCGCGCGCGCGCTTCGAGAAGCGCAGTAGCACCCCCAGACTCCCATTTCTCCAGCCAAGTTGGACTCCCCTCCTCGCACCCCTCTTCCCCGCTGAAGAAGAGAGCCCCATCTTTAGCCCCCCCCCCCCAGCGTTGTTGTTTTTTTGTCAACGGCAGGTGGAGACTCTTCCACATTGCCATATGCACAACAAGTAGTTGACACAACGCGCGCCTCCTGCAGAAGCCAGGGACTCCTTTCTGCCCCCCACACCCCGGGAGTTCCCATTGCCCTCCCTCTCTCACGCACAGTCCAAAAGGGCGACGTCTCGCCATTCTCTCTCCCCCCCCCAGCTCCGCGCGCCCCACACACGACCCACTTTGCTCCCTCTCAGACATTTCCCAACCCCCCCCCCCTTGACAGATGGCACTTCTGCCCCGCAGCAAAGAGCTGCAACTGGGGCTTCTGGAGCTGCCACTGGAGCTCCCGGCACCCGGGACTCTTCTCCCGCCTCCCCCGGCAGCCCCAACCGGATGCCTTGTGGCGGGGCAGGGATCTCCCGCACCCCCCACCCGTGGCGCGATACTTTTCGCCTTTTATCAGGGAAGATGGGGGGCCGCCTGAGCGCCATCCCATGCTGCTCCCACCTGTCTGCCCCTCGCCCTTCTCTGCCTCCCCACTCCAAACTCTGCCCAACTTTTAAAAAGCTTACATACCCGGAGTTTGGTGGGCTTCTCCGATCTCTCCTCGCAGGTTTAAAGGGAGCTGCGTAAAATCCCCCCGTTTTCCATACTGACAGTCCTCCAAAACGCTCTGTTGCTCTTGTAATGAGATCCTGATCCCCCCCTTGTTTCTTTCTCTCTTCCACCCCCACCCCCCCGGTTGGTGTGTGTGCGAAGAGTGAGAGAGAGAGAGAGCAGGAAGTTGGAGCAGTCAGACAGCGAGCCGGCTCACTTCCTTTCCTGCATTATTCCCCAGGCGGTTTGCAGTCTGTGTAAACAGGCTTTTCCTCCCTTCTCCCCTCTCTTTGGCCACTGATGTGCAGCATTGCTGTAATATAAGACACACACATAGTAAAAGGGTAATGGCAACTTCGCTCAGACGCACACACAAACCAAGGAACTCCAGCAGCTCCCTCTGACCTCCACCTCTTCCTGTTCTGCACCCCCGGGGAGGAGCTTCAAACAAGACCAACAAACTTGGCTCATCAGCCACAGCTACTAAAAACATAAGGTGGCTTCGCAGAAAAATAATAAACCAGCATTCCCCCAAAATGCTGGGATAACAGCAAGCTGGAGTCATTTAACTGTTCTTGCAGACCCGCTCAGAGAGACCCCACATGCACGCATCTGCATGCTAAATGCAGAATTATACAATAATAGATTTGAGTTCTATTCATAATGCATGTATTAATATCTTTACTAATACAGTGTAAGCAACAACAAATATTCTGCATTTTCTGTTGTTGTTGATTAGGGTGTCTGGACTTCAGCTCTGCTAATTACTGTGGTCCTTATAACTTTTCACCAGGCTTTCTACTGGTAGAGGTGCTATAAACTGCTAAATTAAGACACAATGGGACAGTTCAAAGGCAACCTTCCGTCCCTTGAAATGCAAAATCAAACGGTTTCTGAGCCCAGTGACCCAGCACAGAAGCTCTGCAATCCAGTACACAGGCCGCTGAAATCCACAACTCTGATAAAATTTAAGGTGCTACTACCAATGCACAGGACTGTAGTCTTAATTCAGTGCTATGACACACAGTAATTTAAGGAACAGCAAAATCAACCACTTTGAAGCAGTGAAGTACTATCAGATTCAGCATTTACAATCCAACAAAGTCAAGAATGCCTCAGAAAGAAGGAGGTCTGTAAATAAAAATGTAAGTGAAAAGGGCAAGACAAGAGGGTCAAATATCTCCAGAATGCTTGTTGCTTATTCAAAACCAAAATAATGGAAACAAAACTCAACCAGAATGTGCACTGCTGATTAGGAAAGGTACTATCAAATCCTAAGAGAATGCCAGCATAGTTCTAGAGCAAAGCCAAGGAAGTTATTAGAGGCCAAAAGGCTTCCTTCAAAAAATGGAAGCCTCCCCCAAATTAAGAGGTAAAGGAACAAATATATATATAATCTAGCCAAAAAATGGTAGCAGAGAGTAATGGGCTGATGTGAGGGGAGAATTTGAGGAGCATATTGCAAAAAGACCGTTAAGATCAATAATAAAAAATATTTAAATTATTTAAAGACCTCAGCAATCTGGCTAGGAAGGCAAGCTAGGAAACTGTTGAATGACACAGAAGTAAAAGGTGTGCTAAACCAGGATTGAATAAAAGCTGGATGAATTTACATGTATTCACTGGAAAAGATGCAGGGCAGATATCAGTGCCTAAACTGATTTTTTCAGAAAGAAAGTCTGAGGAAGTGATGTAAATTGGATTGACCAACAATAAAGGTCTAGGCCTTACTGACAAATTGAAAATGAATGAATTACCATGGCAAGAGTTCTTGAAGAGCTCACATGCGAAGTTGCTGGTCTCCTAGCAAAGGCATCTAACTTATTCCTATACCAGAGGACTGAGAAGCAGCCAATGCAATGACAGTTTTTAAAAAGGGATCAGGAAGTATCCAGGACATAAAGGTTAAGGGACCCCTGACCATTAGGTCCAGTCGTGGACGACTCTGGGGTTGCGGCGCTCATCTCGCTTTATTGGCCGAGGGAGCCAGCGTACAGCTTCCGGGTCATGTGGCCAGCATGACTAAGCCGCTTCTGGAAAACCAGAGCAGCGCACGGAAACGCCGTTTACCTTCCCACTGGAGCGGTACCTATTTATCTACTTGCACTTTGTGCTTTCGAACTGCTAGGTTGTCAGGAATCCAGGACATAAGGGGCTGCTAAATTTAACACCTGCTCTACAGCTATTGGTGAAAAGCATTATTAAATACAATATTAACAAGCACACAGAACAGAGTGGTGCTGGCCAGGTATTGTGGACTACAAACCTCATCAGCCCTGGCCAGCAAGACCTATGGTCAGGGATGATGGGAATTTTCAACACTTGGAGGGCATCACTTTGGCTACCCATGATATAAATGGACAAGTCTTTTTTTTATGAATCAGCATGCCTTCTGCAAAGGTAAGTCCTGTCTCAGTAACTTTTTAGAGTTTATTGTAAGTTTCAGCAAGTAGTGGATGGAGGTAGGTGCAAAGTGATTTCTCCTAAAGCAAGTGAAGTCAAGGTGGTGCCCTCCATACACTGTTGGGCTACAACTCCCATCATTTCTATCTACAGTCATACCTTGGTTTTCGAACAGTATATTTCCCGAACATTTTGGCTCCCAAACATCGCAAACTGTTCCTGTTTGCGAACTATTTTTGGAAGCTGAACATCTGACGGGGCTTCCATGGCTTCCTGCAGCCAATCAGAAGCAAAGATTTGGTTTTCTAATGTTTTGGGAGTCAAACTCCTGGAATGGATACCATTCGACTTCCAAGGTATTGGCAACGCTGGCTGGGGCTGAAATAAATTGTAACCCGGTAATGTCTAGAGCAGTGTTTTTCAACCACTGTTCCGCGGCACACTAGTGTGCCGCGAGATGTTGTCTGGTGTGCCGTGGGAAAAATTGAAAAATTCGAAAGATTTTTTTTTAAAAAAAGTCAACTTTTCGCCCACTAGGCAGGCGCCAGACTGTGTCCACCCTATTTTCCATCCGTCCTGGGTGGGGATCAGATCGGATGGGATCGGATGAGAGCGGACAGGCGGTCCGCTCTCATCCAATTCCCCATAGAGGGCAGCGGGGCTCTGACATCTCCCTCTCCGCACACAGTGGTGGTGTGCCTCGTGATTTTTTTCATGAAACAAGTGTGCCTTTGCCCAAAATAGGGTGAAAAACACTGGTCTAGAGAACATTATGTCAGCTACTGCTGGTGCAAAGTGATTACCGGTAGGTGAAAATTCCTGTACAGGGAATGCCATCAGCAACTAAGGAACTCTGTAGTTCTTGAGAATGCATATGCTATAGGGAGGCACAAGTCTCTCAGACTGCAAGTTCTAGTGTTTCTTGTGCAACTTACTTTCTGTGTGTGTCCCCAGCTTTGTTTAGATAAGGGTGAGCACATACTACTCAGAATGTTGTCTTTCTTGTTCTTACAATACTGTACTTATTGACTCTAGCAAATCTTACAAGGTCTGAACACCCCATATAAATACAGGGAAATAGGTTTGCAATAACATCCTCAATAATTATCTACAAGTTAGCCTCTTTTTTATTCTTTGTAGTAACGGGCTTGCAACCAGGGCAGGCCCCAATGAACGTCTGAGCCCAGGTAGAGTCCTCTTTTTCCACCCACATGCTTGGGCTCCTATGTTTGGATCCTGCTTACAGCAAGGTTCCTCTTCATGCTGTTATGAGTTGGTTTTGTGTGTGTGTTAAACTGGGTGCCAGATCCTTCTAATCCCTGGATCCAGCAAGTGTTAAAAACTAATCAAGCCAGGCTAGCTTCCTGATGAGGTGATGTGATTGCCTGGATGATGGACCATTAGGAGAACAAATGAAAGAGGGCTCTGTGCGAGACAGCAAATGGGTGGAGCCTGTCCCACAACTCAGAGATAGTTAGAAGGACATGGCTTGAATTTAGAGTTGAGTTTTGCAGTGATGAAAGCAGGAAGCTGGAAAGCCAGAGAGACAGAGCAATGGTTGATTTCTCTTTGAATCCAAGGCTGCAGTTATGGGAGAAACAAGACCCTTTTTGGGTGTTAATGCTGTGAATTGTAGGCTCAAATAGTATATATGTGTAAATAAACCACATATCATAAAGACACCACAGTCTCATTTCCAGAAGGAAACACAAACCCCCGGAGATAAGTGCATTGTGTTAGTTGTGCTGATCGGAGCAAGCACAATTAGATTTAAGCAGAAAATTCAGTGGTGGTTGTTTTTATGCTCCCTGCATGCAGTCATTCATATAATCATAGCATTAGAGGGCCCCTTCTTCTAAATCCAAATCTCTGCCATTCAGCTCATTCCGCATTTCAGTTGTCCTCTGTATTTTCCTGTAGTCTCAAATTTAGCATGACAAAGATGGAGTTCCTCATCCAATTCCTGTTCTCTCAAAGAGATCAGAGCAGCAGTCAGGTTGGGGAGAGGAGAGTGAGGGTATGGGTGTTTAAAACATCTCCCCACTATTTTCCTTATCAGAATTGCCTTCTTCAATTCAGGCTTCTGATTTTCCTGCAAAGAAAAGACTACAAGGGAGCATTGTATAGTCCCCTTTTAGACAAAGAACACCCTGGATATGTGTGTGATTTTGATAAGGAAAATAGAGAGTGAGATTAAACACCCCCTTTCCTTGGGCTGCTGCTCTGACCAAACATCCTAAGCAGTTGCATTTTTGGCTACAAATATGCCGTACTTTTAAAGCCCATTTCCCTCAACGAGAACAGGGATGCTGGGAGCTGTAGTTTACAAAGCTACAATTCTCACAACCTTTAACAAATTTCATTTCCCAACATTCTTGGAGTGTGTGTGTGTGTGCTTTCAGCCGACACAGTTTCTAAAAAACAGACAAACCACAGGAGATCCAGTCACCTATTTGTGAAGATGTAGCATAAGCTGCAAGGAAGCCATCAATGGTTTGACCATTCATTTAGAAATCTGTTTTTGAATCTGCCCTATCGTGGTGTGAACACTTTTTTTGATTGACATGAGAAAGACATCCACCCAGATTCAGGCTCTGTAGTTCACCACCTGTGCTACCAGTGTCCAACTGGATTCTGACATCTCAAATCTTTATGGCTACCCCAATTCTGTTTTTGCAGTCTGGATCAGGGAGAAATCAAAAGGAGGTTCTGGGTGGCTGCCACACATGACTAGTTGACTGAGGACTCAGGTAAAGGTAAAGGACCCCTGACAGTTAAGTCCAGTCGCGGATGACTCTGGGGTTGCGGCTCTCATCTCTCTTTATTGGCTGAGGGAGCCAGTGTACAGCTTCCATGTCATGTGGCCAGCATGACTAAGCCGCTTCTGGCGAACCAGAGCAGCGCACGGAAACGCCATTTACCTTCCCACTGGAGCGGTACCTATTTATCTACCTGCACTTTGATGTGCTTTCGAACTGCTAGGTTGGTAGGAGCTGGGACTGAGCAACAAGACCTCACCCCGTCGTGGAGATTCAAACAGCCGACCTTCTTGATCAGCAAGCCCTAGGCTCAGTGGTTTAGACCACAGCACCACCCGCGTCCCTGCGGACTCAGCTACACAGCTGCAAATGAAACATTTTTAATGTGTTGTAAAGTGCAGTATGCAAATGTGACACTAGAAGGTGACAGTGAGCTATGCCAAATTCAATGTATTTTTTCAAAACTTTTTTCCCCCCAAAAGCATTTTCACAGCATTTTTTATATGTGTGTAGATTCCACCTGAGTTTGGCTTGATGGGTCAGATGTGCAGGTCTACTCTGTAGTTTCAGGAACTACTTTTTGAACTGGACTATCCAAATTCTCAGTTTTTGAAGGGATATTTATCATCACTTTCTGACTAGCCGAAGCTAAATTTTACTGCCCCCTCAAAAAAAGTTGCTATATTTTTCATAGCAAAGATGAAGATTCAAATCTAATTAGGAAAGGACATTAACTCTTTTTAGAAGTCCTTCTTCCATATTAATTTAGTTGGGAGATTTAGAAACCACAAATAGTCATAGTAATGCCTGCCTTATAGCCAGCATGCTGTTTTAAACTTATTCATATTTTTACAAAACGAATATGCTCCCTAAATGATTGCTTTAATGTTAAAACACTGTGCTCGTTCTAATCTTATTTGCTTTAGCGTGTTTAGCAGCACACCTTTGTATATGACTTTTTTTTTTATATTGACTTACACTGAAAGACTTAAGCAAAAGGAAATCTAACGAACTGCTGGTAATTTTTGGCCACTGTTTATGTTTGAACTTTCCTCCTTCTTCCTGTAGAAACTTCCGTATCCTCTTCCTGTGTCCCTGCAAAGGATTGTACAATGCTGAACAAGAAATGCTACACAGGCAGTGCTCCACCTTTCTCCTTCCTGCAGGGATATCCTTTTCCTTGCAGAAATGTTAAGAATGTAATGTTCCTATCAAAACGTTAGCTTATTATTTTGCCTCTGTCCATTTCTGAATTCATAACTAGATAAAAGTTAAATGTATATGCAACCACATAGCATTCATTTTCCGTATGAAATGTTCACTGTCAAAATTGGATTTTTTTAAAAAAGAAATTTAATCAAAATGACTAGAATCCCAGGATCTTATCAAGAACGCAAGCCCAAGATAAATGAGAAAAGGGTGGGTAAGCCTTTTCTCTTAATTGTTTCAATTGAATGAACAGGAAAAGGGGTTGAGGAGAAGGGTGGCCTTCTACCTATCTGACACCAGAGTGTTATTAATTAACTCCACTATAGATTTGTCGGTTGCAGGCTGAACTTTTAGTCTGTTACACCTCCCCACCCCACCCCCGAACCCTACAGCTTTTATCCGGATGTATTTTCAATAGCCATTTCCAGCATCACTCTGCCAGAGTGCGACTGGTGTGGTTGCACTGTGTGCGAAGCCTTGGGGGTGCTGTGGGGGGTGCTGCAACTCTGATGTAAAATGGAAGGCGAGAGATGGGGGGGGGTCATCAGTTTTTTCGTTGCATAGAGCACCATGGAGATTTGAGGCCCCAAAATCTTCCACTGACTGCAGACAGCTTAAACCAGGGGTAGGCAACCTAAGAACCTAAGCTGCCCATGGGGGTCGTTTAACCAGTCCACGAGCTGCCCCCGAACCGAGCCACCCACTCAGTGAGTCCCCACGCGCTGCACTAAAGCAGGGCAGCGCAGTGCAGGGACTCAATTCCACGGTGCCAGAAATCATGTCTGCACATGCACAGACGCTGGAAAACGCATCTGTGCAGACGCATCTGCTGGAAATCGTGTCAAACAGACGCCGGAAATCGCGGGCACACACGTAATCCGGCCCATGGGGGGGTTCTGGTGGAGTAAGCAGGCTCAGGTGAGGTAAACCTTGCTGACCCCTGTCTTAAACACACACAAAATTAGAGTGCACTGTGCATGTGGCAGACAGAAGCCTGAGTTGTTAACCACAAGAACAAAATAAGGGTTTGTACACCCCTTCTCAGCTCATACTGGGAACTAGATATGCTTCTACCTTATGTGATCTATCCTAAATACCTGCCAGTAGCAACACACTACTTAGATAACCTTCTTTGGGGAGCTTTCATTTATATCAAAGGAAGTTTCAGACCAGAAGACAAAACAATAATGCATCTTAAATTAAGGTTATATGGAATATATATATTTAAAAGACTCCTATCATCATTGACAAAAGGGGCCAGGGCCTTTTTCATACTGAGGGCCATATTTCCTTCCGGACAGCCTTTGGGGTGTGGGGGGTCAGCAAATTATGTGCAGAGCAGCAAATATACATTTTACATTAAGCTAGTTTTGCACACCCTTCTGTATCCTCCATCTAGGCATTAATTATCAGAGTTCAATGACACGTTTTAGCCAGGTAGAAACATTCTAGGAGGATGCAAAGTAGGGTTAGTAACACATTTGGCCTGGGGCAGGAAGTGGGGGTATAGCTGAGGAGGAAGAGGAGGAGGAGGAGGAGCTTGGGAAGAGTACCAGGGCTAGATAGAGAGGCCCAGAGAACTGCAATCTACCTCTGAATCTGAGGTTCCCTACCCGTGGTTTAGAATATGTGATTTCTGAGGAGCTCCATTTTTCTCTTTTCCTCATATGTTAAAACTTATTCGTCCTAAGGACTAATCTACACTGGTCATTTAAAACGTAAAAATGTGTTATAAACATGTGACACAAGATGGTGCTGTAGAGCAGCAAGCTGTCGTCAATGTAAAATTGCATTGAGAGCTTTGCTACTTTTTTTAAAATAGCGTTTTCCAGATCAGTGTAGATACAGCCTTCCATTCAAGTTACCCCATTCTTAGTATTGATCTGTGATAGGAATAGCAGTGACTAAAGCAAGAGTTTCCTGGCCTGTGCATTGGAGTCCCTGACATGCAGTGACTCACTCAACAATGTTCTGCTTTGGGCAAATTTCTCTCGTGCATCTAGAGGGCACAACATTGCCTAACCCAGCTCCAGTCAAACCTCGGTTTTCAAACATCTCGGCTGCCAAACGTTTGGGAAGCCAAACGCTGAAAACCCGGAAGTTAATGCTTCCATTTTCGAACGTATCTCGAAAGTCGAATGGCTTCCGAGGCGCATTTCTCCATTTTTTCAATGGATTTTGCTGCCAGTCCTTTGATCCTCAGTTTTCGAATGTTTAGGAAGTTAAATGAACTTCTGGAATGGATTATGTTTGAAAACCAAGGTTTCACTGTACAGTGGTACCTCGGGTTAAGTACTTAATTCGTTCTGGAGGTTCGTTCTTAACCTGAAACTGTTCTTAACCTGAAGCACCACTTTAGCTAATGGGGCCTCCCGTTGCCACCGCACCGCCAGAGCACGATTTCTGTTCTCATCCTGAAGCAAAGTTCTTAACTCGAGGTAATATTTCTGGGTTAGTGGAGTCTGTAACCTGAAGCGTATGTAACCTGAAGTGTATGTAACCCAAGGTACCACTGTATAAGATCTGCCCAACACTCCATCTTGACTATTTCTAATTCTGTTGACATTTATATTCAACCAAAATGGTCAAAGGCCTGGAAACGATGCCTTATGAGGAACGGCTAAGGGATCTGGGCATGTTTAGCCTGGAGAAGAGGAGGTTAAGGGGTGATATGATAGCCATGTTCAAATATATAAAAGGATGTCACATAGAGGAGGGAGAAAGGTTGTTTTCTGCTGCTCCAGAGAAGCGGACACGGAGCAATGGAGCCAAACTACAAGAAAGAAGATTCCACCTAAACATTAGGAAGAACTTCCTGACAGTAAGAGCTGTTCGACAGTGGAATTTGCTGCCAAGGAGTGTGGTGGAGTCTCCTTCTCAGTGGCGTAGCGTTGGTTGTCAGCACCCGGGGCAAGGCAAGTAATTTGAGCCCCCTAACCCGTGGATTTTAGCAAAAAAACAACCCTCCACAGTGGGCGGCGACCCGGCGGCTCGGATCGGATTCGCACAGCCAGCACTGCAGTAAGAGAGAGTGAGTGAGCCAGGTAGGGGCAGAGAGCTGCGAGTGCGAGCGCCCCCCCCAGATGCGAGTGCGAGGCCCCCCCTGCACCCCCCACGCTACGCCACTGCTCCTTCTTTAGAGGTCTTTAAGCAGAGGCTTGACAACCATATGTCAGGAGTGCTCTGATGGTGTTTCCTGCTTGGCAGGGGGTTGGACTCGATGGCCCTTGTGGTCTCTTCCAATTCTATGATTCTATGATTCTACGATTCTATGATTCTATATTTCCAGCTCCCCATATGCTTGACTGCTAGTGACCTAGCACTCTTCTGTTTCAGCCCTAATTATATTTAGCTTTACCTTTTTCATTCTCTTGCACTCACATCTATTTATCTGAGGTGGGAATTATGTTGTAAAGAAGCCCTATTGCTTTTAATACGAGCACTCAAAGACTTAATATCCAGAAAGGAATTAATTCCCAGCTAGCACATTATGCAATGAAATGAAGAGGACTACTAAATCTGAGGAAGTCATATGAGAAGTTGCATCCCTTTCAGCTTAGAGAACAAAGAAGAAAGTTGGATGAAAGATGATAAACAAAAAGCACAAGGAACAGGACAGTCCATTACATCAACAGTAGGATTTCCATGTTTTCCAGAATCTATCTTGTCTCCCAGCTTTTTGGAAGTCAGGCTTCAAATAAAAATGTAATACTCAGAAAAGGCCCATTAAAATCAACGGACTTAAGTAAGTCATGACTCAACTAAGCTGGTTTATTTCAGTGGATGTACTCTGAGTCAGATGCCACCCATATTGTATTATTTATTTTTGTTTGTTGAAAGTATTTCTTACTTGTGAAGAGATAAAAGAAATACAGTGGTACCTCGGGTTAAGTACTTAATTCGTTCCAGAGGTCCGTTCTTAACCTGAAACTGTTCTTAACCTGAAGCACCACTTTAGCTAATGGGGCCTCCCGTTGCCACCGCACCGCCAGAGCACGATTTCTGTTCTCATCCTGAAGCAAAGTTATTAACCCGAGGTACTATTTCTGGATTAGCGGAGTGTGTAACCTGAAGCGCCTGTAACCTGAAGCATATGTAACCCAAGGTACCACTGTAATGAAATGCGTTTAAGCTAGTTGGAAAAATAAAGTAGCTTAACAAGAACGGCTGGAAGTCAAGTCACTTGATAGGTGTCCGTGCGGGGTGGGTATGTAGGTATGTTGATATGTATAGTATAGATAGGTATTATGTAGAGTAATGTAGATATGTTTTATGTTATGAAAATAGTGTGTTGTGTATGTGTATTGTGTAAATGTATATGTATGCGTTTTATATGTTAATAAAATAAAAATTAATTTAAGAAAAGAAAAGAAAGAAAGTATTTCTTACTTGCTCCTCTTATCACTAAAGGTAATCCCATGGTGGGTTGCATAAAAATTAAAAACATAATACATGATAAAACAGAAGAATACAAAAATAACACAATAAACCATTTTGTAGCTTTATCCCACTTAACTAAACATTCCCTTCTATGTTCTCATACAATCCAATCACTTGAGATAAACTCTATACTCCAGGCTTGTACATTGCAAGTGCCCCAATATGAACACGGTGCTGTGTCCTCCTTCGCACATCAGGGCAGGCATAGGTTTCTGAGTCAGGAGCAGTCTTCAGAGGGATTCTAGAGCAGACAAGCCATTCATTGTGGCATCTCCCCCTCTTCTCTGCCTTTTTAAATGAAGTAACATGTTTACATTTGTTTAGCTTCCAGGTTTTTGTGATCTTGGAATATATTCCTTTCAAAGGTAATCTAGAGGGACTCTACTTTTTTCCACATCAGACTCTTCTTACTTTCATCTTTCAGACTCTTTCATCTCCCTAGTCTTTTTTGTTGATTGGTTTCTTCTGCCTTTTGTTTTGCTTTACAGTGTTCAGCGGTTGGCTTCTCCTCCCCTGAGCAGGAAGAAACCCATGCTAGACTCTGCAAGGTTAGCTCTCTTCAAAGTGGAGAGAAATGATGGTTCTTCAGTACATTTCACTATGTCAGCTCCAGTCTGTTGACCAACCTCACTCTGGAGATCTGCAATGCTTAGGACATAGCAGAGTGCTATTTAAGAAGGGGCCTATTGTCGAGTCGTTATGGTTGTCCTCTCCACTGGATTTGAATCTGAAGCCACAAAATACTCTTAACAGGTTGTTATTGTAAGCAAAATGTTGAGTGTATTTTCTTGTTGACAGAACAGCTTGGGCACAAGTGTGTAGGAGGGTGGAGGCATGCCCCCTTGGCAGACCTCCAACATCACTGGACACACCCCCTCCATTCCTGGCCTTCATCTAATTTGTGTGGAGATCTGAGGGGGACATGCCCCCCTCTTGGTTGTGAGGAGGTTTGTGAGCGCAAACCTCCTCACAACCAAGAACCCTGCCTTTTGAGGGTTCCTGATCTAGAAGATGCCCGGAAGGTTTGAAGTGAGAACTACAGTACTTACCAATGGGGCTTTTGTTAAATCATGTCACTGCTTATCATGCTTGCACAAAAAGACAGAGAAAAGGGCAGGTATGGAAAGATTGGAGAAGAGCAAAGAAGGATGGCTCTATCCACCATTATCTCCGCCTCTGACTACCATTGGTTCTAACCAATGACTGATATTTCCTGTGGGTTAATAGCCCTACATAGAGTGGGAAAGGCACAACAAATACTAATGTTCATAAGATCTAGCTGCAAATTTGAAGCATGCAGGTGATCTTGCACCTGGGATTTTTTCTAGCTCTGATGAAGTGCATCCTGGATGCCAAAACCAGGTCAAGATTCTAATGTACACACAGTTACAATGGGTGCCTTCAAAATACACGTTCTTGTCACCATTACCTACATTGCTTTTTTAAGACGAAGGGACACATACACCTAATGCAATGTGATCTCATGGAGAAAAGAAGATGCTTTTCTGCTTCAAGGAATACATATTCCATGCATCTTTTGTAAGCAGTACAGAGAGTACCAGTGCTTGCTAGGAAACAGACACATGCCTTGCCCCTCTCCAATTTATCTGCACATGCCCAATCTACTCCTGTCTGTCAAACGAAACATTCTAAGAGGTCTGAAAGATTTGCATGGAACAGATTCTTGTGTAAGTGGCATACTTTTTTTGAGGCATGCTAATGGAGGCATTTCTCAAAGATTTCTTCCAGGACGCAATTATTTCTAGCTTCCTCAAACCATGCTCCATGGCACTTTGTTCCTGGAATAAATGGTACTGCATGTAAAGGTATAATTATGTAGACATCTTTGTTTTGCTCACATTGGCCAATGCTAATGTTAGAAAGCACTTATCCTGTGGGTAAGACATGCTGGTGCAGCATCCATTGCCTGGAAACACTAGGCAGACGAACAAGGCCAACTTGCAGGGCTTATTTTCCCTTTCTTTTAAAATTGCAGACCACAAACACTGATAGAACGTCAACTGTTTTCAGTCTAGACAGGATGAAGAAATGGTGGTGCCCTTTCAATTTCTTCTCAGCAAACCAGTACCTTTCTTCCTAAAGTGGATTCATCGCTTTTTATAAATTACAAAAATATCATGCCTTACTAGTAGATTTAAATTATTTATGCTACCTGATGCTATTGCATGCTTTACTGAGAAGGAAATTTCAAGTTCAGAGGGACTTACTCTACTTCAAAAATGCCAGGTGTTGGGCTGATTTCCTCCACCCCTCCCCAGCCAGAGAGCTGGTACAGTAGGGGCAAGTATAGCTGCCTTCCTTACTTCCCTAGCAATGATGGGGTGATGGGTCTCTCATTCTGGGAGCATTTTATGTGAGGTATGCCACCAAATTGCTGGCAGTTAGAAGCACAAAACCCAAAGTTGAAGTGTGTGAGAGATAGACGCTAGACAGAGGAGGCAGCCTGAAGTCTGTGAGGGAGAGACACGCTTGATTTCTGCTGGAATCCAAGGCTGTGGCTATAGGAGAAGCAAGGTCTAGCTAACAGGACCAGTGGTCAGGGATGATGGGAGTTGCAGTCCCAAAACATCTGGAGGGCCGAGTTTGCATATGCCTGGTGCAGAGTAAAGCATCTATCATGGTTGTGGGTCCAGCTTAGCAGGTATTACTGAGATTTGGATGGGTGAACTAGGCAAAGGAAACTAAGACTAAGCTCTTCCTGTCCAAATAAGACAGTGAAGCACCTGCTCCTTAAGAAACAACACTGGACCCGGAGATGACAACTACCAGCCAATTGCTGGTGTTTTGAGTCAGGAAAGGATTTCCCTCTCTCTGAAGGAGCAGGTGCTTCGATTAGAGGTGCTCTAAGTGCTGTCGTTGTCAACAGAGGCAGAAATGGCCTCTACAGCAAGGAGTGCATTTTGCCAGCTTCAGCTATTGACATTCCTGGACAAGGGTAGCTTGGTCACAGTGATCCACACCCTGATAACCTCAAGAATGGACTATTTCAATGTGCTGTATGTGGGGATGCCCTTGAGGTTGTGTAATGCGGAGTAGGGGTTCAGCCAAACGGTGGGCTTTTGCTCTCTGTGCAGAAAATGTGGCCATCCTATTGTGCACTGAATTATTCTAAGAAGGAAAAAAAAGAAGTGTTACAACTCAAAGCTGTATGGTATCACATAACAGTAAAGCAATGATTATATGCTCCGATTGCAGGGAAATTGAAACAAGGGGGGGGCTATAGTACTTTAAAGACTAGCACCTTTTGTAAATAGTTTGCAGATCGGGCATGGGTAGGGGGGACACTTGCCTTGCAGAAGTGTGACGTAGCCTGCTTCAGGCAGCACCGTGAAGGGGGGGGATAATAAATAAAGGCTGGACTTGGGGCTCATCCACACTTAACGTTTGCCTTGATCTTTCGAGGTAGAAGTCTCCAAGTGTTTTTTGTTTCCTTGTTTGTTTTCCCCCAAGCTTTCCCCATGACAACCTGCTCTAAAGAGCTTTAAAGAGTGGATTTTCATGAAGAAAGTTCTGGAGCAAAAAAAAAGTGTGCTTGAATGCTTTAAATCGGGGGCCGTGCCTGGAAAGAGCAGAGGAAAGATAAGTGCAGGTAACTCCTTGATGTCTGAAACGTGCAGCAAAACTTTTTGAGGTGTTGGGCCTAGAGAGGGAATGGAGACTCTGCTTCAAGTAGCAAACTGTTTTGACCAGCCATGTAAGCCAGCAACCTTTTTCAGCCATGGGCCAGTCCATCGTCCCTCAGACCATGTGGTAGGCCGGACTATATTTTTGGGGGGCGAAAAATGAACGAATTCCTATGCCCCACAAATAACCCAGGGATGCATTTTAAATGAAAGCACACATTCTACTCATGTAAAAACACCAGGCAGGCCCCACAAATAACCCAGAGATGCATTTTAAATAAAAGGACACATTCTACTCATGTAAAAACACGTTGATTCCTGGACCGTCCGCAGGCCGGATTGAGAAGGCGATTGGCCGCATCTGGCCCCTGGGCCTTAGGTTGCCTACCCCTGATGTAAGCAGATACCTTGAATCACACTATGTATTACGTACAGAAGCGGAACTAGCTGCTCTGGCACCCAGAGCAGCGCACATGCTGTGTACCTGGGGGCAGAGCTAACTGCCTACGGCGAGCGGCGAGCATCCCAGGGGGGTGCCACCCGCGGCAAGCGGCAAATGGCAAGTGTCCCGAGGTGCTGTTGCCCGTGGCGAGTTGCGAGCGTCCCAGGGGGTGGGGCAGCAATGTCACACCCCCCTTCAGTGATGACACCCGGGGCGGCCCGCACCCACCACACCCCCTTCCTCTGCCAGTGGTTATATACATTCTTTAGTACATATATAATGTAAATGGATCTATTTACACAATCATTATTAACGACTGCCAATGTTGCTTTTGGGTGACAAGCTCACCACCTGGAAGTAGTATTTCTATCTATAATGGTATCAAAACAGCGGAAGAAGATGCAGCCTTGTGGCTTCCCAATTCATCTTCTACCAACTAGCTGTAGCAAATGGGACTCCCAGTTTCTTGCCACAGCAGGCAGGATATGCAACAGACCAGTGGATGAATAGGGCAGGAGGCAAAGCTTCACAATTTTTAACAGTGTTGGCAGCACTTGCAATCTTCAGATTGTTTCCCCAACTTTTGTCTACATAAGGAGGCTGCATACCCCGGCTAGCTATCTTGGCCTTTTATAAATCATTGCTTTTCCAGATAGCGTGGAGAATTTCATCCACCAAATACAATGCCTATAGAAGTGAGGCAGACACCCCTGATCTTGCCAGAGATTCAGCTCACATCAAACCACAACCCTGTAAAGATATTGGAGTAAAGAAAAGTATTTCTGTATGTCTCTATGTGCATGCAAAAGATGAAAATGTGGCATACAAATCAGATGCCTAGGGCACCAGAATTGGATAATTTTCCTATATTCTAGCACTGCTAGAATGTTTAAGAGTCACTCCAGTACATGGTAACTGCATGAAATGTTGCGTTCCCTCATTCCTCCTCTCTCTTATTATATCCATATGGAGTGGTTGAATCAATAAGTGGCATTTAAGGGGTTAACAGCTATACTAGGAGAGGAAAGGGTGGAGAAGGGAAGCGGACTGGAGGGGGCTGGCAGTGGGGAGAGGAACAGTGGCACTGTTGCAATCATGAGATCAAATCGCAGGGTGGAGGAGGTTTTTCCAGATCCTCTGACCTTAAAAGTTGGGGAGTAAAAGGAAGAGGAAGCACATTTGCACAGGCCTTCTGTCATAGCTTCCTTAGGGAGGGGTGCCTGTCCATGCACACACAGAAACCTCAGCTAAACAAGTATATATATATGTGTGAAGTTGCAAACTGAGACACACAAAGGGACATATAAACAATGGGAATATTTTATTCACAGTTCTGTCCTCAACTCCTTCACATGCTGAAAACCCAGAGCTATTCACAATGTGAAATACGTAAGTTCAAAAAACAGTAATAATAATATTAGTGGGGTTTTGCACTTTGACAGCACCTTCTCTGGTTCCCAAAATACACTATGCCTGCAATACAAAGGCACTCACTCATGGTCAAATAAACAACAAAACTTGGAGGTTTTGCTCCACAGAGGGACCACTGAGACATGAACAGTCCTCTATGCAATTACGTATATCAGCAATAAATATTGATCTCAGTAGCTGCTTATTAAAAGTAATTTGTTTATATGTGTGTGATTCTCCAATGTAATTATAAAAAAATGATACAGTACTTAGAACATAAGCAGATTTTTATTGGGGATGCATCTGCTAGGTCTCTCTGCTTTTTGAGTGATGAGGCATCAAGGCTCGTTTTGATATTATTAAAAGTGCATAAGACTAACAACTCCAAAAATGCAAATGAATAGCATTAATACTGTAAGATACCTATACAAAATAGAGCAAATGCTATACAGTACAAAAAAAATTGAAATTACCTCATACTTTCCATATTTTAGAGAACTAATATTAATTATTAACATGATTTAAAAACTGAATCTGTCTGAAAGTTGAGCCAATCAAGTGATCTCATTGGGAGAACATTCTTTTTAGTGTTTTGTATGTAGAATGTATTACAAATGATAGATTTGTGGGTGGCGCTGTGGTCTAGGGATTGCCAATCAGAAGGCGGTGGTTCGAATCTCCATGATGGGGTGAGCTCCCGTTGCTTGGTCCCTGCTCCTGCCAACCTAGCAGTTTGAAAGCACGTCAAAGTGAAAGTAGATAAATAGGTACCACTCCGGCGGGAAGGTAAACAGCGTTTCCGTGCGCTGCTCTGGTTTCGCCAGAAGCGGCTTAGTCATGCTGGCCACATGACCCGGAAAAACTGTCTGCAGACAAACGTTGGCTCCCTTGGCCAGTAAAGCGAGATGAGCACCGCAACCCCAGAGTCGTTCGCGACTAGACTTAACTGTCAGGGGTCCTTTACTTTTACCTTTATGCAGAATGTATTACAAATGAGGGAGCTGGGTATGTTTAGCCTGGAAAAGAGGAGACTGAGAGGAGATATGATAGCCATCTTCAAATATTGTCAAGGGCTATCACATGAAAGAGGGAGCTTGTTTTCTCCTGCTCTGGAGGGTAGGACCCAAACCGATAGATTCATGTTACAAGAAAGGAGATTCCGACTAAATGCGTATCAGAAAGAACTTTATGACAATAAGAGATGTTCAGTAGTGGAATGGACTTTTCTGGAATCCATATGCAATTTCATCAAAGTCGTTCCCCACCCCCACCCCCAGCTTCTTAATCAAAAGTGTTACTTTACTGGTTTCCTTTCCAATATACTTTGACAGTCAAGGCAGCATGAAGTCTGTCTGGCACAACAGCTCCACTGTAGCAATTAAATGTCTGCCAGCCAGTCAGCCGACTTCCTGAGACATATTTCCAGTGTTGGAAAGTATACATTGTGTGGTATATTAGCAACTGAGTGTGCTGCTCCAGTCCGGTTCCTTCAGTGGTGCCAGTGTTTGTGATAACTGATACACCTGAGCAAATAAATGTGTGCTATTTTGTGCAGTTTCAAAATATATGACATGGTACCAAATGCATATGTAATGTTATACAGTTGCTAGCCAGAAACGTCTGGTTTCTTTCTTCCAACCTGCATTGTTTTCAATCAGGAGTAGCCAACATGGTGCCCTCCAGGTGTTGCTAGACTACAACTCCCATCAGCCCCATCCCACATGACCAGTGGGCAGGGATGATGGGACCTGTAGTCCAGCCAATATCTGGAGGGCACCAAGTTGGCTACCCCTGTTTTAAGTGGAGACACATTTTGTGGATGGGGAAGGGCAGGGGAGGTTCCTAATAATGTTTTGCCTGGACTATTAGCTCTGAAATTTTTATACCAGTTGTAGCTATGAGAGATAAACTACTTTCCCAAACCCCATAGAATGGAGGCAGAAGGTCCAGTGGGAAAAGAAGTCTGAGGTTGCAGTAACAATAGAAATGAAATTTTATTGGTGCAAACCTGGCTTAAATGTGGGTGTGCATATATCAGTATTGCAGGGTGGGGAGCTGGGTGACATCCAGATGTTGTTGGACTACAACTCCCATTATCCCTTATCCCTGACCACTGGCTAGGCTGACTAGGGCTGATGGGAGTTGGGTCTCCAACAATATTTGGCGGACCACAGCAGGCATTTAAAGCACATTCATCACACCTTCAAGGTACATGGTTTCCCCCAAAGAATCTTTGGAACTGTAGTTTGTTAAGGGTACTGGGATCTATAGCTCAGCTACATTTCCCAGGATTCTGTGAGGGGTGTTGTGTGTTTTAAATGTGCTTTGAATGTATATTGTGGATCAGCAATTTTGCTGATTAGCCCTCGGGTCAGGTGCAAGTCTTTCCTGAGCTGTGGTCGGAAAAAATGGTCATGAGGAAATAAGTAGGGACAGGAAACCTGCTCCTGCTATCTATTAACAGAATCTTAGTCCACTTCCTAACTCGGATTTTTGTTTTAAAAGCTACTTAAGTCTGGTTAATTACATTAGTAGTGCAGAATGTACTACATACTATAATTCACCCTATTAGCATAGTGACTTCCTTCATATGCAAGCTTCGTTTTTCTTTTAACCACCTGCTTATTGTGGGTTTCATTTACCTCAGTACACGCCACAAAGTTACAAAACTGGCCTTATTTAACACACTTGCAGTAGAGATCAGACCTTGCAACAAGTTTCAACTCTAACACTGCTTAGCTTGCTTCTTTTTTTTTTTAACTGCCAGTTAACATTGTTTTAGTATTCTTGATTAAGAAGATGATAGAAATGTGCAGGAAAACCTGTTTGCCTGGATAATAGTAACGGTGAAGAAGTATCTCTACCAGAAACTCAACAAAGTAAACAAGCAGCAAAGGGCTACAAAGGACAGAGAGTACAAATAAGAACAAATTTGGGTGAGTGAGGCTTCCCTCACAATCTAGGCCAGCCTCCTTGGATTTGTCATGGAGGGCTAAAATCTTGGTGACCCTGGGTCCTACCTCAGCACTGAATTCCCTATTACTGAAATTGCATATATTTATTATATTGTTACTTGTCACCCCAATCTCTGTCGAGAGGTACGCAAGATTACAAGGGGTCTTGGAACTCAACTAGAGTCTGTGTTCCTTTGGGGGAAATGAGGTGTGGTGCAGTCTACAGTGTCTTTGAAATATGATTTATTTACACGTATTTCCACTGAAAGCTTTCAATGGAGAGAGATTTCATGGCATCCACATCTCAGGAGGAGCCGAGCCTTCACAGAAGCCCAGCATTATCCCCCAACCTCTAAATTTCAAAGGGACACATTTTTCCTGTGTGACACCATGCCCTGCCTGTTACCCTGGCAACCTCCTATTCTCAACTTTACTATTGTCTCCTGTTGTCTTCTGCTAATGGGCACACAGCTGGGGAAAAGACAGCACCTGTTTGGGGCTACTTTTATTTTCCCCATGGCCAAAAGGCCCTTATCCCTGCTCTAGAATCTGCAAAGCCCTTTTTTGTTGCTATTGCTTTTCGGTTTGTGTAGTTTGCTGTGGATGCTCTTCTGCATATTCCATGGCAGAGACAAGTAAGCAATGGGCTATGAAAAGCCATTCCTCGGACTACATAATAATAAACTTATTATTCACTTCAGATGTGGATGACTGTGAAAGGAATCTGACTTGAAATACAGAATTGTACACTAAAGATCTTTCCAGGGATACTAAAAGCTTACCACATTATTAATATTTAAAAAAAAAAATTCTAATAGTCTACCCAAAGGTTTTAAAGCTGGAACACAAATAAGAATTACTGCACATTCTGAGTTTACCAGATTCTGTTCTTACTGTTTCCAACTTCCAGCACAGAGCATCATTTTTAACCGTTGTGGATAATCAGTCCAGTCAGCTTGAAACCAACCAACTGCATAGCAGCCTGCTCTTAAGTGGAATAATCCTCCATTTGTGCCAGTGCCACAAGATAAGGGCATTATTGCCTTCCATTGTCTATAACCTTTTCTGACTCCCATTGCATTACTGGTAATAAATATGTAAATTTTTTGCTTGCTTTCCTGATACTCATTTTGTGTTTTTATGGTTTCATAGCTCACTGAAGAGAAACAATTTATATTTCCCTGTGAAAATTTGCTTGCAGTGTTGTTTTTAAATATAAGGCTTTAAAAGATTAAGAACTGGTGGGGAAAATACTATTGCTGCATGTCGCATTTGCTTATCAGCTGTATATTTTGGCAAGTTGTTTGCTGTGCATTTGGACACCTCTTAAGATATTGTAACTGAATCTTGCCTGATGGTTTCAGATATCAAAGAGATTCTCTTCCCCATTGCACATATCACAGAAGAAGTGCCACACATTATAGCAGGGATGAAATTCACACCAGGATTTTTGTTTTATTTCCTATTCCAAATTTTAATTTTAAAAAACCTGAGTTAGTTTTGAAACTATTATTTCCAACTCTCTCCTCTATTTTCACAAAGTATTTGTTTGCTTGCTTGCTTGCTTGCTTGCTTATTTGCTGAAGCATTGACAATGGTACACCCTAGTGGTTGGCAGCCAATTTATGGAATGCAGACCGGGGTGAAAATGACTTCTTCATAAGTTGAATTGAATCTGAGATAGTTGCTGTAGCCCCTCAAACAAACCAGGACTGGAAGCAGGTGTAACAGTTATTCTGAATCTATTCAGTTTCCTCTGCAAATAATAAATTGCAAATAATACTTGTGAAGGTAATACCTGTGGTTGCAAAAGACTCATGCAAGATATTTTGGACTTCAACTTTTATTAAACTCTTCTAAATATATATATATAAAACTTGTACTGCTCCCTCTAGCAAGTCCAGCTTTGTACCTAGAGTGTGAGGTGTTTAACTTGCACTCCTGCTTCTCCATTGCAAGCTGTCTCCAAATTAAGTACTTTTTGAGTTCCTTGTTTTAATTTGGCTTTATTTTATTGTCGTGTCATTCTGTAGCTGGTGTCTGAAAGCCACCTTGTAGTTATAATTGCATTTAACAGTGGCAGGAGAGACAGGAAATAAAGGTGCCTGCCCAGGTTTGCTGGTTTTTAAATAAGACCTCTATGATGACATTCACGTTTTTCTTATTCTCCTATTTTGACTGGGCTTGCATATAAACAGCAGATGGTTAAGTAAATAACAAACCTATTTTTGCTGCTAGCTTTTGTTTTGGGGGAGGAAGAAAGATGGAATGAATAAAGTGTGCAGCCAATGGTTGGGGAATAAACCAAACGTATGTACATATCTCCTTTATTTCACCAGCTTCCAACTTGAAATACATGGTTCTTATTAAATGCAAATAATATATTATATTTGGTGGAGGCTGCAACCACAAGTGTTATCAATGTGTCCTCTCTCTCTCTCTCTCTCTCTCTTTCTTTCTTTCTCTCTCTCTCTCTCTCTCTCTCTCTCTCTCTCTCCAGTAGAGGTTTTGTCACATTGGGGTGTATGTATCAAATTTCTTTGAACCAGTCAGTAACTGAAAGAGTTAGGACACAGGAAACTGCTTTGGGCTGATAAGACTACTGAACTCTTTTGCTCGGTATTGTCTACTAACTGTGACTTCCAGGCATTGAGAAAGGAGTGAAATTACATTAGCTTTTGAATTTCTTTTCAAAGCTTATGTCCCGCTTTTCCCCACTAGGTGGACTCCTAACAGCTCACAATATACTTTTTAATGGCAGAGTTCAAAGCCAATACAGTACAGAATCTTAGAACTGTAGAGTTAGAAGGGACCCAAGGGTCATCTAGTCCAACCCTTTGCAGTGCAGGAATTCTGCTCACAGCCATCCCTGGGTGTGCTTGAACCACCAACCTTCTGGTTAACAGCCAGAGACACTGACCCATTGTGCCACAGGAGAATTTGTTATCCCAGAGGGGCCCCAGAAGCAACTTTAGTCCATATTACTTTTTTAAAAATGGGTTGCACAACGCAAATTTATGAGTGTTTTGTTGTGTATATTTCAACAATCCCAAAGTTTGACAATCAGTAGCACAGCTGTTGTAAAGATGGTTATGAACAACCCCACTAAAGAAGCTAACAGACCTAATTGCTGGTTGTGAAGCTTAAACTTCAGGGTCACAAAAATGTACCGGTAGGTCTACCACAGCAAACTATGGCAAGTTTTTAAAGAAATGGGAGTGCCTGATCACCTCATCTGTCTCCTGAGAAATCTCTATGTGGGACAAGAAGCTACAGTTAGGACTGGATATGGAACAATTGATTGGTTCAAAATTGGAAAAGGCGTACGACAAGGCTGTATATTGTCTCCCTGCTTATTTAACTTATATGCAGAATTCATCATGCGAAAGGCTGGGCTGAATGAATCCCAAGACGGAATTAAGATTGCCAGAAGAAATATCAACAACCCCAGATATGCAGATGACACAGCCTTGATGGCAGAAAGTGAGGAGGAATTAAATAACCTTTTAATGAGGGTGAAAGAGGAGAGCGCAAAATATGGTCTGAAGCTCAACATCAAAAAAACTAAGATCATGGCCACTGGGCCCATCACCTCCTGGCAAATAGAAGGGAAAGAAATGGAGGCAGTGAGAGATTTTACTTTCTTGGGCTCCATGAACACTGCAGATGGTGACAGCAGTCACAAAATTAAAAGACGGCTGCTTCTTGGGAGAAAAGCAATGACAAACCTAGACAGCATCCTAAAAAGCAGAGACATCACCTTGCCAACAAAGGTCCATATAGTTAAAGCTATGGTTTTCCCAGTAGTGATGTATGGAAGTGAGAGCTGGACCATAAAGAAGGCTGATCGCCGAAGAATTGATGCTTTTGAATTATGGTGCTGGAGAAGACTCTTGAGAGTCCCATGGACTGCAAGAAGATCAGACCTATCCATTCTTAAGGAAATCAGTCCTGAGTGCTCACTGGAAGGACAGATTGTGAAGCTGAGGCTCCAATACTTTGGCCACCTCATGAGAAGAGAAGACTCCCCGGAAAAGACCCTGATGTTGGGAAAGATGGAGGGCACAAGGAGAAGGGGACGACAGAGGACGAGATGGTTGGACAGTGTTCTCGAAGCTACCAGCATGAGTCTGACCAAACTGCGGGAGGCAGTGGAAGACAGAAGTGCCTGGCGTGCTCTGGTCCATGGGGTCACGAAGAGTCGGACACGACTAAACGACTAAACAACAGCAACCATGTTCATATGGTGGTACGCTGAAGTGACTGCAGCATTGCCTAAAGGAAAAATAAGATGAAATGTGCAGCAGCTAAAAGAGTGATGCTCTGATGCAATAGTAGTTCCAGCTTGCATGCAGAAATATTGACGCATGCTAGCACTGCGTGGGGCTGCCCCTTTACACTTCAGCATGGAGGAATGAGGTAGCCACAGATTATGTGGAGCAATCTTGAACATCCGATCCCTGTGAAGCTTCAGAACATGTCCTAACTGGTTTGCTCTTGTGTAAGCTTTCAGAGGCAACGGACAGCAGTGCCGTCCATCACACCACGGGGCAATGATATGATCGGATGGAACTTACTACAGCGCCTATTTATGCTTGCACAACACCCCATTGCACTAGCAAGTAGTCAGCCCCAAAATACTCTTTGCAATGAGAACGGGATGCAAATGTTAAAATAAGTGATTAGAAACTGTCCGTACTATAAATATGCAAGTCTGCTTGAACTTGTGATGCCACATGCTTAAAGATCAGTATATATCTTAATGCAGTGTAGCAAGCAAGCTAAATACAAAGGGATTTACCACAAGAAAAAGGAAGTTATCCATAATTCTGAAGTCAGGAAATTAGTTCTGAGGAACTAAAACTAATGGTTTTGCAATGCATGGTCTTAGCACAGAAATTTCAGCATTGTAGATGAATAATCAACTCATGCAGAAAGCAAGATTAAGTAAGCAACTGGCAATGAATATAATACTTTTCATATGAATCTAACACAAGTAAGACCATTAATTTCTATAACCAGATGTGTGTGTGTGTGTGTGTGTGTGTGTGTGTGAGAGAGAGAGAGAGAGAGAGAGAAAACAGTTTCTTAATTTTCCTAAACTAGCATATATTTGAACTGATAAAAGGGCCTTAAGAGAGAAGAGGCTTCCATTTACAGTGGTACCTCGGGTTAAGTACTTAATTCATTCCGGAGGTCCGTTCTTAACCTGAAACTGTTCTTAACCTGAAGCACCACTTTAACTAATGGGGCCTCCTGCTGCCGCTGTGCCGCCGGAGCACAATTTCTGTTCTTATCCTGAAGCAAAGTTCTTAACCTGAAGCACTATGTCTGGGTTACCAGAGTGTGCAACCTGAAGCGTCTGTAACCTGAAGCGTATGTAACCCGAGGTACCACTGTACAGGTTTCTCAGTACCCAACACCCAGGAAGAGAATCAGATGCCCATATCCGGGCCCTCCTTCCCCACAGTGACTTCACTTCAGAGAGGCATAAATAACCAATGAAATGAACACATGACAGAGAGAGCATTCTATTGACAGGTTGTATGATAACCTTTATATTACTGCCCTACTGGGGAAATGTTACAAAATGATACAAAAATTACCCAAAGTAAAAAAAAAACACACCAGACTTAACTCTTTACCAGAATTTTGTGTGTGTGTGGCATCATTTTATTTCTTACACAAGAAAGCCAAAAGCACCACATATCAATTTTCAGTGCCCTACATCTCAATCTGGCTGCCTCGAGTTTTCTTCTGTGCTGAGGACTCCAGTATAACATGGATTTTCAGACCTGCGCACAGATGTACCTATACAGATAAAAGAATAGACTAGTTTGTCTTTTTTTTTGGGTTGTTTATATTTGTAATTTGTGGCTAAGATCAAGTGTAGAACCTTTCCTTAAGAAACAAATGAATACAATTTTTTAAAACAAGCAGACCTGATCCAAAGATCCATGTGGTTATCTATGAGCTGGGCACATGCAATCTCTGTATGTACTAACAATCAATGGTTTTAGGAAAAATTATAAGGGTTGATGTTTTTAGATATGTTGTAAGCTGCACAGAGTGGCTGGTGAAACCCAGCCAGATGGGTGGGGTATAAATAATAAAATTATGAATTATTATTATTATTATTAACGGAAGAAGAGTTCCTTTCTACATTCAAGTTCCATCCCAAGCCACTCCAACAGGTGAGCCACACAGTCCAAGTGGACAGTTGGAATCAACTATCCATTTGCCACGATTGTGAACACTATTCATAATTAATAGTCCACAATTAATTTTCATCACCGGTCATAATTATAAATTTTGAAAACACAGCAGTCTTGCAAAATTCCCCCATCCCTGATGAAACAGGATGGCACTTCTTTAATCAAGTAAAATGCGCTAGCACTAAATCTCAATCTAAAATATGAATTCATTTAATGATGCCACCCTAGGTTTCCTGTAATCCCTTGAGGTATGAATAATGAACTTCTAGTAAAAAGCTGCTTTTCAGCTTAATATCATTAGCCATTGCTGTAAGCATTGCGAGTGCAAAGCCGTGGGCACTTACTCTACAAGCAGAGACAAGTATTAATAAACCAGTAGGTGAATTGTACATGTTCGAAATAGTTGCTGTATACTGTATTATATATACAGTATAGACAGGAAAGGAAGGAAAAAAACATAGCACCTCCCCGTCGGGGAATCGAACCCCGGTCTCCCGCGTGACAGGCGGGGATACTCACCACTATACTAACGAGGAACCACTTGATCAAACCTCTTCCTCCGTCAATTTAAATTCTTCCTCCGGAGAATTCGCGGCGTGCCATAGGATAACTGACCCATCCAAACAGAAGCCATTGAACGAGGTTTTCCCGTAGTGGATTGTGGGAGTGGTAGTCCTCCCTTCGTATTTTCTTTAGGCTCTCCCCGTCTAAAGAACTATCTTTCCCAGAATCCCTTTCCCTTAACCCCGCCTCACGAGGAGGGGCCTGTGGCCGGCAGGCCGGCTCTTAAGCGCCGTGGGCCGGCTGGCGTGAAGGCGAGAGCGCAGCCATGGCCGAGGCGGACCCCAGCTCCTTCGCGTCGCCCGGCTGCTGCCGCACCCACCACCTCCACCTGCGCTGCCGCGTGGACTTCGCCAGCCGCTCGCTGAGGGGGACCGCGGCCCTCACCGTGAGGGCGGAGAGGGACAGCCTGCGCCGACTGGTAACTTCTTCCCTAGACGGGCGGGGCGCGGGGCTCTAGGGCTGGAGGGAGAGCGGAGGACCGGCCGCCCTCCGTCGTGGAGCCGGCAGGAGCGCAGGCCCCTCTGTGGGACGGAGGGCGACGGGGGGGAACCGGAAGGCACCCCTGGGAAGCCGCACCTGCCGCACCGGCTGGAAAGTTACTGGGTGACACCTTCTCCTTTGACGCCTCCTTCGTCCCAAGATAATATCTCTTTCTCCCTCCTCCTCCTACCTGTGGGCGCGTTTATCTTGGAGGAACCCAGCGGAGCTTCCTTTGGAGCAGTGGTTCCCAACCTTTTTTTTGGCCATGCCCCTCCTAAGTATATCTAAAATCCTGATTCCCCCCCCCCCGTGACATATAGTTTATTATTCAATAATTGAACTCCTGTTCCCGTGGAGGAAGCCTAAAGGCCACTAACTTGGTCTAAACAAGCTTCCAAATTGCCCCCCTTAAAAATCAAATTGTCCCCCTGTGGGGCATGTGCCCCGCATTGGGAATCACAGCATTGGAGGAAACGGGCGTAGGGATTGTGCGCAAAGTTGGCTTGGGCTTCTGTTTCAAGTTGGTTTGTCTTAAGCAGATGCTCTGAGGCTGGCGACTTTCTCTCGTGGCTGCAGCATTTGCATTTTGTTTCCTTGGAAGTTCTACTTTGTCATGCTGGTATGGTAGGTGCTTGCAAAAGCAAGTTCCTCAAGGGCTTCTCTCTCTCTCTAAACTTAAGTGGCCGAATCCTTGATAAAGAACTGGCGGCGATTGCTAAAGTCTTTCGGTTGATTTGAAGTTGGAGAGATCGCTGGATGTTCTAAATTGTAAACAAAGATGCAAGTCAAGTTTCTCAGTAAAGGGAAGTCTGTCAGTTTCTGGGATATTGTCCCTAATGATTACACAATATCCAAAAAATACTTAATGCACTTCAGGGACTGATATACTTTACTTGGTGCTGCTGTTGTGTAAATAAATGTATGATTTATAATAGTTTCTTCAAGTTGACTCTCCTGGCCACAGAAATGGGTTACACCTGGCCAAAAAAATCCTACGTGTCTTTGTTTCGTCAGCTGTTTAGTACTTTGGAGCAATGCCAGTTTCTGTTCTTTGTAAGTACTTGAAGGCACAGAGAATTAAGGTTGTGGAATGAACAGAACATTTTAAGTGAAATACAGCTAACTCTAGATACTGTGTTTTCCTACATCTTAAAAACAGATGTAGAAAACTGGCCACAACATAGCTGCAGTTGTGTAGCTCTGAAGCATATACGGTAATTGTTTGTGCTGTGCAGATAAAGCTTTGCAAGCTTTGTCTTGTATTCATATAGCACCTAGAGATTGATAGAACCGACTGTTCTGAAAATTGAGCTGGGCAATGCAATCAAGTGCTGCTCAGTCCCCTTTGTCTTGGCAACATAATCCTTTTGCATGACTGAGGAAAAGCCTGTTAATAACATGCAAGGAAAGGCTGGGCTACATTTTTGAGCCTTTGTAAATGTCTGCTTCTCTATTTCTTTGGGTATTTATGAACAGATAGAATTTATACTGGCAATTTAAAATATTGAGTATATTGATTCAATTTTCAATATATATTAGTGTGTTTGTCAATAATAGCTCATGAACTCACTTACAGGTTTTGGACACAAAGGATCTAACAATACACAAAGTGGTTGTCAATAAGCAAGATGCACAATTTGTTCTTGGGGAACGTCATAGCTTCAAAGGAGCACCGCTGGAAATCACGCTACCTTTTGAGTTGGGAAAGTATGTGTGTTCAGTTTATCCCCCTTTTCTGGTCTCTTGATGATCTTATCTTAAAATGTGTTAGATTAAGAGGCCATGTCATGCTAAACTAGCAGTTGTGCTTGTGTAATATTGTAGCATATGACATGATGCCAGACTTGCAGAAATTTGCTTAAGAGTCTAGCAAAATATACTTACTTTGGGCCCGTATAGGTTTTTTCTTGCTATTTTTCTTGCTATAAAATCAGATAAGACTTGTTCCTTGAGGTAGTTATGACTCATTGTCCTGAAATTCTAATATATACCAGTCAATGTATTTGTGAGTTGGGGCTACTGTTGCTCAAGCACGAACAACTTTGTAGTTGTTTGAATGGAAGATTATTTGCCCACTACATACTCTTCATTAAGATAATTAAATTGCTTGGCTGTTAAAATTTTAAGAAAACGGCTGCCTAATTTTATCCCTAAATTTGCAGTTACAAATTTAAAAGTTAGAACTTTCCAAAGATGATGGAGGTATCACATCTGACCTGTTCTCAAAAATGCACACTATTCCAATATTCACAGGGGTCAAGATGTGGTTGTAGAGATCACTTTTGAAACGTCTCCAAGGTCTTCAGCTCTCCAATGGTTCACGCCAGAGCAGACATCGGGGAAAAGGCACCCATTTCTCTTCAGTCAGTTTCAGGTGAGCAAACCATTGTTTTCCTTCTCTGCTATGGGCAACCTTTTCCCACATGTTACTTATAGTTTTGTGTATCCTGCACTGCTTCCACTTGACCAAACGGTGCCTGTCAACTGAAATCACTTGAGCCAAGACTGTCTGCCACAGACTCTCTTAAAGTACCGGTATATATCATACAATCTTACAGTGTGTTGGGGGAGTGAGTAGCAGTCTGTAAAGGCTCTCAGGATCCCATTGTGTGATAACTCCCCATTGCATAGTGGGTACATTGGCTGGGTGCAAAGGCATAAAAGGCCTCAGTTATATTGGAGCTGAGGAACTGATCTGGTTCTTGCATATCTCAAGAAATTGCACATTCTTTAAAAGAAGTTTTATGACCTGGTGGCTAAGAGAACAGGGTCATTGTGTCTTGCAAATCTTGTGTACTATCTTCTAAATGTCAGACATTTATGGTTCAACACATTTGTATGAACTATAATACTAAGTGCAACTGTTAATAGGGTTGTAATTCTTTACCAAAGGTCAGAAATAAGCTGATAATAGTGTTGAACAAGATTTGCAAAACGAAATCGTTTTGATACTTAGAACATTAAACCATTTAATTTCCACCAAAGTCAATTGATGATGGAGGTGCTGTCTAGACTTTCCCTGTGGTCTTCTGGAGATGAGCAGTAAAGGGAGAAAACTTTACCCATTTCCTAAAGTCCTTGTACTGGGATATGAGAATAACTTAGTAGAACCATTCCTATAAGGAGCTTGCTTTAGATCGGTCCATTAGGTGCAGGATGAAGCAGATGTAGGGTGTGCTACCAGGTAAATTCAGAGTTGCTCATAGAATTACACAGGAACAGATATGGTAGGGAGGGGAATGCTTGATAGTTGCTGAATTTTTGGATATAACACTTTTTTGGGGAAAAGTCTAGGAAATTTCCTGTTCAGTTTCCCCCGCAGAAAACCCATATCACTGGTTACTGCCTTTTTATGATTACTTGGAAGCATGTATGTTGTATAAAGTTCTGGAGGGTGCTCTGTTATGACATTTTTGAAGCAATGTTTATAATGTGGTGAGGCAATCTCAAATAGTACATGTGCTTGTGATCTGGTCCACTTGCCTTTCAAACTTCAAATTGCCTTCTAAACTTAGGGGCATTTGATTGGTGGACTGCATTAGGGAATGTGAAATGTATATATGAATTTGAAGCAGGCACATGAGCCTAATTAAATTGTGCCTAGATGTGGTTACTTGGGGGTATTATGTTTTTAATGGTAGCAGTGTAGTGCAAAACTTAAATGTAATATTAAAAAAGTGTTCCTTGTGCATTACTATATTTGCCTGTAAGAATAGCAACCTGTAATCTGTGTCATTTTGTTTTTTAGGCCACACACTGCAGAGCTGTTCTTCCCTGCCAGGACACTCCTTCAGTGAAGCTAACATACTATGCAGAAGTAGGTGAACCTGAAAGCTCTGTACCCCTCAGGTGCAAACTTGGCTCTCTTATTTAGCAGTCATGCATAATCTCAGTGCACTGGTATTCATTAAAACCCTGCCACCAAACTATGCAACTTAAGTGAACATGCAGACAAAAAAACCTGAAAATGTATAGCGAAAAACTCTTGCATTCTTTGCCGGTACCTGATTGTGTTATTTTGTCCATAAAGCTTTGGTGCACAAATTTAAGTGTCTCCTACTTTATAAGATTCCAGCTGGTTGCCTTATCATGCTCTATCTGGAAGGTGTCACTGTCTTTCAACAAATAGATGGGGTTTGGAGAACTAGGTGTTAGTACAGACCCGGGTGCTGATGTCACTTGCGCATGTCGCAGGGCGTGTGGCCGCCCAATGGTGTGTGTGCGCAGGGCCGCTGTAGAACTTGGGGAGGCTTGGCCGCCATGGCCCCACATAGATGGTGCGCCTGTACAGACCAAACAGTAAGATTCTTGCTTAATCAAACTTGTCCATTTCTATAAATCATGGCTTATGAAGCCAGGATAGTTATTTGATCTGGAGCCACTCTTGAATATGCAGAAAACCAGTTGGTTAGCCTTCATTGTAAGAGGGAGCCATGGGATAGGTTTTGACAGATTGAATTTGCTATGTTAGAAATAAAATACCTTGTTCCATGGAGGATGGCCCAGCATGTGAGAAACCCTGCCATCTAGTGTCCAAAGGCAGGAAAATTGACTTCTGGAAGCAGCTGGTCTTGTGCGTCCCTTTTCCTGCCTTTTGTCCATGGTGGCTTCTCTTTCTAGCTTCAATTTTTTTCTTTCAAGTGGATTTTTTTCCTTTGACTGCTTCTCTCTCCTGGGTTTGGGTGAGTGTGGAAGAAATGTTTGTATATAAAAGTGACTGTTTAAATCCAACAAGCACATGTCAAGCTGTCTGTTCTAGTACTTGGCAGAAACTGCTTAGGATTCATAACACAGGAATCTTAACAAATCGGCTAAAGTAAATTGGCTGAGAAGAGGTTTTTTCCCACTATAAGCTTACAGTAAAACCAATTTCTATCTTCAGGGAAATCCCTTAAAGAAAATGTTGCTAAATAAAGGAGGCTTGAAGATGTTTGTTTTCCCAGCCCAAGGAAGCCAAGCTCTCTGGCTTTGAAAACTTTGTTCTGAAATTGTTCTTATGCGCCATGACATAAGTCCTTTGAACAACTGAGCCATTCAGTAAGCTGGGTAGAGCTTGATCTATTTGCTTATCATCAGACTTGCATGGCAAATTTGCATCAGATAATTAGGAACATATGAAGCTGGCTGGTTCACACAGTCTCGGAATTTGGGTCCATCTAGCTCAGTATCGCTTGCATCAGGGGTGGGGAGCCAGTTTCAGACCATAGCCACATTCCTGTTTGGACAACCTTCCGGTGGCCACATGCTAGTGATTGGCAGGGCTGGAGGCAAAAGTGGGCAGAACAACATTGTGAATGTTACCTTTGCACAGTAAGCTAGTTCCCATATACTTTTACATCCCTCTCTATCCATCCATCCATGAAAGCTTTATCAGAGTTTGAAGACACATTCCAGCAAGGCAAAAACAGTCGAGGAGGTTGCAGAGAAAGTCTGGTCAGGGGTGTTGCTCAGGAGGGTGTGGCTTGGGGGTGGTTCTCCTAGCATTCAGACGACTGACTCTCGCAGTCCTGCCTGGAGATTTCAAGGACTGGACTTGAAATTATAAAGCATGTTCTCTCTCACTGAGCCACAGCTTCTTCCCTAAAAGAATGGGCACACTGATAGCAGTTACGGGGCTGCATCTTCCAACATCTCAGACTGATCTGGGCCCTGGACAAGGGTTTCTGGAGGGACCAGTGGGATAATTATGTATCGGTAGAGAATGGCCACAGACAGGTTTCATGTAAATTAGTTGCCAAAGCCTGCACCTCAGCAGCAGGAGCCGTGGGGAGCCTTGAACTCATTGCTTTCCTAAGCCTGAAAACAAGATGATCTGGCAGGTGACAAGTCATGTATAGACTGGACCACATGACATCTCCCCAATCTGGTCTTAAGAAAAATCTGAGAAAAGCAGGCATGTTTTTCAAAGATCCATGCAAATATCATAGTCTGGATCAAAAGATTAAGGATGAATGCACGAAGTACATTTTTAAAAAAAATTCCCCTTCCTTCCTCCTTCCTTCCCACTTCCTTTAAATTCCTATAAATGTTAATTGTTATTGATACAAAATACAAATGCATGTTACTATACATCATTTCATATCTGCAATTATTGCAATAATTTTGGTAGATACACTTTGATACAACTTTGTTACTATATGCAGAAATGTTTGTTTATTTTAATTTTATGTAATTGTTGCATGTCATATGCTCTAGTGTAAACAAAGGTAGATGGATATATCAATGCTGCAGTCATTTTAAAAAGCTTAACGCTGATAATGAATAAAACTGTTACCAAGAAAAAGAGGGGAGGTTAGGAAAGAAGAAAAGTGTAGGCAGGATCTTGAGGGTACATGTTGCAGCCACACTGCTGAACCCAAGGAGGCCTGGGCATGACCAGTGCCTGCTGGGAAATCACTGGGAAATTCCATGTGCTTCACTTTGAATTCTGTAGTGGAAGAAGATGGGCAATAAATGTTACCAATAAATAAAGCAAAGAACATTTTACAACCTAGTCTCATGCAAACTGTCTATGCTGCAGCCTCAACCCAGCAACTTTTCAAGTTGCTGCGGTGTTGCTGTTTGTGTAAATTGCACCTTAGAACACACTTAAAACATTCAAGGGTATAATTTACCCTTGCCTATAAAGAATGCCGTAAGAAACAGATGGATATAAAGTTAAGCTTATTGGAAATCAGAATCTCTTGCTTACCAGCCCCAGACACTTTATTACCCATAACCAGATGGCAGAGTGACAAGTTTTGCATCATTTGTGCCAGATTTGTCATGATAAGCACTTAAATAGCTGAAGAGGGAGGTTGTGAGAATGCAGTTTCAGCACTTAGAACTCCAGAATGTTGAAACTGTTGTGGCATTATTAACATAGCTGACTCAACATTTTAACATCAAATCCACATGTTCTCCTTGAGAGTATCTTTCTTTATGCATTGCAAAACACATCAGAGGTTACTTCTAGAGAGGGATATGTTGGTGGTTAGTTGCTCAATGTTGGGTGCAGGTTCCCAGGCCTCTGTCTTATGGGCTGTTAAGCCCTTGCACAGCTATTTTATTTTTTTTTTAAGAGTTTATGGGGAAAACAAAGCAGGCCAGGACCACGGGAGGCAGTTTTAACCTTTTATCCTCTGTCACATTTCCAATCTAATTTGGGACAGAGGACCTGCAACAGTTCTTACCTGCCAGAAAGTGTTTTACTGTCCACACAGCACTGCTCAAAGTGTACGTCTTATCGGTGTCTTTTTGCAGGAACAGTCACTGTTCATTCTCTCCAAGAGATCAGTATGTTACAGGGAACCAAAAGATCAAAATTGCACATTGGCATGTGTTACTTGTGATCAAGTAACTTGATGTTTGTCATGACACCGGGGAATGTGTCACTTAACACTTCTGAAAAACCCAGCTGTGAGCATGGCAGAAAATAAGGGGAGCTTTCAGGTAAGGCGAGAAGTGAATTATTTCTGAGCTGCACTGCTACAGAATTGCCATTCTAGGATATCATTGCCTGCAAGGTGTGAAATAGTTAACATATTAAATAAAAACAAATGTATTTTTGTACTTCACTAGATATCGGTTCCGAATGAACTGGTGGCACTTATGAGTGCCAAGAGAGATGGAGACTTGCCTGACCCAGAAGAAAGCACAAGGAAGATATACCGCTTCATACAAAATGTAAGCCATTATGCACTTTCAGCTCACAGTGGTTGGTTACATAATGCAGATATGCATCATTGCATGGAGCAATTGGATAACTTTGGCTTCAGCCTTGTAGGTGCAAAATATGTGACATGGAGCACTGTTATTGTTTCTATTATTTTTCTCTCCTTTGGGGTTAGGTTCCAATACCCTGCTATCTGATTGCTTTAGTTGTTGGTGCTTTGGAAAGCAGGTGAGTATTACTCAATAACTGCAGAAATTCCTCAATTTGTAAAGTGTAGAAATTGCCTGAGCCTGTCCTCTCTCAAGACTAGGCTGCAGCCTATTTATCAATATTGCTACAATATCACTTTGGAGGACGGTAAAAATGATTCAGTAGGATTCATATCTGAACAGGAATCTGAAAGCACACTTCATCTGTTGTTCTACACTGGCTGCTAACAGAATATTATAGTTCAATCTAGCTTGGGACAGGCAAGACAACTTTCTACCTTTCTAATCACTTTGTATGCAGTAAGAACGGGCTGTTTTGGAAGCGATTTCTAGAATTAGACAGTATTTCTTTTGTTGCTTCCTCACTGAAGAATATAGTTGAGCTCCTGGACGAAGTAGAAGTTGCAAGACAGTTGTGCAGAAACTGACTGGTACATGCACATTGTTTGGGCAATGCATCTTTGCACCAGTCCTTCCAGGTCACTCCAATTGTTGGGCTACAGAATACTTAAATAAAGAGGAGTGTGAATATCATGACTAAGTATGACAAAGGCTGGCAGGGAGAACTTGCTTGCAAAAGGTAAAGAGTTGAAGGGTTTGGTGAAGCCCTGTCACCTTCTCCTAATACACAAACTTTGGCCAGGATATGGACTTATGTCTGCGCCAATCTTTGGAACCAGAGGCAATTAAAGGAACTGTTCATATCCGCTATTCCCTTTCAATAATGCTTTTTACAGCCAGTCGCTTGCCCCAGCTACTAAAATGTCCACAAACAGCTGCATTGAAATTTTTGCTAAGAAATAAGCAGCCAGGAAATCCAAGATGGTATTCCTGGTTTTTCTGACTGAATTTTGTTCTTCAGAGAGATTGGCCCCAGAACTTTGGTGTGGGCTGAAAAGGAGCTTGTGGACAAATCGGCATATGAATTTTCAGAGGTTAGTGAAAATTATGATTATATGACTTTGGTATATTGTGAAAAGATGAATAGCTGGTAGAGGCAGTGACCATTTTAGGTACGTCTAATTTACACGTAGTTGCCGATGCACAGGTCCTTTTGGACTTGGAAGAAGGCAGAACGGGCAGGGCTTAGTTGACATTTGTGGGGGCTGGGAATGGAGCCCCTGTGCGAAATAGCCATTGTCTGTACTTAATTATTCATTAGATGGCTGTACATTTTGCATAAGTAACGCAAACTTGAGTGTTCTCCCAAGACCCTATGTAAAGCAAACATATAGCAAGTTTGAACATTAAAAGCTAATTGACTAAGCTGACTGCATTCCTCAGCTTCAAGATAGTCTCAGAGGATCGCTCCACAACTCTCACCTGCATATAAGATGACTTGAAAGTGATTGTATCCTACCTCTATCACAGTTGTGTTTGTATTACTGTAATTCAAAATGCCATATTTGTGACAGGTTTGTAAGTTCTTTCCCACTTCTTAAAATATGAAGCCACTTGTATTATTTCCCCACTAATAATGACTTTACAGACTTGCTGAATTTCAAGTCAGGAGGGGCTTGGTTTCTGTTGTCTGAGTAAAATTCATTCTGTACGAACAGGTCAGTTACTATCCTGCCTGTGATGTATCTTATCTCACTAATTGGGCATTACCTGTATATATATTAGAACCAATTTTAGTTTACTGACCTCTTTTTTTCAGACAGAAGCCATGCTGAAAATTGCAGAAGACCTAGCAGGTCCTTATGTATGGGGTCAGTATGACTTGCTAGTATTGCCACCATCATTTCCATATGGTGGTATGGAGAACCCCTGCCTCACTTTTGTGACTCCCACATTACTGGTAAGTGTGTCTCCCTCTCTTATGGGTTACATTACATAGCTTTCCTTAGGACATCATATTAAAGCCATTTAGAATTTGGGACTTGCATGGTGGCTTTCATTTTGCTAAGTGACCTTAACGTACCGTATTCGCATCCTATGGAGCGAATGCAGGCTTGTGCCATAGCCGCGCGCAACCCCTCCGGCAGGGAGAGGCTGCACGGGGCTATGGCTTCTTTAGCTCCACGCAGCCTCTCCCGGCAGGGAGAGATTGTGTAGGGCTAAAGAGGAAGCCAAAGCAGCCAGTGGGATCCATCCCGCTCACTGCCTTGGCTTGTTCCATAGCCGCGCGCAACCCCTCCGGCAGGGAGAGGTTGTGCGCAGCCTGTACGCTGCTCTTTGGGGCTGGGGGGGAAAGATTTTTTTTATTGATTTCCCAGTCTAAAAACTAGGTGTGCCCTATGGTACGGTGCACCCTATGGTGCGAAAAATACGGTAGCCTGAATTGGGAAATGATACTATATTAAGCTTTCATCTGACATGGATTAGAGAGGTAACTTTTTGATCTCTGTTTGCTGCAGGCTGGTGACAGATCATTATCCAATGTAAGTATAAGTCCACTGTACTCAAGTATTTATACTGAAGGTGCTCTTTTCCCCTGAAATCTAAACAAGGTGCCTGAAACATTAGATGCTATGTATGTTTTCTAAGCAGTAATCATATTTGGAATAGACGCAGACCCACTGAAATGAATGAAATTTATTTTAGAATTTGGAGAAAAGGGGGGGGGATTTTGTGTAACGCCTGCAGGAGAGGGAGTGAAGAAAGATAAGTTTCCATCGTCTCTAACCTGGGAACGGGGTGTCAGAGACAGAAATTGTTGGAGAGGTTCATTGACTGTGAATGGAATACTTTGACAGATAGCTAAAGAAGAGAAATAAACTGATTCCAATGTTGCCTTTTGCATTCTAAAGAAACAAAATATCTGAAAAAATGAAAGTAATTTTCCTTTGTTGGACTTGCCTTAAAAAGATGGATACAAATAGAAATTGTCTCCTCTAGAGGGAGCTTGCTAAATTGTTGCTGCAGCCACAGCTGTGAAATTAAGATCGTGGGATTAGTCCTTTTGACCTTGACTAAATATGAGCTGGAAGGAAGTTTTGGTGCTTGCTCTATGCAAGACAAGTGCATTGTTGGAACAGATGCATGAGAAGATGGATTTGATGAATGAGAAAATGGATTTGATGACTGTTGTGGCCAATAACTGTGGACAATTAGTGAATAGTGATACAGAAACCATTCAGGGTCCAACTCAGGAGCCTGTATTGATTGGGCAAGTGCAGAAGATAATGGAGGAGGCTGCGGTTGCACCTCAAATAATACAAATGGAGAGGCCCAAGGCCCCCAGGAGCATAAGCCGTTGTTCTTGAAGATTGAAGTTGGAGTGGGCCAGGAGGAGCCTGGAGTTGAGGAGGCTTTTAATTTTGGAGAGACTTCAAAATATGCTCGTAAATATTTTTTGGATTATATTGATGACTGTCGGGAGTGGGACTGTGGGGAATGGGCTGATTTGATGAAGGGAGACGGAGATAACTTTGGGTTGGAACCCCACAGAGACCTACCCCTCAACGAGAAAGGAAAGAAATTAAGAAAGAGACCAACAAAAGACAAGGAAAAGTGCAGGTATAAACATGAAGAAGAAGATCTGCAGAAGGGGCATGGAAGAGACTTAAGGGCCTCGGACATAAGGCTTCCAGGTTGATGGACTAGATGGAATGGACAGTAAGGACTGACACGACCCGAGACCAGGAAGAAGAGACGTTGGATGAAGATTGGAAGAAAATTTATAAAGAAAACTTTTTATTTAGGGAATTAGCCTAAAATTAATGAATATTAGGGAAAATGTTGGAATGAAACTATATGACACTAGCAGAAATGATATCAGGGGTTATGTATAACTGAGTATTAAGTTTCAAGCTTTAAGGTATTTTATGGTAAGATAAGGTTAAATAAATTAAGGTAATTTGAATAACAGAATATGGGGAAAGATGGAAAGGATCTGTCGAGTTAATAGGTTAAATTGTTAAGATAAATTATTTAATAAAAATAGAGAAAGATGGAAAGAATTTGCTGAAATAACTAACTAAACTAGAATACAAAAAGGGAGGTGCAAGGAGGTCAACGAAACAAGCAAATGGAAGTTATATGGGATTTGTGCCTTTCCCCCCCTTCTTTTATATATATTTTTTTATTGTATTGTATTGGTTTTTATGTTTTGCGTTTTTTCTTCTTTTTATGTATTGTAGTGTTGTTTTTTCTTTTTTTCTTTCTGTAATTCTGAAATTATCAATAAATATTATTTTTTTTAAAAAAAGAAATTTATTTTAGAATTTGACTAACATTGCAGATCACCTATTTCTCACTGTTTACTTGTCTTGTAAGTTTTTAAACTTCAATATTAAGAAACTGAAAATGTTGCAGCTTTATAGAGTTCAGCACAATACAGTCTGCTCAGTTAACACTTAGACCAACTGTTCTCAAAACATTGCGTGAATTAAAAAAGACAACAAATTATGGTGAATTAAAAAGACAACAATAACAGCAGTGGTAGTAGCCGCTGGAGTGGAGGTTGCTGGTGATCTGGAAACCAGATCTGTGGAACCTCACTGGGATATTGTACATTAAACCTGCCTTTCTTGGAACAAGTGTGGTTTTATTTTTATGTTGTAAGTTGTTTTTTGACCCTCTTCTGCGTGTGAGAAAGCCCAAAAAATGTATTTAGGATCATGGAGTTGCTGGTGCTCCCCCATTTTTTAAAAAATAAAAAGGCTTCTCTATTGAAACCATAATAAAGCTGAAACCAAACAAATTTAACAATTTTAGGTTAGATGCCACTAAAATGTGTAACAAATTCAACAGTATTTTCATTTTGGAAATTGATTAATTTCAGTGGATAACCCAAGTGCCTCTATGAAAATAGAAGCAACTGCTGCATGGTTATTGCCATGTCTGCATGGGGCCAGTTTAGGGCATCTTTGGCACCTAAGTGGCACCCTGCTTTCTGTTATGGATATGTGTGTTTGTGACAAAAGAGACCGCTATGTGCTTATGCCACTTCTATACATTTCAGGTTATCGCCCATGAAATTTCTCATAGCTGGACTGGGAATTTGGTAACAAACAAGACCTGGGAGCATTTTTGGTAAGTGAAATCCATGTGCTTTTAAGGCGTACTTGGCTTTTCTTTTGGTGTGCGTTTAACTCATTAAAAGATTTCTCTAATTTACAGAAATAATGACTTGTGCGCTTGGTGTTTCAGGCTAAACGAAGGACACACAGTTTACTTGGAACGCAGGATCGGTGGCCGGCTCTTCGGTGAGCAGTTCAGGCATTTCCAAGCTCAGGGAGGCTGGAGAGAATTGCAGAACACAGTGAGTGCTTTTCTGGTTGATTTGAAGAGTAACTTACACATAACTTTTCTTCAGAAACACTGGGCACATGTAAAATTAAGAGCAAATTTATTTTATCTGGTATTGCAGCTAGAATTAATTTCTGCTCTATATTGCTGTAATTATCTTTAGAAAAGTTCTATTCTGCCTTTTGGCCTCTAGGGCAGCTTCCAGATTAACAAGCACAACTTCAGTAAAAAATTGGAGAGAAATAAACAGTATATCAATTAAATAACAAAGCAGCAGTATAAGCATGGCATAAAATCAATGGGTAAGTTTTAAAATACATTCCAGTGCAGGAGATGAATTAGGATACAAATACTTTGTTACCCTCAGAAAACACACAAGAGGAACAATCAGACTTCTTTTGGGAGGAAGTTCAGCAATCTGGTTGCTGGCAGGTAGAGTTCTGTTACAACTTACAAGCACATCAGTTTCCAGCAATATGTGTCTCTTTCTAGATTAACACCCTTGGAAGCACAAACCCTGTGACTCACCTGATCCCTAATTTGAAAGAAGTAGATCCTGATGTTGCATATTCTTCTGTTCCGTATGAGAAAGGCTCTGCTTTACTACTTTATCTAGAACAGCTTCTTGGAGGGCCAGGTATTGGTTAATTTGCTTTTAAATATGTGTGGCTTTTTTCCCCCTGTTGCAGCACTTTATTTCTGGTTAATGCATCTTATATGTTCCCAGATGTCTTCATTGGCTTCTTGAGGGCATACATCCAGCAGTTTGCATACAAGAGCATAGACACGGAAGACTGGAAGAATTTCCTGTACTCCTACTTCAAGGACAAGGTTAGGTGCTAATCTTCCAATTCAAGATGCTGGAGTGTAACCCCATCAAGAGCAGCCAGCCTCCGATCCCTTTGGCTATGCAACAAATGTCAGCAAGAGTTATAGTGTCATAGGAAAGTAAACTTCCATCTAGAAAAAACTTGTACTGCAGGTACCCCTCTCTCCTAGAAGTTCCCATATTGCAGAGATATGTGTACCTCTCCTGATTAGCTGCCTGCTTACTTGTGTTTATCATGCAACAACAGTGTTAATTGAAAAGTTTAATCTGACAATGAGTCATTCTCCCCACCTCCCCAAAAATCCACTTTGCTGAATGATTTTTTGAGGACTTAGTCTTCTGAAGTCTGTAGCTTTCAGTTTCATAAGGCCTTCTCAATTATGCCATCTTTGCTGTGTCATCAGTGTGGCAAAATGCTGGTAGAACCACACATTACACTGTTATATGGAATTAAGCATGAAAAGAGTAGAAGAAACCTCAGATTTCCTAATTCAAGTTAGTCAAATCATTTCATTGTATATGTGATTCCCATTAAAATTATCAATGAACAGTTAAAAACAAATCTTCAAAAATATTGGAATCAATATGAGTTTCAAAGAAATAAAACACTTCCAAGATTTTGGGTAATTTGTTGGTCTGTTCATTTTAGGTTGACCTTCTTAACAAAGTTGACTGGAATGCATGGATGAACACTCCTGGCATGCCTCCAGTAAAACCAACGTAAGCACATAATCTTTTTCTGTAACATTTCTATTTGTTTTGAAAGAGCACCTCTGTATAATAATAGTCATGTTTATTTAATTATAATATAATTTAAATTAAATATATAATTAGAGCTATTTATATAGCTGAATTTATTAGAATTTAATATTCAATTATATAATAAAAATATATCCTTGATTATATTAGATCCTTAATGTAATCACTTTTCCTATTTTTATTTTTTTTTATTTATGGTCAATTATATATATGTATATTCCTTAACTTGATTTGATCCTTTTGGACTGGGGTAAGAAATGTTTTAAGTATGACTATAGCCAATGATCTAAATGCAACATAAGCATGTCTCTTTCAATAATAAAAAATATTCCTCAAACACCTGCACAATTTTGGTTATGCCAATTTCTAAATGTGTCTGCTCTATAAAATGTCCCTTTAGACTTCATTTTCCATTTTCTACTGTTGGTTGTAACAGTAATATAGTCTATTCTATTTCTTCAAAGCCAGATGTGATCAGTGAGGAGTATAAAAGAGAGCTGCTCATAAACTATATTGTAGCAGCTGGCAAGATAGAATTTGGATATGTGCTGTAGATACAAATGTATGTGTTCTGGGTATATTCAAGATACAAACATTTTCTAAACAAGACACTCATTTTTATGTCTTCACCAGGTACGATTCAACACTGTCAAATGCTTGTGTTGCCTTGAGTCAAAGATGGGTCAAAGTGAGTTAATGTCGTGTTAAACATATGTTGAGTGCATTATTGTAAGTGTTGTATTTTGCATTGTCTTTCAACATGCATAACTGGGGATTCAATGCAATGTAGAATTTAGTAAAGTCAATTTATAATTGAGGCAAACTTCAGATTTTATTGAATTTTTTATTTAACTTCAGACTTCATATTTTTTTTACATGAGCTTGCAAACTTCTCTTACATTAGAGGCAGTAAATGTGGTATAGGGGGAGATAGGGTGTTGGAGGCTGGGCAGATCAGATAAAGAGAAGGGGCTATTGCTCAAAAGCTAAGGCATTTTCTGAATCTTCCTTCAGGGTCGTGGCTGCTGTCTCAGCCTGCCTCTCTAGTCTGGTGCTGTTTTAAGAACAAGTTAGTCATAATACAGTACTTTATTCATGATTTGATTATGGATCGGGGCATAGATAGAGGTGGGTTGGGCTGATTTGATCCACTTGTGCCCATCTGGGCATCTACTGACACATTAGCTGAAAGGTCACTGTAATTCATAAGGATTCCATGCAGATAGCATTCCTCCCAAGAGAAAAGAATCCAGAGCCCTTGAGTTATTCTTTTGACTTTTATGTATCCAAATGAGGTTTTCTAAACAAATTAAATTCAAATCTTAACTGCTGGTGTTTAGAATCAAAGACAATATCCCCCTGTAATTTCTTAAAGGCCTGCTTCTCCAATTTCCTCCTAATTCTGCTTGTCTTATAGGCCACGGAAAACGATCTTGGCTCCTTCAGCTCAGCTGATATAAAAGAGTTGTCTTCACACCAGCTTATTGAGTTTCTTGCACTACTGCTGCTGGAGGTAAATACAGGCAAAAGGGTTTTTTTTACCTTTCAGGATAAACGTTTGTGGCACCATCTTGTTGCGTTTCCAAGTTTGTAGAGTGAAATTTAGGGGAGGTTGGCATCCGTTTGTCTTGAGAGACAATGGAGGAGTGCTGTTGGAAGGTTTCAGTTCCTGTTGTGGCTATAGAGACAGATGCAGGAGAGGCGTGTTTTGTTGCAGCTGGGGCAGATGAAGGGGTCCAGTTATTAGTCATGGCATGTTCATTTCTCTCTTCCAATGACTGTTAGATCTTGTCATCTTAGTAGATAAGAGACTAAGTCTTAGTCTTAGTTGTACCTTAGTCTAAGTCTTAGTCGTACCTTGGTTCACGAATGCCTTGCGAGTCAAATGTTTTGGCTCCCGAACGCTGCAAACCCGGAAGTGAGTGTTCTGGTTTGCAAATGTTCTTTGGAACCCAAACGTCTGACACGGCTTCTGCTTGGCTGCAGGAGCTTTCTGCAGCCAATTGGAAGCCACGCCTTGGTTTCTGAACGTTCTGGAAGTTGAAAGGACTTCCAGAACGGATTCCATTTGACTTCCGATGTACCACTGTACTGCCAACTTATTGCTGTGCTTATATAGAATTGTAGAACCACTGTGGGATGTTGGTATCTTGTCCTACTGTTCTGACCACCCTGAACAGTATGCATGCACTTTGGCAGCAGACTGCAGAATGAGCGCCATTTTGTTGCTTACAACTTTGGTCTGTGTCATTTCAGAAACATGTGGTCCTATTGTGCGGGCGCAATGACTTACTTGCTTCAGGGGTGAACTCTAGAGCTGGCACAATTATTTAGAAGTGAAGAGCTGATGACTTGATGTTGCTTTTCTTTGTACCCCTTGTTTTATATTTTTAGAATCCCCTTCCAGTGAGCCATGTAAGGCGAATGCAGGAAGTTTATGACTTCAATGCTGTGAACAACTCTGAAATTAGATTCAGGTTTGTAAAATGTAGGAATATTCTGAAATTTTACGAATGTAATGGATCGATACTATATAGTAGTAACTTTTATTAAATCTGCAGTCGAATTGCCTGTTATATGTAAAATATAAATGAAAGCACAAGTACATAGAACTGAGCAGTGATGTGTGTGCACATTCATACCTGAGGTTGTAAAACAACTGTGAAAACAAATAATCCTGTTCGTCCCTGGTATAGATCCCTGAAAGTAGTTTTGAATACTGTCCAGCCAGGAACAGCTGGTTGCAAAGTTCTAAACTTACCTGTTTATTTAGAGATACATGCAAGCATGTGGTTTGTGGGGCCCTAACATCTTGCCAATGAGATCCAAATTCGAGATCCAAATTCGAGATCCAAAGCCGAGGGAGCTTGCAGAATAAACTATGCAAGCATTTTAAATATATATAAATTTAAAGATTATTACTTACACCCCACATTTCCTTCAAAGAGCAAAGGGTGGTATAAATGGTTTGGTCTTCACAGAATCCCTGTGAGGTAGATTAGACTGTGACAGTGACTGTCCCAAAGTATCCCCGGTCCTAGTCCCAACTCTTTGGAGACTGCTTGTTGTTAAACTTGGATTTTCTTGATCTTGATTTAGCTAACTAAGGCTAATTCTGCTTTTCAGATGGCTGCGCCTCTGCATTCAAGCCAACTGGGAGGATGCCATTCCTTTGGCCCTGAAGATGGCTACAGAACAAGGCAGAATGAAATTCACTCGTCCTTTGTTTAAGTAAGACAATTACCTAAGCAGGCAGGCAGTGGTGTTCAATATAGGAAGTTCTCTGCATCTTACATGTTAAATATGTACAAAGCAGTTCTTCAAAGATAAATGGTGCTTGTCTTGATTTTTTAAAAAGTCGTTTAAAATTTATTTTGTGGCGTCTATTTCAGGGACCTCTATAAATTTGACAAATCCCGTGCTCAAGCTGTCAGCGCTTTCCACCAGCACAAGGCTTCCATGCATCCAGTGACTGCCATGTTGGTAACCAAAGACCTGGGACTCGACGGACAAACAGCCCAACCTTTGCAGACCTAAGGATAAACTCCGATAAGAGTTTCTTCTCCCCACTCCCTCCGTGAAAAAGAATCATTGTAACTTGCATGTTTGATTACTGAACTAGCTTTCTGTTCTGATGCTGAATCAATAAGCGCCCCCCTGCCCCCACCCCTGATTATTCATGCTGGCATCTCAATCTTGTGCCTCATTTAAAATTCTGCAAAACCGGGGGAAAATAAGATATATTTTGACACTGCATTGGGCACTTCACCACAAGTAGCATTCATAGTTTTGCTACATGTACTGCTTTATTTGAAGCAATAAATCTTTTATGATAAATCAAATTGTCTTTCCGTATATTTAATTGTCTCCAGTATACAGAGTAAAGGTAAAGGGATTCCTGACCATTAGGTCCAGTCGTAGCCGACTCTGGGGTTGCAGCGCTCATCTCGCTTTATTGGCCAAGGGAGCCGGCGTACAGCTTCCGGGTCATGTGGCCAGCATGACGAAGCCGCTTCTGGCGAACCAGAGCAGCACACGGAAACGCCGTTTACCTTCCCGCTAGAGCAGTACCTATTTATCTACTTGCACTTTGACGTGCTTTCGAACTGCTAGGTTGGCAGGAGCAGGGACCGAGCAACGGGAGCTCACCCCATCGAGATTCAAACCGCCAACCTTCTGATCGGCAAGTCCTAGGCTCTGTGGTTTAACCCACAGCGCCACCCTCGTCCTAGTATACAGAGTACTGACATGCAAAAAGCTACTGTCTAGCCCTTTCATTCCCAGTGGTGGTTGGGACCAGAACTGGTGTTGGGTGTGAAACACAAACATGCACATGCGCTCTTCCCCCTCCATATATATACTCTCATGCATACCCTTCCATTCCATTTCCTTCCATTCCCTTTTGTCTCCACCCCCCACCAAGCACTCACCATCCAGCAAGCTGCTAGCCTGCAGCAATCTAGTTGCCATAAGGAAAAAGAGATGAAGAACCAGGCAGAGACATGCAGATGCTAAAGGCCTGAGTATGCAACACAGTTGCTTTCCACCATGCTCTGTTGTGAAAGGGGCCATGGCCTGAATCTGAAGGTTCTGCCGGCCTGATCTAGTCTCAAGGCAGCCCATTCTCTTTTTTTTTTTATAAAATTTTTATTGGTTTTACAAAATTTTTAAGAAAAACAGACAAACACTAAAAATGACAAACATACACGTATAGTTTCAAACATATTTTCATAAACCTCTTTTCTTGGACTTCCCCATACCCCCCCTCTCTGCATCCCAATGTCCATAGTTCAACTAGCAACTCCCAATTGTTACTTTCCAATCTCTATCATCTTAGTCCTCTTTTATAGTCTAACCTTATATCCCTGTACCCCTTTGTTTCTGAAAAACCACGACATTTTAGCATTCATTAAGTTTATAATAGTCCTTAAGATAGCTTTTAAATTTTCTCCATTCTTCTTCCACCGTCTCTTTTCGTTGATCACGGATTCTGCCTGTCATCTCGGCCAGTGTCATATAGTCCATCACTTTCATCTGCCATTCTTCCAAAGTGGGTAAATCTTGTGTCTTCCAATACTTTGCGATGAGTATTCTTGCTGCTGCTGTGGCATACATAAAAAAAGCTCTATCTTTCTTTGTCACCAGTTGGCCGACAATGCCCAAGAGAAAGGCCTCTGGTTTTTTAGGAAAGGTACATTTAAGTACCTTTTTCATTTCATTATAGATCATTTCCCAGAAGGCCTTAATCTTCGGGCATGTCCACCAAAGGTGATAAAAGGTACCTTCAGTCTCTTTACACTTCCAACATTTGTTATCGGGCAAATGATAGATTTTTGCTAGCTTGACTGGGGTCATGTACCACCTGTATACCATTTTCATAATGTTTTCCTTTAAGGCATTACATGCCGTAAATTTTATACCGGTGTTCCATAACCATTCCCAGTCAGCTGACATAATGTTATGTCCAACATCCTGAGCCCACTTAATCATAGCCGATTTAACTGTTTCATCCTGTGTGTTCCATTTCAACAGCAAGTTGTACATTCTAGATAAATTCTTAGTATTGGGTTCTAACAGTTCGGTTTCTAATTTTGATTTTTCCACCTGGAAACCGACTTTCCTGTCCTGTTTAAAAAATTCCATTATTTGGCGATATTGGAACCAATTTTCTACTTTATGCTTCAATTTCTCCTGACTTTGTAGTTTAAACTTATCTCCATCCTGTTCTAAAATTTCCCAATACTTCGGCCATCCGACCTCCATATTGAGTTTCTTCACTGCTTTAGCCTCCACTGGTGACACCCATCTAGGGGTTTTGTTTTCCAATAGATCAAGGCAGCCCATTCTCCACCCCTCTGAGACCTTAACACTGGATGATAAAGCAGTTAAGTTTCTGAACTCCATTTGATCTCACTTGCCATGTTCTTTCCATGGAGGTACTTAAATCTGTTTTATTGTATGTAAGCCACCCTGAACGTTCTTAATTGAAGTTTTATTTTTTTAAATAATGGCAACATCACTTTCCCACTGTTTTGGAAATTCATATTATCTGAATTCTGCCATATTTGTTACTTAAATTACCTTGTCTACAGAACCCTGAGTGGCTAACAACAAACAAGTATGAAATAGCAATAGGATTTAAGACCTGAAAGTGCTACATAAATGTTCAAGGTCCTTTACATGTATCACCTAGTTGTAATCGTTAACAGTTCTGTAGGGTAAGTCGGTGGTATTCTTTATGGCAGCATAAACACTATCCCCCCCCCCCATGCATTGCAGAATAATAAAAGTACCAACAGGCACAAAAGCAACTTAATCAGATATAAAAACAACTTAGTCAGAAATTGCCTAAGTTAAGAGCAGTTCAGTGAGAGCAACAACATATACTTACATAATCCAGTGCCCAAAAGACACATCTGAATTAATGATTAATAGTTAGCCCAACTACAAACGACTCTTGTTCAGGTTGCTGAAGTCTAAAGGTTGTTAAATTGCCATGGTTGACTAGTGCTGATTTTGTAGCTGGGATTGCAGTAGCTCGTAGAAGTAATAAATTGTAGATCACATCTCTGCAGCTTGTCCCATCTTCTTGATAACAGTGTGCAGTGGCATGTATGGTTTGCTAAACATGCTGGCTGCTATAAGTGGTGCCAAAGGCTGAGAATCATGAGATGTCTCCAAAGGTAGCATCTACTACTGGGGACATAAGTAGTTGGGGATGGAACAGCAGAGAGAAGACTGGAGTCCCAGAGGCTATTACATTTGTCCCTTTGTGATGAAAAGTGGAGAGCTGGCATGCAGTCTCTTCCACTTTCAAACTAGTAATGTACATAGCATGTAAGAAGACACCCACCAGCTCTGACTTTGATGGTGAATGACATTCTCGTGCTCACGGACTTATTTCTGGTGCACATGCAGAACCCAGCTCCAGTGCTGCCATTTTTTGTCTTGATTTTTGAGATTTTTCGCCTTGCCAGATGGTTCTGCAGAACCTTCAACATGGCTTATAACAAGCATGGTAAACCTTTCACCATTGCTTTTGCCTAGCTGGAGTGTGTCCTTCAACTATGATAATTCCTCTTGCTCAGGTGGATTGAGAGGGTGTGTGTGAGAGAGAGAGAGGGGGGGGGGCTTAAATGCAGCCAGCTCCGCAAGGTCAGCAAATATATTTGCCCGCTATTGTCAGTGTGGCCCCCTGAAGACTTCCTCCAAGGCGGGGTGGGGGGGAATAACTCTTAAGCTAAAAAGAATCCACATCCCTGACTTGCAATCTATGAATAAAAACAATAAAGTGCAGTGGTACCTTGGTTTGCATACGTCTTGGTTTGCATACGTTTTGGATTACAAACACGTCAAACCCAGAAGTACATGTCTCGGTTTGCAACCTTTCTTTGGATTACAACCCCCCTTTTTTTTGGATTAAGAACAAATTTTTTTGGAGGCCCCATTGGCGAAACAGGTTACAACCTGTTTGGGTTTACAAACTGACCTCCGGAACTGATTATGGTTGTAAACCAAGGTACCACTGTAATGGATAAAGGCAGTAGAGCCATATTGGCTATCAGGAAGCAGCATAAAATGTCAACTGCTGCTTAAATAACAATTTTTTGGAAGGGTCCATGGGTCAGGTTCAATCATGCCCCCTGCCCCCAATGAAAAACATCTGAAGCATCTTCCTAAAACTGAAAACAGCTTGTTTGCCGAACTTATCAGGAGATGAAGTTCTATAATGAACTTAGTAGGGCAAGGTTGGAGCATGGATGTGGGAGTGCACTGAGTCCGGAATAAATGCCAATGTGTACATAGCTTCATCTTTTCCCGTTTCCTCATTGCTTTGTTGTGATAGGGGTGTGTCACCCGTGTGTGTGTGTGTGTGTGTGTGTGTGTGTGTGATTTGATACTTGGCTTAAATACACATGCTTGTTTGCAGAGTGAGGGAACTTTCGGGTGGGTGTGTAGCTTTTTGGCCTTTTCTGATTGGGACAGTGGAATTCAGTCAGGTGGCATGTGCTGCAGATTGCACACCTATGCGGTGCTCACACCAACCCTCCGCAGTGGAGGGACAAGCCCAGGCGGAGGACAAGCATGCCAAGGTACACGGTGCATGTCCGAGGGGAATGGCTTGCCGTGCCTTGCCGAAGTGGCGCAAGCACAGTGAGGTGGCTGGGGAAAGAAGCCGTCAGGCGTTACATGAAAAACAAGCCTGACAATGGAGGCTTTGGTTCTGTGGAGGAAGTACAATTCTACGTCCGCCGTTGCAAAGGCCTTGGATTGCTGGATCAGGACGATACTTTGGAAGATGCCCTCGAGGACAATGAATTTGTGGAAGTTGGTAAGTAAGCGGAAGACAAGTTGCAATGTTTGCACATATTAAGGAGAAGTTCATAAAGGGAAACACTTGGCAGGAAACAATGAAAATGTTTTGATATTGTGATGGGAAGTCTCTCCAAATACCATCAATGTCCGGAGGGGACTAGCATGCATTTTAAGTGTGCAGTATTCCAGTTATTTTCACAAGGGTTGCTTAGAGTGCTGTTTCCATTTTCCATGTTGGTAGGCTGAAAGAAAACTCCACATGTATCCAGATATACTTTGGACTTAAACTGGGATGTCTTCTGCATCTCATTAACTGTAACATCCCAGACTTTGACTACAGCAAATAGAGGAAGAAAAGAAGCATTTGCTTCCATTTTGTGCTGTGTTATTCCTCCTCGTTTCCAACTCACTGCCATACGTAAATTAGTTGATAGGGTCTTTGAAGCAGTAGCTTGTGGGTCTTTTGGCTTCTGCTGTAAATAATCAGACACCCCCACTGATATGGATCATATAGTAGATTGATCACATCCAGGCCTCATTGATATGCTGCTTACATACTGGAGTTGCTGGTTGGAAATCAGAAGTGCAAAGAGACTCAGGAAGCTGCCTCACACCAAGTCGGACACTTGGCTCATCTTGCCAGGATTGTCTACACCGACCAGCAGCTACTCTTTGGAGTGTCAGGCAGTTCCCAGTCCTACTTTGAGATGCCAGGGATTAAATCTGAGACCTTTTGGCATGTAGAGCAGATGGTTTCCCAGAGTACCACTGAGCCACAGCTTCTCATGTGAGAAAATGGAATAAAGGTGTTTAGGAGAGATTCCAAATGCTTAGCAAAATACACTTCTGATTACAGGGATAGCCTGTGAAAGCATAACTACGCTGGCCACAGAATAAACAAAATGTCATTGATGGTTGTCTCTCTTTCCTTTCAGTGATACAAGGAGATGTAATGTCCCCAGACTTCATTCCATCACAGCCTGAGGGTGTTCATTTGTATCCTTGTTAAAAATGTGGTGGTGGTCTATTGTTTTTCTGAGGCCTCATAAGTCGAGGGAACTTAGTTTTCGCATGTTGTCTCTCCTATACCCGCAAATGTGGACTGAAATCTAAATGATCTTGTATTACATTATATATTTTCCTATGCTGTGCTTCAGATATAGTAAATATCGAGAACCAGAACAGGTATGGAGCAAGAGTAACTTATGAAGAACTGGTGTTTGAATTATGTCTTTCCCTGTCCTTAATTCTCCTCCCTATGTGTTAAGTTCTAAGTCTGCTATATATACTATGCTAAATGCTATGTGCCTGTACTCCTATTTAACACAATGGGATTTGCTTCTGAGAAAACATTAACAGGCTTGTGCTGCACAATAAATAGTAACGAAATAGAACTTAAAAAAAAAATCAATTCTGTAATGCAACATGCAACATAGTCACAGATTTTTGAAGTGCTGAAAAAAATTAACTGCAATAGTTCTTTTAAACACTTATATGAAAATGTGATATTCCCATTGTAGCAACACTGACTGTACAGAGACATAAATACTGTGTCCACATAGCACAACTGGTTATTTACGTTTATCCATGTCGTATTCTCTTATTCTAACGCTGTTCTTTTATACAGTATATTTATTTAGATGGGAACCATTTGACAACACAGGATTTAGTCAATTTAGGAAAGGGGCTGTATAAGATTAAGGTGAGTACTGGAAAGATTATAACTCTAAAATACCCAGGGGTGGAATTTAGATGATTTTAGACCCTGGACCTTTGCCCCACTTCCTCTTTTAGCCAGCCCTGTTGTATCTGGGGCCCCCTCTGTGTGTTTTCCTGGGTGGGGCCCTAGACCTCTGCCCAAATGTCCTACAGTGACAGCACCCCTGTAGATACTTTATTTGCATTTTAGCTCGAAATAAAAATATATATAAAGACAATTTTATTTCTAGTTAACCCCTGAAGCTGAAACTAAAGTCAGAGAATCAAGAGATGTTATTGAAAGTATTCTAAAGGAACAGAGAGGTAACCATTAATTACTTTATTTTATAAATTGGGTGTGAGCAGTTGGGAGTACTGCAATATATGTAAAAGTGATTACATATATTCAATTGCAATTTTTTTTAATTTAAAAAATGCAAGTAAAGCATTTGTTTTATCATTCTCCTTTCAGTTGTCTATGGAATTACTACAGGTTTTGGGAAGTTTGCACGAACTGTTATTCCAAACAGCAAGCTATGGTATGTCTCTTTTTTAAATTTACAAAAGAAACCTATAGAAAATGCAGCCAAACAGATTCTAACATGTTTTATTTAGTGAGGTTACTTTCCATTGGTTAAACGTTCTGTCTACAATTTTATTTGTTCTGTTTTTGCAAGAAATTTAAAACTTTGCCTGCAGTTGGAACTAATTGTATTGTGTGTTTTTCCCCTTTCTTTCTCTCTCCCTCTGAGGGAACTTCAAGTGAATTTGGTTCGGTCACATTCTGCAGGTAAGGAAGAGCAGATCTTCCAGTTGCTTTCCTCCGATTTATTCTAGGCTATACTGAGGTGGTTGTTTATCCTTGCAGGTGTTGGGAAGCCTTTGATTCCAGAGAGATCTCGTATGCTCTTAGCTCTAAGGATCAATGTCTTAGCAAAAGGATACAGTGGAATATCACTGGAAACTCTTCATCAAGTCATTGAAGCATTTAACGGTAACGTAATCTGTGCTATGCCACATTTTTGCAGGGTTCAGCTTTCAGTGCAATAGGCATAATTTTGAAAGGGGATGAAGCTCCCATCAAAAAACCAATTTTGTCTCTTTGTGCCCAAAAAATGCAGCAACTTTCCCATTGGTACCTAGAACTGTGCAAAGAGAGGTGGTGACATCCTGCACCTTGCAGTTTAACCTGCACCTGCAGCTTCTAAAGAAAGATTGATTTCAGAATATACTTTCCAATAGAAGCAAGGCCTATGCAATGTGCTGTGGACTGTCTCCTTGAAAGGGGCAGTGCCATTTGGGATACTGGTGGTCAATAGAGTGTTGTAGCTATGAAAGGCAACGGGCAAGTTTGGTTTGCATAAGGCACTCCTTCAGGTCACTAGGAGTAAAGCTCACTGCTAAATTTCAAGGGGCAGGGTGAATTATGGTATGTGTATTTGTGTAACCAAGGTCTGCTTCTCCCTCACCCTCTTGTTCTTATAGCATCCTGCCTGCCCTACATTCCTGAGCAAGGGACTGTTGGAGCCAGTGGAGACTTAGCACCTCTTTCCCATCTTGCTCTGGGACTCATAGGAGAAGGGAAGATGTGGTCTCCAAAGAGTGGATGGGCTGATGCAAAATATGTAAGAGACAATGCTCTGCTGGTTCCTTTTGGTTTGCTGAAGCATTCGTGAGAACGGTGGAAGGTGAAGAGGGGTGTTTCGTTCTGATGCTTTGCAGATTAATGATTTGTAATAAATTTAGGCTTCTTACAATGCAATCTTATAAGTAAATATAGGATCTCAGTCCTAGATTTTAATGGGGGAAAGTTATTGACCAATTATAACAGATGTGCAACAGGGAGACATATGAGGGCTTTGTGTCACAAACTGAATGTTCATAACTTATTTTTAATGTGTGTATGAGTGGCACGTGACCATCCACACACTGTCCACTGCCCCGCCTCCCACAAAGTCTTAGAGCTTTCATAGCTTGTCCACTTTTTCTTTGATGGAATGTTTCTAAGCTGTATTTTCTGCCCTTTCCCTTCAACCACTACTCCCCACTTTCAACTTACTTTCTTCCATTCTGGGCATGGGCAATGGCATTTCTGTACCTTTGTACCATTTAATTCCCACCCCCTCCCAAAGGAAGAGTGCAAGAGCAAAAATTTGATTGGGATTGCATCCAGTCTCTTGGTATTCTAAGTCTAACGTTACTGATCAGCATGTATGGAGAACTGCAAGCTGAAGAACTGGAACCAGACAGCAGTAGAAATAATCTATCCAGAATGTCTTGCTGGCTTTGTAGCATGATGGGAGTGGCAAGGTGCCCTTCTGTTGTTCAGTGACAGTGACTGAGTGCTGCTCATGATTTTCTGGTAGCATGAGCAATGTCTACCATGGTTTTTAATATAGATGTCGTAACCCATAGACAAAGCAAAGGATTTGTGTATTCTTAGCATGCAAATGCCGGAACTTTTCTGAAGCCGAAATGTTCTGCCAGCCAAGGGTCTGTTAACTTCAAATGGTTTCAAGTGATGAACATAAATGAATTCTGATATATGAATTCTGATAAATGAATTCTGATATATCAGAAATGAATTCTGATAGCAACTGTGGTAATGTTTCCTTATAAGCATGTCCCACTGATTTAACTGGGACACACTGCCAAGTGAGCATGCACAGAATTGCAGCTCAGAAGGAAACACGGGGTCATGTTTTTAATTAATTTTTATGCTGATAAGGCGATATAGGGAGAGGCTTCCTAAAATGAATATGTTGTTTCCGGTGCAAACTAGAGGAACTACATGAGCCTGAAAGGGCATGTTAAAAGAATGCAGAAGTGGGATTCCATGTATGGAACTGAAACTACTACTAATTTAAACCATTAGTTTTTTTTTAAACTATGGGTGTTGAAACATCCTTGAAGCCACTTCTTCAATTCTGTTCGGGCATCTTCCTTCTCAGTAGAGTAGTTAAAAATATTTATGGGGTAACAAAAGATGAGCCCAATAAGTTTGTTACTGATACTGTTTTACAGGTGCTGGAAGCTCATGGACTGAAACCAATTACACTGAAGCCCAAAGAGGTAATAAAATGCATAGAATCTCAGCAATAGTCCAGTAGGCGGAAGCATGTACTATGTAGCTAGACCATGTCATACGTACCCTCCAATATTCTTCTGATTAAAATTGGGATGCACATTTTTTTTGTGCCAAACGCACATGCGAGCCAGCTGGGGTTTCCCCGCCCCAGCCCCCTGTCTCCGTTACCAGCAGCAGCTCCTTCAGCGAGCCCCAAAGTGGCTCCTCCCCCTCCCCATTGCCATCCCTGTCTTTGTCTTCTCCTCCATCAGTGGTGATGGCCTGGCCTGCGCCACCAGCAGCTCCCTCTCTCTCCCACCCCATGGGCTCCAGCTCAGCCGCCTCCTTTCTCCTAAAAAATGTGGATCTTTCAGTGTCAAACTCTCGTGGGAGCCAGCTGTCTCTCAAGAGAGAGCAGCACCAAAAACGGGACATTATGGGATCTAATCAGAAACTGGGGTGGCTTCTATAATTCTGGGGTGTCCCAGTCAAATCAGGATGCTTTGACAGGTATCGTAATGGCGAAGGGAGCATTTCTAATTTGTACTGTTCGCTAGAAGGCACTTTTACGGTGAAGCGGCTTTAAGTCGGGAGAAGCTTTTTCACTCCAGTGGCCACAATTGTGGGTGAGGCCAGAGCAACGGATGTCAAGTTCATAAACTCCAAATGTCCCTATTTTCCAGGGACTGTGCCAGAATTACAAAAGCAATCCCAGCTTCTCATTTGATCCCGGAATGTCCCTATTTCCCCCCAGCCGTTGCTTGTGAGGGGAGAGAGGGGAAACGCATATGTCTTTATACAGAGAGAGTCTCTGAAAATTAATGCTTTTTGTTTCTTTGAAGGGCCTGGCTCTTATAAATGGGACGCAAATGATTACTTCTCTAGGATGTGAAGCAGTTGAAAGGGCCAGTGCAATTGCTAGACAAGCTGACATAGTGGCTGCCCTCACACTAGAAGTTTTGAAGGGCACAACAAGAGCCTTTGATACTGGTTAGTATTGCATTTTCTAAGGCTGCTAGGTCCCTTTTACAGAACATACTTAAATCTGGGGTTTTGGGTATTTGCTTTGTTGCTTCTCCCACATTTCTGTGATGATGTGATTCTGATCTTCACAGTGCCAGCAGAATTGTGACCGTAGGAACTACCAACGTCATTGCTTTTAGTGTCTGCTAACGCCCTATGGAAAACGGTTTAAGTGATCTATACTGCTTTAAAGCCTGGTCATATATACTAAGCTCCAACATCTCAATCTCCAAGTGTGGATTCTTAAGTAGCCAAAATGGTGCCATTCACACATTATAGCCAGGTACCAGTAGGCTTAGGAGAACCACAAAGTTTGTAGAACCATCCAAAACAATGTAAGCGAGAGAGACTGAGCATGCTCAGTGTCACTGAATGTTGCTGATATAGGCTGAGAGGCAAATAGAATGGAATACAGTGGTGCCCCGCAAGACGAATGCCTCGCAAGACGGAAAACCCGCTAGACAAAAGGGTTTTCCATTTTTGAGCTGCTTCGCAAGACAAATTTCCTTATGGGCTTGCTTCGCAAGACGAAAACGTCTTGCGAGTGTTCCGATTTTTTTTCACTCCCCCCCTTTTTCTAAGCCGCTAAGCCGCTAATAGCCTTTTAGCCGCTAAACCTCTAAGCCTTTAATAGCCGCTAATCCACTAAACCGCTAATAGCGCTAATCCGCTAAGCCACTAATAGGGTTGCTTCGCAAGATGAAAAAACTGCTAGACGAAGAGACTCGTGGAACGGATTATTTTCGTCTTGCGAGGCACCACTGTATACTGGAAAGGGCATGGCTGGCTAGAATCCTGGCCGGAATCACTCCACACTGTAGCATTTGCTGCAGATTTCACGTAACTATAGTCCCAGGCTTAATACACCTGTCCAAGTGTTGCTTGCGAAACTGTCCTTAATTTGAAGAGAGGGAATAAGTGTTGTGCTGTAACTCTCTATCTTTATTTTAAAACAGATATTCATGCACTGCGACCACATCGAGGGCAGATAGAGGTGGCTTTTCGATTCAGGTCACTTTTAGATTCTGATCACCATCCCTCTGAAATAGCAGGTGAATGGCCATTTTGGGTGATACATACTTGGCATATTTGCTTAGAAAAGAAGCTGGAACAATCTGATAATTTCATCTCGGTTTATTTTTAAAATGCTGTATCTAGCCCTCAAAAGTAAGTAAGAAAAAATAATTAAGTCCTGGATATAATTTGCTAAAAACCAAAGGAATGTCTTTTCTTCAGCTGGGTAATTGTTTCAGCCCCTTCCACATAGTTTTCAGCACTGGTCCAGTTACCAGAAAGGCTTTCCTTGAATTTTGTTTCCCCGTTTCTTACTAAAAAGTCCCAGATATTAAAAAAAATGAAATTGTTCATTAAATATATCCAACTGTCAGACTTCAGCCTGACAATATGCAAATCTCATTTCATTTTCTTTTTTAAATCTTGTTTTGTAAAACGTTTAAAACAAAATACACTGTAAGTGTAACATTTCACATTATCCAAGCATGTGATACTCCAGGGCAAATCTCATATTTTGACTTGGCGCTAGAGAGGTTTAGAATTAAAATAGTAACTTTGCTATGTTTTCTTCTTCTTTAAAATAATAGGTTTTCATTTTACTGTGTTGCAGAATCTCATCGATTTTGTGATAGAGTACAAGATGCATACACACTGCGTTGCTGCCCTCAGGTAAAGCTGAATGTAAACTTGGTTCTGACACGTGTAGCCAGGAACTCAGTTATCACTTCCACATGTAAAGAAAATGGTTCAAATCTGTCAGTGAGCTGAATTCTATTCTTCTTAACAAAAGTTAGAACCATGGAAGGCAAAGCTTGGAGGTCCCAGGAGCAGGACAGAAATAAAACTAGGTCTGTATTTAAAACAGTAATTTACAAAGATGCAAGATATGTGGCTAATATCTGAAATTTCTTTTAGGTTCATGGCGTTGCAAATGACACAATAGCATTTGTCAAGGACATAATCACCACAGAACTCAACAGTGCAACAGACAATCCTGTATCTTTTTTGCATAATTCTGCTGCCTGAGTCAAGTGTATGTTTCAAACCGTTCCACATGGACCTGTGGCTTTCATTGTTTCTGTAGGAGCTGTCAGGCAAAAGTGATCCTACATACTTGTGCATATAGGTTGTAAGTTTTAAAGCGTATCGTTCTTAACTTACCTGAGGCCTATCATCTTTAAAGCCCTAACCTAAACAGCTTAGGACAAACAAAATAAAAAAAATCCTTCCACTAGCACCTTTAGAGACCAACTAAGTTTTTTATTGGTATGAGCTTTCGTATGCATGACACTTCTTCAGATACATAGGCTACCTACCTGTAGCTTAGGACAAGGATACCTTAAGGACCATCTCTTCCCATGTGAGCCTATTTGCTCATTATGATCTACTGAGAGGTCTTCTCTATAACTTATTAGTATTGGAGTGCGATTGGCAGGAATGTGAGAGAATGTGCGGCCACACTTAGCCTTTGGAACTCGCTGCCTCAAGAAGCTTATATCAACTCCCTCTCTGGTCTTCCACTGTCCCATATGAACACCTTGTAGTTTGGTGGTCCAGATGAAAAATAAAGTATTTTGTTGACCCTCTGGAAATATATATATTCCTTATCATACTTTATTGGTTTAAAAACATCGTTTAAACATGTGCCTTTTTTGTAATGGAAAAGTAGAATAGAAATAATTCTAACAAATTCAATAATAAATGAATAACTTGGGCTTTGCTATGGCCAACCTCACTACTGCTGAAGCCTTAATGTGTTCCTTAAGATGGTTTTTGCTGAGAGGAAGGAGACAATTTCTGGAGGAAATTTCCATGGTGAATACCCTGCCAAGGTAGTTAACAACATTCCCCCCCTTTTTTTTTTTACTTTTTACAATTTAGGGCTTTAAAAACCATCACTAAAAACCAATATATATCTTTCAGGCTCTGGACTATCTTGCAATTGGGGTCCATGAACTTGCTGCGATTAGCGAAAGGAGGATCGAACGGCTCTGCAACCCATCCCTCAGTGAGTTGCCGCCATTTTTAGTCACAGAAGGAGGTCTGAACTCTGGATTCATGATTGCACACTGCACAGCAGCATCCTTGGGTGAGTACAAAATGGCTGAAGGGGCTGCCAGAGGGATTGAAAACACGGACCTCTCAATATCCCAGAGTTAATCTGCTGCTCTGACCAGTCTTCTTGCATTTCCCTCTCAGGTATTTGAGTCTTGGGCTATGTACACATGACCATTACACTTGGGGTGTGTCTCCTAATTCCTAAATACAGCATGAATCCAATTGCTGGAATAGCTAGGCCATTTCTAGAATGTCAAGGCATTTAAATAAATCACATGCAACCAGTACATTACAAGAAACTACAGGATAGCTCTAGATATTCCCTCATGTCCTGAGTAGGCAGATTCAAAATTTAGTGGAGGGAGCACACTGCAGCCAGAGTTAACAGTAATGTGTACATGGCCCAAGTCTCTGGTTTAAATCTCTTCTCTGCCCATTTATTCTCTAATTCATGGTCTTGGCCTCTCTCCCATTGGCAGCACAAGGATACCTTGCAGGGCTGCTGTCAGCATTACTGTGATAAACATTGCTGAGATAATGTATAGGAAGCTTTGAACATGTAAAAAGAACCCTGTTAGGTCAGACCCAGAAGCTGACCTGATCCAGGCAGATGCTTATGGGAAGCACAAATACAGGGCTTGTGTTGGTGTTCCTTCCATGCTGTCTTTCTCCTTGGCAGTGTGAGCGCTTTTGGAGTGTCCTCTACATTGGGGGGGAAAGAAGGTTTATGGATGCTATATATTGATATTACGCTGCTGATCTGCACAGAGTACTGTTACAAAAGCGTTTCAGGGATCCTCGTTTCCCTCACTGACGGCTGCTCAAAGTGGGGCATTGTTTACATCTGGGGTAGTCAACCTTTTTATACCTACCGCCCACTAATGCATCTTTCTTGATGGTAAAATTTCCTTACCGCCCACCAGTGCTCGATGGAAGGAGGATTCAGCTTGTGCCGTAGAACCCCCTACCGCCCACCTAGAATCTTGAAACGCCCACTAGTGGGCGGTAGGGACCAGATTGACAACCCACGGTTTACATGGTGGCTTGCCTCAGAGGCTACCATTTATTCAAACTGGACTTTTGCAGTTTCCGAGAACAAAGCCTTGTGCCACCCGTCTTCTGTGGATACTCTTTCAACCAGTGCCGCTACGGAGGACCACGTGTCCATGGGAGGATGGGCTGCGAGAAAAGCACTCAAAGTCATTGAGCACGTTGAACAAGGTAAAGTCATAGGCACAACTGGATATTAACTGTGGTCACATCTATGCTGCACACAGAAAGCATAGAGCTTCCCTCAAAGAATCCTGGGAACTGTGGTTTGTTAAGGGTGCTGGGAATTGTAGCTCTGTGGCAGATAAACTACAGTTCCCAGGATTGTTTGGGAGAAGCCATGTGCTTTAAATATGGTTTAAATGTATAGTGTGGATGTGACCAGTGTTTCATACTGTGTGTAAGCTTCATGGAAATCGATGGGAATTGCTTGCATTTTAAAAATACATTTGACTGGATTTCACACTTATACATAAATATATATATATTGCAGTTTATAAAAAAACACTGTAGAAATGAGATGAAGATGATAATAAGTAGGAACAAATATAAATTATAAATAACAAATAATTTCAGAAAATATTACAGAGGAACTGCTGTGGATTGTCAATAACAAGACATAATACTAAGAATTGCCTGCATTCTTTCATGCCAAAGTGTTTAGGGTCAGAATGGCAAGAGACTTAATGCAGACCCCAAAACTATTTAAGAGATCAGGAAAGGCACTGCAATACAAGAGAGTGGAGCAGCCTCCCTCGGTTGGCTTCTTGAGGGAAAGATAGATGAACGCAGAAATTGGTGTCAGTGCTGCTACATGTATTTTTAAGTGTGGGGCTCTAGTGGGTTTGGGGCATTTGGACTTCAACTCAGGCAACACAGTTTCTTAGACTGACACTGTAAGAAGTGATCCTGGTTCACTGTGCTTCATTGCATAGATCAGTGGTTTCAATCAGTGTGTTGTGGCACCCTAGGGTGCCGTGGGCAACACGGGCCTCTGTCCCTCTTTCCTTCCCTCCTTCCTTTGATGCTCTCTTGCATCTCTGTCTCCCAAAGGCTTGCCCAGCTCTCTGTTGCAGGAGCCCTGGCTACAAGCTCCGCAGGTGAATGGTGCCTCTGGGGCTGGCCAGGTTGCCAGGAGCTGCGGCGGCCTCAAAGTAAGCAAGCAAGCAGGCAGGCAAGCGAGGGAGCCCAGCCAGCCAATCCACCAGCCCTTGCTGTTGGGAATGGACAGACGAGTCCTAGGTCCCTGTGGCAGTAAGGCAAACTAATCTGACTTCTGAACTTAGGAAATCCAAGCCACAGGGAGAAGTTAATTCTTCCGCCTTTGATGCAGAACCTCACCTCCACCTTGGCATCACAATTCCTCTTTCCAAGGCTTTGAGTCCTGACTCAGTAAAACTGTTCTAGAATCTTTGCATGCTTTTCATGTCATGCTTATGGGTTTTATGTGTGTATAATTCATTCAAATGTGCATATATATCTGCACAGAGTGCCACAATATTAACACACTCCATAGGAAAGTAGATTTAAGTTTCTTTAGTCTTTTACTTGCATCTAGATTCATAGAACCATTTCAAATATAGGATTCTGCATTTCATATATCCAGTCAACCCATAGTAACAATGTGCGCATTTGATGGTGAGCACTAGTCCTAAGATCTCATCCTCATCTGTTTACATCGAATGTTTTAAAAATGACCAGAATTTGCCATGGTGTTTTATGTTGTTTTTGTTTACTAGTATTGGCTGTAGAACTCCTTGCAGCATGCCAGGGCATTGAGTTTCTACGCCCCCTGAGAACTACGACCCCATTGGAAAAAGTCTATGACCTTGTGCGCTCTGTTGTCAGGTATGTCAAACAAACACTTGCCCAGAGACGGTAACTTCTGAGAACATTGGCCAAACATTAACCACTTACCACCACTACTAGCAGATTTAGAAGTTGTTCAATTTGTCTCCTTTCAGGCCTTGGATGAAAGATCGCTTCATGGCCCCAGACATTGAGGCAGCTCACAGACTGCTTGTGGATCAGAAGGCAAGTGTTGATATTGGCAGCTAATGGAGTCTGATGAGGAGACTCCATGATTTTTAAAAGTTCCTCTGTGTGTTTAGCTACTTGCTGCATAATATGTGCCCTCATGCTTATGATTTATTCCAACATTCTATGAGGAAGGAAAACAATCTTGTACCAAGAAGACTTAATTTGCTATCTAGGAAAACAGGTTGGAGGAAACCATATATTTGACCCTTGTTCAGCACCACAAGTCTACCACCAAACATTTGAGTGATTGGGGTTAGAGAAGTAAATCATGCTTATCATAAAGTGAAAGACGGATTGTAGCTAGGCAAGCGAACCATGTTTATTTATTCCAGATATTTCTTTCCCACTATTCAAAGCAGCTCACAATCAAAGAAATTGAAAGCATACAATACAATAAATAATTAGCAGAACAATAAAGCCAAATATTAAGACCAGAGCCAGGTCAAATTAAAACAGCATCTAAAAAGCCTGGAAGAATAAAAGGTCTTCACCTGGGAACAAAAATAACAAAGCTTGGATTCAGGTGATTGGGGAGAATCTTCCTAAGACAGGGCAGAGGTGATTAAAAAGGACCAATCAAAGGTCACCCCCAATCTCACTGATGATGGCAAAGGGACTCAAAGAAGGACCTCTTAGGAAGTTTAACATCTGGGCAGGTTCATGTGGGAGCAAAGAGCCCTAAGACACAAAGGGCTTTAGAGGTCAAAGCCAACACTTCAAATTGTGCTTCTTAGTGGACTAGAAGCCTGGACAGTTGTGTTACAAATGACAAGTCATATTCTGTATGTCTGGCCATAGACTACATGGAATCCACAGCTGAATTAACATGTATGTCTGCAGGAGGCTTGAGCTTCTGACAGGAAGTTCATAATAAAGAAATGAGAATCTTGTTTTTGATCATTCTGTGTTAAGTGTGTTTTATTGTTCAAAAAGAACATGTTGCACGTGCTCAATCTGGCTAGTATACATATTACAAAGCCATCCCTCAGCATATCTGAGTCCTTGACAGTCTTCTAAGGCCAGGCACAGCCTCTGGATATATTTTTCTCAAGTATTAGTTCCAGCATGAGAAGGGGGTGGGTGGAAATGATAGCAGCCTCCTGTGCTGTGTTTGGTATTTGTTTGCTAAAGTGAGCCCACCATAAAATGCAGCTCCCTCTTCCCCTCCCTCCCCTATAGAGCTGGTCTTGTGTGTCCTTGTAGAGAGTGATGGAATGGAGTACGGAGGCAATGTACATTGGACACACATCAGTCCTCCTCAGAAACCACCATCTGGGCATACCCACAGGGCCTACTTTGTCCAGATGTTTGCACTGTACATTTCCACTGAAAGTAGGTTTTTTTGCTAACTTGCACCAATGGTTTTTAAGTATATGATTAGGATCATGTTTGAGAAATGTTATCTGCCAATCTTTTGCTTCTGACACTACTTTCTCTCTTCCTACCTGTAGGTTTGGGAAGTAGCTGAACCATACATTGAAAAATACAGAAGGGAGCACCTCCCTGAGTCCAGGCCAATCTCCCCTACTGCCTTTTCATTAGCAGCAAGTGAAAACGCCTCACGCTGTCGCCACCAACATCATCATAGCGACTCAGAAGAATTTGATTAAGAGTAAATGCTATCAGAAACGAACCCCAGTACTTCAGCTGATAGCAAAATCTGTGTGTTTTTAATAACTCCCGTATTCTGTACTTTATGCCAAAGGCCAAAAAATAAAAAGATTCCAAAGCCGAAAATATTCATGGGCATTGAGAAAGTGCCGTATCAGTTTGAATGATTTCACAATGGCTGAACTTTGTACAAAAACAAGGTGAATGTTAAATTTATCTGTAGCAAATGGGTGGATGCGACAAAACTTGTGCAGATGTGACTCATTTTGTGAGTTAAGTTAACCACACTAACATCAAACTATAATTTAGCCAACTAAAATTAGCTAGCTTTTTTTTTTAATTTATAAGAACAATAAATCTAATGTTGCAATCTTTACAGAGACTCCTCCTCTCCTTATTGCACTTATATCTCACCTTTTTCTCCAAGGGGCACAAGGTGGGATACATGGTTTCTCCCCACAGTTAATCCCCATAACAAGTCTGTGAGGCAAGTTAGGCTGGGAGTCAGTGACTGGCCCAAGGTCACCCAGTGAACTTCATAGCCAAGTAAGGATTTAAACCCTGGCCTTCCAGAACCTAGTCGGAGACGGATGACTATACCATACCATCTTTGGTCTCTTACAAAAAAATTTAAAAAGCCAATGTGCTGATTCCTGGGCCATATAAATCTTGCTTTGTGAAGTCATCTCTATAAACGACATATCTTGTTGTGGAGGGGAGGTTGTTACTCAAAGGAAACACATGTTCACAAACCACCTTGGGTAGATGGAAGTAGCTGGGTAGTTATTCAAGTCCAACCCACTGCATAAATGTTATCTGTGAACTCCCTGCAGTCATTGGGGCCTGCTTGTGGGCTTCCCAAAGGCACCTACCTGACCACTGTGAGAAGAGGACACTGGACTAGATGCAGCAGAACTCTTCTCATGTTCTTAACTCTGGTTGTGAAAAATTATGAGGTGTGTGTAGGCACATTGCAATGCAGAGCTTTGATTTCTTTATACAAGAGGACCTTCATTAATGGAAAAAACCCAGAGTTAATGGTTTGGATACATGTAGGTTTATTTTCTAGCGGACCATGAAACTACCAAGCAGATGAACATGGCCTAGTGTTCCTCATGCGAATACAAAGGAAGAACTAAAATAAAAACCAGTGAATTTCTTGAGCTTTGACCGGTAAGGAAGTATGATCTTAAAGATGTGAGACCCTGCTGATTATCATCCTGTGTTTACTTCAGAGAGTCTGGCAACGGCTGTATTTCTTCCTTCTGGAATTCCTCAGTAGCCCAGAACACTGTCGTTTTTATAAACAACTTTTCCTTTAACAATTACGTATTCGATCAGTTCTTGATGGCCGCCAAACTGGTAAATCAAGTGTTCCCATCTAAAGATTTTTAAAAGGTTACAGTCATATTTTAGAAAAAAACCAACAATCTCTCATGTGCATAGGACTAAAATAGAAAGCATGATAGATTATTCTGCCTGCATTGTTTATTTACTTTGAACATGCAGCTTGTGTCAAACAAGCCTCCTTGCCCATTTGTCCCTAGGTGCACAATAGGGATCTTTGTTGTTTCATATAACAGAGCTATATGCTATTATCCATTAAACTTGATAACTTAAAACTGACATGCAGTAGTATCTCTTATAGCAGGAGTAGGGAACTGGATCTAGCTAGTGGGATGGATCCTTAGTTCCTCACGCCCCATAGGCAAACTTTGACAGGTGGGTGGGACTGCTCACTAGACAATCACCAGGAAGCATAATGACATCAGGTGATTGACACTTGCAGAAGTTCAAGGGAGCTCAGTCACTGTAACTGTTGATTGGCAGTTACAGGAAGCCCCTTTGAAGTCAGTTTGGGTTCCAACTACTTCCTCCAAACAAAGCAATTTTACCTCTGCAGTGGAAGAAATTCTGTATTTGGAGGAAGCAGTTTGAATCAAAACAGTTTATTCTAAATTGAGATAGTAAGTCCGTCAGCTACACTATAGAGTTCTCCACAAGCGTTACATGGCAGTGATCATCAGTACTAACAGGGAGCCAAGCTTGCAGAAAGAATAATTGGGAGCTCACATTAAGCTTCTGGTGGTTCTTTTGTAACTGCCCCATACATAACCTCACCTTCGACATCAGGAATGTGGCAGGAGGACTGTTTTAAAGCATATAGTTTTAACATAACATGTTGAGTTTTGAAAAGACATTGTGAATGTTTGTAGTCATTTATTTATATGCTGCTTTTTGGGGGCACAGCCCACTCAAGGTGGCTCTTGGTATATAAAAAAGCACAATAAACACAAATAAATATAAAATTGACAAGCATATCAACATTAAAATATACTTGGAAAATATAGATCCGTTTAAATAAATAACAAAAACTGATGGTATGTTTAGTTCACAACAATATATGATATGAAATTTGGGCTCTGGCACGGTGCCAGAAAATTATTTCCTGAACAATTCAATGTTTATTTTTAAAGAACAACTTTCAACTGACATGGCTGTAAGACAGACTGAAAAAAGTCTCAACTGGGGGTTAAAAAGCATATAAAAGTATGACTTTTTTTAAAGGATTAAGGTTTCCCTTTATGTCTGGTCAATATGTTCTGTATTGGGAGAAGACTCAAATACTGCACTTGGATTGAGTAATTATTGCTCATCATAATGCATTTAATTTATTCCGGATGTTAGATTTTCATTCCAACTTATGCAGAGCATTAGGCCTTTAAGAGCTATCTGCATCCTCACCTTGGTGAATTGATGATAATGAGGTCTCCTTGCTTGCCAGTTTCTATGGAGCCATGCATGTGCGATTTCCCAAGAGCATAAGCTGCATTGATGGTGGCAGCAGCTAAAGCCTCTTTCATGGACATCTTCATATTTACACAGGCCAGGTGCATAACCATGAGCTAGTAAGAGAGAGGTAGTTAAGCTTGAAGTTACACATAGGTGCACAGAAACCAACAGTCTGACAGCCATTGCCATGCCATCTGAAACCCTGAGTTCACTGTGACAGGTAAAATTAATTTAACTGTAACACTCTTCAGCTGTTCTAACTGCAGGTGGGGCTGTGGAAACAAACTCACTAGCGCCCTGTTGCCTTCTGTGATCTGGAGATCAAACTCCATGGACTTTTGAGAATCCTGATTCCCCCAAGGTTTTAAAAATGAGTGGGGAGACTCCACAAGCACAGAAGACCTCTGCTGCAGACAGCTGCCCTCTACAAGTTGACAAAAGAATGGAAAGGTGATGCATATGTCTGTGTGGAATGAGTATGCTTGTTTATGCTGCCCATAGCTCATGCCTGAATAGGGCTCATGTCTGCAAGAAAGACAGGGCTTATCTGTGCTGAAAGCCAATCTCCTGCTTGATAACCATCTGCTCCAAGCAAAAGCTGCTTTTCAATGGCTAGAGTTCATGTGTGAATTCAATAGTGTGTGTATTTAAATTCACGTGGTCTACTCAACTGTCCTGCTAGTACAGAAAATTACCGTATTTTTCGCTCTATAACACGCACCCGACCATAACACGCACGTAGTTTTTAGAGGAGGCAAATCCGTAGGCATGCCACCCATAGGCATTCCCTCCATAACACGCACAGACATTTCCCCTTACTTTCTAGGAGGAAAAAAGTGAGTGTTATGGTGCAAAAAATACGGTAAATGAGATTCCCAAGGAATCAAGGCAATAATCAATACTCCAAGCCTGATGCTCAAACTGATAGAAAATTAACATTAATTTTGCATCTGCTCTAAAGAAACATCTTACCATGGAACAGCAATAAGCATTTGGGTTAAAATCACTGCCAAGAGCGACAATCACTCCTTCTTTTAACATTTTTCTAGCTTGAGGCTGCTTTAATCTGCAAAGTAAAAAAAACCCAATGGTTACTACCATTTGAATTGCAATGTAAAATGAAGCTTCAGTGTAAAACCACTTCAGCAATATTATAGGATTCTTTCAGAATTCAGGAGAGGAAGATATGAAAAGAGAGAGAGGAGACTCTAGGTTTCTCCATTGGCTCTGTTAAGAGACCAGCTCCATCAGGCTTTCAACTAAATTGTCACTTATAAGCAGCTATTCCATCAGGCTCTACTAAAAGACCGGCAACTTTTTGCATCCTTGGAGGATCACTCTTAACAGCAGTTGTTCACTGGATGCATTCTTTCAAAAGATAATACATATTTTCCCAAAGGCATAGCAAATGACAGTAAAATACAGCCTAGCAATGTATATTAGAACTATGATTACCTCAGTATATAGGCAGTGGTTGGTAACAGGACAGCTGCACACTTTGCCTGGGCCATTGCAGCGATACCTTCATCGCTGATTTCTTCTAGATGACTGACAGCCTGAGCTCCTAGCTCAGCTCCAAGCTAAACAGATGCCAAGGCAAGGTTTGAATTAAAAGTCAGTCACAAAAGAACCTCCCTTATCCATAAGGCTGCACACACAATAACCTGTTTATATAGCACAAAAATGCAGTTCTCCTCAACCCAGAATCATTTATGCTCAGCTTCAACTTGCTGCTTTCAATCTAGATTGAAGTGGGGCTTAATGCAGCGGTGTAACCAGAGCCCTGCTACTCACACCAGTCAGAATGGAAAGGAGGGTTGGGGGGAAATCTATTTGCTGCACCAGCCCGGGCGGCAAAGAAGCTTGGATCATGCCCTGTACCATCATGTGACAGCAGCAGGCCTGGCTCAGGATCCAGCAGATCCTGTGCTGGCTCAGCACAGACCCTTCATTGCCCTGAAACACCCCATTTCGGGGGTTACCACTGGTTACCGCCAGTAGCAGCTTCCACCTGCCTGGGCAGGAGCTTTGAGGCATTTATAAATGCTACAGCTCCCCTCCCAGTGGGAGCAGGTAGGACTAGGAAGAGGGACAACTATGACACTTCCAAATCCCCTCCAGTATCGGGTTTGTTCATCCTGTCTTGACAGAGTGGCTGGGGCAACCCAGTAAGGTGGACCAGGTACAAATAGCAAAATCATAATAAATATTAATAATAAAGAAAAATACTATAGAAATATTAGCAGTTATAAATGGTGAAACAAATGTACCCTATGAAAGATATTAAAGACACAAACATTAACTATTAAAATGTGCATCTAGCAATGTTATCACTAATGAAAGAGTTCGTCAGATGCTCCTCTTTTTATTTTACATCACAAGGAAAAGATAAGCAAAGTCAATGTTTGAATGGATGTAAAAAGCAAAGGTCAGAAAGTCCATCTCGCTAACTCCATCAACCTCACATTTTCTTTTAACTTACTGCAGAAATAAAGAACTGTGCCGTGGTGCTTCCAATACGCTAAGCCCAAATCAGAATTCGTGTAAAATTTTTCCTTGGCTGTGAGTGCTGGAAGACCTGTTCCCTGCCTTGCAGGTCTTTTTCCGCCTGGCCTGAGTGGGCACGGCCCTGACTGACTCCAGCTACAAAAGCTGAGACTGCCAAACAGATTATTGGGGTGGATTGTTGTTGGGTTTTGGGAGTTGTTGCTGTTGGGTGAGGGATTTTTGTATCTTTATTTTAAATTTTGTTGTGATTTGTGTGGTAATTATTCAGTTTGGTTGTGTGTGTTTTTAACGTTTTCTTTATTGTGTATTAATATTTTGGTTATGTTGTGGTATGTATTTTTCATGTTATAAGCTGCCTAGGGCATAGTCCGAGCTGTGAAAAGGTGACATACAAATAAAATTATGTAATATATCAAAATAAGTACCTCAGCGCTTTTCATTGGATGCAGTTCATCCCCATGGAAGTTGATCTGTAACCCTAAATCTTTCCCAGCCTGAAGAATTCTTCGGGTCGAAGGCAGATCAAAGACTCCCTTCTCACAGAAAACATCTATATTGTCAATATGAATTTCACCATTAAGCTCCAGTTGCTTCAGTTTAGGAAGGTGGATGCTAACAATGTCATCTGTGGCTTCAATGGCACTTTTCCCCCTATTCAACAGACAATGCAACAAAAAACAGAAGATTAAGTTTTCATGTGGCCTGCAAAAGTTTTGGGGTGGTCTCACTGTTTCACAACCAGTGCATATCCCATATAAAAATCCTTTAAATTTTTATATCACAAATGTTCTCATTTTTTGGTCCTGCTTTTGTTGCGCTGTAGCCCCTCTGGATAGCAATAACGTGGGAAACCATTGAAGCACAAACTAAAGCAGAATAAACCCACGACTAATGCACAATTATTATGCTAAGAATATGATGCAGGGTACACCCACATAAAACACCAATCTGGAGGGGGAGCAGACACTGGCCCTTTGTGAATAACTTAGTTGTTTAAAGGGCCATCCCTCTGGCCAGAAATTTGGGACTACTTTCTGGTGGACTTCCAACATGGCTGGGCTTGTGAGCTACCCTGGGAGGCATTTGGTTCCTCACATTCAGCAGAAGCTGCCCCTGAGGGTCCAGGCTTTGACTCCACGGGCCCTGATGCTATGGAAGGTTGTTCCACAGGTTCCTGCCTGCCAGATTCTACATCAGAGATCTCACAATCTCCAGCAGCAGGCTGAGAGCCCTGAACCTGGTCTGGCCCCTCAGCAGAAAGCACCACAGGCTCTGTGTCCTGGTCACTGCCGGGCTCCAGGGTCATGACAAGAGCCAATGTACTTGTATATCTGCTTCCTTCTCTTGTGTGTGTATGAGAGCTCTGCGACTTCCCCAACTGTGAGAAATAGCTGGACTGGGCCAAGGATTTATTCCCCCCTTAACCAATATGTTTCTCTTTTAAGTCAAATTATTCAAGATTCCCTTTCTATGTTCCGGCTGATTTTGAAAGAGGTTAGGGTAACACTGCAAACGCAAGTGGTGCCTTAAACTTCCTCTCGCTGTGTTCTCCTCCATCACATCTGAATTAAATAATAATAATTATTCTCCCTCAGATGCTTTACAGGAACTGTCAGGCACATCTCAGGCTTTCCACTCTCCCTCAGTCTTCATTATGCTTGAATACTCTCTTGGGGCACTTCCACACACCACTCTAATAGTAGATGGCAAACAAAAACACTGCAAGAATTAGGTATGTTCTGTTTTGCAGAAGAACTGTTCAATGTGTGGCCCAATTAATCTTCAATTGTGTTCTAGCACAGTGCTTAAAATGACAAGAGAGAATAGGTACATTACTTAGGAACAGAATGAGCTCCGCAATAAGTAGAGGAAATGCCTATGTCCAACTCCCGCCGAGCCCGTTCAATCACTCTCAGCATCTTAACTTCCGTTTCCAGGTTTAACCCATATCCACTTTTGCATTCAACCAAAGTGGAGCCAGCTCTGAGCATGCGTAGCAGCCGGTGCCTGAAGCTGCTGAAGAGCTCATCTTCTAAGGCATTCCGGGTGTGCTCCACAGTGAAATGTATCCCTCCTCCTGCTTGATGAATATCCATATAGGAAGCTCCTGCCAACTTTAAAACAAAGTTATCTGTTAAACGTGCGTTATTGGGCAAACTATACCCCTCATGCAATGAAATCCCAGAAGTCCAATGGCTCTCCAAAAGTGCCCTGGTAGGGGAAGGATCACAGCTCAGTGGCAGAACAGTTGCTTTGAATGCAGAAGTTTCCAGGTTGAATTCCTAGCATCTCCCGGTAGAGACAGCCCTTTCTGAAACCATGGAGAAACAATGAGGGTCACATTAGACACTACTGAGCTAAATGAGCCAATGATCTGGTTCTGCGTAAGGCAGATTCCTTCCTATGTTCTTATTAGAGATCAATTTGCATCCGAGAAGGGGCTGGAATGAAGATATTTGTGCCTTTTACAGAAGAAGAGAAATAATAATAATAATAATAATAATAATAATAATAATAATAATAATAATAAATTATTTATACCCCGCCCATCTGGCTGAGTTTCCCCAGCCACTCTGGGCAGCTCCCAATTGAGTGTTAAAAACAATACAGTATTAAATATTAAAAACTTCCCTAAACAGGGCTGCCTTCAAATAGGATAGTTGCTTATTTCCTTGACATCTGATGGGAGGACTTTCCATAGGACGGGCGCCACTACCGAAAAGGCCCTCTGTCTGGTTCCCTGTAACCTCACTTCTCGCAATGAGGGTACCGCCAGAAGGCCCTCGGCGCTGGATCTCAGTGTCTGGCTGAACGATGGGGGTGGAAATGCTCCTTCAGGTATACAGGACCGTGGCCATTTAGGGCTTTAAAGGTCAGAGCCAACAGTTTATGGAAACTTTAATCTACAGTAAAAGAAGGTAGGCGCAGGTAAAAGAAATCCTTTGCAATTACAGTATGTAAGTTTACCTTCATCGCAAACTCATGGACTCTGTCACCAGCCCATACAGGATGTGTGTGTGCATCTACCAGACCTGTTTTTTTTAAAAAAAAAACAAAACAAAAACAAACACAGCAAACTGCACCATCTCAGACATATCCACTAGGAAACAAAATCAGGAAACATTAGCAGTTAATAATTTTATCTATGTGCCCTTGGAGAAACATTATCAAAAAGCATGATCCTTCAGTATATAAAATGCTATTATGAGCCAGTGTGGCATAGTGGTTAGAGCACTGGATTGGGTCCTGGGAGACCAGGGTTCAAATTCCCTGTCAGACATAAAGCTCACTGGGTCGTTCACCAGCCCTCTGGCTAACATACATCACAGGGTTGTTGTGATGATGAAAAGAAGAAGAAGAAGGGGAGAACCACGTGTGCCACTTTCTGTTTTGCTGGCTGCTTCATCGTATTGGGCTGGCTACCAAGAGAAACCTAGACCTAGACAAGATGAAACCTGAAATCCGATTCAGCAGGACTCTTCACATACTCTTTCTCTCGAGATTTCCTGGGATTTTGACTGGAATGCTTCCAGATGGGAGCTTGGTCTTTTATTTTATGTCATTGACCCTGTGCCTTCAAAAGCTGCCTGAAATACAAACATTGAGCAACAGACATTTTCTCCACCCCTCACTTTCCAAAAGGGAAAACGAAAAAAGGGAAAAAAAAGCACCGGATGCTTAATTTCTGCAAGCCGTACTGCTGTTGACACGCACCAAAGCAGGATCAGGATCTGCTAAACTGCACCTTTCCTGCAAGAAACCCAGCAAAGCGTACGAAGCCCCTTCCCCTTTATCTTCACATCCAGCCTGTGAGGTAGGTTAGGCTGGGAGAGACTGCGAGGCAGCAACTGAAGGTCATCCTGAAAGATTTGTGGCTGTAATTGCAAAAAGCAGCCCAAAACTTAATAATTGTTTGAGGGAAGGGAGATGTTCCCCTAAAAATCTCCATAAATTTGACACCCCCCCAAGCTCACTTTTCACTTTGGGGAATACGGCAACCCTATGTTAGGCACTAACTTGCACAGACTTTTTTTGATAAGATATGGTGACTGACAACCTTATTTCTAAACTGAGCTTTGCTTAAACTTCAGTGGCTAGTTGTACTGATTCAGTATACCCATTACTAGCAAATTATGTGGGGCTGTCCCATTGTCCATGCTAGATCAAACAGCACTTTGGAAAGCAGTAGGGTCATAGACTTAAGTCTCTCAAAATCCAGGCTAATGGCTGTGTACACACCATATGTTTAAAGCACACCCCTCCCACAAAGAATCATGGGAAGTGTAGTTTACCACACACAGAGCTATAGCACACAGTCAATACTTATTTTCTTCAGACACTCCCCAGCTCCTTGTCCCCACTTGTGTGCTAAGGTAGCCCAGAGGGGGAGCCATCACATTTTATTCCAAAGGAAAATAATTCAGATGTTAGACTAACTGAAGCTGACAATCTTTGCCTATGTAAATATTGCATCTTTCTGCTTGGTGTGTTGAACTCTGAAATATTAGACACTAACCTGGTAAGACGCATTTTCCTGAACAATCAATGACTTTTTCAAAAGATGCTCCTGAAAATTGCTTGCGAATGGCTCTTGAGTCGCCCGCAGCCTTTATACAACCGTCTCTGAAAATAAACCGACCAAAAGGCTTACCATTAATTTCAAAGCAGGTGATACAGAATTACTTTTTATACCCCGATCTAAAACTTCTTTTCTGAAGCAAATGTACTTAAAACTTAAACCAATGTCTTCTTTAGTAAGTTATTTAGCTAGCATCATTGTTGGATTCTTCAGTGTAGACAGGAAATTAAAATTCATTAACTGTCACAAAGTAACTAACAACTTAGTTCAGGGGTCAACAACCTTTTTCAGCCATGTGGTGGGCCGGACTATATTTTGAAAAAAAATATGAATGAATTCCTATGCCCCACAAATAACCCAGTGATGCATTTAAAATAAAAGGACACATTCTACTCATATAAAAACATGCTGATTCCCGGACTGTCCATGGACCAGATTGAGAAGGTGATTGGGCCACCAAGCCTTAGGTTGCCTACCCCTGACTTAGTTCATTGGCTATAAGAAAGTTAATCTTTTTTTTATTTCAAGAGTATACGTTTTGGTCAGCTGGTGACTGTCAGAAGAGAGACAGAAAATAATTTTGTTTTATTTTTTCTGTAAAAACTTCATTTATTTTCCTGTCGTTAGAGAAGGTCAGTACAAAAACAAACTAACAGGAACCTTCCCATTGGAGAGAGATTCTGCTGGAGCGACTCCCCTCGCCCCCAGCAAGCAACACCCCCCCCCCTTCCCGGGAGATTCACTTACTTGCCAATCACCACGCTGCCGTTTTCCAGCACGGCCAGATGTTGCATGCCAGCTTCCAGGAGGTATTTCTCACCTTTGGTGCAGACAAGCACCAGCTGTTGGGCGCCTTCAAGAAGGAGCTTATACTCACCAGCCATGTTGCTCTTTCCAGACAGATACGAAAGAGCTTGGGAAGTCTGGGACTGGCCCAGACAGCGTCAACAAGGCAGGGAGAACGCTCACGAGTTTCCCAGGGCAAGGTCTTTCTCTTTGCTCCTGGAATCGTCATCATTTCTCTTAGTTGGCAGTTTTCACCCAAAACAAGCAAACACACGTGGGGGGTGGGGGTGGGCTTGGACTGTACAGAATTCAAAATGAGTTGGTGCTGTTCTGAGGTGGTTATACAGAATGGACCCCTAGCTATTTCAATTGTAGGTAGGGGAATCTCATTTTTAATGCTCCCCAATAGTCCAAATGATGCTTTGGACTCCCATCAACTGCAGCCAGAATGGCAAATGACAAAGGATGATGCAAATATAAAAAACATCCCAGTGGCGGCCGGGCATCAGCAATAAGGCTTAGCTGGTGGGTCACATGTCAAGCTGTGAAGCGCGATTGATTGCAATCGGAAAAGCCTGAGATGAATTTGCATCGGGCAGTAAAACTAGGCTTGCCTTACGTCAGGGAAGAGTTTAAAATCTCTAATTTTGGGCTAGGTTTTTTGGGCAGTGTGAGAGTAGACGGTAATTACTTTCCCGTACAGTAACATTCTGCACATGCTCAGAGGCACTTTTCATTATGTCCTGTTTTAGATGTAGCATCTAAAGCAGACCCTGGGGACTGAGCTTTGGCTCCCGTTAAGCCTTCATAAGATAAACAATTTTGGTGGATACCTTAAAAAACAAAGCTCAACCATTTTGAGGGTGTCAGGAAATATGGCAACCCTAAGCAAAACGGCAATGCTATGCATGTTCGGGTGGAAGGAAGGAAGGAGGCAAATGTGGAACTCTTCACTCAAACATGTGCGCAGGGTCGGTGCGTTGGAGGAGGAGGCCAGCTCCGCTTCCATCCCAGCGGTGTTTGGCATGGCGCGAAGAAAAGTCTCGGCAAGCTCCTTGCAAGCTGCCAAGGCGCGCGCGGCCCCGCGCAGGGGTGGGCGGAGCTGCGCCGGCGCCGAGCGGCGTTTGCTTCCCGCCTCGCGCTGCCGGGGCGCCTCTTCTTCCCAACCGCCTTCACAGTCCGGGAGGCGCCGTGGCTGCGGTGGCGGCTCTCGCATGTCTTTAGCTACCTCCTCCGACTGCCCGGGCGCTCTCCGGTAAGGAGGAAGTCAGACTTCTCGAAGAAAGGGCAGGGGCTGCATTTGGGGAGGTTTGGGGTGCAGCCGCTGTGCGGTGCATTGGTTCCTGCCTTCGCCCAGTTTTTGCAAAAAAAAACCCCCACATAAATAATAACAATAAAAACAGCTTACCTGGAAGAAGTCACTTTCTCCTCCGGAAACCTGTAGTCCTCATCTCAGAAGTGGAAGCCAGCTGTACGTCCCACCTAGCGCTCTGCACATGCATCAAGGCAGCTTCGCCTGTACACGTGTTACATTCCGCGGATTGATTGCTTATGTATTTACACACACCCGTACAGTCGTGGGCGAAATTTTATTCAGTGTACCCAAAATAAAATAATGACTCTCTGAACCTGCTGTCCATAACCTTTCGATCTGGCTATAAATAATAGGTTGAGAGAGGTTGAGAACAGATGAAGGGCTGTACTGGTACATGTATTATTTCCTCAGAGCAACCCCAGTGAAATAAGTGGACTTAAGGCCATTGATTTTAATGGGTCTGTTCTGACTAAAATGGGATGTCATCCAAGGAAAACATTGTACAGTAGAAGACATATGTGTGAGCCCAAAGCTTGCTTTTTTATTTTCTCTCATAAAGATAGAAAAAGGTTATATCAGCAGAGTCTCATACTTGCACCTGATGAATCTATTTTCATCTAGACGCGTGTCTAGGCCATTTCCCATCCCGCCTCATTTAAAACAAAGCTAAGTAAATGTAACATTGGAAGGGGGGGACATTGTCCAGTTTCCCATTTATTTGTCGTGTAATCCCTTCTCCCCCACCCCCATGGTAGTTTAGCATTAGCTTGAAGGCAATAAATATTCATTATAATACACAGGGAGATAAATATAAAAATGTTTTATTGATCTGTCTAGCAAGCCCCACATTCATGCAATATATCTACATTTATATGCTAAGTCTCTTTGTTTCATTCAACTACTGCTGAATTTTGTCAGATTAAACAGTCATTTGCCTTTGTTCATGCTGTTGTTTATCCCTGTATTGAATTTTCAAACAGCTAAAAAGCAAATGTGTTTTTAAACTTTCTTGCAATTGTGTTTCTTTCTAGATCTCGGGAGGGTGTTAAAGTATGGAGATGGCTTCAACACAGTGTTTGGGATCAAAAGTTGATATGGGTAATTCAAAATATCAAATAGCTTTACAAACTGTAGGTTGAACTGTCAGGGGCTCTAGAAAGTCAACATCTGGAACATGGGGAAAACAGCAAATTCGGTAATGGGCTCTGCGTGGTATCTGGGCATGCATTGGACCCAACTCTAATGAGGTATTCGGATGTGGAGGCGGTGATCTTTATAATGCAAGCGATGGCAGACCAAGAAGTTCAGGATGGCCCTACACATGCTTGGTGCATCTAGGAGTTCCCATAAATAGGATGGCCTTGGATACTTCTGCATTATGCAAGAGTGAAGTGGCACCCTTCTGGCTGCAGGATTGCACTTTACAGAATATCGTGATGTCAGGAACCTCCAGGTTTGCAGCAACAGCCCCACAGGAGCACATGCACCTTCTAGGGGTAATGCTTCCAACCCAGAACTCACCCCCCCATCTGACTATCACCACATCCCTATCCGGTATGCCCCACAGAGGACCTTAAGGTCCATGAATAACCATAGTTTAGAGGTCCCGGGCCCTAAGGAAGTCAAGACTATCCTCCACCAGGGCCAGGGCCTTTTTAGTGATGGCCCCAACCTGGTGGAATGTCCTGTGCCATGAGACTAGGGCCCTTCGGGATTTAACCTGCTTCCGCCGGGTCTGTAAGACAGAGCTATTCCGCCTCGCCTTTAATTTGAATTCAGCCTGATCTTTTATTTCCCTTCTCTTCTCTCCTCCTCCCCTTTTATGAAGATTACCCACTCTGAGACCCCACAGCTAATTCTCCCCTGGCCTCCTTGCTGGCCCAAGTAGGACTAATTCAGCCAGCTAGCCCTGCTGACTAGCTAAAGTTTATTGGATGGATTTCCCCCAAATTGATTTTTGAACTTTGAATTTTATTGTTATCCATGCTTTTATACTGTATTTTATGCTGCTTCTATGTTATATTAAAATTAAGTGTTTTAAATTTTTTGTTAGCTGCCCTGAGCCCGGTTTTCTGAACTGGGAAGGGTGGGGTATAAATAAGAATTTATTTATTATTTATCCCTGGTGCAACGAGTGCAGCACCATCACTAGAAGACCACCACTACTACTTTGTCCCTTGAAATGCATCACTGCTGCTACGGGCAGTGATTTGTGTTTGTTTTCTTCCCCAGCGTTCTACACATGGCACATGTATTTAAATTGTTCACTTACTAAATTTCTGCTCCATAACTCATTTTGAATTAAGCTCACAGAAGTTACTACCCCACACACTTTTTTTTACTAACCTGCCAAAAGCCTAGTACACTGTGCTAGCTTCAATGCTGGCCACAGCGGCGGAAGCATGGAAAGGCAGGCTAAGAAAAATATTTGTCTTCTTCCAAGGCAAGGAGGAAGACTGTGGTCTATTCCTTCTCTGCCAGCCTGATGTACTTCTTTGCTGGTTGCGGAGGAAGAGACTTTCCTTTCTCTGCCGGGAACATGGAAAACAAGCAGGTTGGCAGAAGAGAAAAGTCATCTGCTCATTGACTTTACTACTTGGAATTCCAGGCACTCACTGGCATGGAATTCCTAGTCAAAATAAAAAAATTCCTTCCAGTAGCACCTTAAAGACCAACTAAGTTAGTTCTTGGTATGAGCTTTTGTGTGCATGCACACTTCTTCAGATACACTGGACCAACACGGCTACCTATCTGTAAATGGAATTCCTAGGTGCCTTTGACGGCTAGTCTGGTACTTAAATATAAAACAGCCATAAACTTCAGCACAAAGTGCTCCCAGAACAGATAATATATATAATTTTATCCTTTTTTTTTCTTTTAAAGGGATGTGGGAAACTCACAGAACTGATGAATGAAAATCAAAAGCCATTCTCATTCCTGCTGGATAACTCTTTAGCTAGTTTTTCCTTGAGTTGAGATTTGCCATTTTTAATGGTTTGGGATTGTGGGGGGCTGGGAGTTGAATGCTAATATTCCTAAATGGTATTAGAAAGCAAATAGTATTTTCTTTCATATTTTATGTGGCAAGATGGCAAACCAAAGAGCCCTTTCAAAGCCATGGATGCTGAAATATATCTTTATAGAGATATTGAGTGCACAGAAAAAGAAAAGGTATGTATTTCCAATTGTCAAATATATAACTGACTATAGTTGCCATTGTAATTGTTTTCATTAGTTGTTTATTTTTATTTTTCAAACTTTCATTAAATGAAAAATCAAGCATGAATGAAAACATCACAGGAAACAGAAATATCAGAGCAGAGATGCAAAAGTAGGCCAGAGGTATCAGTAATACCTTCCAGACTTTTCGTATAATAGAAATTATAACAAGTCTAAAACATTTTTAAAAACACAATTAACATGGAGATCCCTTATTTTCCAAGGGTTTGTGAAGCTCCACAGATTCTTAATTTATTCTATCATCCACAGCCATTTATAGGCCAGGTGAGCAGTTTGATTTTATTGTTTTCGTAGATAATACAGAACACAACCAAACAGAAATTTACTTTTTTTTACCTCTAGAGGCTCTTAGTTTATAAGTCATTTTTTTCTAGTAGAATTCCCATACCTTCATGTATTTATTATTTAAAACGTTTGCCCTATTAGGTTGGAAAAGTGGGGCAGAATGGTAGTTTTGTGTAGAGATAGTACATACTTCTCCCAATACAGTGGTACCTTGGTTTGAGAACAGCTTAGTTTATGAACAACTTGGATGAAGAATGCTGCAAACCCGGAAGTAGGTGTTTGGGTTTGTGAACTTTGCCTTGGAAGCAGAAGATGTTCCGCTTCCTATTGAGTAAATTGTAAATTGAGTCCCCCGCTGCTATGGGAAAGCACGTCTTGGTTTAAGATTGCTTTGGTTTAAGAACGGACTTCCGGAACAGATTAAGTTCGTAAACCAAGGTACCACTGTAATTCATATACAGTGGTACCTTGGGTTAAGTACTTAATTCATTCCGGAGGTCCATTCTTAACCTGAAACTGTTCTTAACCTGAAGCACCACTTTAGCTAATGGGGCCTCCTGCTGCCACCGCGCCACCAACGCACGATTTCTGTTTCCATCCTGAAGCAAAGTTCTTAACCTGAAGCACTATTTCTGGGTTAGTGGAGTCTGTAACCTGAAGCGTCTGTAACCTGAAGCGTATGTAACCGGAGGTACCACTGTAATGGCAACAGTTGTAAAACAATGTTATGAGACAAGCTCCTCTAAGCATGTAAATCTGTTAATTGGATGCGTATGGGTGGCTAATTTTAATTAATTTTTTGGCATGAGGCTCACTCTTCTGGGTGAAATGCCCACACTCATGTGTACATGCATTCACTCATAGACACACACACACACACACACACACACACACCCCTTAGCATCCTCAAAAATTGTTCTGAAGCTACAACTTTGAGGGCTTGGAAGAAGAAAACATATTAAACCAAATTTTGGGCTGTTGTATTGGCTGTCATTTAGCTTCTGGCATCATTCAAAGTTCACATTTGTTTGGACTTGCATAACTTAGAGGCTTTTCAGTCAGTGAAATGACGTGTGGAGAAATGTTCACACACCCTCACCCAGCACAGTGACTTTGATCCATTTTTTCCTCCCCCATGTCTGCTTTTATACATCACTCAGTAGATCCAATCATGGGTCTTGGGTGTCTCATCTAGTTCAGTTAAGTGTGAAGTTTAAGTGAGAGAAGAGATTACGGTACCGTTCTCAAAAGCTGGATAACATGGATTTCAATTTCAGGTTAGAACAGTTCAACACAATCTGAAGGTGCATGAAAAGAGCACATTTTCATCAAGAGCTAGGTCTCGAAAGGCTCTCAAAAAGCTGGAAGAAGCCATTGAAAGAGAAACAAAACAAGAAATAGAGAAAGAGACTTCTGCTCTGGACTGGACTCTTGCTTTTGCAAAGTGTGAGTGAAATGTGTTACAAAAATATAAACCTGAGTTTACCAGATCTTGTATTTACCAAGAATTTTCAACTATTCATATGCAGGATCTTGTGATTAACTTGTTTATAGATTAATTTATATACTATAGAACCTGTAGTATAGGTCATACGTAATTTAAGATATATATTTAAATTCAAAAGAAGGTCCACAACTTGTGATAATATAGAATTCTAGATTCCTGCACCTTAGAGCCAGAGCAGCAGCTGTAGCTATGGTTTGTCAATTCAAATATCGTGGCAAACCTCTTTCTGATTCTAGTTTGCTGACTCATCACGAACCATGGTTCATTGATTCAGGTATCACACCAAATCATAGCTTCATTAACCATGGTTTGGCATTGGGTCCACATTGAGATAGTATGCAAAACTAGTGAATCCAAGATATCCACATAATGTCTGGAAAGATGGTTATACTTCAAATATTGTTTATAATTGAGTACACATTAAGTTTATTTAAACCTACAAATTGCCGAGGTTTGAAGATGGAATCTAACAATTCTAACTGTTTTAAAGGTATTCAGAGTGATAAGCAGTCTATAACAGAATACATCAATGAACAGAAAGAGTTGTTTCTACTGGAGGTAACCATTTTGTTTCATGTAGTTGGTGCACTTAAAAATGGGAAAGTTCTAGTTACAGTAGCTTCAGCTACACACTGGAACATTTCTGTTTAGTTCAGAACAGATCACTAAATCAAAGCAATTGAGCACTAAACGTGGTGGCTGTATGGCACTGATTTTGTTTGGAATAAATCATCCTTTTATATGTACTCACTGTCTTAATTCTCAACTATACATTCATTATTTACTATTTAGTGTCCTGACTAATTATATTGGTTAGTGAATAAGCCTGAGTATTCCATTCTGAGCCCATGTACCATTAACAGCATAATAAACCTGCCCAAGGGAAGACAGAAAAAAGTTTCTGACTAAAAACCCAAAGATTCCATAAACCCCGATTTACCCTTAAGTTAAGTTAATGAGAATATGGTTTCTCTGTAGCATGCACTAGCTGTCTGATAGGACTATTAACTTTATTGCTGTTAGGATGAGAATGCTCAATCGAAAAGCCTTCAGGGTAGTAATCTGAAAGAGTAGCAACCAGGCCTTGCATAGCCTTTTTTTGCTATTGGAATGGCATTCAGCTTTGCAAGGCGCTTGAATACGAAGATCCTTTTGTGCTTAACTTTTTGCAATGTTTCCCCTTCCCAGTATGCGGTTAAAACGAAACGACGCACCATAGCCAAGCTGGAGGAAATGGTATCGGAGGAAGAGAGGAGGGCCAAACTCGCCGAAACAAAATTAGAAGAAGATGCAATAGCATTTGATGAGTTTCTCAAAGAAAACGACAGACGTTCTGTTGATGCTCTTAAAAGGTTAGACACTTTGTTGCAATTTCTATTATTAATAACAAGCTAGATGGTTTGACTGTGGGGCCTGCACACGGAGAATTCCCATAGGGCTTGGTGGTCCTGTTTGTGCCCTCCTACCTTCCCACGCAAATGTGCTCACACAGGCTGCCCCAGTAGCCATTGCAAAGAACAGGAAGGCCACGTGGGTCCTCTGTATCGCTGTAGCAGACATTCTTCAAGCATGATGTGACCCAGCCAGTGTTTTCTTTTCTTGCTAGTACGCTCACAAGTAAGAAACCTGGGGACTTTACATCCAAAAACAAGCTTTCAACAACCCCAGATCATTCTACCCTGCCACTAGAAGATTGCCCCCATTAGATCCCAACATCATGTCTGACCAGACATTACTTTTTGCTGATGTAGTTGTCGAAATGTGATGTCTCTGCCCCAGTTTTTGCTAATATACCTAAGAAGAATGAATGGGGGGGGGGGTCATTATACCGTACCTACAAATAAGGAACTGACAACGGCATCAGATTAATTATATATATTTGAAACAGCAGTTCATCAAAATGTTAGCAGCTTACTTGAATAGTTCGGTTTTCAGTAGCCATCTGTGTGCAGGAAGAGGGCAAGATGAATGGGTGTCAGCAGGGAGGGTGTTATAGGTTTTGGTGGGAGAGAGCAAGGTCTCTACCTCAAGCTTGGGCATAATGGTTTTGACGAGATGGGTTGGTGGGTTGGCGTTTGCTTCATTCTCTAATGTTATTTCCTCTAGTCCGTTGACTTTTAAGAGGTGAGGAATTTCTGGTTGATTCTTATGGCTGCAAGTTTCCATACCGACATTGAGAGGATTTTAAATGTGCTGTGCAAGGTGTGACTGTCATTAGCAGAATAATTCGTCAGTCTGAAAATGTTCATTGGTTTTGTAATGCACTGATTACTAAGGAAACAGTTTGAAACTGGTTTTCAGAGTGATTGCAGATTTGTGCTACTTGTGGACAAAAGCAAACCAGACTGTTCACCTATTTTCTGGGGGGTGCAGGCAGAAAAATGTGTTTCTATTTTAAAATCTGCCTATATGCACCCAGAATTACAACATCTATATTATTTTTAGTGCAACTCATGAAGCAAAAGCTAAAATGGAGGTGACAGCGGAAGTGAGGTCAGCAATGAATGAGCTGTTCTCTCTTAAAAGGTGAGTTCTTTATTTCACATATTTAGCAAAGCATAACCTAGGCTGCTGCCAGGTTTTTTTGGGAGGTGGTTATGCAGCAATGAGTGTTCATCCTGATTTGCTTGCAGGGTGTTTATACATCTATGTGTAAGTCATTCACTTATTCAACACTTCTTATTGCATTTCCTAATTGGTTTTCAAACTACAAGAAGTCAGATAAGGGATAACTTCTATAGCAGTTTTCATACTACAGCTTGCACAAGTGGAATACTAGTTATGCATTTAGTTCTTTTTTATATTGCTCAAGGCCTGCACATAATATGTCAAAGCCCTTCTCTGAATGGAAAATACCTCTTGTAGGCAGGATAGCTATGGATTCAATACTTTCAAAATAATAGAATTTAAACACTAACACACATATTGTTGCACGCTGCTGCCACCCCGCACACAAACAGCAGGTAGAGAAATAAATTGTGTGTGTGTGTATTAAGATTCAGGCTTACTTAGAGTTAGCATTTTAGCTCAAAATATTAAGATGAAACAAACCTTAATGTGACTCCCATAACTGTGATAAAAACTCTTGTTCATTTGCTTTTGCATTGTTTATTACAATAATGTCAGTTTATTTTCTTTATAACATTTGGCTGTTGTACTTCACTAAAATATGACTGTCTGCTTGCTTATAAATGATCATCCTTTAATGTCTGCAGTGAAATTGTAAACAGTGAAGATAATCTGAGACTGTATTTATCCTACGAAGCTTTTTTGTTGAGTGTGTCTCCTAAAGAGTGGCAAGAACAACAGATGGCAAAAAAGAAGCTATTGAAAAAGGATAAAAGAGACGTTTCAAAGTCTTTGATTTCTTTTCCTGCTCGTGAGAAAAGCAGGATGGGGTCTACTTCTTTCATATTACACCAAAAAATAAGTAAGTATGTCATTTTAGTACTGTCCACTAGAAATTTATATTGCACTGCACCCCTGCATGTTAGAAGTCACTTCAGTTCCCCCTTTTTTCAATTCTCCCAGAGTGGAAACTGAGAAACAATGTCTAAGGATCAATGTTGTTCCCATATCTGCCCCATTGATGTATAAAGTGCAGACCAGTGAAGCAGTATTTGAGTTTGCTGGATGATGCAAACTCGACATTCCCAACTGATGGGATGGCAGTCCTTGTCAGCCTTCTGCCTTCTCTTCCACTTCAGGGTCTGACTGGTCCTGCCTAGAGTCAGTGAAGGTTGGGTGTGACTGGTTTTTTTAGGAGCCTTGGTTTTTCTCATCGTTTACCTTGTATTTGAGAGATTTTAAAAAACAACAACTGTCTAGCCTTTGTTTTGTGTCTATTGTACTGTTTTCCTCCAACTTTTACCTCACAGTGGTATCTGTTCTCTGTGAACCTTCCTCCTTCCTTCCTTTTCCCCTCACCATCAGTTTGGCTCTGGTACTTGAAGGATGTGGTATTATTATACCAAGTTAGACCATTTGTTCTATCTAGCTGTCATTACCCTTAACAAATTAAAGTTCCTGGGATTTTTTGAGGGAAGTCATGACTGTTAAACCAGTATACAGTAAGAGTGCTTTAAAAGTATGGTGTGGGTGTGTCCCACTCTGGTTTGGATTTAGCCAGCTGGTGTGTATAAATAGCCTACCAAGTTACTTACTACCAAATATTTCTGTGCTGTTTGAACTGCGTCTTTAGACAAATGGGCTCATGCCAAAGGGCAACAACATCCCAAGAAACTGCTACCTTCATCATCGACATCAGTATGTTTTTCTGAAACTGATGTGAAGAAAAACCATCAGAAAAGCCAAGGTAAGGAGCCAATGGGAAGAAGGACTTTCTTGTAGGAATATCATCTTTGGCTGCACCAGATATTCCAGGCAGGACCGTATTATGAATGGAGGAAGGGCTGCGAGAGCCACAGTGGTGTGTAGTGGCTAGAGCAGGGTCGGCAACGTGTGGCCCATGGGCTGGATGCAGCCCACAGACTGTTTTACCGGCCCACAAGCCGCCCTGAACCACCTGCAGGGCGAGTCCCCAGTGCAGCGCAGGCACTCGCCGAGCGGTGCCAGAAATCACATCTGCGCATGCGCAGATACCAGAAATCGCGTCTGTGCAGGCGTGATTTCCGGCATCTGGGCATGTGCAGAAGCGATTTCCGGCGCCACAGAGATGCGCAGACGCGATTTCTGGTATCACACTGTGCCAGTCCAGCCCACGGATGATCTCCGTGGGAGTGATCCGGCCCATGGCAGGTAAACCTTGCTGACCCCTGGGCTAGAGCATTCGACCAGGTTCAAATCTCCACTCAGCCATGAAACACCCACTCCCCATCTGGGCTTCTGGACAGTCTTCCTCCCAGATCCCCAGGGGTACCCTGAGGTATTGCACTTGATCAAAGGCGGTGATGCATCACCTCCTGGGAACAGACTAAGGATTCGACCAAATGCCTTATCCACCATTGCCAGCCAGGGCAGTCAGAAAGGGGGCAGGCAATGGAGCTTTCCCCTCTGCTAACTTCTGTATGCAGCTTTTGATTCCCCACCCCCACTTCTGAAGTTGGCATAATGTTATGCCAGTGTTGGGGATGGGATCAGTCTCCCCCGCCCCCCTCCACTACATTTTGGCCACTCTGCCGGTATGGAGTAGTACCGGTATATTTGTGACGTTCTGCTGGCATATCATCATTGGGAGAGACATATTTGGGCTTGTGATGGAATACCAGGGCTTCTCTAATTCGTCCCACCATCCCTGCCACCAAAGTATATTGAGTATTGGATTGTGTCCCAGCTGTATATGATCTAAGAGCCTTAAATTGTGTGCTGTGAAGCATACGCCTCCCATTGCCCATCTGTACAGCAACAGTTTGAGGGAATACATCGTTCTTTCCGCCAGGGAAGCTTCTGCTCTGTAATTTAAGTGTCGACTGGAGCTTGCTCACAGAGAGTAGCTGAAGGAAGGTGATAAGGAATTTCAGCCACTCACATTATGGCAAATGGGATCAGGGACCATCTCTTATCTAAGCAAAACTCAGGAAGTGATACATAAGGAATGATAGGGCGAAATAAGTTAAGGCAGACAAAATACCCCCACGCCTTTACCTGCCCCCCTCCCCATGGTAAATGCTAGTGGCAAGGATGCCTTTCTAGTTCTGACTACAGGCAACCGTTCATTTGGGCAAAGTTTAACAGGCACTAGCTGCACAACGAATACTTGTATGCAGGATCCTGATGTCTTTCTTTAAGGCAGCTCCACATCCTGTCTTTAATAGAAGGCAAGGGTGTCTTAAGCTGTGGCCCTAAAGATGTTGCTGGACTCCAGTTCAGAGCAATCCCACCCAGCGTTACAATTAGGAATTGTAACCCAGCAAAATCTGGATGGCCACAGGATAGGCACTCCGATATTAATGAAAATAACGTAAGATATGTAATATAGTTCTTATAACCCTGTTGCCGAATAAAGGTAATAATACAGACTTGTTAATTTTTGAAGGAGGCGACTACAGGTTTTTTAAGAGGGCATCAAGACTATCACTGAGCAAAAGATTCTCAGTAGAAGGGAGAAAAAAATCGCTAGCAAGGTACTCTATGAAATTTAATTGCTTTTAAAAGTTCTCTCCGTTTCGGGTTGTAGATGTAACATAAAGAGCTTCTCTTCAAGAAAGAGAAGCGCTTATCCCTTTGGATACACGTGGAAGTACAGTGGACGCTCTGGTTGCGAACGTGATCCATGGCGGGAGGCACGTTCGCAACCTGCAGCGAGCGCCGAAACCTGAAAGTAACCCGTTCCGGTACTTTCGGGTTTTTGCGCAGTGCGCAACCCGAAAACATGCAACCTGAAGCATCTGTAACCCAGGGTACCACTGTAGTTGTACAATTCTGCTTTTGGGCGCCAGCTCTCCCATCTATCATCCCCCTGGCTACCAGCATGTGAACTAGAGTGTCAGCGGGGACTTGGAATCATAACATCATTGGGAGCACTGCACGTTGGTTAGCCTGGGCTTACAAAGAACAAGGTCTCAATTTTATCGAACACAACGTTCCTTCCACCACTGAGCACTGACTTGGCAAACTTCAATGTATAAACACAAATCTGAATTAATTTTTCCTTTTATAACAGCTGTTCAAGTGAAAAAAGTATCTCTGCCGCTTCAGATGATGATATTTCGCTTGAAGATCTAGACACTGACGAGGTGATGAATTAATCTTTGTTAAATACAACAGCATCCTATAAAAATGGGACCTTTTGTTGCTTTTCATTCAATTGTACAACATCTTCACAACCTCTGGGCCGAAACTGCTAGGAGGTAGCCACTGGCTGCAAGCATGGCTGTAAGATTCCTGCATGTATGGATTCCATCCGTATGTTGAAATGTAAATTCTTCATACCTAAGGGAACTTTCTGTGTAGATTTCAGTGTTCTTGGCCCTCTAGATCAAGAATTTGCATATTCGTATTCATACCTGCAAGTATGCTGTGGACTTGCATAAGGGAATCTGGCTTCAAGGCAGTGTTCTGAGATTAACGTGCAGCAGAAAAAGAACTTGTGAATTGGCCTTCACTTGGACAATAATTTTTAACATTTTTTGTTAAAATTTAGTAGCAAGGCAAGTGCAATCTGTCATACCTAATGCAGCCCAGTGTTAAAAATCTCCCCTCCCATTTTAAACAATTTTTATTTTATCAAGATCTGTTTGCAACTGCATTGATACGACTCATTTTTCAGCAACTCTATAGTATTCCTTCTCCTGCATTAGGAACCAGAGATATATTTCAAAGATCCAGATGAGTTGCTTCAGATGTACAGGCATCTAGAGGAACAAAATCTATCACTGTTTCAAAATATTCAAGATCTCAGTGGAACACTAGAAGACGCACGGCAGAGAGAACACGCCATTGTTCAGGGAATGTAAGTTATTTAAAAGTGAAACGTTTTGAAATACGCTGCTTCTGTTCCTCCTCGGGTACAAAGTGGGTCCCCTTCCCTTCTACTAACACGACTACTACATATTTGTTTAGTGAAGCCAATGTGTTTGCCACTATATAGAAAACTAACATGACAAGAGGACAGAACTTTGTAAAAATAGAAGTAGAGTTAATGTGTAGCAGAAATCTCATCAATTCAGGGAATGCTTTGCTGGGCTCCGAAAGAGGAGAGTGAAGTGGCTTTGATGGCATGAGATGGGAATGTTCTGTTCCCCACCACAACTGCAGGCCATGGATTAGTTTAGGCTTGAGGTTGGTAGCAGCTGAAGCACCATAGCAAGTCATAGACAAAACAAGTTATCATGCAGAAAAGCCAGAGCAGAAAAGCAGCACAGACAGGAATAAAAGAAAATCACCAAGTTATTTAGCAGTAGCCTTTACACAGATTCCTTAAATCGGAGATAACCAATATGGCACTCTTCAGATACAGTTGCACAGACCTGGACTTTGGCCATGCTTGCTGGGGCTGATGGAAGTTATAGCCCTAAACATCTGTAGGGCACTAGGGTTAACTATGCCTTAAACAGAACACCCATGGCTTCTTAATGGACCAGTTTGAACAGCCAATCAGCAGTTCTAGGAGACTTCAGCCTGGACTAGTTCCACAGTGGAGCATACAATATTGGCAGTGTTAGAAATTAGCCAGGCACCAGGTGTGTTTTGCAACTGGTGTGGGTCCAATTGCAACCATGTGGGGATCTGTTAACTGGGTTAACAGATCCCCACATGGTGTCCCTTAGAGAAAGATTGGAAATAATTTTCCTTGAAGCTTGAATTTGCTTTATTCTGGATTGTTTTATTTGATGTTTTAATGTCTTGCAAACTGCTTTGAGATCTGTTCTTTAAAATATAAAGCAGCCTAGAAATGAATAATAATATTAGCAGAGTTTATTGCAAAAAAGGCACCTAGACATTTCATTGTGGTGACTGTAACCTAGGTTTAAGGTGCCATTTGGCGATTAGATTTTATATCTTGGGTTTCTAACACTGAATATTGGTGGAACATAGTGCAATTGATATTGAAAATATCAATGATATTGGAGAGGCGGGGTCCCCCCCAGTGACTAGGAGGTAAATACTGCTGGGGACTGTAGGTGTTCAAGATGAGGGTTAGTACGTTTCAACTTTCAGTTTGTTGATGAAAGCATCTGAACAATTTCAATGCCATCATCAGTCTTTTTACATCTTTTTATTTAAGATGTATATATACGTTTCCATGCTAAACGTTTTCTCCAAGATCAACATCATTTGCACAAGTATGTCCCTGTTGTTTTACGGGTATCTTCAATTTTTTAAAAAAGAAAAACAATGGTTTTTCTATTCAAGGAGTGATTTTTAATGAGCTCACTCCCCTTGAACCTATTCTGTTTATACAGGTAGGCCACTTACAAGCGTAAACCATCTTGTAGGAGCACTTGCACAAGCTCCGAGAGATCTTTGCCCATCATCACTGAACTACGATTCTCAGAATTTCCTGGGGAGACAGAAATCCTATTAAACCTGTTAAAGTCTGTAGAATAAAAATGCTGCTTTGCCTAGAACAGCCAGAATATGAGAATTGGGTTATTGCGCAAAAAAACTAATCTACAAAATAGTTTTGAATACTAGTTACAACTTTTCACAGCCTTTTTTATAGGGAAAAAAGGATAAATGATATAGTAAATGAGAAAAAAGCTCTTACAGCTGCTCGCCTCAAAGAAGAACAGAAAAGTGCTGAACTGGAATTAAAAATCAAAGTATTTTCTTCCGGAGACTATAATCCAATATCCATGGTAATTTTGTATATTTATACAATCTTTATAACATAGACTAGCTCTCAGTGTTCTAAAAACCTTGACAGGCTACAAGACCACAGCACCAGTGGTATTCCATGCTTCTCCTACTCAGAGTAGACCCACTGAAATTAGGGTCATTAATTCCAACCGGTCTACTTTGAGTACAACTCAGTTTAATACTATCTCTAATGACTTGGGTAGAAGTATCACAATTTGTCTATGTGATACCACATTGCCCATGTGTAGCAGTTTGAACTAGGGCCAGTATAGCTAGGGGATACAGTACCAGGGAGCCCAACACTGGCATCCTACCTGGTGCCCAAAAAGTGGACACAGAAGTAGTGGTGTAGGCATATACTGGAAACAGGAATGTGCACCGGCTCCATATGATTTAGGGGTTCTCCTAGTTCTGAGTTGCACAATTAACTAGACATCTCAAGGCATATCAGGGACTCGCAGAGCTGGTTTAGTTTCTAATCGCAGTAAGTTATTTTCCCAGGGTACTCCAATGACAATGATTTGGAGGAGGGATCTACAGGAATTACGTCCCTGTAATATTGTAAAAACACTTTCCCCCTGGAGAGCCCCCAAAAGCTCAAAAACGCATTGAGCTACTATATTTATTTGTGCCTTTATTGGATTTAATCCTACTTGACATTCAACACTGCATTGACTTAATATTGCAATCCGTGTGCCTTATTCTGCCAGTTCTCTTATGGTTTTGCCTTATGTGCTGAATAAGTGGCCATCACATTTTCAGGACTGTTTCACTTTTTAGGATTGTAGAATGATTTGTCTATATTATATTTAGAAAATGGTTATATCTTTTATATTGCTTGCGAGTTCATCTTATTTTAAAGTTTCAGTGTAGACTTTTTTTTGTTTAGTATAATGTAAGCATTTGCTGTGGTTTACATAAAATCCCTTTCTTAAATCTTAAGGACAAATCGCTGAATACACTTAAGAAAAAAATAACAGAGGTGTATAGGGCTTGCTGTGGAACGATTGAAGTATCCAGCATGACCGCCTTTCAAATGCTGAAAGCAATAGAAATCAGAGTTTCCGAACTGTGTGAGATGTTGGAAATACTTCCACCGGAATACCTTGAGACTGTTGAAACTATGGAGAAACTCCGAACAAAACAAAGACGGCAGAGGTAACCTTAATGCCAGTGCTTAAAGAAGTATGCCAGTTATGTATTCCCATCACTTAGTCACATCTGAGCTTGCAACACTATCTTCTGGACCAAACTTTTGAGACAACAGTCACCAGTTTTTAGCCTATAGGCATTAGAGTTTCACAAAGTGAAAAAGATTTCTGTTTAGATGGACATCCCCACCCTAGTATTACAAGTATTTTATAAATGACTATTAGTTGTCCCACCTTCTTAGGGCCAGACTAGACATAACATCATTCACATAATTTAGCAATTACGTAGGATCTGGGTAAATAGCAGACATGGAGGTGTCAATCCAGGCCCGGTCCCTGGGGCGTGCTATTTCTAGCAATACAGTTATTGCCAGTGCTTTCCTCTCAATTCAAATAGCAAACACTAGTTCAACAATTCAGACTAAGGCTGGAGCAGGAGGGAAAGAATTGAAGTGGATCAGCCACTTTTAATCAATTCACCAATTGCTCACAGTGTGAACGGTGTTGCAACTAGTTTATCCCTTAGAAATTCTGTGCACAAAACTGTCTCTAGCTCCCTCATTTTTGTTACCACAGTAATGCTGAATTTTACAAGCATAGGCACAATTCAAGGCTGCATCACTGGAGGCAGAAGATGTGGGCACTTCCCTCTCACAATATACTAACGTCCTCTAATTCCTAAAATCTCTCTCTGATTCTTAAAAGAGTTCGTGAAGATAAATTGAAAGAACTGAAGAGAATCCAGGAAGAACGGCTGAAGCATGCTCTGGAAAGAGCAATTGCAGTACCAAAAACAAGGGTTAGTAGGAGTGCTTAAAAATATATCTTAGGCTGTAAATCTTACTGAACTCAGTAGTACCCAATACTGAGTAAAAATGGTTAGGGGCACACTGCAACATGGTGATAGTGTGCATGTTAAAAAGAATCTAGAATCTGTATTATATAAAAAAAGTTTACAAAGAAAAACTTTCATGCTGATTTAAAAAGTAGTTTTATATTTTCTGTCTTTATTTTAGGTGGGAAGAAAACTGGTTTTCCGCTCCCAGCCGCCAGAAGCTAAACAAAAAGGGGTACAAGTTGTAGATTTAACTACAAAAAGTGAAGATGATTACTATTTCTGTTGAATTCTTCTTGTTTCATGACATTTCTTTTTGGAATAGCACTAGATCTTGATTCTAGCTCTGTTTAGCAGAAGTATAGTAGGTAAACTGTGACAGATGTTTGATCCAGTTTCCTTTTAAAATACATATTTGTTTGACTATAATTATCCATTAAGAACTGTCAGAAATAGTATGTTTATTTTTCTTCCATAGTGGTAATTTTTCTTCAATGACAATGTTTATTGTTTGGCCATAAAAAAATGTTACTTGACAAAACTTGACAAAAAAAGCAAGCAAACAAAACCGGACAACTAAATTTCTTAGCACAGTCAAAAAACAACAGCAACTTTCCCCCCAAAATAGTTATTCTCTCATTTCTCCATCTTCTTCTTCTTCTTCCACACCCCTTATATAAAGGACATTATTGCACCTGCAAATCAAACCAAAAGTTACTTAGTTCTGCTGTGATCCACATGAGTTTGGAAGATTGTTTTCTAAAACTAGTTACACATCCCCTCTATTTCATATACCAAGTTATTTTGAAGTATTCTATGTTTGCTGCTATGTTCGATTTAATTGGTAATAAATAAAAATTTACCTTTGTTCATTGCATACAGCTTGTTACAATTTTTTCCCAATTGCTATCATTGGTGTAGGCTTAAATACTAAACTTTATAGGTTTACTATTACACAAATGCTTCTCTTTCAGTTGCATAAGAAAGAAATAATAAAGCAACTCTACATACAGGTAGCATTCAGTACAGTGGTACCTTGGTTTACGAACTTAATCTGTTCTGGAAGTCTGTTCTTAAACCAAAGTGTTATTAAACCAAGTTGAGATTTCCCATAGCAGCGGGGGACTCAATTTATAAATGGAACACACTTAACAGGAAGCGGAACATGTTCTGCTTCCAAGGCAAAGTTCACAAACCCAAACACCTACTTCCAGGTTTGCAGTGTTCTTAATCCAAGTTGTTCATAAACTAAGCTGTTCTTAAACCAAGGGACAACTGTACTGTCTTTCTACTGACAGAAGTAATCTATTGGTACAGAGAACTGAGACAATTTTTAGTGCTCTCTGCCATCTCACCCATCACAATTACACTGTCAGTGAGACAGGAAACCCCCTGCAACATACTGAGAGGAGGTGCAGCAATCTGGATACCGTATTTTTCCGTGTATTGGATGCCCCCATGTATAGGATGCCCCCTATTTTGCGGGACTCCAAATTAAGAAATGGGGGGAAATTGCCATGACTTGTTGAAATTTTGGGGGGGAGGATCTCCAGAGGCTAACAGCCGTGCACACATCTAACATGCCACCTATCAGCTGTTCCCTTGCTGGCAATGACTGTGCTGGGGGGGCAGAGTTGAGCTTTCTTTGGAGGGGGGGGGAAAGAGTGGTGAATTTTCCCCCCAATTACTTTTAGCACTTTTCGCCTTTTTCGCGGGGCCTCCATATTCTGCTTGCCTTCTCCCACTCTGCCCGCCCTACAGCTGGGAGGGAAGCTGTAGGCAGTCCATTTTTGTGCAGTGTCTTTGCGCCGCTCCATTTGTGTGCAGGCGGCGCAACATTAGACAGGAGGAGTACGGCGACTGACGCAATACTGCCCCCTCTGCACCTTTCACATCAGTTAAACATCGCACCATGTGTTCCTACTGTGTAATGTCGCGCCACCCACACACAAATGGAGCCGCGCAAAGACGCCATGCAGAAAAAACTAGATTGCACGCAGCCTCCCCCACAGCTGTAGGGTGGGCAGAGTGGGAGGAGGCAAGAAAGGCGCAGAGGGGAGAGATATCTTCGATCGCCGCAGCCAACTTGAGCGGCAGCACCTTTCCTGCGGGGCATTCTTAGTCTGCTTGCCTCCTCCCACTGTGCCCGCCCTACAGCTGTGTGGGGAGGCTGTGTACGATCTGTTTTTTCTGCGCGGTGTCTTCGCGTGGCTCCATTTGCACGTGGGTGGCACAATGTTACACAGGAGTGCCAAGCGCGATGTTTCACTGATGTGAAAGGTGCAGAGGTGGGAATATTACTTCAATCGCCGCGCTCCTCCTGTGTAACATTGCGCTGCCTGCGCACAAATGGAGCCATGCGAAGATGGCGCACAGCAAAAACGGACTGCCTACAGCCTCCCTCCCAGCTGTAGGGCACACAGTGGGAGGAGGCAAGCAGACTATGGAGGCCCCGTGGCTCGCCACTGCCAGGATATGTGACTGCTAGAGCAAGTACTGTATTTATTTATTTGCTATATTCCATGGATAAGACGACCCACAGTTTCAAACATAAAAAATTGGGTAAAAAACGTCGTCTTATAGATGGAAAAATGCGGTAATTGCTAAAAATTGCCCCTCCCCTCTTCCACTGAGATTCCTTCCATCACCAGAAAGATGGCACAGATTTCAGAGAACACCTGAAATAATTTCTTCTCACCAAAGTTAGTCTGCTTCACGTTGCATTTTAAGTAGTATAAATTTCTGGTATCAGTATTTTAATATTCTAATTAATGGATTTTAACATGCACATGTGTGTGTGTGTGCGCAGACACACACAGCATGTAAATACCGTTAATTCTAATGTTAGTTACCTTATCAGAACTTCACCAAGGTGTCCAGATAATGCACCATCAATATATTCTTCTGTATTTGCAAGCTTAAAAAAAAAGACACAATTTTATAAGGAAAAGAAGCTACAAAGGATAGCATATGTTCCTATACCAATAAAGGTTTTCCACAAAACTTTCTTACATCTAATATGAATTCAAACATTAAATATTTGCTTCCACTGGATTAGAATCCCTTCAGCAAACAAAAAAGCATGCCTTAATCCTACTCAGTGTTAATAGTTCTCTTTAAGTCATGAATATAGCACTGTTGTTGTTTTTTATAATTTTAGATTATAACAAAAAGAAAAACATTTCACAAGTCGTTCAACAATAATTTTAACATTTCAAGCCTTGAATTCCCTCCCCCTCTTTCTGCAGTTCCTTAAAGTAATTTTCATCTTTCCCTGCATATCCTAAATTATCTTGTATTAATTTTTTTTATATATAGCACTGTTTAAGGACAGCCTCTTGTTTTCACAAACTTTGCAGAGAGACAGCTATAGAATCTAAATAATTGAGCCATGGTTCTGGTTACTTGCAAATCCAGCACTCTATATTTTAATTTATTTAAAGCATTTTTATCCCACTCTTCAACCAAAAAAAAGGCTTTGAAAGTGACTTACAGGTAACTTAAATGAGGCAATCTGTGTGCCTCATTTTACAATCTAAAAATATGAGCACAAAAAGAAAACAGATTTGGAAGGAGGAGATTAATAGTTACAAGTTATTCTGATGACCAGCTGGGTTGGAAAAGCTCAAGGAGAAGCACCAAAAGCCTAAATCTAGATGTGCAGACAGATGTACAGCCAACTGCTTGCCCAGACAGAAAGCATCTATTGTAAATAATTAGAACTACACTGAACAGTTTGAGATGCAATAAAGTATCCCTTTAAAGTCCATATTTATTGCCGCAATTAGCACAATACATTAGGTCTTCCCTTTGTTCCTCTGTTATCTGGGCAGCCCAGTCCTGTGTGGCTGCAATGTTTATCTGAAAGTAAGCCCTTCTGAATTCAGTAGGACTTACTTTTGCATAAAATACATAGAACTGGGATACAAACCTGCTTTCCCTAGTACCCAATCAATGTGGGAGGCCATTCTCTCTTTTGACCAAGCAATATATATAAAGGCACAGAAATAAGAGGAGTGAGTGAAGAACAAGTAAAAGTAAGCAAAGCTCTTAAATAAAGACTAGAATGATGACTTCTATAGAGGAGGAGAGTAGAGGTTACAGCTGTGTTAAATAAAAACATCTTAAAGGTAAACCAATTAAAGTTGTATGAAAGGTCACTTTTTTAAAACGGCCCGTCTGCTTTTAAGTGAAACCCAAATTTAATACAAACATGACAAATTTGTACAATTCTAAAAACTATCACACAATGATTTAAAGTCAAAGGCTATGGGGAAAGTGTGGTTGGTGTCAAATGTAGTAGCTATGAAACAACATAGGCAAAATTAGTTTTGTCTGCTTTACTTCCTTGTAGTTAAGGCAGCAGTCTAGTTTAGAGTTATAGTTATGGGCAAAATGGTCAGTGTTTTTCAAAATAAGACTCCTAATCTTGAAAAATCCTTGCACATGCATAGAAAACCAGATTTCACTATTTGTCCTTTCATATACAAAATGATGTAATGCAAAGTAAAAAGGTCTGCATGATTAGAAATGTCAGATTATACTCCTAGGTAGAATAAAGGCTTGTTTATTAAAGTTTGAAATCTATATAAAATCACCTTACCATCAGAGCTTTTGTTGATCCAGCCTAATATTATCTACATTGAACAGCTGCTTTTTCCCATTAACTTCTACCCAAGATCCATTTTATTGAAGATGCCAGGAACTGAACCGCAGACTTTCTACATGCCTAACAGAAGCTGTACCGCTGAGCAGTGGTCCCACCCCACTAACGTTCTATCAAACAATTAAGCTGCAATCCTTATACACACTTACCTGGGAGTAAGCCCCATTGAACTTCAGAGTAGATATGCATAGTATTGCACTGTTGGTATGCACTCTTTATTCAGATAATCAGCCTGATTAAATCATCTTTATTTCAAACCAATCCACCCTGAGTTAGCAGTAGACAAGTGAATAAAAATCCCTTGCTGACAATGACAGTAGACGAAAACAGTGAGAAGGCTGGAAAATGGGGGGAAGCAGTACATAGTTTTGAGTTTGAGGTGAAACTGTGTACATGAAATTCTCTTTCCTTTTAAGAAAGAATTTACACCTGCGTTTTATACTGCTGTTTCTATGTTAAAGGAGAGTATACTGAAATTTTATACTGCCTGTGAGCCAGAATGGTCAGAATGCCAGACTAGGCCCCTGGGTTCAAATCCCCACTCGGCCATGAAGCTCACTGCGTGACCTTGGACCAGACACTCTCAAGCTTCAGCTACATATAGCATTTAGCACTGGGTGACATAAAGAGTACTTAGAATAACATTGAACATAATGACCTACAACATCGAAGTTGAAAGTTCCTTCAAAGTCATCAATATGACAATTTGTGTTTCCCACTGCGTTCTGCATTTCAGGACCACATATTCTACAATGATGGGTTGCGGTTCTTTTTTTAATACACGGGCACATCAGTGTGTGTTTTCTCCCTGCTGCACCAGCTACTAAATACCTAAAAATGTTCAAATGGCACAGGGGCTACAAAATAGCCTCCCCAGACAAAGGCACAGTCTTGACTGGATTTTGTGTGCGCGCACCAATAAGCTGTTGAAACATTTTTCTGTAAACTTTTTATGCTGTAAGGGGATGCTTTGTGTCCAATGCTAGGAAAATTTCTTTTTTTTTTAAGCTATCTTTGCTGTGAATCGTCACCTTGAATTACATCGCTACAAGTTTTCAACCTTGTTCTAAAATGCTCAAAGAGCACCTGATATTTAAAGCAACAGTGCGTGTTAATTAAGGAGCGGTCGTGCAAGCTCCCCACCAGCCAACCTTGCTTACCTGCATGTTCATGTAGCCATCAACGGAGACGAGGTAGCCTTTGTATTCCATCCCCCACTTCAGCTTCACCATCACTGGCTTCCCAGTCAGCCCGTTTAGGAAGGGCTTTGGATTGAGAGGCAGACTCTGCGCGGGACAGGAAAAGAAGCATCATCGCGGGGGGCTTGCGACGTACAGTGGTGCCTCAGGTTAAAAACTTAATTCGTTCCGGAGGTTCGTTCTTAACCTGAAACTGTTCTTAACCTGAGGTTCCACTTTAGCTAATGGGGCCTCCCGCTGCCGCCGCACTATTTCTGTTCTCATCCTGAAGCAAAGTTTTTAACCCGAGGTACTATTTCTGGGTTAGCGGAGTCTGTAACCTGAAGCGTCTGTAACCCGAGGTACCACTGTACAACCTCCTCGTCCACGCTCCCCCCCCCCTCAGAAGCGGGGCAATGCCAAGGACTGGACATGGGGACCTCTGAATGCCCGACGACCCTCCCCCCCTCCCAAGGAAGGACCCTCCTTCTCTCGTTCTCCCTCGCCTTCCGCCCGCAGACTCGCCTGGGACTCGCGAGCCGCCAACCTCCCCCACGTCGCGGCTCAGCTCACGCGCGACAGAGACACATTTCCACTCACCATAGCAACCAGACCAACCTAAGGGCGGCTGCGGCAACAAAAAATTACTCGCAGGCAGCACGTGTGCCCGCCAAAGCTCTAAAAAGAAAAAGCACGGAAGTGACGAAAACACTTCCGCTTCCGTTAGTCTGCGAGCGGCTCTTCCTGCTGACCTTTCACCTTAACGAGTATTGCCGCCCATCGGCTCATAGGTATTCGTTCCTATCTCTATGATCCCGACCCAAGGAGCCGATGGGAAAACAAACACTTTTCTGATTGGGGAGTTTCCCGAGGGAAAGGCGGGGACTAGAGCCGAGGAGGAGAGATAGAAATAGTAGAGTGATACTCAGCGTGAACTTCTGTCAGGGATGGAAAGGCTCTGCCGATGCAGAGAAGCGTCGCTCTAGACTTCTGATATCTCCAAGGTGGAAACTCTATAGTACTTTGCCTTGGAATTCAAGTGGGAAACCGGCTCAGTTAATGCAAAAGTTAGATAGCGATGGTGGGTAACTTTCTGTCTCTGTGGTGCAGGGTCATTCCGGCAGGACGGCTCCTCCTTCCTCGTTGTTTGCGGGTGGCTGTTGCGCGGAAAACAGAGCCGGCTGTAAACCTCCTTGCTGCGCCCTTCGATCTTTATTCTCAGTGCTGTTTATAAGTTCCAAAGGCTGCAGTCCTTTGTGAGCGCTTATTAGGGAGTAAGGCCTATTGAGCTCAGTTGGGCTTACTCTCGAGTAAACACGCACAGGGCAGAGGTGCGTTGGTATTCCACGGTGCACTTGGAATGCTTTGTCGCCTCACCTCAAAAAGGATTTTGCAGAGCCGTCTGGAAACCTATTGGATCCATCACCCCATCTCTGCAGAGGTGAAAACTAGACCAGTTCATGGAGGAGGAGGAGGCTATTAATGACTGCTAGCCATGATGGTTATGCTCTGTCTCCACATTGGGAGGCAGCTTTGCTTCTGAATACCAGTTGCTCCCCTCCAGGATGGGGGAGTGCTCTTGTGCTTGGGTCCTGCTTCCCAGTTTCTCACGGGCGTTTGGTTGAACACTGTGAAAACAGAATGCAAGACTAAATGGGCCACTGGCATGGTCCGTCCATCATCCTATTCGATTTTTGCATGAGACCCTGTGAGGCAGAAGGAAGAAGCCAATAGTTTGGCTCTAAAAGGGGTTGGGGTGAGAACTGCTCTCCAAGTGCAACTATCCAGGCAATCTGCAGTAGTGATGGAGACAAAGACTGAATCAGCCCCCTTTGACTGGGTTTGTTTCCTTAATAATGCTATATAATCAGTTGGTTATATAGCAGTCAGAACCATTTTTAAGAATATAATTGTCACTGGATAATTTTTAGATGTTTGAAAATTGTTTTATTTTATTTTTTAAAAAAGGTTTACTGTATGAATTTTTGGTTTTTTTACCACTAGGTGGCAGGAACGGGTTTATATCAGACTGTTGTAGTGCACAGCAGACTTCTCCAGTGAGGAAGTGCTATACTGTAAAACAAACTTCTCAGCTCACTTTTATTCATAAAGAACAAAATACCCTATCCTGAATTCCCTGGGTCCTTATATATATATATCAAGTAGAAACTGAAGGTTGTCTGATATTTGCGGCAGCACAGACTGAATACCAAATAGGGGTGCCATGAAATTGGCAACAGCGGATAGGAACAATCCTCATAATTGGGGCACTGTGAGGACAGTGCATCTGAGGATAGGCATCAGAGCATAGGTGAATAAATGAGCTATGCCTCTGATTTCCAGAGCACATGGAAGAACTGACATTAGATCCCTGGGACGGGGAATATAAAGGGCTTTCTTTCTAGGGAATACTGTAGCAGGACATCTTACAGTAGCTTCACTCATGGAGGAGAATACTACTACTGTATATTATTTGACTTGTGTAAATGCAAGCTTCTGACATCACGTGAAGCTCATAAATGTTTAAAGTCAGCCTACAAGAGATAATTCTTTCTTTATGAGAGTTTATATACATTCCACTCCTGAACTGTTACGACTGGATACAACAAGGAAACTACCACTGTTGCAACAGCATCACAAGGACTTCTGCTGTGAAACCTGTGCAGTACAGAATCCTACTATGCTACTGTAACACCACAGAGAGGTCAGGACAGGAGCCAATGAAACACATTTACATTACAGCGGGGGGGGGGGGGCTTGGCCACACTGGAACAGAGTAGGTGGTTTCCCACAATAAATCATAGGGTGGGAAAAATAAATATTCTGCTTCTCCCCTCTAATTAAGGACTTCTCTGGGTTAGATCAGTAGTTTTGATATCAGTTTTTAGTGTTCATATTTTGTCTGTCCTCATTAATTGTAAGTTTGTGTTTCAAATTACTCATCTGTTTAGACAAAAAAAGTTTTAAAGGTAAAATCTATCTTTGTCCTAGTGTCATTGTTAAAGGTGATTTTTTTCCTGATTTCATGAAAGTATTTTTTGTACTAGAACAGTTGACCTTACGGCAGCATAGTGTGAAACTGTAGTCATATACAGTGGTACCTTGGGTTAAGTACTTAATTCATTCCGGAGGTCCATTCTTAACATGAAACTGTTCTTAACCTGAAGCACCACTTTAGCTAATGGGGCCTCCTGCTGCTGCCGCGCCACCGGAGCACAATTTCTGTTCTCATCCTGAAGCAAAGTTCTTAACCTGAAGCACTATTTCTGGGTTAGTGGAGTCTGTAACCTGAAGCGTATGTAACCTGAGGTACCACTGTATCTATTTTCAGCATACCAAGTAGAGCAAGCAGCTCCAGATTTATCACACTGAGAATCTGTCAGACTTGGAAACTGCAGTGTGAAGTGTACCAATATTATGATTTTATTTTATTTGTAACTGCAGCTCTTGAGTGAAGCTAGACACCCCAAGGGCAACCTTTGTTATTGTGCTTTGTGTGGATGGAAAAGCATATGGTAATAACAAACACACCAATTTATGCAGCCATCCTAAAGGGAGGCTCTTAAAATATACAGCTCTGAAAACACTGTAGATTATGCCAAGAAAAGAAACCCTTGACTTTCTTAAGATTCAGCTGTCCTCTTTGGTCCTGACCAAAAGAAGAAGAAAAAAATCATTGCCTTCTATGTAATTGTTTCTTGCATATTTTTTTGACGTTAATGAACTGGAATTGAAAGTATGTGCTTAGAGAAAACAAAGCCATTTGTATTAGGAATAACATGTTGCTGTCGCACTGTCAGAAAAGAGGAAGAACATTGCCACTATCATAAAGGAATTTGGAAGCTCCACTTTCACATCAATGTTTTCTCAACCGAAACTCATTGCTGGCTATGAATCACAGAAATTGCTCAAAAGTCAAGTTGCTGCCAAGGGAGATTAGAGGAATGGATGCAAAAATAGTATTATTTAGGGAAACCTTTTAGGGCCAAACAGGGCCAATTCATTGGTGAAATAATATTTTAAAACTATTGCTACACAGACATACCCCAAATTCCCAGTGGTGAGAACTGCAGGGGCACAATGTGCATCCAGATGTCTTTCTTACAGAGAGCAAATAACTGCCCCCTGAGTCTCTATGCCTTTTTCAGTATGTTCACCCCTGCCACCCACCCAAACTGCAGTCTCAGTTCACACAGAAACAGCTGGATGACATCATCCCCCACAGGGAGGCGAAATGAGGACATGTCCCCTTCTAGAAGGAATCTGTGGCCATTTCCTTAAGTTAGGCAAAGGCCAGTGATTCTGCCAGCAAAAGCAAATCTTCCAGGTAACACTTGTCCAACTTGTCTGTCCCACTCTAACAGCCATGTGTGTGTGACTGTTAGAAATCCACAGCTGCTAGAGTGGGTTAAACTACTGTAGTTGGACAAGTGTAACACACACACACAACCAGGATTCAGATCACCCTCCAACCTGTAACTATAGTTTTTTAGGCCAGGCTGTGAGGATTACAATACACAACCTGCACAGGGAATCACTAGATTTTTTTTTAATGTATCAATGTTGTTGGTTAGCAAAAAATAGAAGTGTGTCATCATAAACTTTATGTTTCATTATTCCTTCTAAGCAGAACTGTGTGATGGGTACTGTAGAGATGGTTCACAGTTACAGCAGTGGTCTGAAATGTAGAGCAGGCCTCTGGACAGCACTGGGAGATTGAAGTTAGTCCCTATTTCCCTCTTCGAGCTCAAAGCATTGGTCTTTGTAAAAAATAATAATACCCAACTCCCTCTAGTAAGAAACAGAACAAAACAGAGGTCACATCCACAGTATACATTTAAAGCACTCTTATACCGCTATAACTAGGGGTCAGCAAACTTTTTCAGTCCACCGTCCCTCAGACCTTGTGGGTGGCCGGACTATATTTTGAAAAGAAAAAAGAAGGACAAATACCTATGCCCCACAAATAACCCAGAGATGCATTTTAAATAAAAAGACACATTCTACTTCTGTAAAAACATGCTGATTCCTGGACCGTCCGCAAGCCGAATTTAGATGGCAATTGGGCCGGATCCGGCCCCCGGCCTTAGCTTGCCTACCCATGGCTATAACAATCATGACTTCCTCCTCTAGCACAAATCATGGGAACTGTAATTTGTTAAGATAGTTGAGAGTCATTAGGAAGACCCTTCACAGAGCTACAATTCCCAGCACCCTGCAGTTCCCATAATTCTTTGGGGGAAGATGCCATAGTCAACATTCACACCATACCTTTAAAGCACTATTATACCACTTTAAACAGCCATGGCTTTCCCCAATGCAGTCTGGGAGCTGTATGTTAAGGGTGCTGAGAATTGTCGGAAGACTCCTATTCCCCTCATTGAGCTAGAATTCCAAGCGTTCTCTGTGAAGAGAGTTTGAGTTCTGGAGATGGATAGACACTACAGCACTGAGAGGTGTCTTTCCACATTATATGTTATTTATAGGTTGTTCAGCACAAATCAGTGCATATTGACTTAGAAGTGTCCTGCTTTCATTTGTGGGGCCTAGTCAGTGCAGTATGTTTTGGATTGAAGCATTAGACTACAGTACTATTTTTTCTTGGCAGCAGATAATGGTTCTAAAGAAAATAGACACAATCGTTTACATTCTTCTCCCCACCCCATTTAATAAAACCTTTGGGGAGTCTCCTATTAATATTTTTAAAGTAAAAAATCAGAATCCCAGTATAGAATGTGGCCTTCCACAATTCCAGTTTCTATGCATTTAATTATACATGTTGACACTACTTTTCCACTTTTAACAAATGTGCAGTCGTATACAAATTAAATAAATCTCTTGCTTCAACAGTAGCGCCACAGTTTTACTTCAATTGAACAATTCTACTGGAATAGAATGGACCAACCTGTTCTAAAGAATGAGTCAAATCTGTGACCACCCTGCCTAAAGAGAACACTGACATGCTAATTGCCTTACTATCTTGTCATTATAGGTAGGCAATTGTTCACCCAAATCAACGGAAGCTTTGGCCTTGGCATTATACTGGCATAGTGGGATAATATAGAAGTACATCATGAAAGCTGGGACATAAGCCACGATCAGTACTGATCCAAATGACAAGAAAGGGAACATTGCTATGAAGATTAAAATAGCTTTCTTGGGTGTGACTTCCTCTCTGGCATTTAGAGTAATGGGCTGCTGCCATGCTATGTGCTGAAGCCTGGTCCAAGTGAGTCCTGCTTGCACATGCCTGGGTATCACATCCTCCAGAGGATTTAGTGTCGAAACTTGTTTCCTTTCCTATTGTCAGCCTTACCTTTGCTTGCTGGGTTAAACAGCCAGTGCTGCTTTGGGTTGCCTCTCAGGTCACTTTCAACCTCTCCAGTGACATGGGTTGAAGCACAGTCTATTTCATTCTATGCTGGGTGGACATGAGGCAATGTCTTCTGGATAACTTGAAATGAATCCACACCCAGAAACGGCATTGCCTATACCACCAGATTATAGGTGTTATTCAACACTAGTCCTACTCAGAGTAGACCCATTACTAAATCTGTTTATTTCAGTGGGTCTCCCCGAATGTAGAATTTAGCTGAATACCTTCACTTAGTCCAGTGCTGCTCAGTCTGATTGGCAGTTGTTCAACAGGAGACGTCAGGGGTTGACCGTGATACCTTTCGCATGCAACGCATGTTCTCTGTCCTTGAGCTACAGTCTCTGTGACTATTAGTAGGTTCACATGTTGGACAGTCCAGATCACTTTGGGCTGCTGCTCTTGGTGTGTTGTTTGATCCTAAGACGGAGGACCTCAGATTTTATGACTATTGAGAGGCAATTCCAGCGTTAGATTAAACATAAGCCTAGTGAGAGTGCTTCAAAGCAATAAAGTTCACCTGAGATAAGATAGAAGCCATGTATAGAAGAAAAGTTAAATGGTTCAAGGAAAAGAAAAGGCAGGGGGGGGGAGTAGTTCTGGATCTATTCTGCTCCTTTATTAACATCCGTATCCTACCTATTCTCCAAGAAGCAATGTGTGTGTGTATTTTAAACTCATAACAATTCTGAAGTTACATTACAATTACATGCATAAGACCACCTACTGAGCTGAACAAGTATTTGAACTTGGCTTTCTCACACTGAACCAAGAAAAGATAGTGCTAATAAGACACACAGAAGATACTAACCCATTACCTGCAGAGCAGCTGATTAGCAGGAAGCACCTGTTTGCTCATTGGGCAATATAAGGAATTTTATTTCCCACCTCCTTGTTGTCCCCAAAATTATATCTTCTTAGGTTACAGCTCTCTTATCCTCTTTCTTCTTCACCTATGTGGAGCTGCTCACAATTTTAATCCGTTATTACTTGGATTCCTCTCTGGCCAGAATTAACCTGTTTCTGTTCTCCATGTATTTTATCTGAGACAGGTAACAATCTTCTCTGGTCCCAAACTTGATTAGATCAGCCACCTCGCAATTCCAGATGGATAGTAGTTGCTGTTTATTTCTATAGGGTCATTTAACATAATGGTCACCAAACAGGAGGGCAATACCTAAAGTAACAGGGAGAGTTGGGTCTGATTTATATACCACCTTCCCTTCCAGGAGAATGGCACAACATCTTAGCCTCACAACAATTCTGTGAGGCAGGTTAGGTAGAGATACCATGCTTTCTTATGGTCACCCTGTACACTGGATTGCTTAGCAAAGGTTTGAACCTTTGAACCACATCCAAGTCCAGCACTCCATATACCACATTGACTCCCACAGCAGCATTTTGTAGGTCACCATATTGCCAGTAGTACAAAAAGTAGGATAGCAATAAGGGAAGAGGAGTTTAATTCATTGCTATGCACTATAAATTTCCTGCAGAACTCAGAAATATCAAGTTGAAATAACCAGTTATGAAACTTCAGGGCCTATGAAATGTGTTGTTTCCTGTTAGACAGTATGAATCTAGAAGTTCCTTGAGATTCATGAACCTTCCCAGAAAACCTGAATCCAATTTGAAACAAGCCTGGGCCAAATTATTGGTATTTGCTGGTTTCATTCTAGGTTCATTTCAACACGGCACAGCTGCAGGGGGCGAAACTCGCAGAGCATGCAAACCATTACATGTGCCAAAATGAACACAGCTCCAAGTGTGTTATTTTTAAAAGTTTTTGCAAATAAATACTTTCAGAGTGTTTATGGGTTTCCAGTGTGCTAACTGCTTGGCTTTGTACCAGCTCTGAATTAGAAAAGCCAATGGATTTATTTGCTAAAGACTGTAAAGTGAAACTCAAGATTTTGCAAGCAGAGTCTAATTCTGTTTATATAATGCTTGTCTGATCTAGTAATAATAGCAGTATACACCTTACAGCTAATTCCAGATATACATAAGAACAGAAATTACTAACGTGTTTGCATGTGAACATTACAAGCTTGCCATTTTCGATATAATTATCAAATTAAACTCACAAATTGTGATGCTTCTTTAATGTTTAATAAAACTAGACAGAGCTGAAGCATATAAAAGTAATTTAGTTATTGATTTATTTAATTTTATCTCATGTTAGTAGATCAAATGTGGCTTACAAAAATTTAAACGACAACTTTAAACAATAAAAGAATAACAATGGATTTGGTAAGATCCTGAAAGAGGAGTCCTGCATTGCCAAAGGATTGGAAGTTGGGCAGATATTTCACAGAATCAGAGAGCTAGTTGTCCGTGTTCTGCTTCACACAAATTTGGCCTCACTAGTGGAAGGGAAAGTAGCAGGCCATGCAGGAAAGTATGGGCCAGATGGCTCTGGGGAGGGGCCCCTCCTCCAGTTCAGTGTCAGGGGACAAAAATAAACTTGTAGCAGAGAGTTTAGGATGGGTTGTTTTGTAGTCTGAAAAATAGTGGCAGTCTGTTAAACGCAGGGACAGAGGGCCATGGTTGATTTCTGCTGGCATTCAAAATTGTGGCCGTGTGAGAAGCAAGAACCTCTTGGAGTGTTAACACTGTGAGCCCCTCCATCTTAGGCTCAGGTTGTGTATATATGCAAATAAACCATATATCATAAAGGCACCACCATCTCCACTGTGCCTCATTTGCAAAAGGAAACACAGACCCTGGATAAGCAGGGGTGGAACTCCTGGAATTTTACACCGCTTGGAGATGGGGATAGTGTGCCACAAAAAAATTGCTTAATCATCAAAATTTCTAAGCAGTTTACATAAAGCAAGATAAGATTAAAAGCACCAGCAATCTTACTAATAATTTGTTTCACTGATTACAAATGCGTGGCCATTTATGCCAAGGGGAAGGCAAAAGGATATGTTATCGCAAAGAGTTGGGAATTCGAAGGCAAAAGGAATAAATCTGTTTTGCTTTGAGATTGGGGTGGGAAAAGAATGAGATCATATTCAAACACATGTTCTGCAGCCTTACAGCTTAGTGAGGGATCCCATTTGTCATAATCAAAAGCAAATCTGCATAATTTGTGGTCCGAAAGCAGATCACCAGCCACATACAGTAGCCTATTATTATTGCTCTGGGACTGCAAAACATGGTCTATCCAGCATCTTACAGGCCACACAACATGACTTTGGGGATCAAATTTTTTGCAGACCTGGTTGCAATGCAATAGAATAGTAAGAGGCCTACATATAATCCCCTCCATCAGAGGCCTACAGACAGAGAACTTGAGTTTGTCCTGCCAAAAGTGGAATGTGGCAGAGTCCAGAGGAGAGGATGGAGGAAGGCAGCTGCCTGCACTGAATATTTGGAAAGCGGAAGGTATAGTGTGGATCCCTGAACCCATCTGTCTGTGTTTCTATGGAACCAGGGTTGATGGAGGTGGAGAGGGCCCCTTCGGTGGGCAGATTCCCAGGACCTCCCTTCCTAAACACCAGGTGGATTGCCTTGCTCTTTGAATCTATAATGCACATTCCAAGTGACCCATTTATAAACGTGTCAATCAGGATAACTTTCTTGGCTCAGCCAAATGTAGACACTTTCACATGGAAATAATGCCACAGCCATAATGTGTTATTTGTGCTGAAACTGGATTACACAAGCAGGGCACTCTGCCTGGCCTGATATTATTATATCAATAGGACTTTCCTTTTCCTTCCAAAGCTTAAGATCTGTCAAGAAGCCTAACAACAGAGTTGCCAGCAGGCAGTCTGAGTGAAACTCTGATGGGTTTTATTGGAAAGGGCTGCAAATTGTGATTGGCCTGTTATACTAAAGTATCAGAGGAGCCACTCAGCCAAAAAAACAACCCTCACAATTCAAAACAACCCTCCGTAGCCTCAGAGATTTATTGTTCCATATGCCACTGTTTAAAAACAGCATCACATGGCTAGACATTCGTATCAGACTCCCTCTGAAAACAGTATAAAGGCTTCTGCTGATTTCAGTGAGCTGCCAATTAAAAATGTAAATGGTCTTTCCAATGGTCTCTTTGAAGAGCAGCTGTTTAGATTTCCATTTAAAGCTGACACTTGGCATCACTGCTCTCAGGGAGTCTATTAGCTGCAGCAGAACAACGGCAATAGCCAGGGATGAACTTGTGCTAGTCTTGTGGATCCCTCCAGCATATGTGGTTTATAGTGCCAGGGGTCAGGGGGGAAATCCAGAAGGTACTGAGGAAAAAGGAAAACACACATACTAATCTGCTGAAGCAACTTATTCATTGGCCACGACATCTGGTTTTAATCATCTCTGGAGTGGGGGATGGGAGTAAAGCACCCCTAAGCAGTATGCAGCTAATTCCCAATATTCTGGCATTCCTCATCCAAGTCAGTCAATCACAGTGCAGCCCTGTGCATGTTTAAAGGTAAAGGGACCCCTGACCATTAGGTCCAGTCATGACTGACTCTGGGGTTGCGGCGCTCATCTCGCTTTACTGGCCAACGGAGCCGGCGTACAGCTTCCGGGTCATGTGGCCAGCATGACTAAGCCGCTTCTGGCGAACCAGAGCAGCCCACGGAAACGCCGTTTACCTTTCCGCCGGAGCGGTACCTATTTATCTACTTGCACTTTGACATGCTTTCAAACTGCTAGGTTGGCAGGAGCAGGGACCAAGAAACAGGAGCTCGCCCTGTCGCGGGGATTCGAACCGCCAACCTTCTGATCGGCAAGCCCTAGGCTCTGTGGTTTAACCCACAGCGCCACCCGCGTCCCCTGTGCATGTTTAACTTGATATAAATCAATCCGATTTCTTACCACTACATTCAAAACAGTTCACACACAAAATTAATTCATCTATAATACACCCTTATCCATAAATAAAACGCCCCTACAAAAGACCATTCAAAACATGTTCATGATAAATATCTAATAATTCTACATAAAAATAAATAATTGATTATTCTTTGCTGACAGAGGGAAAGCAAAGGCACCCTCTGGCCTACAAAGTGTTAGCTTTTACACTTCTGCAAAAAGAGGCGGGTACAGTCCTCAGTCCCATTTGGTCAGGGCTGTCTTACTCATAGGTGCTAGGGGTGTGGGCACCCAGGCGCTGGGCTCTCAGGGGCGCCAGGCTGAGAGTCCGGGGCCTGAGAGTTGAGACCGGGGAAGAGCATGCCCGTCGGTTGGAGTGCCGCAACAGGCTCTTCTGCTGCAGGCGGCTCTGTGCCACGAGTCTGGGGGCGACCGAGCCAGTGAGACGCTGAGGCGCCGCTTATGCTTAAGACAGCCCTGCATTTAGTGCTGCAAGAAGAGGGTGAGGCAGCCTCTGGTCTAGATGTTAAATGGCAAAACCTCTGTGCTGGTGGCCATGGTTACTTTCCTGTGTGTACCATTTAATGAGAAGTAAAATTTATCCTGTGACTGAGTCTATATACATACTAACCCATTTTTAGCACAAAGATGTAGTTTTTCTCAATCTAAAACTGTTCATGCTCCTTTCAACATGTTCCTTTCAACATGCTGCTTTCAATCTAGATTGATTCTAGATATTGCTGTCCACAGAGGTGGTGTGGCTACTTGCTGCAAGTTTGAAACCTCCCTTTGATTAGGCCATCCACACATTTTCTTACATGCACATGCCCCAGGTGAATGAAGTAGGAAATGACGCTTGCAGTCTTGGTGTACCCATCCGCATTGTCACTGGGCAGATGTGGATACACACACACACACACACACACACACACACACACCCCTCATTGCTGGGACTGCCTACTTGTTTTCGAACAGGCACACTGTATGGTAATGCAGAATTGATCTGCAGTGAGCTTTTATTTTGGGAATAAAACCAGTTTTCTCAAGAAACACTTTTCAGGGGCAAAAGATATGTGCGGATTTATTGATGATAAGCAAACTATTGCTATGATTAAGTATCCAGAAACACCCATACTTTTGTTTGTCACTTGGGTGATACAGAAATAATGTTAGTAAACAAATGACTCCACAACCCGCTTCCATTGTCTTTTGAAGATTACATTCTACTACGGCAATCCCAGGGTGAAGGCAGTGGTCCTGACTGATGGCTCATTCACACAAACGCTGCAAGATCAGCTCCTGATTCAGCATGTCACTGCAAACCCATCATTTTTCCTCTCCCCCTCTGCAATAGCATGCTGAATGAAAATTAAATTTAGTAGTTTGCACACAAAAAGTGGAAAGGTCTTTGTAACATAAAAAAATAGTTCAATTTAAGGCTGTAGCATGCATTTACACTGCCTATCAACTTGTGTATATCAGATATACAGAATGTAAGTTGGGATTTATTTATATTTACAAAAGCATAGAAAAAGTATGTGCAGTTGTGGGGAAGGAATCAGTTTAACTTTCTCGTCGTGAACATTCTGGCATAATTGACCAAGTGAATATATGAACTTCATTCTTGATTAAAGAACATGCAATGAATAGAAGGATCAACAAGGTGTTATTTCCATCTATATTTGCTATATTCAAGATAGGATTGAACAATGACAGTTTTCTAGCGACATAAGCAAAGGATGAAATATTTTCATTTGTAGAAGCACTAAGAACATCACACTTAAATACCCATTTAAGAATGGATGTTGTCTCTTAACTTTAAAGATGTAAAATAGTCGCCAAATTATGGGATTAACTGGAATGATCCTCTGAGCTGCTTGATCCAAAACTGTCTACTGTGGGAATCCTTATCCATTCCCCCCCCCCCCGTCGCCATTTGGTTTCATACTATATGCAGGTATAGGATATTAAGTTAAATATGTATTCAAAAATTATTATTTGATTCGAAGAAATAAGCAAGAAAACTTAAGACTGTGTGTGTCTGTGTCTGTGTGTTGTTGTTTCTTTAATGAATCGTCTGAAATTTAAATAGGCTTATACTTTTAAAGGATTGTAATCTCGATTGTAGGCAAAATCCTTAAAAACATTATTAAGAGATGAGATCATCAAACATCTGGAGTTATATGAACTCAATAAAGAATTTCAAATGGGATTTCAAATGGGATAAATTTAGCCTGAGAAAACTAGTGGAATACTTAGGGTGAAGGCAGGGTGAAGAGATGGAGCTTGACATTTTTTGGGGGGGGGGGATTAGGCCTGCTTCAGGCAGATTAGCTCTGCATTTGTATATCATGTCTAGAAAAACATGAGCACATAGGACAAACACACGTGTGTTTTGCATTTTCACATGCAGTGGGAGCCACCTCCCAGTTTCTCAAATTAAGTTCAAATGACATTAACGTTTAGCTCAATCGTTGTGTGGTCTAAAAAGAATCTTGAGTGGTAAAAAAGAGCTGCAACTCAGTGATGTCTTGTTTAGCTGCCCACTATTGCGCTGCCCTTCTCTGGTTCCTGTTTTGGAACAAGTCGTATGGCATGGGTCCAAGACCTCAGCAATCAAATCCCAGGGCTTTTTGCACCTTAGGTGCTGTGGTTCGTGTGACTAGGACATGTGGACACTGCAAAAAATGAGCATGCATGAGCAGCACCAGTTTCACAATAGGCTTATTTTGGAAATGCTCAAATTCCCATGGAGTTCACTGGGGTTTAGACATATATGGGATTAGTTAATGGAGTTGTTTAAAAAAGAGAGAGAATTCAAAAGGAACCTGTAGATCAGACTGTTGCAGAAGTATGTAGTCCATCTTTCATGATACTGTCGCAGCAGCTGGAAAAAGATGCTGAAACACATAAACTCCAAATGATGTTGTGATGAATAACTATTCCCTAACATATATTCACTTCTGTGCATTCTTGAGGGACAAAGATTAAAGCAGCTCAGTTGATTAGTGTGTGGTGCAGATAAAAGCAAGGCTGCAGGTTCAATCCCTGTATAGGACAGATGCATGTTCCTGCCTTGCAGGGGGCTGGACTAGATGATCCTAAGGGTCCCTTTGATTCTATAATTCTATGAAAGATGAAGAAGCACTTGGAACTGCAGAAGAGAATGTTTGCATAGACCAGCGCTAAGAAGGTAAACCAGGCATGGCAATGAGAACTTTTGTCCTCAGACATGCTTTACAGAACTGGGTTTACGAGTGAGGGCAAAATACAGAATACAATCATATGTATCTCTGAGTACTACCCCTTCTGCCCTCTGATTGACCTTCTAACTATCACTGTGGCACTATTCACAAGAGCTGACTTTGGAATACATGAAAACGCAGTATAATTGTTACACATTCCTAAGTAGCTAAATTTATTTGACTCTTGGATTCATGCCTTAGAGCACGAAGTAAAACATGTAATAATTGCTCTAAAAAGAACGGTTTGACATGCTTTAGTGTCTGCCTTGTTATTTAATTGTTTTGTATTCATTTGAGATAATTTCTCCCGCACAGCCTTTTTAACAGTTTGATGAAAGAAGAAAAAACCCAAAGGACATGGAAGGGGTAAAGAGGGTGAGTCGGATAAAAGCGTACACTATGCAGGCTAATGGAAAAAGAAACAGGGTTCAGTGAAAAATGGGGCAAATGCAACCAAAAATGCACTGGAAATAAACAGAGTTGGGGAGGAAGATATAAAAAAGGACAGTGCTAATTATGAGAGAATGGATGAATTAGAGTCACAGAAAATGAAGTTAATTAGAACTAAATATTTACTGTGAACTAAAGAAATACAAAAGCATGCGACTGCACCAACTAACACCTTCTCTGATGCCATAGGTACTGACTAGCTGTCCCCCCCTGGCTATATAGCACAAATGTCTGCAGGGTGGGGGCTCTGCCACTGAGCTTCCCATTGAAGTATTTTACTGTCACTGTAAATAAAGCTCAGAGGATGCAAATGTGCTGAGTAGGAAGATTATACTTTTGACAACCTTTTTCTAATAACTAAGTTCAAGAAATATGGAAATAAATTAACACATAAAAGAGAGTAATTGTCAGACAAATCCTGAAAGCTCCATAAATCACTGTTGTTGCACCCCACCCCAGTACTGAAGAATCAAAACCAAATCACTCCAGGGTAACTGTTCCAGCTGCCCCCTAGGTTATATCGTATCCTTACCCCACTAGCAAAATTGGCAAGGAACCAAGTAAGCTGTAGCCATAAGCGACAGCAAAGGAATTCTTAGCATTCTTCACTTAAAGTGTACATGCCAATATAAATTCTTTGTTTTGAGGAACAGCTTAAAATTACCAAATGACTATTTTGGTTAGCAAACTATATGCATTGGGTAATGAATAACAGAAGGTGTCTGTTAGGAGCAACAGTAGTAACATATTGTTTGCACATTTAAACCTAAAATGGCAGTACCAACTTGACATATCCCACCCCCCAAATGATACATGTTTTCAAGCAAAAGCCCCTAATATATGTACCTATTATGTACCTATTCCAGTTATCACAAAGATCAACAATTGTTCAATAAAAGTAGTCTTTAAGTCTAGAATAATGCAGTGTTCCAGGCTTTATGTATGTTTATAAATTTAATCAGTGTTTCGTTTGAATCCCTGCGTTTTGTTTTAATTTATTTAACAAAATGTATATTTTGTAGTGAGGTTGCTAAGTGGTTTATAAGAAATATTAAAATTATCAGTAAAACTTTTTAAAACAATTAAATTTAACAGCGAAAGAGATTAAAACATATCAATGGGTCTGGATAGGTTCGCCTAAGCAAAAATGTTTTAAGCAAGCGAAAAGAGTACAGCAAAGGCCTGATGTCACTAGCAGGGGTGCCAACTTGAATATAATATTGAGGGGGCCCAGGTAAGCCCCGCCCCGCATAACTGAACACATGACACAGTGCGCGCACACCATTTTAATGGGAATGCCTATCAACTTTGTGGGGGCCTGGCCCCATCAAATATTCTAATGTGGGAGCTGAAGCCCCCACAGCCCCTAGGAATTGGCTCCTATGGTCACTAGGTAGGGAGTTCCAAGATGTATTTGCTGCCATACTAAAAGATCGATTTCTTACAACAGCAGAACAAGCATGTAGTACTCATAATTGTGCCAGTTCCGTAGATCAAAGTGATTGAGTTGGCCAATATGCTGTAAGGCACATATATTTTTAAGAGAATTGTTTAAGACCTGTGAATAATTGTAACTTAACAATATATGCTACCTGAAATCCTAAATGTTTCATGATTCACACCTCCCTGAGGATAAGAAAACACATATCACTTTCTTTCAGGATGCAACCCTGAAAGAAAAAGACTGTTCTATGTATCATATTTTTCTCTCCATAAGACTCACTTTTTTCCTCCTAAAAAGGGGAAATGTCTGTGCATCTTATGGAGCAAATGTGTGGTCCCTGGAACCACATCTTACTCCACTAGTGAATCTTGTTCATTTCTCAGGGATACATAGTTTGTGTTATCATCATAATAAACCTTTTTGATCATGATTAGCAGTTATTCCGATTATTTTAAGTACAGTTTGAAACATCTTTGACCATACAAGTTTGTTGTGGAGATAAATCTGAAAGCACGAACACTTTGATTTTGTTCATTCATTCGTATGTTTCCAAATATATCTAAGAAGGAAATATTTAGGTGCAACAATATCATATTGTTGGACAATGGCACTACTCTGAGTATGACTAAAGTTGTGCATCACCTAGTTTAATTTTTTTTAACAGGACCCTTTGCGGTTTGTAAAAGCAACAACAAAAGCATTGATGAAAAGGGCTTGGTAGATTTCAGAGGAATGAATTCACTTAATATAGCACCATTCATAGACACTTAAACAAGAGGTAAGCAGTACATATGATAAGAATGGCCCCCCTCCTTTGAACCATGGCCCAAGGTGACTGCCTCATCCCACCCCCACCCCCCACCATGTGGCTCAAAAGTATCCCATCCTTGTTGCCAGTGAAATATATTAAGAGGCCATACAGAGGACATATAACAACAGTTTTCAAAATCTAAAATACAGTAGTTTATGGAGGGAACAAACCATGCAGCAGTTTGCTGCTTGCAATGTGGAACTGAAAACTAAATTGACTCTGAGGTTGCTAGTATGGAAAGCCAAGAGGGACCTTGTGGTGAGTTCATTCCAGGGTAATTTGGGATCAGCCTCTTTCTCCTGTCCCCAAACAGTACGAGTCAAGAAGTCTGACTGCAATTCAAACTGATATGATAATAGACACCTATCACCTGACTATTATACTAATCATCTTTACTGAAGCTGAAAATCTGTCCAACTGCAATCAAATGTCAAGTAAGGCATTTAGGGCCAGGGTGTTTTTCTATTCCCCCCATTATTACTTCTGTTAGAGTAATTTTGTATTATTTTTGCACTAGAAAGCAAGGCGTCCATTGTATAGCAGATCACTTAGTATCAGAATGAGTTTCAAGTTCAGAGAGTAAAATAATCAAGACATTGGCAGAAACAAACTAAAAACACATGACTCTACTTCAAGTAGCCAAAAGAATCTGAATAACTGAACCCTGTGCAAAGACATCTTGTTAAACAATAACAAGAATGCTGCATACCTATACAAATACCAATATATAAAAAGTGATCTTTGATCAGACTTGTAGTTAAAAAATAAACCTTATTGTTCTCATTTTTCAAATTCTTCTCAAAAATATGCTTACAATTCAAATCAACTTGAATGGGAAAGCAAATAAGGTATCATAGCCAAACAGTTGCTTCTAAAATTAGGGCAGGATGCACTTCTAAGCACCACCAATTTAAATGGCAGAGCAGCCAGGCAATCCTATTGTTCCTCCATCAACACAATACAGGTGGAATATGGTGCAAAAAAACAGAACAAAGCAACCCTGCCAGCCAGATCCCCAGCATGGCAACATCGCCAATCACAGAACGGCATGCCAATGATATCTGCACATCAGCCTGGCACAGAAGGAGTCAATCTACACATGATGAAAGGAAAAAGCCCTCATAATATCAACCTACCTGACCCCATCCCAACCACATGCACACAGACACATTCTACCAAGCAGGAGCCACTGAGATACCAGTAACAAGAAAGCAACCATTAAGCATGCACTGCCATAAGAACACACTGTCATGCCTGTTCTGTGACATGAAATTGTGGTGAAGTAGCAGTACGTCTTGCCATCACCACATCCTCAGTTAGTCATCCAGCAGAACCTTTCTGTGTGGTTCAGGGCCAGCTTCAGCTAAGAGCCTTCAGAAGCATACCATGACATGGTTTGCAATAATGAATTGAGTGTTACAGAATCATAAATATGGAGGACAATTTTCTACTGTGATGTGGGACCAGTCCTCATTCAGGATTCTTATCCTAACGAATCCTAATTGCAGTGTGGCACCATTCGCAAACGGGTGCAGTAAGGGGCCTACTGAGAAAATTGTTCCAAATGATTCAAGCAAGCAAGTTTAATCATACACTTTGGGGAAGCAATATATATAACCATCACAGTGAGCATTCCCAAGTAATTATTCTTAACAAAATAAATAAAAGTCTGCAGAACTCATGGGAAAGCACATCACGGGTCAGCATTACATTGTCCTAGATTTATTAATTTTTTCTATTGTATGGTTATGTAAGAAACCTCAAACCACCTAATTTGAAGACTTTAAAATGGCATTAAAAAATGCTGTAAAATAATTATTAACCAGAGGACCAACAAGATCTAGCGTATTTAGCATATGCTAGCATAAAGCAAAAAGAATGTTGCTTGCTAAAGTTTCTGTTTCTGAATGATGCTACTCTGGGTATAGAGAATACTTTCATTAAGGTAAATAAGGATCCATATTATGAATAAATGTTGGAAATATGCCAGTATTCACCCAAGCCCTCTTATCATATAGGTTTCCATGAATTTGGACTGATAAAATATAAGGGTTAGATCCTTAGATCTTACTGAAGACAACAGAAAAACTTCAAGCAACTTCAGTCACAAAGTGCATTTCTCTATAAGCAGTAAATAAATAGTGGAGAAAATATAGCTTTATTTATGGAGATGATGCACTTTCTGACCCTAGTTTTATTCTCTTAAATGAAAGCTTTATTAATACACGCAGTAAAAGATAGTTCTAATTTCGGCAATGGAGAAGGGACCAGTGATTATGGCTAATCTGTCGAATTGTACACTGATTCAAGGTCAGTTTAAAATACTTCTCATTCTTTCCTGAATTAGTCAGCCTGAAGAATGAAGCATGTTTCTGAGAAGGCAAATACACAAGCAGAGCATGTTATTAGTTATTTGCATGGAAACTGGTGTGGGAAAGTGGAAAATTGACCCTTGGAAAGCAAGGGAGTCAAAGGTGTGCTAGAGGAAGATAAGGAGATTGCAGAGAAGATGAATTAATTCTTTGCATCTGTCTTTACAATGGAAAATGTACGGCAGATTGCTATGTCTGAACTAACTTTTGTAATAAGGGAGTCTGGGGAACTGCGGCAAATAGTGGTGATGAAAGATGAAGTTCTAGGTCTAACAGACAAAACAAAAACCAACAAATCTCCCACTCCAGATGGCATCCATGCAACAGAAATTGCTGATCTCACAAAAATATATAACTTGTCCCTAAGAGCAGCCTCCACACCTGAGGCCTGGAAAGTGGCCAATGTAAAACCAATTTTAAGACAGGGATCCAGGAAATTACAGTGTGGTTAAATTAATGTCTGTTCTGGGAAAACTGGTGGAAAATATGGCTAAAGATAAAATAACCAAGCATAGAGAAGAACAAGCCTTGGCTTCTGTAAGGGTAAGTCCTGTCTCACTAACCTCTTCAAGTTCTTTGAGGGTCTCAGCAAACATATAGAGGTGACCCCATTGATATTGGCTAGGAGTGCCTATTTCCAGCTATGACTGGTTTGCTAGTTACAACCCTTTTTAGCCACAGGACTCTATACTCTGGTAACTCGACAATTAGATTATTGCAATGCACTCTACCTGGGGCTACCCTTGAAGACAACTCAGAAATTTCAACTGGTCTACAATGCAGTGGATAGAACTCATATAGCCCTTTTCTAAAACAGCTGTATTGGTTGCCAGCTTGTTTCTGGGCCCAATTCAAGGTGCTCATTTAAAGCCCTGAACAATGTAGGCTCCAAATATCCGAAAGACTGCCTCATTCCCTACAGACCCACCCAGGTGTTAACATCAGCAGAGGGCGCCCTCTTGGCTGTTCCACCTCCCTCAGAGGTGGTCTGGGAGAGGGAATTCTCTGTGGCAGCACCTAGGTTGTGGAATTAACCCTCCACAAAGGTGCATCTGTCTTCTTCACAATACAGCTTTTGCCAAATGCTGGAGATGCACCTCTTTAACCTGGCCTTTGACACCTGAAATGTGTGCATATCTCACTGTGTACTTTTGGGGCTACCCTACACCTGGGATTGTAACTGCTTTCAATTTTCAATTGTTGTAAGCTGCCCTGGGGTCTGTTGGTGAAAGACAAGTGCGGTAATAAAACAACAACAATGCACTAAAGCTACTTTGCACCTTATTTAGCACCTTGAAACAAGTGCTAGAGCTCCAAACTGAAACACAGAAAGGTGACCTGTGTATGCACACTAACTTTCATTTCTGGATCTTGATGTTCAAGCTAGATATCACATTTGGGTGTGTTTTGCATATTCCACAGTGTGTGTGTGTGTGTGTGTGTGTGTGTAAAGAAAGATTGACATCAAGATCTGCTGCTCTGGGTGGACAATTCCCCCAAACTGAGCTGTGAAACTGGCTATGGGAAAAATGAAACTGGCTATGAGAAAAATAATCCTGGCTATGAGAAAAATGGTCTAGAGGGAATTTGCATGGCAGGGGAAGTGCCCCTCTATCTTATCAGTTCTTCCCTACATATCCCTCCTTCATATTATCACATGAATTTAAGATTACATGTAATTTTGCCCTCTCAGTGATGAACCACAAAAGCCAAATGCATTTCTTTCCCCACGTTCTGAATAAGCCTAGATGCAGGGACTAGAGGAAAATCTCTTGACTGTAGAATGAAAATTTGTTAAATATATCATTTATTCATTTAACAATTTAAACCTTGCCATGCCTGTGCTCGTTGTATAAATCACTGAAAGAAGAATGGTATTTTATGTCCATTTTTTCAAGCACTCCAAATTTTAGCAAAATTAACAAGTGTTGTATTATTTTAGACACATGCCCCTGCCCATTGTGTCTATTAAGAGCTGATTTCATTAGCATGGGCCACTTTTTATATTTTGTCACTATTAAAATACCTCCCAAAACCTAATCACTACGATAAAAAACAACCACAATCCTATGCCTCTATCTCCTATGAGAGCTATGCCCTTTCATAATAGTATCATCCATTTTTTTTAATAATAATTTAGCATTAGTTCTATCTTGTTTGATTATATTAAATTAACTAGAAAAACAGCTAATATTATTATTTCTGCATATCTTATTTTCATTGCACACTTTCATAATAAGAGAAAGTATTTTTTCTTCTATCATTTTCTCTAAACATCCAGGCATGTAAATATGTGTCTATGTCTAGACAGGAACTTTCTGCCGCAGAACCACATATCTAATCTCCTCTTTGCTAGCTACTGTTTTTGACAGTCTCAGCCATGAATGGTTGACTGTCACATCCTTAAGAAGCCTAGTTCTATCTATCACATAAACTGAGCAAACTGATGCTCCTAATAACCTCAATTTCAGCTTAATGTCAAGGTGAATGGTAGTCACTCATAGATGCATATTAGTTTGTATCCAGCTTCATATTTGAGAGCTTTTATTTTAGCACCATACAGTATGCATCACAAGGTGTGAGAAGTGACTACTAGTGACACTATCATTTGGGTTTCAGTGTCGTATTTTTCGAAAGAAAGTTACGGAAAGGTCATATATTTTTCTGACAGAGCACCAGAAGAAGCCAAAAAATGAGATGTTATATTATTTCTGAAAAAATGAGATGTTATAATTATTTCACTTGATAAAGATAGGGATGATAAGGGTCAACACACATAAAATTTCCAACATGTGGAAGAAAATGCTGTAAATTGCTTCCCATAGTAGCTGTCTCTGTGTGTATTTATGCAACAGCTCACTGTGAATTGATGTTTCCCATACTGCTGCAAACTTTGCTGGTATGCTTTTATAGGTGTGCAGATCTTCTTCTGATCCATGTAGGAAACTGCTGGACACCAGTGGCTACTATAGGGGCTTTTTCAAGCCCTTAGCTTCATGTTACAGGGAACCAGGCAGAGGGCCTTCTCGGTAGTGGCGCCCACCCTGTGAAACGCCCTCCCATCAGATGTCAAGGAAATAAACAGCTGTTCCTAATTTTAAAAGACATCTGTTTAGTGAAGTTTTTAATATTTAATGCTGTATTGTTTTTAACACTCAATTGGGAGCTGCCCAGAGTGGCTGGGGAAACTCAGCCAGATGGGCGGGGTATAAATAAATTATTATTATTATTATTAGAGCTTCTCTCTCTCTCTCTCTCTCTCTCTCTCTCTCTCACACACACACACACACACACACTGCTTTTCTACATTAAAGTAGCTTACAGATTTCTACAAATTATGTATTAAGGAGGAGAAATATAAGCCAGGTGACTGGGAAGAGGTGGACTATGGCCTAGCAAAACTATTACATAGTAGTAAGTGTTTAGTGGTAGGATGACTGTCCAAAACAACAAATGAAGGCAGTAGACATATGTATTCATTTCACTTTATGCACTTGTAGCAGGGATGTGGGTTTTGTGGGATAACCAGCCTCATATAACCAACATACTTAAGTATAATTAACACACGAAGGGGTTAAGACCATATAGTAGTGAACTGTCCTAATAGGCTTAGCTTGGTCACTCTCCCTCACTTTAGAAGGAAGGTAATCAAACCTTTTATACCTCAAAGTGCAAGTAGATAAATAGGTACTGCTCCGGCGGGAAGGTAAACGGCGTTTCCGTGTGCTGCTCTGGTTCGCAAGACGCGGCTTAGTCATGCTGACCACATGACCTGGAGGCTGTACACCGGCTCCCTCGGCCAATAAAGCAAATGAGCGCTGCAACTCCAGTCGACCACGACTGGACCTAATAGTCAGGGGTCCCTTTACCTTTACCTACCAGAGAAGCTCTGACAGTGAAGAAGTTTTAAATTGGTTGCTGCAGCTAAGACCACATGGCTCTTCTAAGCCATTTTTGTGTTTCTATACCAATCATTTAGGAACTTTCACCACTATAACTGAGCCAAGTTTTACTGCCTGTGTTTTCTGTATGGAAAAACGCATGAATCTGACCTTTGGAGAGTTTGTAAGTACAATAACCATTTTTAACTTCACAAACATGTGATATTTTTCTATGCTGGGAGAAGAGGGTAACTTTGGAACTCACAATGGCATATTTTAGGGTACTTGCCCCTACCCTGAATCTTGGCACCCAGGAATTCTTTTTATATGCCTATTTTTTCCCTTGCCACCAACAGCTTTCTCAGCAGGCGAAAGAAATGTATTCTACCAGTTGTTACAGGGTAGATACCTTGGTACATGTTGTGTATCTTCAAATTCTGTGATTTCAGATATCTGAGAGATGAGCACAGTGCTTTTTCTAGAAAATTAGGTCCGGGTACTCACCATGAAGTAGTTAGAGCAAGTGCCACACTTTCTAAGGACAACAAAAAGAGGTGCGCTGGTACTGCATACCCCTGAGTACCCCCTGGGGGGAGAGAACTGGAGATAAGAGGAGAGATGCTGGGACTGATGGGGCGAAATGGCCAAAGATAAAAGCTGTAACAGTTAATTGGATGATTCTGAAATACTCTTGTAGCAGGATTGGGGGGGGAGAGATAGAAAGAGGTATAGTGGAAGGAGAAAGGACAACAGATCAGAGGAGTTTGTCAGGTGGACCATCTGGAACATGGATGAGGGGTGTGGTTCTCTGGTGCATAGTTGGTATTACCAGTATCTATGGCAAGTGGTGTGCTATCAGAGACAGAGTTTGGAAAGGGAGAGAGGAGGGCAACCCAGGTGGAAATGTGTGGGAACGGGGGATGGGACAAGAATGCCTTCAGGGAAGAGGGCGGCAGTGCCACCCACTTGATTTGGGGACAAGGAAGGTCAGTCACCCAGGCTGGGGTGTGGGGGAGCTGAAGCGGGAAGAGAATGCTGAAGGGGGGGCTGGGAAGCAGCGAGGCGGGAGAGACTGCCTGATCCTTCTTCTCCCGAGCTGTCTCCGTCTGTCAGGCTGAGGCACCTTCGCGTGGCGCGATGGAGCAGCGGCAAAAAGTCAATGGTTTTGAGGAATGCTGCGAGATGGGATGGCTGGCGGCGCGGGGGGGGGGCGCCGCCAGGTTGTTGCTCCTTTTCCCTCCCTGAGGAAGACGAGGGTGACTGTGGTTGTTGCCAGCTAGAGAGGGAGGCTGAAGGGCGGCGAGGTGGGGGGCACGAAGGGGCGGGCCGCCGCCTCTCCCTCAGGGGGGTGGGGAGGGGAGCAGCCCGGCCCTTCCTTCTTCTGCCGCTGCAGTACTATGACCCGCCGCCGCCGCCACTCCCCTCGCAGGGCTGTCATCGGGGACAAGGAGACAAGCCGGGAGCGGCGGGAGAGCAGGGCCGGCGCCTCTTCCCAATGCACCTGGCCGCAGCTCCCGGGCTTGGCGGAGGAGGCGGAGGCGAGTGGCGTTGAGAGGGACTCGGCAGCGCGGCTCCTGGGCGACGGCAAGGCGCGCGAGAGATGCCCGCGGCAGGACGCGCAGCTCGGCTCGGCTCCAAAGGTCCTCCGGCTGGAGCAGCAGCAGCAGCAGCAGCAGCCCCGCGGGAGCTGGCGGCGATGGAGCCTCGCCGCTGCCCTTAGGGGCCGGGAGATGCAAGGCGCAGCGCCGGGCAGCCTTCGAGCCTGGACTCCATGCGCGTCCGCCATGGGGAGCCCGCTCTGGCACCTGGTGCTGCTAGGCGCCTCTGCCCTGGCTGCAGGTTGGTCTCTTTCTCGTGCGGTGCGCGCGCGCCACCGCTCGCGTGCATGTGAATCCTTTTCGCTCGCATCCTTTTTCTCTTCTCCAGTGATTATGATTAGCAGGCCTGCAGGTGGTAGAATAGGATTTGTTCTGAAGACAAAAGTTAACGTGCAAGTTAAAGCCTGGAGTTGCTTCTCTCTCTCCCTCCCTCCCTCCTCCCCCCTCTCTCTCTCACACACACACTTCGCTCGCCTCGAACAAAGCTGCAGGGTTGGAACGCCTGTCAGTAACCCAAGAAGCGCCTCTTGTTGCCTGCGAGAGAGAAATAGGGCTCCTAGTCTTAACTCGGATCAGGAGCGCTTGTCTTCTCACCTCCCCTTTCAAATGCCTCCAAGGTAAATGAGATAACATTCGCTTTTCAAACAGTTGATGGCTTTTCCTTAACTTCAGAAGAAAGTGTTAAAAAGTCAAGAGCGGTGCAAGAGAGGCTGAAAGCCTGACTGGTTCATCCCACGAGCTAATTAACACATATTGCACACAAACACACACACACACACACACACCAAATCCCGAACATTTTCAGCGCTTGGCTCAGAAAGCGTCATCTTGACCAGTGGCGTAGCGTGGGTTGTCAGCACCCGGGGCAAGATTTGCGCCCCCTAACCCTAACCCCCAGATGTTGCGCCCGGTGCGGCCGGCCCCCCCTGCACCCCCCACGCTACGCCACTGATCTTGAGAAATGGAAATTTAAAAACAAAAAACATAGAGCTATCCTAAAAAGCAATTATAGGCTTTGTATTTTTCCTTCCAGATTAGGGGGGGAAATGGTAAAGTCTTGCAATGGGGATTTGTCTTATACATCTAACACAAGTCAGTACAAGCTATAATAAATAATAGTTGGTATCTATTATAAACGATTTCCCATTTTGTTTGGTAAATCAGCTGCTCAAGGATTCAAGGCGAATGTACCAGTAGGTAGCATGGTTTGTGGATGCAGATGTGAACCTGTTCCCTGATGGTCTTGTGAATAAAAATGGTCTTGAATTCAAAGCATCCATGGGCATTGCTGGGGGGGGGGGTGCGTGCATGGGGCGGGGTAAGCTGCCCCCCCATCAAGTAAATTAAAAAAACCCCTAAGTGATGAATTCTGTTGCAGATAACTCGGTTTTGCTACCCCTAAAATAAAGCCTGCCCCCCCAAATAAATCCTGGCTACACCCATGAAACCATCTATGAACAACTTGTGCTTTTGCACCCGTATCTAGTCACAAAAGTTAAATGCCACTGGTTTGCCCCTAGAAATCATGTGAATTGTTTCTTAACAGTTTCAAGAATGAGACAAAGTTAAGAAAGCAACTTTTGTGCAGCCACATTGCTTTGATCTATTTCCCCCCTATCAGAACTAGACAGGACAAGGACCAGATAACATGCTGCAGAGGAAAACAATGCACCAGCATTTCCACCTGCAGTTTATTTCGCTATCATTTATTGGCATCTCACTCTGAGGGTAAAGCTGAACACATACATTCTTTCTGAACTGATTGCTACTATTGTTTATGTAATGTGGGGGAGGGGAGCTCACAGATTCTACAAAGAGATAAACACCTGGACTGGCCTGATCCTCGCAAGGAAATATCATCCTATGGTGTCTGCATCACTGTCCTTCTGACAAAAATCGGCACATTCCCTAATGTGAATGGGCCTAGAGCAAGGAGAAGATGAGATAAAAAGCTGAAAGGTAACATTCATTCACACTTCTATGGCAGGAATGGGTGTTGATTGGCCTTAGGATAACCTAGCCTGGTTTTAAATAGGTGGGACTGCTTTTTTCACTATTTGAATTTTTTTTTACTTAGATCTATTAACCACCAAATAATCTAGTTTCAGCTATTGTCAATGTAGAGAGAGAGTTCACTTCCAGAGACCGAAAGGATAGGGATAGTGTGCATTACATGATATTTCTGTTATCCAGTAAAACATTCATAGAAGCCAGTGATGAGGAGATATGCCTATTTCATAGGTGTTTCTTTAGCCTGAAATGCCTGATTATGCATATTATTAAAGTAACGTTTACAGTCAAGTATTTTATTTCTGAATTTGTTATATTTTAATTTGAGTGTCATACCATCAATTTGTAAAATGGATAATGAGAAATAAAGGAGGCAAGTATATTTTGGCTGAAAAATGCTGCAGCAGGAAACATATGATTTAGCTCTGAATGTTTTACAGGTGAGTCATGCCGTACCTTGTATGCTCTTGTCCATTACTACAGATTTTTGTTCAGTGGCATGTGTACTAACATTGGCTGGGAGGTAGTGTGCAGTTAACTATAAATATTAAGAGAAAGAGAGGCGAAGAGCACAGGACAGAAAATGCCTTTAATGATCTCATGGTTGACAGTGTAAAAATACTTATTTTCTAGTATCTAAGCTTATTTTCATTTTGCAAAGTTCTAGTGACAGATAGTACTATACAGAAAAATGTCACACAACATGGACGGAAGTTATCGATATCTTTAATTATTATTTTCTTACTTGGACTACTTTTTACAAAACTACATTGTAAAATTTCATAGAAAATAGTGTTAAGTTAGTCTTAAATTGCCTCCACATGCAGTTTTCTCCTTGACTCCTCTGCAGTGAAACCCACCACCAATTAGGAAACTAAAAAAACCCAGAAATAAATGGGAATATATTTAGACTTGGAAAATACTATATTTTCCTGATAGTATGAGAAGATGATTTAGCATTTTCGGAAGATTTCAGTATAATTAAAGCAGAGCTGTCAGACTAATCCAGCACATTTTCAAACTGTAATTTCCCACTTCAGGAGCTAGATATTTGGCTCAGCAAGTTTCTCACAAGGTTAAGTTGTATCCCAGACACACAGTGTATAGTACCTGTTCAGATTCATGAATATGCATGAGTGTTGTTGTTGTTTTAAAAAATAAACTCAAAGTACTTTTCTCATGTCAGTAGTAGAAGCATAATGGAGAAAATTGCTGCAGTAAACATTCACCAGGTAACTTGACTACATTGCATAATGAGACTGAAAAATCTTAGCAGCCAGCATGTAAATCAAGCCGATCCATCTTGGCCTAGCTGATAAGACACATTATAATAATACTTGCTTCCTTACTTCTCAGGGGAGCTGTGCAGATTAGTTAATGTTTGTACAGCACTTTGAAAAGGACTCAGTGTTACTATGTGACTTTTACAGTTGTATTTATTTACTTTTGTTGGCAGAAGTGTGCATTATACATTTGAGCTTACTCTGTAGCCTAAAAATACTCTTTTTTTATTATCCGGATCCTAAACATGTTTACTTAGAAGTCTCATATATTTCAAATGAGCTCACTGCATACTGCAAAGGACAAGAGTCACAAGGTGAAAGCAACACATTAAGTTAGAGGGGGGAAACCTCTGCAAATGTACAAATAGAGGAAATAGTTGGTCCATCGTAATGTCACAAGGAAGGGAATCCAAAGAAAAAGAACTGAAATAGGAAGGAAATAAGACCCCCCCCCAAAAAGCTTAGGTTTGTACTGTAGATCAAAAGAATAAATTGAAAAGGAACATCTGAAGAAGAGGGAACCAGTGGGATGAAGCAAATATCGGTGACGGTATGTATTAAAAAAAAAGAAAAGCTGAAAGATATACCAGAGCAGTAGAATGTAAACATTTGTAAACCAAAATAAGCTGTAAATGAATATGCTGAAGAAAATAAAGGCAATGGAGAGGCAAAAGAATGAGAGTGATATGATCAAAATGAAAAGCAGAATAAACAAGCAGAGCAGCAGACTTAAGAATAGAGGCTGAAGATAGAAACAAGAAAGAAGGACATTACAAGAGAAGGAAAAGTAAGGAAATAACCATAGTATAACCTAGAGAATAAGCAGATGATATTACAAGAAGTAGTAGTGATGTGAATAATGGAATAAAAGCACAGAGCAAGCGTGGCTGCTGGTCTTCAAGCAATGTTTTTTATGGCTCTCAAAGACACCACTGGATTTTGCAACAACAGCAAAAAGGTTTTTGTAAAAAGTAGGCACAACATGGCAGTGGGCAGAGTAGTTCAGAACTGTAATGAGGATGCAAATCAGATTGCAAATCTGGTCATCAGATTGATAACTGGATGAGCGGAGAGGGAATGATAACCTCATCAATGGATTTGCTCAGATAGGGGCGACAGCTATGTGCCTTTATGTGCTGTGTGTGTGTATACAAGTGAGTGTGCAAGCAGAGGAGCCAACTCCTAGGGGCTGAGGTCCCTTCAGCCCTCCCAACAAAACTTGTGAAACCCCCACAAGTTGATGAGCATTGCCATTCAAATGGTGTGCATGCGCCATGTCATGTGATCAATTATATGAGGCGGGGCATATCCCCCCAAATATTTTATTCAAGTTGACACCCTTGTGTGCAAGTGTGGAGTGGCTAGACTCACTTTTGGGCACATCCACCACTGGCATGTGGGCCCAAGAAGGTTGGCCACCTCTATCTATAATCTGTGTGCCCGAGAAGAAGGATTGATTACTTCACAGCCTAGCAACAGAGAAAAAGATGAACAGCAGGAGGCATAAAAGGTAAAGGGTAAAGGGACCCCTGACCATTAGGTCCAGTCGTGACCGACTCTGGGGTTGCGATGCTCATTTTGTTTTATTGGCCGAGGGAGCCAGCGTACAGCTTCTGGATCATGTGGTCAGCATGACTAAGCCGCTTCTGGTGAACCAGAGCAGCACACTGTTTACCTTCCCGCCGGAGCGGTACCTATTTACCGTATCTACTTGCACTTTGACGTGCTTTCGAACTGCTAGGTTGGCAGGAGCAGGGACCGAGCAATGGGAGCTCACCTCGTTGCGGGGATTCAAACCGCCAACCTTCTGACCTAGAACCGCAAGTCCTAGGCTCTCTGGTTTAACCCACAGTGCCACCTGCGTCCCAGCAGGAGGCATGGAAGAAGCTTAATTCAAGAAAGTGAACTTCAATGGGGAAAACAATTTGAAAAATTGAGTGAAAATATATGGAGTAGGAAGATATGCATTAAAATTATAGTCAATATTAAACTGATGGAGAACGCAAAGCGTTCAACTATAGACCAGGCCCTTATCCTTCAACACCTGGCAGACAAATACTCTAGAAAAGGGGGGTCTTTATATGCAGCTTTTGTGGATTTTAGATCGGCTTTTGATTTAATACCAAGGGACAGACTCTGGGAAAAGCTTGGCGCTACAAACATAGACAAGCGCTTATTACGCCTTATCCGTGGTCTATACGAAAACACCAGGGTGAGGGTAAGATGCGACCGGTCAGGCCATCTAACTAAAGAAATCCAAACGCACTATGGGGTTAAACAAGGATGTGTCCTCGCGCCAATGCTATTTAATTTCTACATCAACTCTTTAGCAGTAAATATGGAGAAAGAAAATGCCCACCCTCCCAAACTGGCAGGTATGCCCCTCCCGGTGCTTCTGTATGCAGATGACGCAGTCCTGCTCTCCTTTTCCTGCGTTGGCTTGAGGAAGCTTTTGAGATCACTTGCTGACTATTGTCAAGCGGAACAACTATCAATAAATTATAGCAAATCTAAAATTATGGTGTTTTCAAAAAAAAGAAGGAAACACAAATGGAGAATTAATGGACATCCTATTGACCAGGTAGCAACTTTCAAATATCTGGGAATAACTTTTCAGGAAAGGGTCTCGTGGCACCAACAGATGAAAAACGCCATTGCCAATGCAGGAAGGGCCAATAAAGCTCTTACAAGATTTTTTCACGGGAAAGGGGGTAAATACGTTCCGGCGGCCTCCCAGGTTTTTGCTGCAAAAATACTCCCACAACTCACTTATGGATCCCAGGTTTGCAGTTTTAAAAATTTTGCGCCTATGGAGGCATTTCAAACAAAATTCTATCGGTGTTTATTGGGGATCCCCCCCTGTGTATCTAATATAGCTGTCCACTTAGAAGTTGGACAACCACCCGTTAACGTGCGGTTGTTGATTCTAAAGATACACTACTGGTTAAAACTTATTTTTTTCCCGGCCGGTTTGGCTCCTTTAACACTCTTAGACACCTTTCATTCTACCTGGAAAGCTTCCCTGTTTGAAAAGATAAGAAGCTTGGGATTCTCCCCGCAGATCTTGATAGCGGCAGGATATGAGAGAGCCAGAAGTCAAGTGCTCCAACGCATTAGGGACATAGAGCTGCAATGTCATATGGGCAAAATGGATAAACATGCCACAATTAGAGACTTTGGAAGAGGGTTCTCACCCGCAAATTATCTGGCTGATTTACAAATACCTAAGTACAGACACTCCTTTACCCTGGCCAGATTTAACGTTCTGCCCTCTGCCCTGCTGCTAGGCAGATATGAGGGCAAACCATATGAGTCACGTGTTTGCCCATGTGGCTCATCGGAAGTGGAAACAAGTCTGCATGTATTGCTGCACTGTAGTTACTACGAGGATCTACGCCTGACCTTTATTGCCCCAGTTCTACAAAAGCTTAAAAATGTACCAGAACCCCAACGTATGAGAGCCTTGGTAGAAGATAAGGTTCCTGAAATTACGATCAATGTTGCTAAATTCTGTGTAGCCGCTATTAGGCGCAGGAAACAAGAGCTTTCCAATGTCAATATGCAGGCGAAGGCAAATACTTAATTTTATTTATGCTGTCTAATTTCAAATTGCTGTTATGGCCTAATCTGTATTGAAATTGTCCTTTGTTTTTTCCGGTGTTATGCTTCGCTGACTAGCTGTACGAGTTAACCTGGTCTGTGACCGTTTAATAAAATTTGAATTTGAATTTGAATAGTCAATATTAAACTGATGGAGAATGGCTAAAAAGTGACAAGTATTGAGAGCTGAACCAAGATCAAAGGAGGAAATAAAAGAACCAGAAAGAGAACCTGAAAAAGAGTGCCTTGAGAAATGGGAATGAAACCAAGACAGAACATTAGCATGAAATCTTAAATGATATGAAGAACAAATAAAACAAGATACATAGCATAGCATAATACATAGCATCAAAACAAAAAACCAAATCTCAAAGAAGGGGCATAAAAGAAATACGTACCCTGAGATTTAGCATTCAGTGCATACTAAATAATAGCTCTCCTTAGGTCTATCCCACCTTCTTTTGCACTGGGTCTTGCATGTTCCACCAGAACATATTCCCTTGGGCTGCCCCTTTATAATAAACTGTTCTACTTCTGGGTAAGATCCACCTGTGAATATATTCCTGAGGGAAGTATGTATTTGGCTGAGGCCTCTTACACCTCCATGATTTTTAAACTATTCAGAGTCTGAGTGCTTGGTGTAGGGTAGCGCCTTACTCCCAGTATGTTTACTCACTTGTGTGTTTTCTCTTAAATGATCCATGCTTATTCAATTACAAAATAACACCATGCATCTATGAGCCTCTTTTGAAGACAAACTGCCTAAGGCATGGAGTATTAAGGTCCTAGAACTAAATACCGTAAGTTATTGAGGAGCAGGGGGAAGGTGGGACAATTCTTCAATATTTCTGTTTACAAAGAGCCGCTAAATAGTTGCACTGAATAGTTTGGTCCAAGGCCTTTGCAGACACTCAATAGCACATTATATAGCACCTTTCAAGTGTTCAAAGTGTTTCACATAAAATAGTTCAGTAATCCTTAAAGCAGTGCTGTCAAATAGGCCAGTATCATTATCCCTATAATACAGATACAAGGTGTGCCTTTGCTTTGTCCTGAGGCTCTGAATATAAAAGCTTGCCTAAGGTCTTATATCCTTTGTGGGTCCAGTAAAAATTTAACTGTGCCTTCTTGTTTTATTGCAAAGTCAGAATTTTAATTATGTGTTAGGTACAGTTGGTTGATAATAATTTATGCTAACTTAGTTTTTAATTATCACACTTTTTCCTACATAGGACTGAGCAGTGTTGTTGAAGCTGGATCCCACTGTGAGAAAGCGTGCAATCCTCGAATGGGAAATTTAGGATACGGGCGTAAGTTGTGGACAGATACAAAGTGTGGGGACAACGCCACAGAGTTTTACTGTTCCTACAGTGAGAATGCAGACTTCATATGCAAGCAGCCTAAGTGTAGCAAATGCAACTCCAAGCATGCCCATCTGGCTCACTCACCCTCTGCCATGGTTGACTCACCCTTTCGGCTGCCATACACATGGTGGCAATCAGCACAGGGGGTGAACAGGGAGAAGATCCAGCTGAACTTGGAAACTGAGTTTTATTTCACTCACTTAATCATGGTGTTCAGGTCACCAAGACCGGCAGCCATGGTCTTGGAGCGATCTCAGGATTTTGGGAAAACATGGAAACCTTACAAATATTTTTCCACTAACTGCTCAGCAGCCTTTGGGCTGGATGATGATGTAACCAAGAAAGGAGCAATTTGCACTTCTAGATACTCCAGTCACTTCCCCTGCACTGGAGGAGAGGTGAGTTAATTAAGATATCAAAAACTACAAACAACTGAAAATTGACTCTAGATTTATTTTGACTCTTGACTTTAGTTTTTTCATGATATTTGCATGCCGCACTAAACCAGTGGCCTTCCAGATGCAGCTGGACTACAATTTGTATCATCCCTGCCCATTGGCTATGTTGGCTGGGGCTGATGGGAGTTGTAGTTCAACAACATTTGAGAACCACAGGCTCCTCCTTCCAGCACTAAATCATGATTTAGCTTGAGCATGATGCGCACAAACCACAATTATCTTTGGACTTGTACACTCCCTCCTTCTTGTGCAGCTGAGAGGAGGTGTTTGGAAGCTTTCACTCCTGCATTTTAGTTAACCACAGCATTCTGTGCCATCCAAAGTGGGAACTGTGGTTAACCATTAACTATGGTTTATTTCCCAAGTCAGTTTCAGAAACCACAGTTTCTTCACAAGGTGCATAGTTAAACTACCATGGGGTGTAGTGATGGCCATGGATGGCTTGAAAAGATTAGACAAATTCATTGAGGATAAGGCTACTAACTAATGAACACTGTGTACAACTTCGAAGATCAGAGGCAGCATGTTTCTAGATATCAGTTGCTGAGGAACATGAGCAAGGAAGTACCATTAAACTCATGTCCTGCATATGGCTTCCCATTGGCATCTGGTTGGCCACTGTAGGAAAAAAGTGCTGGTCTTTGGCCTCATTAAGGAGGATTATTTTTATGTTTCTAATGCTGTCTATAGTTACTGTTTCTTCTGTATGCAAGAAATGTCTGTGTCATGGGCCATAAGTGTTTGGACAGCAGTGGATATAGTTACAGATGGAATATAGTGTTATGTTTTCCAGTATATTTTTGGATTGTGGCCAACAGAAGCCACCCTTTCTGAGAATGCAGCCTGCCCCTTGTGAGGGGAATACATACAGGTCTTACCTGCTAAGTAAGGATAGAGTTATTACACAAATGTACTGTTTCCCATCATCACAAGGGATGAGAGTGGGAAGCACTATATGGCTATAGGTGTTCTGAGTAATAGACACCCCCCTTTTTCCTTGGTGCTATGAATGGGGGTGTAAAGGAACTACTCTGAAGCATGTTCTCCCCCTCCCTGATAAGCCACCTCTATTGCTTACCTTTGTCCTTGCAGCCCCACTTGCGTGTGTGGAGTTCAGGATCCTCTGGGTGGTGGCATCTGGTGGGTGCTGATACAGTATCTGTACAATGGTGAGAAGTTGGGAATTAGACATATTATTTGTTTATAAATTTAGTCAATTGACTGCTTCTCCTTGGTTGTTGGTGTTCATTGTTTGGGCAAAGTGCTCCCTTTGTGTAAGTTGCCCATCACAAAAATCCCAACTTCAGTGTTCCTAGTTATGTGTTCATGGATATGGGAGATGGAATCCCGACTTGTACATCTTGTTATCAAAAATCTTGCTCACTTGCTGGGTCCTCTAGAATAACTGGCTCCAGACTTTGTTGAAATCCTTTCCTCCATTGTGACTGTGGAGGAAAAGAGGGAAGCCATGGGCAGTCACCTGGGGATCTCTGTTTGGTGTGTTTAAAGTTATGCCACTCTCCTTTGCTGCACAGCATTATGCCAGTCTTGCATTGTTGGGACTGACCCCTGCCCTGAGGGAACATAGGATTCTGACTAATTTCCACTCCTCCGTGACCACAGGTGTCTGTTCCGCCACTTCAAACTTGTGCCAGTGCAAGGGTATTGCTATGGTGACATAGTGTTGTGATCTGCCAGCATGTTTAAGACAAACCTCATCCTGCCTAATGTGCATAAGCCACACCACAAACTGTTACAGAAAGATGTTCATTTAAGATGTCAACATTATTTCAAGTTTTCAGGAAGTGTTGAGTGCAGGGGGCTTGGAGATCACACAGATTACATATTAAAGCACCCTGCATTTTAACACTACAGTACTTGTATTTATTTGCAAAGTAGTACCAGAAGCTTTCTGGTGACCAGATGGCAGGACTGCAGATTTTGCAAACATCACATTTAATTTATTACAGCCAGCTACATTCAAGCAATTACTTGTAACTGCCAATAGTAACATGTACCTCACATTAAACAACACAAGAGGTTATTGAGCTGTTTTGAGTTATGGAGGACGTACTCCGACTCATAGTAGTACCTAATTTCAGACATCTGGAAACAGTCATTCATTCCAGTTTAAAATGCACAGTTATCACGAACTGTCCAGCTAAAAATGGTCTCATGCACTGGTATACTGTGTTCATTTCATGTCTAGCAAAGCGTTGGCAATATATAAGCATTAAATCACAGTTTCAATAAAAATAATGATAATAATAAAAAATCTTTAACAAATAACTAAGGTTGGTTTTAGGCAGTAACAGCAAGGCATGTATTTATGCTGCATATAAATCCAAACGCAGAACCACTTTCCCCTGGTTACAGTTATATGGGTGTGTATACCTTTACACAGTTATAAGGCTCAGAAACATAGGCCATTAGGTATAAAAGTAAGAAGAAAGAGAATCATATCTAGGATATAGAGTAGCTGTTTATTATTTTTGCAAAAAATTAAAGGAGATTAGAGACCAAAGCATTAAGCACATATTAAAAGTTTGAGTGTTATTAGACTGCAAGCAATACAAAAATTAAAGACTTCATCTTTCCCATCTGTCAAAGGAAAATTAATAGCTAAACACATTTTCCTCATTCTGAAACATAGATAAAAAGAGAGTATAATTATTTAATCACCTTTTGCAAGTTCTATGCAAGTAAAGTTTTTGTGTGGAAATGACTGGAATGCACAATAAAGTTCCTTATTGGTTAACTATATTTTGGGGAAGGTTGATTGCTTGAATCATGTTGCTGCTGACAGGGAAATTCAGAAGGCTTGCCAAAGTTGCAGAAACTTGTAACATTCTAAATTATACTACTGATATACTACAACAGCTTGCCTATTTTGGCATTTTTGCACAAGTTGGTAAAGCAACCCTGAACTGACTGGATCACACCAAGGCTTTAAGTTGGGGGATCCTTATAACACAGAGATATAGAGGTGCATTCATATAATGGAAATCTGAACTTGCTTCACAGCCTGTTTTTGAGGTATAAAGTACTTCTTAACCCTCCTTCTGTTTCCTGTCACATCAGAGCAGCAGAAATTGAAAATGCAGACATAATCTGAATGAATTAAACTAGTCACAGAGGCAGAACCAGATCTTTTGAAGGTATCTCCTGTATTCTTGTGAAGTCATAAAGTGACATGAATGAATCACTTTTGATTGTAGATCCCAGTGCTGAAAGTGCCATTTTCCTGCTTGTGCCATTAAAAAGTTGAGTGGCCACAGCTCAAGGGGAAGATTATCTGGTTTTATGTTTTAGGTGCAGTGATTGTAAAAAAGCCAAAGCAAGCTTTTCATTCATGGAAAGGGTAGACCAGGGATTGGCAAAGTTTTTGTGGCTTGGGCCAGTTCACGGTCCTGCAGATGCTGCGGTGGGCCGGAGTGCATGTGCGCATGCATGCATGCATGCATGCATGCACAAATGCTATTTCCGGCGCTCCTTCCAGTGCAGAGGAGGTGTGTGCAGCTTCCCATTGGCTGCTTCCCATTGGCTGCTTCCCATTGGCTCTGCTCCGTACCGGTTTAGCGCGGCGCATGGGAGCCAACTGAGTGGGTGGAAGGGGTCCATGGGCCAATTAAACGACCCCCATGGGCTGCTTGTGGCCTATGGGCCTTAGGTTGCTGACCCCTGGGGTAGACCAAGCAAGAAGGAAGCCATATCATCTTTTCCTTTGATAACTGCAAAAAAATTATTAATGCATATCATGTTCTCCTTAACAGTACAGTCCTAAATGAGTCTACTCTGAAGTAGTCACATTGAGTCAATGAGGCATTGTTGTTGTTTAGTCATTTAGTCGTGTCCGACTCTTTGTGACCCCATGGACCAGAGCACGCCAGGCACTCCTGTCTTCCAGTGCCTCCCGCAGTTTGGTCAGACTCGTGCTGGTAGCTTCGAGAACACTGTCCAACCATCTCGTCCTCTACTGTCCCCTTCTCCTTGTGCCCTCCATCTTTCCCAACATCAGGGTCTTTTCCAGGGAGTCTTTTCTTCTCATGAGGTGGCCAAAGTATTGGAGCCTCAGCTTCATGATCTGTCCTTCCAGTGAGCACTCAGGGCTGATTTCCTTCAGAATGGATAGGTTTGATCTTCTTGCAGTCCATGGGACTCTCAATAGTCTCCTCCAGCACAATAATTCAAAAGCATCAATTCTTCAGCGATCAGCCTTCTTTATGGGGCATACTCCCATACATAAAGGACTGCAGACTAAAAGTGCAATCCTATCCATGTCTATCCAGAAATAAGTCCCATTAAGTTGATTGTGGCCCAGTGCTCATAAATAGGTGTAGGGATGTAGCCTTAGGCACTTAGGTGTATGTACCAGCTATTTCACGATATGTATAGAGATCATTGCTTCATAATAGCAATTAGGTTGTTTGAGTGCAAGCTTGTCAGAGACCACATTTCAACAAATTTATGCTTTGTTAATTTCATTCCCTCCAGCAATTTTCTTTTAAAGTCTTTTGTTCTTGAGAAATAGAGGAAGAGGCTTTTATTTGGGAGGGAAGACAAACTGAGTTAAGTTAAGCCTTAGTTGTGTTTAGAGAAGACCCACTTACATAAATAGAAAATCATAATCAGTTCCATTGATTTCACTGGGCCTACTCTTAGCTTCACAAAATATGGATCCAACCTACTGTTTATTTATATAGTATCACTAGTGTGCATAATGCCTTCCAGAGTACAAATTCCTACCCCAAGGAGCTTGCAACCAAAAATTAAACACAGGAAGCGAAAGTAGTAGTGTCAGTTGCACATGCATATACTTAGCTAGAGGCTGATGCTGCAGTCCTATACAGTGGTACCTCGGGTTAAGTACTTAATTCATTCCGGAGGTCCATTCTTAACCTGAAACTGTTCTTAACCTGAAGCACCACTTTAGCTAATGGGGCTTCCTGCTGCTGCTGCTGCGCTGCCAGAGCATGATTTCTGTTCTCATCCTGAAGCAAAGTTCTTAACCTGAAGCACTATTTTTGGGTTAGCAGAGTCTGTAACCTGAAGCGTATGTAACCTGAGGTACCACTGTACACAGAATGTGGAATCTTTTTCTACCCAAGAGCTGCATTCTATCATGGACAACCTAATGGAGGCCATATGCCAGAGAGAGGTGTGGCCAGATGCAAAAGTAGGCACATCTGACTCTTGCCTTGTACAGTAGGCTAGATTTCAGCTATGCTAAATTTCAGCCATGCCATAGATATAAGAGACTTAAATTTCATGAGTCAAAACATCCATAGTCACTATGCTACATGAGATCTCTCCAATAATTTTGTTCTCCACAGTGGCCTTTCTTCCATGGGATGGTGAACATAAAAATACAGTCCATACAATAATTTAAAAACATCTAAAACCAAGCATACACAAAACAATGCCAGCTGCTGGAATTCCCATTGACATCCATGTGTCAAAAGCCAAGGGGAACCTTCAGTGCAGGGGATAGACACACCTCCACTGGAAGTGAGTCCCACACCTTGGGAAGAACCAAGGAGAAGGCCCAGCCATGAATCATTGCCCTGCAAGTGATACCCATCAGTGGTCTTACTGACAGGGTCTCCTTTGCAAACCTCGAAGCATGGGTTGGCATGTGTGTGTGGTAAAGATGCTATTGTTGCATGTCTGTAGATTCTCTGGCATGCATTTACCTCTGTAGTGAACAGATCATAGTCTTTTATTTTATTGACCAATTTATAGACTCCCACTTTACTGAAAGGCAGCCAATTTCAGACTTTGATTTGTTGTTGTTGTTGTCTAGTCATTTAGTCGTGTCCGACTCTTCGTGACCCCAAGGACCAGAGCACGCCAGGCACTTCTGTCTTCCACTGCCTCCCGCAATTTGGTCAAACTCATGCTGGTTCTTTTCTTATCAGACTTTGATAGCAACATAGAAATCTATAGTTTACCAAAAAAATAAAATAAATAAAAGCAGCAAGAGAATAATGCCACCAAACAAGAGAAACTTAGGTAGGCAGAATTAAAATATCCAGACTGACTGGGATTTCAGCCAATGCTCAAGACACTGGGCATAATAGGTTTACTCTCGTGGAAAGTGCCTTGGAATGTTTAATGGCTGCAATATGTTAGACTCTTGGCTCAACATCTCACCACAAACATGTTGCTTGGGAACAAGTTCAAGGCTCAGGAAAAATATGTGATGCTTGTTGACCCGCAAACTGAAATTCCTGCAACACCTCATCTAGTTCTGAAAGGGTATTTAGCCTGATGATGATGTACAGGTTTCAAGATCCAATAAAGTTCTAAATAGTCCAAAATGACTTGCTGTTTTAGCCCAGGGGCGCTGAGCTATTAGGATCTCTGCCCTCACTCTTGATGAAATTCCAATTGCAAGTTTCTGGATATGATGTAGACCTTCCAACTGGAATAGTGAGATATTCGAGAACCAACAGCTGTTCCTGGGGCATGGTGCGATATTTGAAAGCTTTCAGCCAGGTCTGCAAAACCAATGCTTAACTAGTATGGGCAATATTGATGCAACTTGCTGAGTAAAAGAGGTTATTTGACCAGTTACCTGAATTAATCTATTGACACTTCGGCTAGCTATAGTACTGCATGCTTCTGGTATGTGTGCCTTTTCCAAGCCTATTTACCTAGGCTCAACCTGAAGGGTTCTTATATGCATTTCTACCTTCCTATGGTTCTATATAGGGCCCCTACTGTCCTGAAATATAGGGGTGTGACCCCTGGTGCATTTCTGTCAATTCACATATGAAAATAGGGACATTTGTGCATTTGTAACATCCACATTCTCACACCAATGATTACTACCTAAGAACACGCAGCTCTCCTTTACACACTGTTGGAAATCTATTCTCCCACTTAAATGCCCTGCACATTCTATTCCTTTACTCTCCAATCACCTGCATAGCACTGATTTTTAAACCAGGGTGTGCTATTAAATCAGCCCCTAGAGTTTCTTCACAGAATGTTTAATGTTACAGTAGGTACAGTTGTATTTCTGCAAATAAAAAAACTCTTGGAACAGTTACTACCCCGAGAATTCATGGGCCATGTAGGTGTGTGGAAGAGAAGCAGTGATTATTTGATATCCAAGTACGTGACTAGAGTAGATGATGTACCCATTCTCAACTCAAACATTCATCAAAAATCCAAGGACAGGACAAAATCTGAAGATTCCCAATGCAAAACTGTGCACACAAATGGGGTTATAAAAAGGCAACTCAACCCCCTCCACAGCAACATCTTCCTAAAAATGAAAAACCAGAACAATAAAGCAACAGTATTTTACAAGCGACAGGAACAAGGAAATAGGGGGTGTGCCTAGCTAGAATACATGAAATAAAAGCAGTACAAAAACATTTAAACACTGTGTAAGTGAACTTCTAGGTTATGAAAGGTGTTGCTGAAAAATATATCAGGTTTTAAGGTGCCACGTTTGCTGCTGCCGTTGCTACTACATGTCCGTTTTGCCAGCCTCTGCTGCTGTGTGCTATGCTCAGAGATGCGGGGGATGTTCTGGGGAGTCAGACAGTTTTTCTAATGACTTTGTCCCTGAACAAGAAAGCAAAGCAGCTCACTCGCTCTCCTGCTCATTCACTCTTCGGCTTAGTTTTGGGACGAAGTTCAAGCTTTGTTGGTCTGACATATATCAACAAGTAGTGAAGGCATGCCAAATCCAAGGACATAAATCTTTGGGGAAGGGGGAAACTTGCCTGAGGGGAGAGTATTTAAATATCATCTTTCTTGCTGATGGACCAAAAGGCTTCTCCATAGTTCAGGGTAGTGTGTGTTTACTGCTATTCCCATGGAGCACAATTTCTTTGAAAAGAAAGGCACATGATTAAAGTGCTATTTGAAATGAAGATTTTGCTTTTAAATGTGGGTACTTTGTCTCTTTCTACTAAGATTTGTGTCAAGGAAGCACTTAACTGTATTTGTGTATGCATTAATTAAGCATAGTAAGCATATGGACGCGGGTGGCTTTGTGGGTTAAACCACAGACCCTAGGGCTTGCCGATCAGAAGGTGGGTGGTTTGAATCCTTGGGGAAGGAGAGGCACTGCGGAGAGAGGGAGAGCTGTGCAACGCCCCTTCAGCGAAGCGTCCCTCCTGGCTTCTGCCTTAGCCGCGTGCAGCCTCTTCCGGGCACGGGGAGCCTTTATCCCATTGCCCGGAAGAGGCTGCGCGCGGCTATCCCATAAGCCAGGACAGCCAGAGGCTATCCCAGAAGCCAGATCCCTCTTGCTGTTCTTGCTTCTGGGATTTAGATTTTTTTTTCTTGTTTTCCTCCTCCAAAATCTAGGTGCGCCTTATGGTCTGGTGCGTCTTATAGAGCGAAAAATATGATATATAAAGGCAGATGGAATACTGTTAACGCTTTTTACTACAAAGACATTTGTCACTCAGAAACCACTTGATCTGATAGCCAGACAAAGATACTGTACAGTGGAAGAGGACTGTAAGCAATAGTGGTCGACTTAAAGCTATATACACTTCCTGTGTCTTGTTAATTATTTGCAGCTTCTGCCAAGAAATATATTTGTGCTACAGGCATACTATATGCAGGCTTGTATTTTCATTTCATTTAAGAGAAAATGTGCCAAGCAAGTCAGATAAATCTTTGATAGTTGCAACAAGAAAAGGTTGATTAAGGTGGATGGATTTCAAGTATTTTATTACTAATCGTTTTACTTATGTTAGCAGAAATGTTTAGGGTAGATTTGTGATAAGATCATACATTTCAAATTGGAAAGGCCAAAGAAAAAAATATAAATTTTAGCTGAAGGCTATGTAAATGTTTGAGAGTTTTGTTTGGAGGAAGGTGCTTTCTGCAACTGTACCTTGTTATTTATTTACTGGATTTCTTGCCTGCTCTTCACCATGAGGTCCCACAGGGTGGGTTATGATATAAAAATACAATGTTAAAATCAGCACAAACAATTTGCTGTGGGGATAGTTCCATAGCTTAGGAGCTATCACAGAGAATGCCCTGTGCTGGGCTGACACCCACGGAAATTCTGAGGGTGGCAGAATCACCAAGAGGATCTGTATTGAACAAAGCAGTATTTCTGAAATTTAGTCAATTCCTTTCCAGAAGAGACTCACCTGGCACCTTTTACATATTTTACTTACTTAGAAAAGGTGTTTCTAATAATAGTTCTGTCTGGCATTTGGGAGGTTGTGGGCATAGCGTGTTAACAACTGACAAAATATTTAATGATTTTAGGTTAATTTTATGCTGGCACCTTGTAAAGCACCTTGCATACTGATACTGCTATGCAAATGAACAGCAACAGCAATAATAAACTGAATGTAAAGTTAAAGGTAAAGGTACCCCTGCCCGTACGGGCCAGTCGTGACCAACTCTGGGGTTGCGTGCTCATCTCGCTTAAGAGGCCGGGAGCCAGCGCTGTCCGAAGACACTTCCGGGTCACGTGGCCAGCGTGACGAAGCTGCTCTGGCGAGCCAGCACCAGCGCAGCACACGGAAACGCCGTTTACCTTCCCGCTATAAAGCGGTACCTATTTATCTACTTGCACTTAGGGGTGCTTTCGAACTGCTAGTTGGGCAGGAGCTGGGACTGAACAACGGGAGCTCACCCCGCTGCGGGGATTCGAACTGCCGACCATACGATCAGCAAGTCCTAGGCGCTGAGGTTTTACCCACAGCGCCACCCGCGTCCCATAAACTGAATGTACCAAGTGCTAAAGTTCTCCAAATAGAGGTACTGGGGATCAACCTAACATGGGAAGCTGCTTCCTACTCACAGATGTGAAATAATTTCTTAGTGGTGGGGAAAATCTACTTTACACATGCTCAAAGACACCCTGTTCTTTGCTGCTACTTCTTATGATGGTGGGTTCAATATCAGTATGGAAAATATATAACATTCTGCACATCTGGCAAATTGACAGTCAGATACCTGGGCTTGCTTCCCTTCTTTTATAGTTACTGTGATTTGTGATTTTAGTCAATACTTTGAACTTCTCTGTCTTTCATAAAGTGTAAATATAGCATGGAATCTGTAGTGTCATGCATGGATGGTGTGTGTGTTTCTACGGGATACTTGGAGTGGGTGTAAACAAACTCTTGCTAGCTATAAATCATAGCTGTGACTGTGTTCTTTGATCTGTTTGTGGATTCAGCATCAAAGTGTAGAATATTAGCTAGCAGATTAATATTCTGTGAAACTGCATTCATTAAAAAAAGAAATTGAACATGGTAGTTGAGCTTTCTTATGGCTAGTAAAGTTACTATTAACTTGTGATCATTTCTTAGCCACAGAAAACCACAACTTCATTGGGAAAACCATCTCTTCCTCCTGAGATGCTGAGACATTGTTGTGGCTACTCATTAGTGAGGAAAATATATTCTGTATGTTCTCAGTGTTTATTGTTATTTCACATTGAAAGCCTGGCAGGTAACAGACAAGGCAGGTAACAAACTTAGCTGGAATATCTAATGTAGGACTGTTCCCTTGTCTAAGAAATTTTTATGGTACAATCTAGTCAACTTGGTCTAGCTGAATAGTCAACATCTTGAAGAAGTGTCCAAGTTATTCTGGCATTTCTGAATTTCTAGAATAGGTATTGTCGCTTCAACAAACCAGGAAGTCAGGCTGGAACCTTTTCTGTTGTGTCCTTAGTATGAGTTGGTTCTGTTTTACTCAGTATTGTGAGAAAAGCACTCTACACATGCTCATGGCCACCATAATTACTTACCATGTACTGTACAGTTGTCTTGACTACAGGTTCTCTGGCTAAAGGTTGCTGGCTTGATGAGCAGAATGTTTTAGGATTTCCTAGGTTTCTGCTTCTATAGACATGAAGGACAGTTTCTAGTTGTGTAGGTGCTGGAAGAGAAAATTTGAATAATTTACTACACTAAGACTTAACAAAGTGTGAGTAAAAATGTATTGTTCTAGGCCTGTTATTTGTGTGCAGAGTTATGGTGGCAGAACACCCTTTGAAGTAGAAGTGCATAGCTTGGACAGGTCCCACATTTATTCACTTAATGTGAGATGTATATTTTACTTTAAAACATTTAACCAGTCTGGTTCTTAATACATATAATATATTTTTATTGCTACCAGTTCAGTTTCTTGGAAAAAAGTTGAAAGCATCAGCCACTGTTGCAGCTTTTACATTATGGAAATTCTCCCCTTGGGCACATATGTTTTACCCCCTTCCCAATCACAATTTCTACAAATCAATGCAATTGCCAGCTGCAGATTTCTATAACAGTTACTGGGAGAGTGATTGCTTTTAACTTTTACATCCCACTATAAACAGAGCTTAGTTGGCCCAATAAAATCTCCCACTTGAGCTTTTCATATAAGAATAATAAAGGTTAAAAGCTCATTGCCATTGTGGGTACTTTCTATAGGAAAACTGTGCAATTAATAGGTAGAGTTGGGTGCAGAGAAAAGAGGAATGTGTGTGGCTGTGGCAAGTAGGTGGTCTTTAAGGTATGTCACTGTGAACTTTTTGCCCAGTTTTTGCTGGATTGTTCAAAGCTCCAACTGAGGTCAGAAGTAAACTATATTCGTTATCCATGTACAAAATTGAAACAAAGCCCAGGAAACTAGAGTGGAAATAAGAATGAAGCAGTGTACTAGACCATGGTCTGTTTTAATGAAATAAAAATGAATGGGCATACATATGCACATGAGCCACAGAGCGATTTGGAAGAGATGGATGCCCTAGTCCTAGTGGGAGCTTGAACTAAAGGATTTTATTATTGTTGTGGTCCCTTCTTTTGTCCACACTACCTGACCTGAGAATTCATAACTCATTAATCAGGTGTATTGTATTGTCCTCAAAAACCAATAAGGAACAGCCAAGGGCTTCATGAACATACCTGTACACATTTTAGATTCTATGGACTATGAGCATATAAAACTTACAATTCCAGACAATTTGTTTTACTAGTTTACTTCATTCTGCATATTTTTAGGTTTGAAAAGTGCTAGTTATTATTCAGCAAGTGCTGTTTGGCTTTTAACAGTAAATGCACTATTCATGTCAAGCACGATATATATAATCTGCAGACAGGTCAACATTTTAAAAATGCACTGGTATGTTCAAAATGAATTATTTCATTTCTCAACATTCTCTTCCCTGAAAATTTGATCAAAACCAGAAATAACAAAGAAATCTAAGATACCATTTTAGTTTATCTTTAATCAAAGGAAGTTAGGGTGCTATTTTTTTATTGCACTTTTCTCAGCCTGCATTTTCCATCATCCACTGAAAAGGAAATGAATGTCTAGAACTTGGATTGCATCCAAGCATTTTTCTTTCATATCTGAAGGCATCTCATGTTCACAAACTGCTAAAAAGTCATTGTGGTCAGGGCTGTACAGCACTTAAATTTGAATAAATAGAAGAACCTACAGATGTACACAAGTTGTGGCGCTGGGATTCTATGAGTTTGTGTTCATACCTGCCTGATACAGCCTTATTCCTGGATAAGTTTAAAAGGTTTGGCATGTTATAGAAAGGGAAACAAAAGCCTTTTGAAATGTGTTACTAATTATTTAGATCCTCCATCAAAGACTCAACACTCATGGCAAACACAGCTCATGTGCTCTGTTCTCTCACTGCCTTTCCCAGCCGAACTTTCCCCATTTCAGTTTTAATGGTCCTTTTAAAGGGAGGTTATTATACTGACAATCAGTGGAACGTGTATCCAATTTCATATACGTACAGATAGATACTTGATGGACAGAATACCACGTCGTTATGCATCCAATGAGGATTTCTTATTTTGCATGTTTTCTAATGCCTTGCTCACAGGCACCAAAACATCCAGTTGCAGTTGTCTCTGCCCCATTGGCTGCTGCCACTTTTGGCATGCTCACAAGGTTCACAAAGCAGACTGCTTCCATTCAGTTCAGAAATGTAAATGCTCTAAAACCTTTTCTGTTCCCTTATAACTCCTCCCCAGCCTGACTGTCCCAATCTCTAAGTGAAGTCCGGAAGTTCTGGAAGGCAGAAAGATTTTGGCCATGAGAGAAGCTTGGCTAAAAAGTACAGTGGGTTTAGACATGATGGTCCTGGAATCAGTGGCAGCCAGAAGATGCAAAAATGACAGTCCAGTGAGGTGGTGGAATCAAATACTCAAATAACTAATTCATCACCCTTAATAAAAGGAAAGGCTTTTGGCAAAAGATTATGAAAGCTCTGTACAAGTCACATCTCCTACTTTAATAAGAGAGTTTAAATAATTTTGACTCCTCCCTGCCCCAAATACATTGGCTGTGCATACTGAAAACAAGAAGCAAATATATTTGCTGAATGCCTTTTTGCCACTTTCCCCCTTTCCTAAATTACCTCTGTGACTGTCACTTTCAAAACTGCTTTGGCGTGACCTTTTTAATACACATGACATGAGCATTAAATATTTCCATGTTTCAAAAGCAAGATGCGTCCCAAAGTTTAGTACAGAGTATATGTATATCCAGTCGGATATGACATCTCACTGAAGCTTCACTGCCAGGTGTCAAATGAACTAGTATAGTTGGAACATATTTTAAGTAACTAAAACCACTTTGAGACTCATCTGCACTGTACTGCTTAGTAGAACATTAAAATGGGTGACTGATTTATCTTTTTTCTGATCTACAGCCCTATGGTTTTTAATATGCCCAAATAACAAGAAAATAACAAAAGGCAAACCTGTCAATATCGCACAATGGAGTCATCACTAATGAAACGTTTGCTCTGTGATGAAATTATACTCCAAAGCATCATAGATAGGATAGCATACAGCTGGAGTCTGATGACACAGTTTACTCCTTGTTTCATTCACAGGTGTTTCCACAGCACTAGCAGCCTTTCCTGGGGGGTAATCAGGTTCTAAAATCTTCACATTGCCAATTCCAGAGGTCAAGTCATATATTTTTCAGTCAATTAAATTCCAGGAAACCTCCCAGAGCTTGATGTAGTTTCATAGAATTGTAAAGTTGGAAGGGACCCTGAGGGTCATCAAGTCTAACCCCCTGCAACGCAGAAATCTCAACTAAATCATCCATAACAGGTGGCCATTTGATAAGTGATGCCAGTAGCCTTATATAGATTATTGTATTTTAATATTCTGTTGGAATCCGCCCAGAGTGGCTGGGGAAACCCAGACAGATGGGCAGGGTATAAATAATAGATTATTATTATTATTATTATTATTATTATTATTATTATTATTATTATTATGTAACCATTTTTAAGACTTCCAATTGGCACCTCTCTTTATTATTCACCTACTCTGACTTGTGTATTATTTCCAGGTTATATACCGAGCTCTGTCACCACCCAATTCTGCTGATGATCCTTACAGTCCTGAAGCTCAGGCACAGCTGAAGATCACTAACCTCCGCGTGCAGCTGCTTAAGCAACAATCCTGCCCTTGCCATAGCAATGACATGAATGCAAAACCTCCAGAACTAACCTACTATGCAATCTATGATTTTATTGTAAAAGGAAGCTGCTTTTGTAATGGTCATGCAGATCACTGTGTGCCCATCAAAGGATTTAAGCCTGTTAAAGCAGCAGGAGTCTTCCATGTGGTAAGTTTATGTTGGGATAAACCTTGCACAAAGTCTCAAGTATAGAGATCAATGTTCTGAAAATAAGGTGAATTGTTGAGCTTGGTGTCAGTTGCATGGGGAATTAATATCCTGAAGACAAGAATGTCTCCTGAAAGTCAGAATGGGAACAGACAATATTATGACTTTCCTATACCTAAGGAATATCTAGAAGTTACCTAAATTAGACAAAAGTCTAGGCTACTTTAATTTTGAATTAAGCTGTGAATATTTACATGATCTAAATTATAATGTTGGCTCACAATGTGAAAAGAAGCTAACTATATGTATATTTTGGCAGTCCAAGGCAGCTCTGATACAAGTTTGCTTCTGTGTACTGTCTTTATATAACCCGATTAGTGCATGTGCTGTATACAACCCATATCACAAGTTTTGATTTCACTGGGATGTAGAATCTGAAATAGAGCTTTGAAAAGAAGCAATAAATTGCAGGATTCAGCAGAGGTGAGGGAGAAACTGATAGATGAGCTGTTTTCAAGGACAAGGCCTAAATTATACCTGTACTGGTGATATGATTTGGCACCCAATCTGATCTATGTTGGAAAACACCTAATCTGAGATCTGCTTTATTTCCCAATGTGAAAAACAAACATATTACAACATGTATGCAAATGCACAAAAGTGAATGCTTGCAAATCTAACAAACACGAAACCTTTAGTTTTCATAAGATGCTTCCCTGGTGGAAAGTTTTTCAAACTAGCTCCATAGACTAGATCATTTCAGCTGGCAATCCCCAAGACTGCTGTGTATGTAACATAAATTGTCCTGGTTTCTATTTCTCTCATGTACTTGTTCTGCAAGAGTTGTAGCAGAATGATAACAAAGAAGGATAAACAAAAACATAGTGGGGCAAGACTTAACAATCTAGCAAATAAAATCAAAAGCAAGGCCAGTGCACTGCAATTTAAAACTACTGGTAGTACAGTGAATGTAGCCTGCATAGTGCTCAAGAAATCCTGGTAGGACACAGGGAGAAGTGTTATGGCAGTCGTGTGTTATTTACAAGATATAATTATAAAATATTTCCATTTAGGCACCCACATTGATCATTTTAGCTTTTTGGTATTGCTGACAGGTGCCTTGCGAAATCACCTTACCCCATATATGCCTAGTCAACCATTTCAATCAGTGGAACTGGCACTGCTACAGGTGTCCCTTAATACTTGTTCTGAACTTTTAGTGTGGCAGCACCTATGCTTTAAAACTCTGCCTATTGATATCTGGCACTGATATCACTGTGGTGTATTCTTTTTGGTGCCTGCTTAAATCATCTTTGTTTAGGCAAGCCTATCAGACATGTAGACACGTGGAAATTGCATGTCCTTTGAGTATTTTAAAACATTTTTGGGGGCCTTTTTTCATCAATAATTTTAATGTTTCATTTTATTTTATTGTAAACTTCTTAGAAGTGGGTTTCCCCCCCTACAATCAAGTGCTATATATATAGATAGATAGATAGTATATATATATATATATATATATATATATATATATATATATATATGGTATATATTAAATAAAAATAAATTAAATTAAATAGATTAAACAAACATAATTCAAAATATTCTCCAAAATATATAAAAATTTGTAGAGTAGGGTCAATATGAGAATATATGAACATGTTTTAGTCAACATATATTTTACTAAAAATCCAAAGCCACCTTTATTTTATATACTCTCCTTGTGGTAATTTTTTTTACCCGCAGTAGCATTTTGCTGTTTATTTTGTTGGAAAAAAGCTAATATAACAGCTACAATTTAAAAACAATTTTCTAAAGACTAATTCCCCTTTTATCCTTTTGATATTGTCCCTTGTGTGAAGATTTACATTGTTTCAGTAAAAAACCCTATAACATCAACCATAATAAAGCTGCAATAGTAGTGTAGAACTCAAATCATTATGCAATATAAACAATACTAATCAAAAGGGAAGTTTCGGGGGGGGGGGACAGGTCTTCTAGTGCACAAGAGCTGTTAGTTGCTTCTTTCTCAGTATAGTACATTCAGGAACATAAGTCATGAAGTATTTTCTAAAAACCCAGACAATTTGAAAAGAAGTAATTGAATATATTAATTGAGGAACAAAAAGGCAATGGGAGGAAACATGCCCTAGCAACTGTCTTCATGTGTGAAAATCAGTCACTAATTTATCTTACACAAGTCAACTTTTGTAACACTGTTTGCCTTGCACAGTATAATGAGTGACACTACCAGAGAGCTGTCAAGCTTAGAAAGAAAGCAGTCTGGAAGTGGAGTAAGATGGAAGGGACTAATGACAGAATGAAAAAAAGAACTCTGGTTAAATGAACTCACTTGTGTCAATTCACAAAACAGTGAAACATCCTGGGAAATGTGTCATTTAGCTATGCCTCATAAAGATTCAAAATGAATAGTACCGGGGTAAATGGAAATTGCTGGAAAATGTTTACATTCTGGTTTAGTCGTCACAAATGCATCGTGGCTGGCTGAAAATCAAACTGGAGCCATGCATATGACCATTCTAGTGCAGAATTATATTCTTTGTGGTGGCAGCAGCAGCAGCAGCAGCAGCAGCAGCTGTTTCTTATTGATTTAACTTCCCCAACTTCTTTAGATCTTTTTTATTCTCAAAATCTGCTTTCTCATTTTTCATACATGACTGTGCAATCCTAGATATGTCTACTCCAGAAGTCATTCCGACTGAGTTCAGGGGGGCTGACTTTCAGGGAAATGGGTAAAGGATGGCAACCCCAGTGACAGATATATGAATATATATCCTGATTATCAAATTGAGACATACGGGAGCCAGAAAGGATGTGTTTGGTGTGTTGTTGTTTTTACATGGCCATTGCCATGTGTGTGACAAGTTGCTGGCCTGCTTTTTACAACCGACTTCCTTTTGTGTAAAAAAAATACATTTTAATTACAAATACCTGATTTACATATATAAAACCCATGAGTACAGTGGTACCTCAGGTTACAGACGCTTCAGGTTACACACTCCGCTAACCCAGAAATAGTACCTCGGGTTAAGAACTTTGCTTCAGGGTGAGAACAGAAATCGTGCTCCGGTGGCGTGGCAGCAGCAGGAGGCCCCCTTTAGCTAAAGTGGTGCTTCAGGTTAGGAACAGTTTCAGGTTAAGAACGGACCTCCGGAACGAATTAAGTACATAACCAGAGGTACCACTGTATTTGTTTCACCACCCTCCCAGGACTTCCAGTTCATATAGTCATACCTCGGGTTAAATATGCTTCAAGTTGAGCGTGTTCGAGTTGCGCTCCTTGGCAACCCGGAAGTAACGGAGCACGTTACTTCCGGGTTTCGCCACTCGCGCATGCGCTCAAAATGACGTCATGCGCATGCACAGAAGCGGCGAAAAGCGACGCGCGCAGACGTGCCATCGCTAGTTACGTTTACCTCTAGATGCGAATGGGGCTCTGTAACGGATCCTGTTCGTATCTAGAGGTACCACGGTACTTTGTAACATGCTAGTTGCCCATTCATGCAATTCTTACAACCTACTATTAGGTTTGAAGCACCATGTGGCAATTTCTGACTGGAGAAATACCTGTCAATGTATTTTGTTCCTTTTACAAACCTGGACTTTTAAATTTCTATGATGAAGGTATACGACACTGGTCTCTTTCCCAAATAGCTTGTAGTATTACATACAGCTGTCCTGATTAGTTGACTTGCTACTAATAAGCAAACTTATCCAGGCTGTGGTAGATATTTTTTTCCATGGAGCTCTAAGCAAACATGGCACCTACTTTAAGCATATACCATGGTCCTCCCCTCCCCCCTTTGCCTGTTATGAAGTTAGATAACAATTTCCAGAAAAATATTCCTGGATGGTCACTTTCCCCACTCTTCCATTGCCAGGAATGGATTGTTTTATTCAACGTAAAGAGTTTCCTTTCTCTGGTTCATTCTTCATCCGCTTGAATATTTAGGCCTGTACCTGGAGCTATAACACTAATAACATTCTCTCCTTCTGCAACCTTCTCAATCAGAGACTGTTATATTCTGAGTAGGATGAAAAGCAACACCGGTTCCCTCTTGACATTCCTCGCTCATCACTAGCTTTTCTACAGTGCCCGTTTATGACTCAGTCCATATTTTTATTTAAGAGGAGCCAAAACACTCCAACTGTGATAATAGAATCATACAGCTAAGAAGGATCAAACAACTATCCATCTACCACTCCTCAAGGACCCTTTTATATAATAAATCTCAAGCAGAAAGAGGGTGTTGGCAGAACAAATAGCTTCAAGGAACATATCCAATTCCGATGCTGCAGGGGAAGTCAGAAATTACTAGGATTATTGCCCAGTTTGACCTGGGGAAATTCCTTCTGAATGCTAAATATGGTGCGCCATGAGACCCAAAACATTCCACATTATAAAGAACTTCACATCGTCTCTCGCCAGCAACCTCGTCTGGACAAACAAGCTCAAAGAGTCTTTAAAATGCCCTGTGAATATAATGGGAGCAAAGTCACTCAGAAGGGTATTCTGAGCAGCAGCCTATTTGTAACTGTGGCAAGAGTCTCTCTTTCTCTCTCTTATGAACTTTTAATGCTATTTAGCTACCAATACTTTCTTGACAAGAGCTGTCTTTTCTGGTTGTCAAGTACAGATCAAGAAGTTCAGTGCAGAGCTACTTAGATGTTTATATTTTTGCTATGTATGCCATACCAATGAGCAAATGATAAGCTATCTTGCCTACACTGTTTACTCTCCCTGAATCACCCGCATTCTGATAGGAAAATCTAATGGGGTAATTTACCACAATGAAATAACTCATTGTAAATAAAACTGAGTAAAAAGATGTAGAATAAATTCTCTAACATTAATCCAAATTTTAAATCTAATTTTTGACATCAAAATGAAGGTGCTTACTAGTGTCTAATCAAGAGGGGCCTACGGCAATTAAGCAATGGCATTTTAGTACAGCACAATAGCAATATATATGTGAGGACTGTTTTGGGGGGGGAGAATTCTAAAGCTGTCATAAAACATGAAGTGGATATGGCAAGGGGTTCAGTACAATTTATAAAATAAATGTTTGGTGATAGAAGTACAGGTTATCCAATAACTAGGGGAAAGCATAATAGGTGCATACTGCTATTACCATGATTAATGGTTAGCACTTTTATAGCACATTTCAAATGTTCAGAGTGTTTCATATACATCATCTCCATAAAACTTACAACAGCCCTGGAAGGCAAACAAGTATCCTTGTATTGTGAATGCAGAGCTAAGGCCGAGAGATAGTTGGCTCCCGAGGAGGAGACTACAGTTGCTTTGCTGTTCCTCAAACCCTCCTTAATATTTACTTATTTGCTTCTAAAACAACTTCTTGCCAATCTTAACGAGCGTTGATTATGTACATGAATCCTTGGGATTTGTTGCATAAACCTACAAGCATACAGCCATGAAAACTGGGACCCTGTCTCTGCACAAGGATGCTGTGTGTAGGCTTGATACAAGGTATATTGCAGTGGTTCTCCCTCCTCACTCCACGCATTCAGTGTACCGTTTCAAATATTCTGAACAGGACCCCTATTCAGTGCAGGTGTTGTGATATTGCTGCAATGCTAGAATAATTCCATGCGAGCAAGCAATCAGCTTCAACCTAAAAGAACAATTTTCTATTCAGTTAGCAAGTAGTTAGCGGGCAGACACATTTCCAAATTACCAGTGATTTCACAATGCTGTAGGTGCACCTGCATGTTATCTCTAGAAATGCCACTACAGCCATAGTTGTCACAGTTTGTTTCCCCTTTGTTAGGTCCATGGAAGGTGCATGTGCAAACACAATACTGCAGGAACGCATTGTCAACATTGCGCTTCTCTCTACAATGACCAGCCATGGCAAGCGGCAAATGGCAGAACAGGAACTCCAAATGAATGCAGATGTAAGTAACAAGTTAACGGCAGTGCTTCTGGGCTATCAGGATATGCAGAAATGACCCTGGGGAAACAAATTAGAAAGCCAAAACCAATGCCACTATCCACAACATTTTAAAACATTGGTAACACTTTAGTTTACAAAGATGTTCATTCATTTTACCAAGAAGGTGACATTTGTTTGGCCCTCTTCAATTTTCCAATTTTGAGCTATTCAGTTTTTCTTGGGGCACCTAAATAAATTATACTAGACACCGAAACACTAAATATTTTAAAGTTTTAATTTACAATACAGAAGATACAGAAGCAGCAATAATTATACTGGATTTGTTGTTGTAAGATAATCTGATCTGGTCTTCAAAATATTTGTTCTGATAGTTTCTTATTCTACCAAAAACATCATTATGGAAGGCCTGTGGTAACTTGCAGCAGATTCACTCAAATAGGTACATTAGAGTAACTAAACACTGATATTTTTTTCAAATATTGGAAACATCTTCAGGCTGACATATACATTTCATTTTATTATTAATCAGCTCTCATTATGTGTAAGGGTTTTTTTCTGCATTCTTTTTAAAAGAGCATCCTTAATTTGTCTTTTTACTTGCTTTGGCTGTGTTTCAGCCTGTAAGTGCAATGGGCATTCTGACTCTTGCCACTTTGACATGGACACATGGCTGGCATCAAGAAACCAAAGTGGTGGGGTGTGTGATAACTGTCAACACAATACAGAAGGGCAGCACTGCCAGCGTTGCAAGCCAGGCTACTACCGAGACCTCAGAAGACCCTTTTCTGCCCCAGATGCCTGTAAATGTAAGCTAATATGAATTTATCAATATGAATATTTAAATACTAGATCATTCTGTTGCTCATTCTTATGCCAAGGTAAAAAAAAAAGTTTGGTATCCTCACATTTGTAAATGAAGGAACTACAATCCTCAAATATTTCATTATGCAGTATATCTAACTAATGCCAGTTTACCGGTCAAGGAGCTTGCTGTGGAGTTCCACCAATTACTATTCATTACTATATGTACTTTAGAATAATGGTGATGGAGCTAAAAGTACCTGTGATAGGAACATTCAAGCAAACTTCCAATATATGGGGATTTTTTAAAAGCCAGTGATAAGCCAGTGGCTTCTGTTGGTTGGTTGGTTTTATTTATGTACATCTGATGGGTGGGGTATAAATATTATTATTATTATTATTATTATTATTATTATTATTATTATTATTATTATTATTATTAGGATTCTTGTCCCTGACAGACGCATATTAATAGAGTATTCTCTTCTACAAAGTAGATGTATTATAATTACTAATAATATGAACAGCAACAACAAAGCTTCACCTTTTGCTTTCGTTATAAAGGGAGTTTTGGAAGGTCCCACTTGTAATGCGGAAATGAGAAAATCTACACCTGCTGAAACTCCTCCTTCTACATTTTGACTAAAAAAAGACCATGTTCAAGATAGCTAACAATTGTTGTAGATGTTGTTAGTTTATATTCTGCATTTTGACTTAAAAAAAACAAAGTGCTCAAGACTCGTAACAACAAAATCTATAACAATCATTAGCCATCTTGAACACAGTATTTTTTAGTCGAAATGTGAAGAAGTTTCTGCAGAATACAAGCTATTTTATTAAATAAATTGTCCCTACTCCTAGCATACCTTTGCAATCTGATCACCCCTATTTCTGGCATTCAATGAAATGCCAGTTGTGGCAACTGTAGTTGTAGATGCAGTGTTCAAATCATGGCAGAAGATGTAGCAGGAAATCCTAACCTGACCTTAAGCAGGAGGCTGCAAGGGACAGTGGACACTTGAGTGAATACCAGGACATAGGACAGCTTGAAGCAGACGGTTTGCTCCTATAAAGTCTAGAGTTCCTTTTATTTCCCTTGATCCTGACTACCCTCCCAGGTTCTACACCCTCCTGAAGATTGGAGGTGCTTAAAAGGGTAGTCCCCTGGCCTAGAGATAAGAATTTTGCCAATGAGCGGTAATACAGAGGAGAGGAATAGCATTGTCTAATATCTTTTCCCTTAAGCTAAGTATGTAAAAATACACATGATTGGAATTCTTCACCCATTAGATCCACTAACACCTCAGTCTCATTTTACTGAGTAAAATGTTGCCTACAGAGAATATTTTATTTGGATTGACAGTGATGACACTCAAATCCCAGATTACCTATGGACTGTCAGAATCACCGGGGGTGGGGGTACAGACTATTTCAGGCCAGAAAAGACTGTTTTTCAAGGAACACAAATCTTCCCAGGCAAGTACCGTACACTCTGGAAGAATATGTTGAGTACGGTATACTAGATGGCAGCAGTTTTCCTTGATTTCAGCAGCTGGCACAAAATGTTGCTGTGAATGTGATCATGGAAGTTGCCAAAGAATGTTGGAACTACTTCTGTGTTTCTTTTTAAAATGTGCTTGTGGGAGCAGGTGGGGGGATTGTTTTGTTTTTGTTCTTGTATTTATTATGTATTTTGTGTTTTTATCTCATATTTCAATGCTGTGAACCACCCTGAGATCTACAGATGAAGGGTGGTATACAAATTTAAATAAATACTACTAATATAATAACAATAACAATAACAACTGCCTTCCAGTCTCAGCTGCATCTCTAAAAATACAAGAAATAATAGGGTTTTGGGGAGGACGAATAAGTATTGTAAGGCATTTTGCATACAATCTATAGAAATGGTAAAAGCTTTCCCCATAACAGCAATCGATCCTTCAAGTTTTCTTTTCTGACTTCCTCTTCCTGATCAGCTTACTTTTTTCTTTTCTTTTCTTGCAAAATCTATTGATACAAAGCAAATTCCTCTCAGCTGTTGCCTCCAAGCCAGAATGAGTTTCATTCCTGGGCAGCCATCCCAGTTTCATCTTCAGCTGCTATCATTTGTGCAAAGTCCACAACAATGGAGTCAGAGTGACACATGATAGAGCTAACAGAGGAGACAGATATTTCCTGCGTGAAATTGTTCAGTCACAGCTTTTCACTTGCTGTGTAAAGTGTGAGGAGTGTTTTGGATAGCTCCAGCTGAACAGAAAGCTTGTGCTTTGAGGGGATCAAGCAGAGATTACAATCTCGACAGAAAAAGGCCTTGTGTCTTGCATAGTTTGGGTTGATAACGACATGTCTGATAACCTTATTCATATACAGTAGTAGACAATGGAATTCTGCAGATATTGCCAGCTCACTCACTGAGGAGGGACGAAAATGGAAAAGCTCCAAGGTCAAAGCAAATGAAGGAGCTGTTAAACCACAAATCCTTAAACTACACTAAGCAAAGTGAACAATGTGTAATATTTGTTCAGGAGTGTGTATGTACTAGATAAAGCAGGGCATACTCTTATTTAACATGGTAGCTGTAGCAATCTGCTTGAAGGTTACATAGATTCTCCCACCTCTTCTATTTTTAACAACTTGTATGAATTTTTAAGACTCTGCTACAATGTCACGGGGGTGATAAAAAGGTTCATAACTGATTACAGTCATTAAATTTAAAACACTTGTATTCCATAGATGCTTGTAACACTTGGATTTGTTATCCAAGACTCAACTGAAAGTTCTAGTAATCAGAGCTTATTTGCTGCATTCTAAATTTTGAGGCTCTTGTACAAAAGCAGTTAACATTTGCTTTTAATACTCCAGGGCCATGGTTATATTGAATTTCAAATTCAGTTTTAAGTCAATTTATCCAATAAGCAAGAGATCATGTGTTTTTAGCACACCTTACTGCAAGCATCTTACAGCTAAGAGAGAGCTAAAAGGTGACATTTTCCACTCAACACTTTTAAGGAATGGCATAGTGATTGGTATGGGAAACAATACAGGGCATTTTCACATGTGAGACTTCAATAAGTCTGCCATGTATCTGTAAAATCCACAGTAGTAAAAACTATAATGATGTACTGCAGGGAGAAAACATACATTTGCATTGTTTGCAGGGCCAAACTACAAATGGCAGTGGCAGATTCATGTATTTATATTTCTTGAACCCTTGAATGTAAAACGAGAATAATACTAAGGCTGGGTGATACCTTTAGGATATACTCTCTCCCCATATACGTTCATCTCATATGCATGTTTTAATATTGCAGTGTGCTCCTGCCACCCTGTTGGATCAGCTGTGCTTCCCTTTAGCAATAGCACCTTCTGTGATCCCAACAACGGTGACTGTCCCTGCAAACCTGGAGTGGCTGGTCCTCAGTGCGATAGGTGCATGGTAGGATACTGGGGCTTTGGAGATTATGGCTGCCGAGCATGTGATTGTGCAGGAAGCTGTGACCCACTAAATGGAGACTGCATCAATAAGTGAGTGGACAAACATATTGCTACCTAATAAATGGCTAGCTAACATAAGGACAAGGAGTTTATCTACAATAAATACATGTTTGAAATAGAAGTAATAAAAAGGTTAGAGATGTAGACAGTGTTTCCCAACCTTGGGCCTCCAGCTGTTTTTGGACTACAACTCCCATCATCCCTCGCTAGCAAGACCAGTGGTCAGGGATGATGGGAATTGTAGTTCAAAAACAGCTGGAGGCCCAAGGTTGGGAAACACTGATGTAGAAAAACCTCTTGAGCAGAGATGGAGGACCTGTGACCCTTCACATGTTTTTGGATAAGAACTCCCATCATTCCTGACCACTGGCCATGCTGGTTGGGGCTGATGGGAGTTGAAGTACAGCAACATCTAGAAGGCCACATGTTCCTCATCTCTGCTCTAGAACAAAATGTTGTTGTTTTATTGTAACGCCTCACATGAACCATTATAGTTGGATTGAAAGGATTAAGTTCTAAATTAATCTGACTGGGGGAGGGGGGATATGCATCAGAAATAGGAAACAAGCACTTTTCTAACTCTTACCTTGAAGATATTGAGACATAGCACTTCCCACAAAAGAAAGAAAGAATTGGAACAAGAAAAATATATTGGAAAGGCATAGGTATAGCTCAGTTGGTTAGAGCATGTTGCTCATAATGCTAAGGTTGCAGATGATCCTCAGGGTCTCTTCCAACTCTATGTTACTATCATTCTGTTATTCCATATTCCCCCTCACATGACTAGTTTAGAAGGAAAAAACTTCCCTTCCTGCAAGAAATTAGCTATGAGTGACTATATCATAATCCTAAAAACTCTACCAGGCACTGCTAGAAATCTCTTCCAAGCTCTGAACTTGTGTGAGATCTATAAATGAATTGCAGATAAGTAAGTCCCTTTTCTGGCAACAGAAGTATGGATAATTAGCACAATAAATATTTTCTTTTAATTTTGCTTCTGAATACCTAAGCTTTGTCAAGGGTGTTTTTGTGTGGAGGGTTGTTTACAAATAAACTTGAATTGAACTGAGTTTGTAAGAAACATATCACAGTCTTCCTTTAATTTCAGCAGTGCAAACATAGATTGGTACCATGAAATCCCTGGCTTTTATTCTCCGTATAACAAAAGTGAACCAGCATGGGGGTGGGAAGATGAACAAGGCTACTCTGCCCTTCGACATTCAGGTAAGAATATGAACTTTTGGATTTTTTACTGAAAGATAGGAGTCTCTTTCAGGTGTTAAACATATGTGTGGATTACTTTCCCCATGCTATCAGGACCCCTGGGTTCCTGATCACAAGGAGGGAGCCCTCTGTGTATAAAGCTTTTTTTGTGGTGGGGGCTCTTTCAGTTTTTATAACAAACATGTGGAGGTCAGATATGTGTGATCTCATTCTTCCTATGTGTTCATATAACATCTGAAATGAACTATAGATCACGTGGAATTATTTATTATAATTGGTTAGGTTCACTGTTTGAATATCGGCTATGTAATCTCAGCTGATATTTTCCATCAAGCTAAAAATAAACCATACTGTACACACACACACAACACACACACACTCTGTAGATATAGATATATCCAGGATCCAGTGAGCAGCTACAAAAAATCTTTTTAATTCAGTACTTAAAATGTTTAGTAACATGCTGTTGCCACTATTCATTTAGTCTTCTGTGAAAAGTGCTGTCCTCCAACACTATATCTGATTACATGAGCAATCCCATTCCCTCCCACTTTAGTAGCTGAATCTAGACATTCTGGTGAATACAATATGAAATAATGGTAACTAAAATATTTCATCAAATAATGCTTAAAGAGAGAGGCATTTTTGTGTTTCTGTAGGAAAATGTGAATGTAAAGATCAAGTTTTAAGAAATTCCAAGATCTTCTGTGGCATGAAATATACATATGGTGAGTTAAAAATCAAATAAATTATTCAAATTGCCTAGTGCTGTCAACAGTTTCCTTTATCAGTGTAAACTGTCAACAGAGCTACTACGACGGGGAGATATGGTGGTATTTATATTAGGAAAACGAGAGGTTCATTTAAGTGGTGCACTAGATATAGTAGGGATGGGATACCCACCCCCTTCCAGATTTTGTTGGATTTCAGCTTCCATTAGCTCCAACTAGTATGGCCAATGGTCAGAGACAATAGATACAGAAGACCAACAATATCTGGAGTGCCACGGTTTCTGACCCCTGACTTACAGACTTTTTTTAAAAAATCAAAACTGGAACTTTGCTTGCTTGGTAATACAACTTGTTTTGCCTTGCAAATTTATTTCTATTGGACCTGCATGGCTGCATGCATATTTTGTCTGCTATGTACAATTTCTCCAACATTTTTTATCTTCTAATGAATGGTCTATTTGCCTAGAAAATGTGTCCTGGGAGAAAACCAGCATTTAATATGTAGACAAACTTCTTTTTCTATAAATTATCACCAATATAAAGTCCTTTTTGTGATGCCAATTAGACTACTAGTTCTCAAAGGGAGACTCTATCAGTTTAAATTCATCCATGCATGGCTTATGGGGGATGGGGGGGGAGAGAAACTCCCAGGCACTTTTTTAATCTGTAAATTTCTAAGAACCAAACTATGTAACTCTAAATGGCTAGATTATTTTAAATGGATTACTTCTCTTTGCCAAAATACATGTATTTTAAGCCTGCAATGGGAACAGGCAGTCGGGCTACAGGAAACCATTGCTGTATTTTGTAGTTTTGTGAAAAAAGTTTAAAATGACAGCTTAGCAGCAGTTCCAAGTAATTCCAGTGGGAAGAAGCAGCTGTGTATGTGCTCAGTATTTCCTAAAAAATCAGGTCACTGAGCATCTCCCTGCACCCTGTCTTTGGCAAAGGCTGAACAGGCTCATCAAGGAGAGGATCTGGCACAGTTTATTTTCGGCTAAATCAAGAGCTTTTCTGTTTGCATCAGATGAAATATATAGAAACATCTCTATATCACACTAGCCGTAGCAACAATTACACCCACCCTGAAAGTACAGAGAGTCTCAGTTTGCAGTGCACACATGGATGGTGCCTAAGATTAATCTAAGTACCAATGTACTAGAATGAAAACAGAAGTTATGTTCTTTATTCAGTGCTGAAGGCAAAGATTTTATCTGCTCATGATAAAGGCTCCCACGCTGAGGTCAATGTGAAGATCCAAAAAGTACTGAAATCTACAAAGCTTAAGATTTTACGAGGGAAGTGGATTCTGTACCCAGAATCATGGACTAACAGAGGCTGCACTTGCCCAGTACTTAATCCTGGTAGGTATTTATTATGAAAATCAGGTCTTTATCATCATCATTTATTTATTTTTACTATTTATGTTAATCAGAACCACTCTTATAGTCAGTACATATAAATTATATTCCACATTCTTGCGGTAGAAGAAAATATTACATAGATACTCCAGAAAACTAAAATGCCAATCACTGTTCTTACTAATTAAAGCAATTTAATGTGATGCTAGACAATCCTTTCAATTTTAGCTTCACTTTGGACCTGTTATATCATGCACTAATCATTATCAAAGCCCTGCCACAGTGTTTGTCCATTTGAATCTTCTCTCATAACTGCACACAAGCAGAATTCCTTCACCAACATTTTGAAAAATAATGCAGCTAGTGTTACCCTGTCTCCAAAGAATGTAAGATATTCCCATCACACCTGCATTGGTTGTGCTTGCAAATCCATGAAGATACACTCAATATACACAATCACTATATTAAACTGAAATTTATGTTTCTTGAGCCAGTTCTAGTCATGCATAAAAATATTTCTATATATGACTAGCTGTGCTTTCCCATCCACATTCTGGCACATCTCAATGTATATCTAAACACACATCTCATTTAAAATAATAAAGTACAGATAGACATTCTGTATTTGAATGGGCCTTTGCATGCACATCGAAATTAGATCCAGAGTTTCTGTTTCAGTAAATTATTAGTTCAAGGACACCTGCTTCTCTGGTCAATTATTTGAAAACAATAGACTGTGGATTCCAAAGTACCTATTCTCCTTTGGAAGTATTAAAATAATAGAATCATAGAATTGCAGAGTTGGAAGGGACCACGAGGGTCATCTAGTCAATGCCCTGCAGTGCAGGAATTGTTTGCCCATTATGAGGCTCAAACCCATGACCCTGAGATTAAGAGTCTCATGCTCTACTGACTGAGCTATGAGGGTAGATTTACCACATAATATTTGGATAGTGAAGTATCTTTGTAAAATGGTCTCACCATTAAAAAAACGCCTTCAAAGTTACTAGGGGGAAAAATCTCGTTTGCAATAATTTCTCAGATGAGATCATTTCAGAGCTTGTGATACTGTAGCTCTGTCATCTACCCAAACAAAGTAGTAAAGTTTCACAAACCAAATGCAATTAAGCACAAAAGTGAGCCAGACTGGTGCACTGCATAAGAGTGTTGAGTAAGAGTAAACTGCACAGTTAACATAAGAGTAAATTGCACTGTGCAACTTTTAGCACAGAATGACTTTTTGATGGAATGGAAGCATATGCTAACTTGTGAGAAAAGGAGGTGATTCCCCCTACAGTTGCCCCGCAACTTCTACAGTGGTACCTCAGGTTACAGACACTTCAGGTTACAGACTCCACTAACCCAGAAATAGTACCTTGGGTTAAGAACTTTACTCCAGGATGAGAACAGAAATTGCTCGGTGGTGGCGCAGCGGCAGTGGGAGGCCCCATTAGCTAAAGTGATACCTCAGGTTAAGAACAGTTTCAGGTTAAGAATGGACCTCCAGAAAGAATTAAGTTCTTAACCCAAGGTACCACTGTACTCTAATATAAAGGGTCCCCCCAACTCTCTGGAACAGTTTATCAGAGGGCTGCATTGAGAAGGTAGAATATGAACAAAATTGCCTCCTGTCCTCTTACATTAAAGATACTTCTGGATTAAAAAGATATGCATTATACACATACATTGCTCGGCCCCAGTTCCTGCCCACCTAGCAGTTCGAAAGCACATCAAAGTGCAAGTAGATAAATAGGTACCACTCTGTCAGGAAGGTAAATGGCGTTTCCAGGCGCTGCTATGGTTCGCCAGAAGCGGCTTCGTCATGCTGGCCACATGACCCAGAAGCCTGTCTGCAGACAAACGCCGGCAACCCCAGAGTCATCCGCGACTGGATCTAATGGTCAGTGGTACCTTTACCTTTTTTATGCACGCGTACACACACACATGTACATGCATACATGCACAAAACATATATGCACACACAACTATTTTATTTTATTTATTTATTAAATTTATATACTGCCGTTCATCAGAAGATCACAGAGTGGTTTACAGTATACAAAGTAAATTCCCTTTATGATTGCATACTTGGATAAATATGAAGTACTAGTCCAATAAATATCTGACTATTTTGTTTTCAAAGGTTTGAAATATCTTGTGGCTGGATATGAAGATGTTCAAGCAGGCAGACTGATAGTCAATATGAAAAGTTTTGTCCAGCAATGGAAACCAGCTCTGGGGAAAAATGTCTTGGAAATTTTAAAAGAATGTAGCTGAAAGTGCCAAACAGGGCATTTGTTTATGCACAAAATGATGCAAACTCTATAGAAAGAAGGCTCTCAAAATGAAAACTGGAAGGGAAAGGAATAGTGCCAAGTATGTGTAGAGGTATTCAAAGTCATAGCCTTTCACTTTGATTCTTAAACACTTTGGTCCCAAACTTATGTATAAACAGTGTTTGTGGGTGAAACCCTCACAAGAGAAGCGGAGCCCCCACCCACCCAATAACTTCAGCTGATTGTATAGGGGGAGTAGAGGTCTTGTAATAAGTGAGTCCAACTAAAGGCTGTGCATGCATAGCTTCACTCCTGCAGTTCTCCTACCCGTATCCACCTTTCCACCAATCATCTATTTAGCGGAGTAAAAGGGTCTCCATGGGCAGAACTGCATTCACAGACCTTGTCTGTATTGGACCAACCTGCCTAGGAATAAATTTCATTTATTCAGCAAAATATGGCTTATGTCACAGCCCTTAAATTAAATCTTTATAGACAATACTGCTTTAGGGTCCAGCTGTACAAGTGTTTTGTTTACCCCCAGTCAAAGTATGTGGAACTGGCACTAACTGAGGAATCTAAAAATTGGAACCCCACTCTCACATTCTTTGGAAAGATGAATATACACTAGTAATGGACAAAAGGTCTACCAATTTAGAGAGAAGCAATAGAATGTGGGGGGGGGGGTTATACTGGTATATTAAAACTAAGATGAAGGTTTTGATTAAATGTCTACTGCAAATCTCTAGAAGTATGCATGTATGGAAATAATACCAATATTGGTGGGAAAACTCCACTGGAAAACATACAAAGTCAGTAATCTTTAATAACTAATTAGGGCATGCATTTAACCAACAGGGCTCTGTGAGACATCCTTAAAAAGGAGTTAATAAGATTTTCATTTGGGGCACTTAAAAAGATTCTGGATAAAATTTTCAAGTCAGTTAAACCAAGGGGAATATGTTGCAACACCCAAGTTGGACTCTGGTTTGTTTTTGAGCCAGCATAGATGAAAGTAGAACCTATCCTTTCATCAAAATTTTGGTTTTAGGAAAAGATTGGTTCCATAAACTATAAATGGGAACACTTCTATTTTATGAGGTATTATACACATGTAAGCATTTGATTGTATAAAGCACTTTATTGCCTGCCCCCTTTCAGTGTGAAATTCTAATATTGTTGGGGAACAGAGGTGGCACAGGAAAATGAATATTGGAACAGAAGCACTCCACGATTATAAAGGATAAAAGGAATAGTTTTCATTCATTTATGCCAATGGCCACTCAGTAAAGTTCAAGGATATTTTTTTGCAATTAATATATTTCAGATGAAGTCCTAACTTCAGACTAATGGGTTAATTCTATAAATATCAGCTATGATGAGACTGTATATACCACCAAAAGAGAAAACAAGGATGGGGGGGGAGTGCTTTTTGAAATGTCATGGACTTGTTCATAATTCATGCTGGCTTTGGCCTTTGTTTTATAATATTTAAATTTGAGCAGCAAGTTTCTTTCTTTCTGTTTCTACACAGAACTTTCAAAATAGTGTACATTTATGGAATATCAATGTCATATTCATCACTAGATTCTATACTTCTCTGGTAAACAGACACAAAATGTATCCCATTAAAAAATAAAGGAAGAGCTACTATACCATTGAAATAACAACACTTCACTGATCCATGGTTCATAGGTATGTTTTCTATTGTGGTCCTGTGGATTCACAAAAATGTTACTGTTTTTAAATTTTGTTTTTATATTTTATGTATATAATAAATATACTATGATTCCAAATATTTTTTCTTGTGGATTCATATTTTCTAGAACCCTGTCCATAAGATTATAAGGAAATATACAGTATTTTTACACAATAAAAAAGGGTTTATTCTCACACGATATTCACCACTACCATGCCCTCTACACACACATATGCATCGTTCACACATTTATTCCTGTTATGGAATCTGATCACTCAAGTGTCATGGACCTCCATTTGATGGTGCCTATAACATTATGATGGGAGGCTGGTGGCGCTGTGGGTTAAACCACAGAGCCTAGGACTTGCCGATCAGAAGGTTGGCGGTTCGAATCCCCGCGACGGGGTGAGCTCCTGTTGCTTAGTCCCTGCTCCTGCCAACCTAGCAGTTTGAAAGCACGTCAAAGTGCAAGTAGATAAATAGGTACCGCTCCAGCAGGAAGGTAAACGGTGTTTCTGTGCACTGCTCTGGTTCGCCAGAAGCAGCTTAGTCATGCTGGCCACATGACCCGGAAGCTGTACGCCAGCTCCCTCGGCCAATAAAGCGAGATGAGCGCCGCAACCCCAGAGTCGGTCACGACTGGACCTAATGGTCAGGCGTCCCTTTACCTTTACCTATAACATTATGAGGAATGGTGACACAGTTCCCCACCCCACAATGTAGATACTATTTAATGATCATGCTTGAAGCTTTCGTACTCCTTTGTTGTATCACTTTAGTACAAGGAATATCCAGCTAGCTCCACTGTGAACAACAAAAGCTGCAAAATCCTCTACAGCAATCCTTTGTGCTGTGGAGTTTTCATTTGGAGGCTGTACACTTTCTGTCTTCTCTAATAGTGCTGCAGATGAGGTCTGTCGATTTCTATTGACTCTGAGAAAAAGTCTTGCCAGGGCTGATTCACATGAATGTCTATATGCATTAGCAGTGTAATGATAGCACTACATTCCCAAAAGACCACGTAGTTACTTCTGCGAAAAGGGATTTCCACATTTTTGTGTCTCTTAATTAAAGAAATATAATGAGCTCTCAGTTTCACATGCCAAGAGCAGCTTCCCATAGCATAAATGACACTGAGAAACCTCATTCACAGTACTGCAAGTATCCCCGAAGATCAGGAAGTAAAACGTGCTCCCTTTTCCATGACTAATAGAAACATACATCTAGCTTTCATTTGGGAAATGGTATGAGCACTCTCCTGAAGGTAGCACTGTGAACTCTAGAGAGAGACATTCCTTCCTCTATTTTCAGTATAGCATCACTGTCATTGTCACTGCAATATTATAGACCATGGGTGGTATTCAGCTAAGTTTTACTCAGAGTAAACCCATTGCCTTTCTATTAATTTCAACTTAGTTGAAAAACACCCCATACTTCATTTATGATCCAGCATGAGTCCAATTCCAGGGGCCAGGAAGTAAGAGGGGATAAATACTCCAATATCCAATAAGTTTTTCTATACTCCACCCCCCCAAAAAATATATATATCAGCAAATGAATCTTTCACTTGGCTGTGAACTCTTTTTGTTACTGATCTGGAATTAAATATATCCAGTAGGGAACTATTTCCACATTTTGTCACTTATGGACAGTGCAGAAGAGAAATTGCCTGTGCGCAATGGAAAATTACACAAAGATGGTATTTTAGTATAATTACGTCCATGGGCTAAATCTTCAGGGATATGTATATGTTGCAGAAAATTATAAGAACATCTGGTACTACCAAAGTATCTAAATAGGGAGCTAGCATTGGCATAAATAAACAAAGCAAATTTGGAACAAATATGCACTCTCTATTTTTAGATACGATTACTTGGTACCATATCAATAGTGAAGTGTTTTTTTAAAAAAACATTCAGCTTTCCTTAGCAGCCACTTCCAGCACACTGAAGAGATAGCTTACAGATAAGTTGCCAAAGTTGCTGGTCCCCAAGGTTTCTGTACTTTCTTGTTGATTTTTTTCCCAATGACAGTGAGTTCCGAAATCTAACCTTGCATGAAGGTCAAGGCAGCTCATAGCTCCTTTCCCACAGTTCAGTAAGAAAAATATTTACACATGTCCCTCACTAATCTGAGGGAGGACAGGGCCACAGGGAGAAAAACAAGCAGGAAAAATATTTCTGGAAATATTCTATATATGGAAAAACTTCAAGGCATGTTGAAATATTAATATAACCCTGTGCCTAGAACAAAAGATTGGGCATAAAAATACCTTCTGGTAGGCCCTAATTTTGGAGTTAAGCAAGCTGGTATCCTTGAAGAAATATTAACTCTCCACCTGCTAACATCCTAAGCCTGGCAGTTGTATCTTCCCCACCCAAGCTGATCTTAAAAGTTTTGTGCCAAGTCCTCTGAAATATACTCGGAGTCGAGAGTGGATTTCATGCTCTTTATTCAGCTCATAGTGGTGAGGAGGAATGGGAGTTCCCCCAGAATGTCTGCTTTATATACATTATTTACACAATGGGCCCCACGTGATTGGCTAATTCCAGGATTCTCCTGTAGGCCAATCAGGTTGCGGATTCACTTCCACCTGGAGCTGGATTGGGTGGCTCATGTGGACCAATCAGACTGCTGCATTCTGGGTTCTATTGTTCTAAGACCAATCAGACTGCTGGATTCTGAATCCGATTGTTCTAGGACTAATCAGACTGCTGCATTTTGGATCCTATTCAACTCAGTACATAACATCCTCAAAAGGCTTCTTTAATTCAAGCACACCATACCTGGCTGGTATTTCTTCCAGTTATGCTTCTGCTTCCTTAAGAGCTGTCAGCTGCGGCAGCCTCTGGCCCACATAGGGGATGTAGATGCTCACCCATCCCTCCTTACCTAATACTTTCCCTGCCATATTTCTTTTTTGTCATTTCCCATCTGTGAGTTGGAAAATGAAGTGACAAGGGGTGTGGGGTGTGGAGCTCTGTGGATATCTAGTGGCCATTGACTCACTTGTCTTATTTATTTAGTTTATTTATAGAGTGCAAAGACATAAATGGCTGTTTACACCTTAAATTAATAGCTTACAATTTATAATAGACAAGATAAACAAAAAAGTAAAGGAGAAAAGAAGAACATAAATAAATTCAGGTCCCCAGAGCCACAGCATAAACCAGAAGGACATAAGCCAAATGATGGGTGAAATGAAATGAAATGAATGAAAGTTGGTACAAATTACCGGTAGGCTAATGGGTTGGGGCCTCTGCTCCCCTTCCTGCACTCACAATAAGGCCCTTACATGGATCTCAAAATCTGACCAACAGGAGACTGACTGCTGCTGGGCCCTCACAGCTCCATACTGGTACATACAGTCATTCATTAAGAGTGACAGCTTGGAGGTCACAGCAGCTTGGAAAAGAAGTGATCTATTTTTGTACAGAGGACAAAAATGATCCCATGAAATCCTTAGTACATTCTAATGACAGAGAATGAGAATATCCTTCAAGAAGTGGTCAACATCACATTTTCCTCATATTTTATGCAGACATGAAATAGAAGCTACAAGTGGTGACCTCACCGTCCACTTTTATGGAAGAAAATCACTCATCTCAGTCAGTGGCGGAGAGCAGGCGGGGCGGGGCTGGCGTGCATCCAGGGGGCGTGGTGCGCCACCTGCGGGAGCATGGCACCCAGTGCGGGGGGGGGGGGCGGCAGCTGCGATAGCACCCCACTGGGATCGCGCTGCCAGGGGTGGTGCACTCCTCCCACACTCCTGGTACTGAAGAAAAAGCACCAAGAATGCATTTTTTTGAAGTGAAGGATTTGTAAGTACTGATATGCACCTATATCTTTCTGTACACGCACAAAAACAATAACACACAAATTGTATAGATACTACCAGTCGCAGAAGGTGTGGTGGGGCCCTGCTGGTCACCTGACCCACCGCCAGGAGCAAGGCAGTGCAGCAGTTGGTGTGGTGCAAGAACTGGCAGGAGACCAGATTGGCTCTGCCAGAATGTTTGCACCATGCTGGCCTCACTACCAACTAGTCCCCGTTGGTATGCAGTAGCAACTCAGCCAGAGGGAGGTCAAGTGAGTGGTGCAGCCCCACCACACAATCTGCTAGGTGATATTACATGTGCAGGCATAGAGTAATCCAGAAGACTATTAATTCCAAGTTGAGTTCCATGTTTGAGTATCTGATTTCACCGTAAACATTTGCTTTGTATGCCTTGTATTAAATATGTATTAAATAGTATCGTATTATTATTACTTGTATGCAATTTTTATGTTGTAGTAAGATTATTGTTGAGGGTCTTTAACTCCAATTTAACTCTCCGGCTAGGGAATCACGGTAAGACTCAATTGATAGTGGACTCTTGCCTACGTGCTTCCCATGTCCTATTTTGTGTCTTTCCTGTTCAAAAGAAAAGCTCTCTCCATTTGATCAAGTCAACAAATATTTGAATGTACCGGTATTTTGCTTGTGCAGTTTCCCACAGACAATAGATTCTGCTAGCACTAGCTGTGATTCGTACTCAGGTGGTTACCAGTGTTGAAACCAAACACTGACCTGTAGTTGACTTTTCACAAGAATACCTCTTGTGTAAACACCATAAAGGGACACTGAGGATAAATAACTTTTTTTCTGCTCTGGGAAATGAACTAGATAATTATTATATCACTCCTAGAAGGAGAACATTAGTGCCAAGGAAATTATTTCCCCAACTGTAGACAAAGAAACAATTACAGTGGTACCTCGGGTTACATACGCTTCAGGTTACAGACTCCGCTAACCCAGAAATAGTGCTTCAGGTTAAGAACTTTGCTTCAGGATGAGAACAGAAATCGTGCTCTGGTGGCATGGCAACAGCAGGAGGTCGCATTAGCTAAAGTGGTGCTTCAGGTTAAGAACAGTTTCAGGTTAAGTACAGACCTCCGGAATGAATTAAGTACTTAACCCAGGGTACTACTGTATCAAGAATAAATACAGTATCTCTAGAAAAAGAAATTTGTGTATTTTATATTAAATATATGCCTTTTGTCAGTAGTCATCCTGGAGTTATGTTGCTTTTCTGCTAAAAATTCCTGATGAAATTCAGCACTTAAATTGGAGTACATATACCAAATGGAACTGTAGTTCTCATATCTTTTACTTTCAAAATTAGAGCTCTCTTGAATTTCTGGCTGCTTCTGGCAGCACAACAACAATAAAGAGCACAACTTTCTATTATTTACATTTGGTAAGATGCTTAAAAGGGATGGGCTCTACATAGGAACTGAACTTAAGGCCAAGCAAAAATCTCAACTAATTCATACATTCAACTGTGAGCACATTCAAGTTTCCTGAAGTATGTGTCCTGCATACCTATAGCACAGTTTGCATGTTGCATGGGGAAGGGTCTGCAATTATGAAAATTACCAGATAGCATGATGCACTTCTGGGAGATGATGGCGCCGGGTCAAGTCTCCACTGAGTCTCTGCTGTGTGAGTAGGAGCTCTAATTATCAAATTACTCTGATAAAAAGGCTCAACCTATGAAAATAACTGCCAACTTTTATCAGTAAAAGACTCCGGGAGCTGTCGGACGGACTTTCAAATCTCCCCTCCCTTTTGAAGCTACTTAAATCAACTTTGAACTCCCCCCGTGCAAAGCCCTTAAAACTGTGGGCTGGATAAAGTAGCCTTATTTATTTCCGATTCTGAGCACGGTACTTACAAGACAATGTTGCAAAGAACTGGGGATTTCACCCACAGAACCTGTAACAACTCCCCCAAAGAAAAAGCAGGCCAAAATTTCAACCTACTTTCAACCCAAGGCTAATGAAGCAAATAATCCAGGAAACCTCCGTTCTCATGATGGTCTGTTGACCACACCTGGATTGGAAGGGAGGAAAAAACTAATGACGGAGGTGAGGGAGTGGACCTGGCAACCGAACTAAAACAAGCTGAACTAGCCAAAGAGGGACTTGAGCAAGTCTAGAACCAGCAAATGGGCGGCCTACTTTCAATGCTCCTTCCTCAGATGCTGTCAGGCAAGGCAGCAGAATCCTGAGGCTACCTGTTTTCTTAATGCCTCCTCATCTTAGTTTGCTATTCAGGGCAACACCAAAATTCCCAGGTGAACACATCTAATAAACTATATCCACTGAGTACGTAGAGCAAAAAATAAAACGGGGGAAGGGAATAGAAAATGTAGCATGATTTAGGCTTTATAAACTCTCTCTCACAGCACAATCCTATGCATGTCTACTCAAAAGTAAGTCCCATTGAGCTCAATGGAACTACTGTAATTCCTTTAAAATAGGAATGCACCCTTAGTGGGTTGCTGGCCCTGTCAACTGGTAAGGTATCTCACAGACTTTGATGGTATTCACAGGAACACAGAATGTAGTTGAATCAGACACACAGGGCTGTATTCAGCAGTGGCTTTGCACTTGTTGAAGTGCATTCCTTTGGACGAGGTAGGACATCAGATTTTTCACTGATGCCTCCTACCTAATGCAACCTTTCCATGCCCCAAAAGCCCCTAAATTTTTTCCTAAGGGTTCATGAACCCTCTGGAACAGTGTGGTATATGGCACAAATTCCAAAGGGCTATAACTAGTAGGGCAGGAATGATAAAAAGGAGGTGCCTCACCTTGCACTAGCCACAGAAGTGCTTCCACTTAGCACAAATTCACCACTGGATGGAACCCGTACCTAATATTCAATATGTATATTTGTCACCCAGGAACTGGAAACATTTCTACAGCATCCCTGAAGCCAAACAAGTCCTGGTCTTGGGCCAAAACACCATTGTAACCTGATACGATCCTAATAGTGAACATTCTGAGGGACTCTGGGGATAAATTTGCATCTCTGTACAAGGAGAATTTGGCTTCTTGTACTCGGGACTATATTTTCGTTCTGGGAGGCTAATTGTAATTTTCCACCTAGTGCTCTGCAGGAGGTATGGAACGTGTCCACAGTGCCTAGGTATTTGCATTTAAAGAATTAATAAAAATTCCTGGCTGGTCAAAAAGCTTCCATGAACATTATGACCTTGACATTTTTATCACCTCCTAGCTTGTTTTCTCTTTCATTGACCAAACACAAATCTCTTTACCAAAGTATGCAAGTATCCATTCTCCCCTAGAACTATGCAGTTTCCCTGCCACAGAGCTTCAGAAGGGAGAAACAAAAATAATAATAAAACAAAGGCAAGAATTCAACTCTCCACCCGCCATGCTTGGACACCCGTCATAATGACTGCTATTTAAAGGAGAACTTTTCTATGTTAGCAAATAGTTGATAAAAATGGTCAAACATACTGGTGATATTTTTAAAAAGGTCAATATACTGAGTCTTACTGGGTGTTATTTGCTTACTTCAATATCTCCCTCTCACGCCTTTGCATAGTCTTGGGGTAGATAACTACAGTTTAAAAATAAAAACCAAACCACACATCCATTAAAAACAAAATACTCAGTTAAATTAATGTTGCTTTAAACCTGCTGAATCTGAATGCTTTTCCTCAAGGAGGAAAGTTCTTCAGGAGAGATCTGGTTGTGAGGAAGCCACTGACGACAGCTCCCTGCATGCACTTGTGTTGGATTGCATGGTAGTCAAGAAAATGTTCTTGGTAAATAGTAACTGGTTGTGAATTGTTGAGACAAGGTGGGCTCTGGGGCATTTAGAATCGAAGCTGCCAAGTGTTTTTTAGACCAATGCTCACACCCCGAAAGACTTTAGGGACGGAGCCAGTACAGATGTTGGGGTAGTTTATTGTGCTGTCTGCAATCCACCTCAGCAAGGAGGTAGTCTGTCATGGTCTGCTCTACGTGAATCTGTCATCAAAGGCAACCCAAAACACAGGATTATTTTCCACAACAGCATCCAGAAATTCCCTGGCAAGGTTATTGACAGCTACAGAGGGAGCATGCTGTTCTGTCTTCTTCCATAAAAGCTTATGCTAGATTGCACATTGACTGGGGCCCCATTTAAGCATTCTGCTCCATATCAGCATCCCGCCACCAGCTCTGCCCTGCAACCATGTATGTATGTATGTATGTATATTTGAGAACAATGGATTCAAACAGTGGGCTCTCCTTTGCAGAAATTACCTTCCTTGTGTCTGTCATGGATGCTTTAGCTGAGATTCCTGCATTGCAGTGGGTTGGACTACGTGACCCTTGGGTCCCTTCCACCTCTATGATTCTATGAAGTGGTGGAGAGCAACAGCAAGTGCAATAGCCATGGCAGGGCCAGTCAGCACAATCTGACTTTCTACCACTGAGTACCTGGGTACTGGTCTTTGTATCCTATACAGTGGTGCCCCGCAAGACGAATGCCTCACAAGACGGAAAACCCGCTAGACGAAAGGGTTTTCCGTTTTTGAGCTGCTTCGTAAGACGATTTTCCCTATGGGCTTGCTTTGCAAGACAAAAACGTCTTGCAAGTGTTCCGATTTTTTTTCGCTCCCCCCCCCTTTTTACTAAGCCGCTAATCCGCTAATAGCTTTTTAGCCGCTAATCCGCTAATCCTTTAATAGCCGCTAAGCCTTTAATAGCCGCTAAGACTTTAATAGCGCTAATCCGCTAAGCCGCTAATAGGGTTGCTTCGCAAGACGAAAAAACCACTAGACAAAGAGACTCGTGGAACGGATTATTTTCGTCTTGCGAGGCACCACTGTACCTTTGAAAATAAACAAATCATTATAAGATACTTTTAATGTCTCCAGTTCTTTCTTATCTTTCATTCTTATCTTTCTCATCTGCCAGTCAAAAGGCTGGCCCAATATACATTGATTTTTGTGGAAAAGGTCAAGCTGCCCACCACCCTATCACAACTAGAGAAGATGATTGGAATGGCAATAGAATCTTGCTTCACCACGGGTAATGAGACAGTGTCCTCCACCACAACTGTGAGCAGCAGACCAGGGTGCAGGGCACATTCAGCTCCGAGCATCACACACAGCTCTGTCCTCCCACTCCTCACCACCACTGTCCATCCTACAGCATTTACCACCTGAAGCACCCAACACATGTAGCTCATTGGGAGAGCTTCTGCTTCTCAGGCAGGAGGTGCCTGGATTGTTCCTGGCATCTCCACGTCAGACTAGGAACTTCCCCTGTCTGAAACCCATGAGAACCACTGCCAGTCACTGTAAAAGACAGTATTGAACTAGACAGACCAATGACATAAGGAAGCCTCCTGTGTGCAGTCTCTGTCTAATGCTCACAAATGGAGAGTGAAAAACAACACTGCAATCAGGGCTGGATTTAGGTTTGATGAGGCCCTAAGCTACTGAAGGTAATGGGGCCCTTTGTATGTCCAGCTGTCCTTTGTCAACAACAAATTGTCATGAAGACGCCTTCACCCTGGTATGGCTTCCCTTTATCACAAACACAGCCCAACAAGAAATGACAAAAATCCATCAACAGCATACAAATCAATATGGCTAACCTGATCCAAAACACCCACCCACCCCACTCACACATGAAAACAAAGATCACCACAGCCAATCACAAACAAACAACCACACCCTAGGCCAGGGGTCTGCAACCTTTAAGACAAAAAGAGGCACTCGGACCCGTTTCCGAAGAAAAACAACAACTGGAAGCCACAAAACTCGTCATTATAAAAATAACTTTTTTGTCACTTTTTTATTATTTCTTTGTTTGACCCCTCAGAATTACTCCTCCTCACAGAAATAAACGTTAAATTAACAAGTTACCTTTTTTTGTGTGTGTGTTCTTCACTCCCCTTCAAAACAGTGACCAGCGTACATGCCCCCTTTCAATGCAGTGACCAGCGTACATGCCCCTTACAATGTAGCGGGCGGGAAGGTGACGTCGGGATGGTGCGTGACTAACACACGCACCGCCCCCATGCGATGTCACAGCCAGTACAGCGCCCGCCACAGTGGGGAGTGTTGGGGCGCACAATGCGCCTCCTCCCCTCGCTAGTATCCGCCCCGGAGCCGCGGCAAAGGTGTAAAAGAGCCACATGCGGCTCCGGAGCCGCGGGTTGCCGACCCCTGCCCTAGGCCAACCCCAACCTCTCTCACCACCAAAGGAACACAAGTGAACAGCAGAGAACCTGCACAAGCAACGCTGACACAAAACCCCCTCATATATTAAGTAAAATAGAAACATCACCACCCCACCCCACCCCCACTCATCTTTCCCCCCTCCACCTCTTTCCCCCATTCTTCCTAATGTCTCAACAAATGAAACCGATTTGTAAAAAAAAAAAAATGTTACATGGGGGGGAAATATGAGAGAGACATTGCACTTACCTTTGTAAATCAAGAAAATCTTTAATAAAAATACATTTAAAAAACAACAACAACAACTAGTTGCTGTTTTTTGTGTTGAATATATGCTATATGGTAATTTATGGACCTAGTAGGTATCTAAAGCCATTTGCACATAACAAATAGGAGCCTACGCAACACAAAACACTGTTGCTGTATGTAGGTTTTATTTTATTTGTTTTTTAGCTTATATTTTGGAAATGTACATCCAGTTTTTCCCTTTAAATTTTTTGGGGGCCCCCAAGAGGGTGGGGCCCTAAGCTATAGCTAGTTTAGCTTTTATGTAAATCCAGCACTGACTGCAATACTGGAAAGGACAGCATGGAGTCCTTGAATTATATCTGCTACCCCGGTGCACTTTCCCATGCTTCTTTGCACAATCTGGACAATTCTATTTGTGGGGGAAAAGTTTCCAGTTGTCAAGGTTGTAGAGGTATGCAAGCGAGCTAACAATGAGGAATCAGAGAAAGTGCATGTAAAACAAATCCCACATTCAATATGTTTCTGGACTGTCATGACATCTGCAAGAAGCAAGAGCCAACATCCTCAAGATGCTATCAAACAAAATACAAATTTGACTACGATTATGCAGTTCATTGTACATATTTTTTATACAGCCCTTAGATCTAAAACAAAAAAGGCACAACTGCCTAGCTCTGCTATAACATTCTACAGATTCCTTAAGCAAATGGAGATGCCTAGTATACTGTAACTTGCAAAATATTTAATACATATTGAAAGCAATGCCCTAGGAAGGTGAATACATTCAACAGTGTTTGCAGCCATTATTGCTTCAGAAACATTCCATTTTCAGAGGAATGAAAAGAATGGGGTCAGAAGGGATTTAGTGTAATTTTAATTGGAAGCCGTTTAAACTGCATACTTATACTGCAATTGTGAGGTATAATGAGATAGTGGTGCTGCTTCTTTCTATGGCTTTATGTAATGATATAATTGAAGCAAACTTGTTTTAACAACTGATTTTATCAGTAGATTTAATGTCTATTTTATATTTTATAAAGAAGCTTTTTAAATTAAGCAGTATATACATACATTTTATTAAATTAAATAAAGAAAAACGAATTATACTTTGTCCCATTTTGCTGTTGTAAAAAAAAGGGCAAATAGCTTTTAATTTAAGCAACACGACTTGTTTCCTTCACATGCATCTCAGGGCCAAAGTAGATGTGACACTGTTCACACAGTGAGTAATTATGTGAATGGGTAAATATCAGGCAAAGGGGGCCCCAATCCAGATTGGGATTTTGGCAAGGACTAGAGGACTTTAACTCATTGTGTCCTACTATTGTTCCAAATATTAAACATCTGCTATTTGCATTGGAAAGAAATCTCCCATTGGCGCATGTCATTTGCATTGGAAAGCAAGCTTCCATTGGCAAATGCACGTTTTCTTTCCAATGCAAATGGCAAGTGCAAGAGACCATATTTAGACTGGGAAAACATGGGGGGGGGGGGAGAGAAGGGGTTATTCCTCTACACCCCCATCAGGATCCTAATCTAGGCTTCATGTTCACTTTTTATTAAAACCATTCACACATTATGAATGAAGGGGTGTGTGCATATTTTATACAGATGATAGATGATATAGATAGATAGATAGATAGATAGATAGATAGATAGGTAGATAGATAGATAGTGTGTGTATGTAGGTACAGTGGTACCTCTAGATACAAACAGGATTCGCTCTGGAGCCCCGTTCGCATCTAGAAGCAAACGTAACTGGAGATGGCACGTCTCCGCACGCACGCGTTGCTTTTTGCCACTTCTGCTCATGCGCGTGACGTCATTTTGAGCGTCTGCACATGCGCAAGTGGCGAAACCCGGAAGTAACGCGCTCCGTTACTTCCGGGTTGCCGCAGAGCGCAACTCAAATGCGCTCAACTCGAAGCATATTCAACCCGAGATATGACTGTATGCCTGTGTGTGGCATAGTGAATATGTGTGGGGGCCCTCTTACTTTGGCCATGCATACTTTTGGTATGTAGAACACAGTCCTTCAGCTGAAAAAATCCATCCCACCTCGATCTACAGTGTGCCTATATTTTATCCATATGACAGTTATAGGAAATATTAGCATAACAGAAAGTAAACATCACTGGCCCCAATGTAAATAGTCCTACTGTTACATTTTTAAGTCAACATTATCTCAAAAGAGGGTGAGGTAAACAAAATCTTTAAAAAAATTGCAAGTGGATCAAATAAACAACATCATTATTAACAGCTGTTAATAAGCAGACAAAGAATTTACTTCCATGTCTGGATTTGCCCTTCTGCAATATTAAATCCAGTATGTATCTGCTTTTAGACTTGAAAGTGCTCTGTGGAGATATAATATTTCCTTTTCTTCTCTCAACCTCCTTGGTGCTCTTGTATTTAAGAAGAGTGGAAATGGTATCCCCTTGTAGCAGTCTTAAAATTCCCTGAGGAGGAACCTGAAATGACTCCAAATGTGTTGAGCATTTAAAGAGAGATTTTTATTCAAAACGTTTGCACAACCACCTCTGGGATTTCCCCCTTTTGTTTCCCTAATAATAAGGGACACTTGAGAGGCGGCTGGAGCATGCTTCTGGCAGGTGGCCAGGGTTCCAAATGCTCATATCCAGTTCCTCAAAGTTAAATCGGTGGAAGTTGAGGAAAAAGAAGAATTAACTGAAGGAAGTTGTTCATCCATGAACTATAAATACATTAGAAGGTTGATCCCTGTTCCCTCAGTTGTGTTCTTGTATTGCACATCATGCTCCTCATAACTTTTCCAAATCCAGAATTCTCAACCTGGTTTGAGGTTGTAATATTTTGTGCAAATTAGAAGAGAGAGCAATGTAATTTAAAATGCCCTTCACAATAAATAGCAGTCCATTGTCAGCAGTCTATATGCCGTAAGGAAACTTCCTATAATATGATAGCGCTAAGCAGACCTCATCTGCGCCAATATAACAGAAGCTGAAACAGTAACTCTCAGATTTCAACACTGATTGAAATCCTCTAGGTTAGAATGTCAAAAGCAACAGTTTAAAATTCTGAGACTCTCCCCGACAAATTAAACAAAGCAGGTGTCCAAAATGAACTATTATAACTATTAAAACCATGAACCTAACTCATACCTCAGCTTAATGTGGATTGTGAACCCCTCGTGCCTCTTTTACTTCAGCTTTGTCCATGGGGTGCTATTTTCCAACCAACGCTGTCCCACACTTTCTCTTCCCCAGTATCTGGAGATTCCCTACGTTTTGAATATCAGTATAGGAGAGCAACAGTATAGGAAAGTAAACTATTACTCAACAATTCGCGGGCTCCTTGCCCCAGGTCTTCCAGTGTGGATGGTTCAAATTCACTCCCTCCCAAGCCTCCCTTTGTTCCTAGTTGCTGGCATTGCTCAGTTGGTTGTGGAATAAGTGGTTTGTACAGAGGTAGACTTAGAGCGGGGGTCTGCAACCCACGGCTCCAGAGCTGCATGTGGCTCTTTTACACCTTTGCCACAGCTCCGGGGCGGATACTAGTGAGGGGAGGAGGCGCATTGTGCGCCCCGACACTCACCACTGTGGCAGGCGCTGTACTGGCTGTGACGTCGCATGGGGCGGTGGGTGCGTTAGTCACGCACCGTCCAGACGTCACCTTCCTGGTTTTGCGGCTCCCAGTTTTTTTCCCTTCAGAAACGGGTCCAAGTGACTCTTTTTGTCTTAAAGGTTGCAGACCCCTGACTTAGAGACAGGCATCACAAGAAACAGTGCTGTGTGAAAAAAGGAGACACCCACCAGGTATGGACATAGAAACTCTGGGTTTGAAAACATGCCCGAATGCAAACCGCTTGGTATGGACTGCTAGGGGACAAAGCATTTAGAGAAAATGTGGATTTTGTAAGCAAGTACAGTACCTAGTTTCCTGGAAGCTAGCCCCACTGAACTCAATGGGATGGTTCACATACCATGTCAAGCCAAACTTCTGAGTAAACAAGTGTAGAATTGTGCTGTTAAATAAGCTATCTTCAGCTTCCTGGGTTGTGGAAGCCATTGTGGAAGCCCAATACGAACACTAAAGTAATTTCATCCCATCCTGCCAATTCAGTGTCAATCATTTTAATATTTGTATATTTTGTCCATGATAATAAGATATGCTACAAAATACAACCTGAAAAATTTGCCTAACTCTCTACATGAAAATAACTATATATGCTTTGCCATATAAGGTATGTGGTTGTTTGCTAAGGATATAGTTTTATTTTTTATGACAAGAACATTTTTGCCTTTCACGAAACAGAAGCTTACAGCAAATGAGCTGGTTCTAAATAATTAGTCCAGTTTATCTATATAGAATATTAAAATGGTAGGTTCTGAAAATTCTTTTTACTCCTGTGGGAATGCTTCACAGATTATCCTCCCATTCTCTGGGATTTACGCTACTGAAGGGAAAAAAGTCAAAGGATAAAAGCTCCATCCATCTAATTATACCAATCAGGAAGCTTTATCACATCAGCTTCAAGACTTCATGTTGTATGTCTGGGAAAGACCCTGCTGTTGTTGGGACATAACAGAGAGTCTAGTTTTAACACACCCTGAAAATAGAGCTCTTTCAGCAAGTTATTTATAGAATTTGTGCCAAGCAACTTAAGCAGCAGTAAGTGATAGGGTAAAAATGTGAAGGCTGAGTTTAGTTGATTTAGCAAAGATCTTTAAATTAAGACTCTGCAAAAAATAATAAGGGCGCCTTTTCTTTATTTATCTATTCAACCACAGGGCAGAAAGGGCAAAGAAGCTTAAAAGGCCTATTCATGCGAACTGAACTGGTGCTTTGAGTCAACTATTTACACATTGTAAATGTATTTCATTCACATTAACACAACATTCACGGAGTAAAATGCATGCAAATTAAGCATCTCTATCTATACAGAAAATAAATTTTAAAAAGGAAACTGATCTTAATGTTCACTTATTTGGTCAGGTAGAAGGGTTAAATGGCTTTTTCAAAATGCAAATAGTAAGCTGAAACATCATTACTATCACTTAGTGGAATCTTTTTCTTTTTCAGTGCATTGTTATTTTAACTGAATATAATTTATCTGCTGGGTGAAGTTGAGTTGAGCTTTTTTTTTAATTCAACTACCTCAAATACTACATAGAAATTCAAAATTAGAAGAAAACTCCTCATACCTGTATCTATACAATTATTTTACCAAACATTTGCATCTGATGTTTTGGAAATCCTGCTTACCATTTGGCAGATTGATACAGATGACTTAGTGATGCAGTATGTGATGCAATTATATCACTTTGCGGGGGGAAAGCTATTTGACCTAGTTCTCCCTAAGGTGATAAACCTGTGTCTAGACTGCTTTAGATTTCACTTGGGGCTGAAATGATCAGCAGCATCTTCATCTGGTTCCCTTAACCTGGCTCCCAAACCCTTAAAATAGAAAATTAGGTATCAGGGGGAAAAGTTCTAGCTGAGAAAACAATCATATCAGAGAGAAGCATGGCTTAAAACACAGTTAACACACATTATTTCTCTCAAACAGTCATGGGTGCTGTAGTTAACCTCTCATAGTTACAATTCTCAGCAACTCTTAGCAAACTGAGGTGCCCATAATTATTTAATGGAAAGAATGAGCTTTACAGGTTTAGTGTGCACTGTCTAAACATGGGAAGCTTTTTTCATGAGGCAGCATTCCAGTCCTATCAGCCCCTACCTGAAGCCTAAAGCCGCACAGCCAAGAAACAGGGCTTACAATGGAAGTGTACTGGGGCAATATTAAACTTGGAGTTAACTTAGTAGTTTTCTGCCCCTCCTTTAGATGGTATGACTTCATCAAATGGTCTTCCGGAAGCGACACTCCTTTTATGGTAAGGTGCATTACTTCGCTTTCTTCAAATTGCCTTGTGTGGAGAGGAATTCACTGAAGTGAATTACTTCAGTGATTCCAAAAAGCAAAAAGTTGGCCAAGCTGCATCCTAGGCACCTCTCTGTTCATTCTGCTGATCAGATCTCCATGTCTTTAAATTTGAGGAAATGGCAGCTGACATTTATCAGGGTGTGTGTGTTTCCTTTCCTCTATGCCTTTTTTTTTTTTTTTTTGCCTGTGACCCCCACCCTACTCCTTTACCAATGCTTCTATTTGGTTTCCCAAATGTGGGTCTCCAGCTGTTTTTGGACTACAATTCCCATCATCCTTGACCACTGGTCCTGCTAGTTAGGGATGATGGGAGTCATAGTCCAAAAACAGAAGTTTGGGAAACCCTGTATTAGTGAAAAATTATAGGTATAGGCTTTGTAAACACAAGTTTTCCACAAAGGAAGCAAGCAGCAGCTTCAGGGGGGTGATTCTCATTGGGGGAATGAGTTGAATTGATCCTTCTCTCCCCCAGGGCTCCAGTTCTGTTCTGCTCGCTTCACTGCTGTTATTACTCAGAGATATGATCTGTGCACAAATCATTGTTGCCCAGCTCAGCCCTCAAAACGAAACTTAGAAATGCTATAATTTCAGAAAATATTGATTGCGTCTTTACAGAATTTTTAAGTGTCAAATCAATATACTTATTTTCATTAAAATAAGTCCATGTAATTCTTACAGAATTTTATAAATATATATACTTATCCAATGCAATTGTTGAATTCTTCTTTCGCCCTAATCCTCGATGAACCCAGATGGGCAAGCATCTTGTACATAGTTCATCAAATATTTTCATTGTATGTTAGCAATGTTAATATACTATGTATGCTAAGTGACTGGAATTTCTCCTTCAAATATGATGCCTTAAGGTTATTTACATTTCACATACAATTGCAAGTAACAGCTTGCTTTAGTGGCAGAACATCTATTTAATGAAGTTATTTGTAGCTGCACCGTAGTAAATAAGCTCAAAAGTAATTTCATGAAAAATTAAAAGAAAATTATCTGAAAGCTCTCACTGGAATTATATGCTAATACATTCAGTTAAGAAAGGGTGCTTTCAAGGAAATGGATTATCATTATTTTTATTTTATTAATATTTTTTTCATGCTCTCTTCCAAAGGATAACTTATTTCAAACATGGTAACTAATTTATAGCAATTCCGTGAGTGGGAAGCCCATCCTCTATTTCATAAACCCCAGTAAATGACAGCTCATATAGCAAGCACTATAACAAATAATGAGATAAGCAGAAACATGGGGAAATACCCCCACAACAAGTAACAGCAAAGCACCAACTTTTCTGATACATTTTAATTTTTTATTAGTACTATTATTTATTAAAATCCTAATGTCACATTTCTTAGCAATGACCCAAGGCAAGAAGAGAAGAAGAGTTTGGATTTGATATCCCGCCTTTCACTCCCTTTGAGGAGTCTCAAAGCGTCTAACATTCTCCTTTCCCTTCCTCCCCCACAACAAACACACTGTGAGGTGAGAGACTTCAAAGAAGTGTGACTGGCCCAAGGTCACCCAGCAGCTGCATGGGGAGGAGCGGAGACGCGAACCCGGTTCCCCAGATTACGAGACTACCGCTCTTAACCACTACACCACACTGGCTCTCAACATACATAAATATGAAAATATATATAATATAAAAGAATAAAATATAAAAGAAATATACAAAATTTCAAACCAAACAATAACAAAGCCATATAATGCTAAAAACAAGCAACCTGTAAAAATTAACAAAAATCACTCTCCTGGCCTACTCAGGTGTCCCTGCCCTACTTATTTCAACCATGAGTGGCATGTTACTGGGTGAACCTGGCCTAGCATCTAGTCTACACCTTGAGCTGCACCAATTGAAACTCATACAACAGAAATGGACAAGACAGTTGGACCAGCATGTAAACGATCTTAAATTATTTTTTAAAAAACCCCCTCTGTTGAATAACATAAAGTGAGGTGGAGAAAAATAACTTATTTGCTGCTTTCACTGCCATTGTGTGGGCTCAAACATGGAGAAACATAGCATCCAGTTACATTCATCTGGAGTTTTTCTCTACAGTACAGTATTTGTGTTCAAGTCAAACCTCTGAATGCCTGAGGTTTCCACTTGAGTGCAGGAACGCCTCAGTTGTTGAACATTTCAGAAGCTGAACGGGCTTCCGGTAAGGATTACCGTATGTTTGACAAGCAAGGTTTGACTGTACTATGTGTGAGAGGGCACTCACGAGGGCCACAGTAGTGAGACTAAGGGCTATGGGGAGAGCTTTTCTATCTTGCAATGTAAGGAAGGAAACCCTTATCTCCCAGCACAGCACAGAAACCAGATCCCTGCCCGTTTTTTTTTTTAAGGTGCCATGGGTGTAGCCAGGGAGGTACGGGGGGTGGGGCAGCTGCCCTCCAAATAAAGTACAGTGGTACCTCTGGTTAAGAACTTAATTTGTTCTGGAGGTCCGTTCTTAACATGAAACTGTTCTTAACCTGAAGCACCACCTTAGCTAATGGGGCCTCCTGCTGCCGCCGGAGCACGATTTCTGTTCTCACCCTGAAGCAAAGTTCTTAACCTGAGGTACTATTTCTGAGTTAGCAGAGTCTGTAACCTGAAGCGTCTGTAACCTGAAGCGCCTGTAGTCTGAAGCATCTGTAACCCAAGGTACCACTGTAAATACATAGAAATACTTAACTAACTGACCAATTGTGTCACAGATAACTCGGTTCTGCCCCCCTAGCATATGCCTGCCCCCCCTAAAATAAATCCTGACTACGCCCATGAAAACAACACAATCTGCTTCTTCCTTCTGCAGCTTCCTGTCATGTCTCCAAAGTGTTGTGTTGGCCAAGTTCGTCTCTCTCAGAACAGAAATGCAGGAGCAGTAATCTGATTGTCCAAAAGCATCCAGAATGAATATTGATTGGTCCAAGGACACTAATCAGAGTAAAGATGGGGGAATGTCTTGAAGTGTTTGCAGTGGATTGGTTGTGTGCATAGGTCTGAAGTGAACCCCTTTGTACAAATTGCAGCCCTGATCTGCAGTTTCTAATGTCAAGGAAAGAAGGCTATGTAGAGGATGTGTGGGTCTTGTCACTGACTGAATATCATTACTTATCATTGCTTGAAAAAAGCTGTCTCCCTAGCAATGTAGACTCCAAGCAGGAAGACAGGCAGAGTGTTAGTGATTGTAACATGAAAGAAGCAGAGCATGTGTGTAAGCAAAAGCCCTGGGATTAAGAGGGGACTGCTCTTGGTAGCTCACTATTCCTTTTGGCCTTTAATTCCAATCATCCCTGAATTACAGTACAGCTGGAAATTAAATATGCATCAAAAAGCACTTTGGAAACTGCATCAAAATATGCACTTCGTTTCCACGCTCTCAGTGGGGTGTGTATTTGAATATGCAACCTTAAGAGTAAGGTTAAGGTAAAGGGACCCCTGACCGTTAGGTCCAGTCGTGGACGACTCTGGGGTTGCGGTGCTCATCTCGCTTTACTGGCCAAGGGAGCCGGCGTACAGCTTCCGGGTCATGTGGCCAGCATGACTAAGCCACTTCTGGTGAACCAGAGCAGCACACAGAAACGCTGTTTACCTTCCCGCTGGAGCGGTACCTATTTATCTGCTTGCACTTTGACATGCTTTCGAACTGCTAGGTTGGCAGGAGCAGGGACCGAGAAACAGGAGCTCACCCCGCTGTGGGGATTTGAACCGCTGACCTTCTGACCGGCAAGCCCTAGGCTCAGTGGTTTAACCCAACCTTAAGAGTAGCTCTCCATAAAGGCTGTGGGGGGAGCTTTTCTGTATTGCCCAGCAAGAAAGGAAATCCTTTTCTCCCAGCACAGCACATGGTTAGGTTCATGCAATGACTGCTGGGAGGAGTGTAGAAAGAAGGAATGCCACGGTAAACCTACATCAGCACAAACAAACGTCTTCATCTGCCCCAGCTGCTACAAAACATGTGTGATCATTCCCCATATTGGTCTCTACAACCACAGCAGGCACTCTAACTCTACAACAGTTTGCCTTCACCCCTGAAGCCAGACACTTCCATTGTCTCCTGAGACAGATGGATGCCAAACAACCTGTCTACCTTCTGTCACAAATAATCACATACAAATATTGTTGAAAAATACTACTAAAGTTGGAAAGGGTCAATTATGCTTTGACTTAAGCAATTCTGTCTACGTGTGAGAAGAAAATTTATCGAAACTGTTTATGTCTTAGACTTTTAAATTACAAAATCACCACAGTTCCATCGCTAAGTAATTCCAAAGGATAAGACACCTGAAATACAGGATTCAGAGCTGGGCCCAAACCCAAACTTCCTATAGACGTTTGACGATATTCTGTGCCAGACCCAGCTGCTTAAGCCAATCCCTAAACTCCATACACCAAAAGCCCACTGAGCTTAAAACAAATGGTGCTTATTCTACATCAGGCTTTGGTAACAATGGCAGCATTGTTAAGCAAAGACACAACACTAATTTTTTTCAGTACAGAAGAAAGGATCTCTCACTAACAACAGCTGCCTCTAGATGGAGTGACTCATATCCTGAGAACAGGGCACACCTCAGCTTCTCGCTCTGGAGTCAACTCTAATTCTAAGTACTGTACTCAGCAGTGTATGAAACTTGTCTCATTTTGCCACTCTTCACTTCAGGAAACTGAAAGTGAAGAGCCTTAAGTTCCATTCACATATCACAGAGAGATGACTTTCGTATTGCTGAGGGTGTTTGTGAATGGGACTTGCTATATGCCAATACAGTGGTACCTCACGTTACATACGTTTCAGGTTACATACACTTCAGGTTACAGACTCTGCTAACCCAGAAATAGTGCTTCAGGTTAAGAACTTTGCTTCAGGATGAGAATAGAAATTGGGCTCCGGCGGTGCAGCGGCAGCAGGAGGACCCATTAGCTAAAGTGATGCTTCAGGTTAAGAACAGTTTCAGGTTAAGAACAGACCTCCGGAACGAATTAAGTACTTAACCCGAGGTACCACTGTATAACAACTGACTTCAACTCCTGCAAGAAAGAATAAGGCCCTATTACACTGCAAGCATATGCTGGCTTCATTTCACTTCATTTGCCATGGCTTCCCTCAGAAAATCCTGAGTGTTTGGATGGAACTGGGAAGACCAGAATTCAAATTTCCACCCAGCCATGAAGCTCTTTGCTGGGGCAAATGATTACCCCTAAATCTAACCTACCTCACAAAGTTGCTCGAAAGAGGTTATCCTATACAGGCAACCTCCAATTGGGGGAGAGGTTTGCGTTCCTGCCCCCCTCCCCGCCAGCAGGTTGGCTGAGCACGCATAAGCCTACGCTTTTCCGCCCCTGTTCTGCTCTCTTCTGGGTCCAAAACAACCCACACATCGGTAGTTGTGTGTCAATTGAACACACACAAAATGGTCACCACTTGTATGAGACTGGAATAAAAATGTGAAAAGTATTTTTGAACAATAGCTAAATAATGGAATAATGCAAATTACAATATTTTCAGAAAATCACTAGTACTGCATGTAAATCAGAGCATTGCTTTTGAACTGCAGCCTATTTTACTAATGTATTAACATGCGACTAATTGTATTTTTTTATTGTGATTTTATTGTATGTTGATTTCTTAATGGCTTTGACCTCCATGGAGGCCTTCTTGTTGAATGAATATTTATTTATTTTAAATAAATAAATAAAATAAATGTTTTTATTTATTTTGTGAGAATGCAAGACCTATTTAATTATTTTATACCAAGGTCCCAATATATTAAAATAAGAAATATCTTCAATATAATTAATATTTCATATTCAAGAACTGTCTGCAAATATTAATCAATTTGATCCATCTGCAGGCAGGGAAACATGGGAGCTGTTGTCTTGGAGTGCCATCTTGTGGCCAAATCAAAGTAAGTAAAATCTTATTGTGGAAATGTTTAATGTAAACTGCATATTTTATGGCAAGGTGAGGAAGTATTCTGCATTTAGTGGTGAGCTTCCTAGTAGTGCCTCCTGGTTGCTGCGATTCCTACAAAAAAATCTGGACTAGGTAAACCTTGGCCTGATCCAGCAATGCACTTTGGATGTTCTTAAGCAAGTGCTCATATCCAAATCACTGAATAAATTATTAGTTATGACTGTACTGCCAAGCATATCTGAGAATACATACACTTTTTCTTTGTAAATTTAAAATAATTTAGTGGATCATGGGAATGATAGATAGATATAGATATAGATATAGATATAGATATAGATATAGATATAGATATAGATATAGAGTAGATTATAGCCACTGTGGTGTAGCAGTTAAGAGTGTCAGACCTGAGAGACCAAGGTTTATATCCCTACTCAACTATAAAGCTCACTTAAGCCAGTCACTCACTAATCCACCTCACAGGGTTATTGTGAGGGAGAACTATGCATGCCACCTTGAGCTCCTTGGACGAATATAAATGCAATAAGTAAGTAAGTAATCTGGACCCTGTGGTATGGAGACACCCAAATGTGTCATCTCATACATTAAATGCATTCCACAGCTTTCCTCACAAGCTGCAGCACTGACAGTATGATCATTGTGACCTGAGATGCATATCTGCAGTCCATGGCAATAAATGTCCAACTGTACCCTGATACTTCCTGGAAACCCTGACAAGTCATAAGTACAGTGATAAATATTTGTCAAACACAGACCAGAAAGCTAAAGTGACACGTCTGATAAATCATCTGCACTCGCTGTCCCGATGCTTCTAGGACAGGTTCAAGGTTCTTGTATCAATATAGAAACAGATACCGGTATATCAAGACTATTGCCTAGACTAGTGGTCCCCATTTAGTACTGTTTTTCAAAAGCCAAGCCACAGACCCCTTTTTTAATAATAATAATAATAATAATAATAATAATAATATATCAATGGTAGTTTTTGTTATGTGAATGGTGCCAGGGACCCCCTGGATGGGTTACTTCTGACATCAGGAGTGGCCCAAGCCATTTTGTTGCCTGAGGTGAATGACAATATGGTATATTCCCCATTCTGTACCAAAAAATGTAAGTAGACTGATAGCTGAATATTACTTCAGCATTGGCGATAGAACAGAGTCCTCCACCACACACTCGGACAGCAAGCTAGCATAGAGGCTGTAGGGCAGACCATATAGCACACATTTCTAGCCACTTTCTTCCCCTTACAATTTGCCTTGTGAAGCAGCTGTCTCACTCTGCTCCATGAAACAGCCAGCCCTGTCTGATATACCAGGCTCTGGTAGCATAAGCCATTTTTTAAAAGGATCAATATAATAATAATAATAATAATAATAATAATAATAATAATAATTTATTTATACCCCGCCCATCTGGCTGGGCCTCCCCAGCCACTCTGGGCAGCTTCCATAAAAACCAAAAATACAATAAAATATCACACGTTAAAAACTTCCCTGAACAGGGCTGCCTTAAGATGTCTCCTGAATGTCAGGTAGTTGTTTATCGCTTTGACATCTGCTGGAAGGGCGTTCCACAGGGCGGGCGCCACTACCGAGAAGGCCCTCTGCCTGGTTCCCTGTAGCTTTGCTTCTCGCAATGAGGGAACCGCCAGAAGGCCCTCGGCGCTGGACCTCAGTGTTCGGGCAGAATGATGGGGGTGGAGACGCTCCTTCAGGTATACTGGACCGAGGCCGTTTAGGGCTTTAAAGGTCAGCACCAACACTTTGAATTGTGCTCGGAAACGTACTGGGAGCCAATGCAGGTCTTTCAAGACCGGTGTTATACGGTCTCGGCGGCCGCTCCCAGTCACCAGTCTAGCTGCCGCATTCTGGATTAGTTGTAGTTTCCGAGTCACCTTCAAAGGTAGCCCCACGTAGAGTGCATTGCAGTAGTCCAAGCGGGAGATAACCAGAGCATGCACCACTCTGGCGAGACAGTCCGCAGGCAGATAGGGTCTCAGCCTACGTACCAGATGGAGCTGGTAAACAGCTGCCCTGGACACAGATTTGACCTGTGCCTCCATGGACAGCTGTGAGTCCAAAATGACTCCCAGGCTGCGCACCTGGTCCTTCAGGGGCACAGTTACCCCATTCAGGACCAGGGAATCCTCCACACCTGCCCGCCTCCTGTCCCCCCAAAACAGTACTTCTGTCTTGTCAGGATTCAACCTCAATCTGTTAGCCGCCATCCATCCTCCAACCGCCTCCAGACACTCACACAGGACCTTCACCGCCTTCACTGGTTCTGATTTAAAAGAGAGGTAGAGCTGGGTATCATCCGCATACTGATGAACACCCAGCCCAAACCTCCTGATGATCTCTCCCAGCGGCCGCATGTAAATGTTGAAAAGCATGGGGGAGAGGACGGAACCCTGAGGCACCCCACAAGTGAGAGCCCAGGGGTCTGAACACTCATCCCCCACCACCACTTTCTGAACACGGCCCAGGAGGAAGGAGCGGAACCACTGTATGACAGTGCCCCCAGCTCCCAGCCCCTCAAGACGGTCCAGAAGGATGCTATGGTCGATGGTATCAAACGCCGCTGAGAGATCCAGCAGAATTAGGAAACAGCTCTCACCTTTGTCCCTAGCCCGCCGGAGATCAACCAGTGCGACCAAGGCAGTTTCAGTCCCATGATGAGGCCTGAATCCCGACTGGAAGGGATCCAAATGGTCCGCTTCTTCCAGGCGTGCCTGGAGTTGTTCGGCAACCGCTCGCTCAATCACCTTGCCCAGGAATGGAAGATTTGAGACTGGGCGATAATTGGCCATCGTGGCCGCATCTAAAGATGTTTTTTTAAGAAGCAGTTTAATAACCGCCTCTTTCAGCGGGTCTGGGAAGGCTCCCTCACGGAGGGAAGCATTCACCACCCCACGAAGCCCATCGCCCAGTCCTTCCCGGCTAGCTTTTATAAGCCAGGATGGGCAAGGATCCAGGAGACAGGTGGTTGGTTTCACTCGTCCAAGCAGCCTGTCCACATCCTCGGAGGTAACAGATTGGAATTGATCCCACTCAACTTGACTAGACAGAACTCTAGCACTCTCCTGCCCCGGCCCTGCTCCCACGGTGGAGTCTACTTCTTCCCAAATCTGAGCGATTTTATCTGCAAAAAACTTTGCAAAATCATTGCAGGAGAACATGTGGCCCGTACTGGGCCCCGATATTGCAGGTGGTTCCGCTAAACTGTGAACCACCTGAAAAAGTCTCCTGCTGCTGTTTTCTGCAGATGCAATAGAGGCAGTGAAAAAATTCTTCTTCGCTGTCGCTATCGCCACTTGGTAGGCTCAATGTTGAGCTCTAACCTGTGTCCGGTCAGATTCGGAATGAGTTATCCGCCACCGGCGCTCTAGCCGTCTCAACGATTGTTTCATTGCCCTCAGATCCGTGGAAAACCACGGGGCTGTCCGGGCTCCATGCAATCGGAGAGGGCGCTTCAAAATCAAGTCCTTCAGCTAGGAACAGAATAACTATTTAATTTAGCCTATATCCCCTGTGCAGCTATTGAAAAGTTAAAGAATTGCAAGATCCTAGACATTAATGGGCTTGGAGGGGCATTTTACAAGTCTTTTAGTGGGGTTTGAGTCTGCTTTTTTAAAAGCAACCTAATGAAATCTTAGAATGGGGTGTGATTCCAGAAATGTGGTGCTGATTGAACCTCATAGCCATATTAAAACCAGGTAATGATCCCTTCTCTCAAGGGTAGTACCACCATATTGATCTCTTAATATGCTAAATTCCTCACTTCCAACCTAGCAGCCCAGCTTAATATTTCCTTTCCTTTCCTTACTTTACTTTACAGAATATACTGGAATAGACCAGACTGGCTTCATGCCAAGATGTCAATTGTCAAATTCTGTGAGGAAATACTATTCTTTATAACAAAATCATTAAAATTCCCTCAGATTTATTATCGCTTTATGCTCTTAACGTTTTGTATCACTTGGAATGGCCAATTTTAATGACACTCCTACATAAATTAAATTTTAGATCACATTTTTTGAATGCAATCCAACAATTCTATTCATCTTCAGAAGCTATGGCTAGAGTCAATAGATAGATAGATAGATAGATAGATAGATTCTTTATTGTCATTACACTAGTGCAACATTGCACAAGTGCAACGAAATTGGATGCCATCCCTTAAAAACAACAAAAGCAAAACAACAGCAACAACCAAACAAACCACCTTCCAACCACACCCACTCCCACACCCATCAAACTCTATCGAGTTACAGCATTCAAAAAGGCCACAGCTCTTGGATAGAAACTGTTTTTCAGTCTATTTGTCCTTGACTTGATGTTTCTATACCTCCTGCCAGAAGGCAGCAGTGCAAACAGACTGTATCCCGGGTGAGATGGATCCTGCAGGATGTTGTTTGCTTTCCTAAGGCAACGGGAACCGTACAGTTCTTCCAAAGGTGGGAGAGGGTGACCAATAATCCTTTGGGCTGTGGTTATGACCTTCTGGAGCACCTTCCTCTCCCTAGCTGTACAACTGGAGAACCAAGCACAAATACAGTATGTAAGTATGCTCTCTATGGAGCCTCGGTAGAAGGACACCAGCAGTCTCTCACTCAGATTGTTCTTTTTTAAAAGTCTGAGGAAATAAATTCTCTGCTGGGCCTTCTTCACCAGAGCAGTGGTATTTGCGCTCCAAGTCATGCCCTGATCCATAGTCACTCCCAAAAACCTGAATTCCGCCACCCTCTCTACCCGTTCCCCGTTGATATACAAGGGCTGAATGTCCGCCTTTTTTCCCCTGTAATCCACCACCAATTCCTTGGTCTTAGCCGTATTAAGAGCCAGATTGTTCTCTCCACACCAAACACAGAGCCGCTCCACCTCGTCCCGATAGGCGGACTCATCCCCTCCTGAAATGAGCCCCACCACCGTAGTATCATCAGCAAACTTGATGATTTTGTTGCTGGAGTAGATGGCTGTACAGTCATACGTATAGAGAGCATAGAGCAGGGGACTCAACACGCAACCCTGTGGTGAGCCGGTGTTAAGGCTAAGGGCTGTGGACACATGTGACCCTACTCTAACCCTCTGAGAACGTTCTGACAAAAAATCCAAAACCCAGAGACAGGTGGAGTTGGGGAGTCCAATCGTCTCTAGCTTGGACACCAGTCTATGGGGGAGGATAGTGTTAAAAGCAGAGCTAAAATCCACAAACAGCAGCCTCACATAATTCCCCGGCTGCTCCAGATGGGACAGAGCAGCATGGAGAGTGATGGTGATAGCGTCTTCTGTGGATCTATTTGCCCTGTATGCAAACTGGTAATGTGTACTACTCACACTTGATAAAATTATCCTACTACTCACACTTAATAAAATTATCCAAGCAGGCTTCCCCCGCTCCTCAGTTCCTTTTACAGGAACTACTGAAGGACTAGCAAACAAGATCTGAGCAGAGAATTACAATTAATAGGAGGCAGCATGTAATACATTTACTAATGACATTTTACTGATGTTAAGTAATATGTTGCTTGTCATTCCAGTGCCTACAGAAACAGCTCAGCGACTTCCATAGGGCATGAGATAAATTACCATATGTGCTCATTCTCCTATCTATTAACATCCCTGGTAACAGAACAAAGGTGATTGCAACAGCTATGAAACCTAACACTATATCTGAGTATTGTTACATCTAAAGAGGTTATGAAAGTGAAATCTTGTTCCCCTTTCAAGAAATGTAAAGTAATAACTTGCCCAGTAGAAGAAAAATAATCTTTCATGGCTGGGGGAAACCTAAATTCACCTTCCTATTTCAACACCTCCCAATTATGATTCTTGAGGGTGCATTAAAACAATGGCAATATTTGTTAAGAGAAATTTACTGTTGGTGGTAAAATAATAATAATTAATAGTGCTATTTTATATAGATGCAGAAAAAAGAGATTCAGTTTATTAAACTTAAGTCTATCCTGAGGTGTTTCATCTAATTCTTAGTACACTAGAATTAGAAATTATAAGGACATCACCTAACTCATGACACAATGGAGATTTCATAAAATGGACTCTCAATGAAGCATACTGCCTCTGACTCCAAGGTGGTTTGGGTCATTTCAGTAGGGTACTTCAATGGGATTGGGGAAGAGAACTACATTGTGATGGGATGCCATTGGCTTCATTGTGTCCTCTATGCAGAGCCAAGGCCAATGTCTAAGAGAAGTGGCACTGGGGAGGAAGAGGAAGCTGCTTCCCTGCTGCTCCTTTACACAGTGGGGTAGCCATAGCCACTGGGCAAAGTGGCAGTGGGGTAGTGGCTTCTCTTTGCCTTCCTTTTCATTGAGGTGCTGCCCCTTTCTGGGCGGTTGGCCTAGGTCAGGGGTCTGCAACCTTTAAGACAAAAAGAGCCACTTGGACCCGTTTTCGAAGGAAAAAAAACTGGGAGCCGCAAAACCATTGTGACATTTAAAACAAATATATCTCAGGAGCCGCAATCTGACAGCGGGCGGGAAGGTGATGTCGGGGCAGTGCGTGACTAACGCACGCACTGCCCCCATGCGACGTCACAGCCAGTACAGCGCCCGCCACAGTGGGGAGTGTCGGGGCGCACAATGCGCCTCCTCCCCTCGCTAGTATCCGCCCCGGAGCCGCGGCAAAGGTGTAAAAGAGCCACATGCGGCTCCGGAGCTGCGGGTTGCAGACCCCTGGCCTAGGTGAATAGGCTTGCTGCTTTCATAGCCTATGTATGACAGCAGCAAGCCTATTCGCTGCGTGTCCAAAAAGCAGCAGGCCTATAGGAGAAGCAAGCTACTGCCCTGGGGCTGCCCTTGCTTTACACAGCAACTACAAGGACCCTACCTTGTAAAGCAGCAGTGAAGCAGCAGCTTCCTCTTCTGCTTTGACACCTCCTCCTACTTCCCTTGCCCACCCATTCCCTCTGCCCCCCACCCACCTGTTCCTTGATTTTTGCCTTGGTCACCTTCTCCACTTTGACTTCATATTTCAAATGTTGCTGGACCACAATTTATTTACCACATTTATGCTCCACCTTATTATTCCAGGAGCTCAATGTGGGGTACATGGGTGCTCCCCCTCATCATTTAATCCCAACAATCTTGTGAGGTAGGTTTAGGCAGAGAGAGACAGAGAGAAAATGGCCCAAGGCCACCCAATGAACTCCATGGCTGAGTTTGAACTCTGGTCTCCCAGGCCCTAGTCTGCCACTCTTAACTACTACACCACACTGGCTTTTGAGTGTCATGGCATCTCTGACCATAGGCGATTCCAGCTGAGTGCTGGTGAGTGCTTGGTGCTATACATGGAAATGTTGATTATAATTGCTACCAGGTACTCAGTGCTGTAGAAATTCAAAATCATCATCCTCATTGCTGGTGAGTGCTTGGTGCTGTACAAATGTGGAGAATGTCCTAGTAAGGTTGCATGTCGGGGAGAGTGCATTTTGTGGTTTGCACAGTAACAAAACAAAACACACACACACATTTCAAAGCCCAAAGGTTGGTAATTAACCAAAGATTTGTGAGAAGATATGTAACGAAAGTGCCAGGCGAGCCTCCCTGGGGAGAGCATTCCACAAATGGGGAGCCCCCCCCCCAGAAAAGGCCTGTTCTTGTGTTGCCACCCTCTGGACCTCTCGTGGAGGGGGCACATGAAAAAGGGCCTCAGATTATGATCTCAGGGTCTGGGTTGCTTCATGTGGGGAGAGATGGTCCTTGAGGTATTGTGGTCCTGAGTTGTTTCAGACTTTTTTGGTCAAAACCAGCACTTTGAATTGGGCCTGGAAACTGATTGGCAGCCAGTGAGTGCACTTGGGCCAGGATTGGTGCAATATGCTCAAACTGTCTTGCACCAGTGGGCAACCTGGCTGCTGAATTCTGAACTCATTGAAGTTTCTGAACTGTATTCAGCATGGATGTTGAAATCCCCCCCAAACCAGCAGTCTATGAGTCCTCAGAGACCAGCTCTGTCAGCTCAGGCTGGAAAACTGATGGGCAGTGAAGTGGATGGTAAACCAGAAAAACTCCTAATCCAACACCAGGAACAAACACTCTAGATCCCCATTTAACTGGACACAGAGCCAAGAGAGAGAGGTGGCATTTCTATAAGACCAAAACAACTCCCTTTCCTGACCCTCAGGTCTGCCCTGATGCTGCCCTGAGTACCTTGGCAGGCACAGCTGGGTGAGACCAACTCTGCTCTGCTCTGCTCTCCCACCAAGGTCTCAGTCATACATACCAGATTGGCCTCCTCATCCACAATCATATCATTGATGAAGGAGGTTTTATTGAGAATCGCCATGGCATTCAACAGCAGCAACCACAGACACAAGACAACCACAATTCCCCAGGTTGGAGGTGACACAGTGGTGGTACAATGTTTTTGTTTCATCTTCAATCAATCCTCAATGTTTTTCTTTTTCTCAGGCTTCCGTTTGAAAACTCTCAAATATTTTGTTCAGAGTCCCTCAAGGCACAGCCATTTAAGCTTTGTTTATGTTGCCAAGATTATGATGGATAGCTGCCCACCCTTACAGAAAAGTACCAGGATTCCCAGCTGTCACTACCAACTGAAGCCAAACTACTAGCTCAATTACTGACTGATATTCTGGGAAGAAGTTCATAATGTGATTAATCTCTGCTGTAGACACACTCGACCTTTATGGATCTATAGGCTGCTATATTTCTGTGAGGTCAGAATAGAATCACCGAGGTGGGTGGCTAGCATTTAACCAATTCAGCTGATTTAAGCAAAAGCACAATTCCACAATCTACTCAGACGTATGTGGAATCCCCCAGGGCCAGCAGTATAATTTTTTCCCCTTAGGAGCGGGGGGCTGGGGGGGGACACACTCCTTAGTCCTTCTGAAAATGAGCAAATAAAAAGTAAAAATAGGAAAAGCAATAACGTAAATAAATAACAATAAAATAAATATTTACTTCAACTATTTATATTCTGCTTAGCACTGTTGTGTAGAAGGAGTATACAATACAATACATTTACTAAAGATAAAATCCGTCAAATTATCTACAAAATCAGAAAACTTTATTTAAAGTGCCTGCTGAAAGGGGGGTGGGAGATGACCAAGCACTGAAGGAGGCCTGTATGCTTTCTACCAGGAAGGATTTCCTCAGAGTTGGGTCCAAGCAATCTTCTTCTTCTTTGGCGATCACTCGTAGCCGAGTAAGATTGTCTTCCATAAACATGGTTTTAACAATGAGTCTGTAAGTGACCATGGACGCCAATTCTGGATCCACACATCCTTCCACAGTGAGGACATTGGTTTCCGGGTGGGAGTTGAATGGGGTACTACTAACAAAGACTCGCCTGTAATGGGGCAGGGATATAAGGAATCAGGTGGTCCTTAAGGTATCCTTGTAATTAATGCAAGAACTCTGAATCTGGCCCAGTAGCATATAGTCAGCCAGTGCAAGCTTTTAAGCACTGGAGTTATATCCTGGCAGTAGTATATCCTCAAAAATGTCCAGCAACAGCATTTTGCACCAGTTGGAGCTTTCAGAAGGGACCCCAGGGTAGCTCCACAATAAATTGCAGTAATTGGAGTATTGAAGTTACCAATGCATTAATCACTGTGGCCAAGCTATCCTTGTCTAAGAGTGTCCATAGTTGGTGTAATAGCTACAGCTGATAAAAGGAACTTCTAACCACTGAGGCTACCTGAAGCTTCAGCAACCATGATGGACTCAGGAGCACTATGACACTGTTCTTTCAGATGGAGTCCAACCCCATCCAGAACAGGCAACTGACCAATCTCTAAGATCCGGTAAAGCTACCTACAGTGTCTCTTTTTCCCCAGGATTCAAATTTGGTTTAGATTCCCTCATCCAAGTCCATTATGAAACCAAGACAATGGTCTAGATCCATGGTTTCCAGTTAGGTAAGTACTGCAGATCCCTTGTTTTTCAAAAGCCAAGCCATGGATCCCCCTACTTTTGAAAAGTTGATATCACTATGGTAGTTTTTGTTACATGAATGGTACCATAGACCTCCTGGGGTCCGCAGACCACCAACTGGGAAACACTAGATCATACACTGTTGTTTCTGATTCAGATGTTATGGAGAAACAGAACAGGATACTACTGACATTTTGCCCAAATTACTAATGACCACTCCTGTTGGCTTCATATAGAAGTAGAACAGCATTGAAGTCAAGATCGCTCATGGCAGCACAGCATAGTGCAAGGAACACGGGGCAAAAAACGTTTCCCAACACTACTCACCTATCGGTAGTAGCCACAGAATGTGTCCCCAATATCAATTCAGACAGAGCAGATCTAGGAGGATACTATGATTATTGGTATCGAAAGCTGCTGAGAGACTGGGAAGCAGAAACAGAGTTACCTTCCTTCTATACAACTCTCCATAATCTGTATTCTCCAGGAACGCCTGCAACAGCTTTCTCCATCAATTTATTCAAGAAGTGGGTATTTGTGGGAAGTGAGATAGGATGTACTACTGCCTATTTAAGGGCAGTAGGCATTTTCCCACAGGCATAACTCCTGAAGAAACTAAGAAGTTGATGACAGCATTGCATTGGTCTTATCTCTTTAGCCATCTGTAATGACTTTGTAAACTTCAGTGACTTTGCTGGAGCAACAATTACTACACCAGGTTCAGTTTGTATGTTTGACATTAAATTGCAATAAGGTAATTCCTTCGTTTTTAAATAAGCCCTCAAATCACATTATACATATCCAAAGAACAATGGAAAAATCCGATGGATGCATTCCTATTGCATTAGAATCTGTCTCTGGCCTACTCCCCAGGGTTATAATTAATTTAATTTATATGACAGACTACAACTCGAATACAATAAAATAGCATAATCATGAACTCACAGAAGAAATAGGAATATATTCAAGTTTAAGTAAATAGTACTTTAAATGCATAAAATCTCTAGATGAGATTTCTTGAGAAGTAAAACTTATTTCCTAAAGTGTTAAGGCAAAATCTTGTTAATCTGCTTTAGCTGCTAACAATAAGTATTAAAATAAAAGATAAAAGTAAATTCTCAAAGGGGCTGTTGGCAAAGAAAATCCCAAGTAAAAGAGAAATAGTAAAAGAACTAAGAAGCTGAGTGAGGAGGGGCAGCAGCTCCATTCAAATCAGCATAAGAATGGGCTGTAACATTTTCTTTTATTCTTAGATAGAAGAGGCAGGAAGATCTCCGAAAAATAGGGCAGCAATTCAATTACAGTGCTTAGTGGGACTTCAGTAAGCAATCTGAAGCACTTCAATAATGTTATAAAATTTGTAGAATACTCAGACAGTGTAAGCTATCCATGTCTACTTAAAAGTAAGCCTCAGTGAATTAAATGGGATCTATGCCCAGGTAAGTGCAAAGCAATTATAGACTACCTATTTACCAGGAAGTAAATCCCACTGAAATCATTTAAACTTATTTCTCCATAGCACTATTAGGGTTATGCTGCTGAGATACTAACTTAAGGTATTAAAATCAGTATTTATTTATTAATAATGAATTAAACAGGAAAACTGCACTCTTACTATGCAAACCTATACATATCTACTCAGATGTTCAGTGGGGCTTACTCCCAAGTTCCTATGATTATTATTAATTTTATTTCTATACTATTTTATTTATTTATTTTTTAAAATACAATCAGGGTGGTTTACAACACATTATAACATAAAACAATCCAGAATAAAACATTACTGAAGAAAGTATAAAGTATACATTAAAAACAACTTAATTAATAGGACTAAAATGTTATCATAAGCTCAGACCATACCTGCTGCTTTTGCTGTCAATCCTGCCAATGGTGGTTCATGGTGGGCAGTGGCTGTGGAAGCTCAGGCTTGGGTCTGTTCTAGCTGGAAGGTGTCAGTCAGGACCCTGCCCTCCCAGCCCAGGTGGAAAAAGGCCTGCAAGGCAGGGAGCAGGTCATCTACCATGGATGCTTTCCTCAAAACTCCTGCATTGCAGGGGATTGGATTAGATGACCCTAGGGAAACCCAGCCAGGGGTATAAATAATAAATTATTATTATTATTATAGGGATACCTTCCAACTCTAAAAATCGATGGCTCATAGCAAAGATGGTCTGTATAGGATTGCAGATTTGGTAATAATCTGTATTTTAGATTTTTTTTATTTGTTTTCTGCTTAAAACATAAAACATGTTTACTTCAATGGAACACTCCGGCACATTTTTTAGAACTATCCCAGAATAATTTCAAAGTGTATTCTTTTAAATTTGTTTTTCACATTTTTATTGTAAGCCACCTTATAGGGCCTTTCCCTAAAGTAAGGGGTGGACAATATGGTTGCCTCTACATGTAGTAGAAGTAGCTGCATGAGGCGGGTGTAACATCGCCCAGCTGTGAGGCCGCTCCCTGCAAGGCCCTTTCACCTGGCCCGGGGGGTGGGGCCCACAGTCACCAACCCTACTGAAGAGGCTTCTCATGAGGCCGGAGGAACCTCACAAGGTTGTCATATCGACCAATAATACAGATGATAATGCAACCTAAATCCTAAAGGGATATTATTTTGAACCACATACCTTTTACCAGTGATTTCCTCTGCTAGTACTCCTGCACACTCCAGACTCACAGCCTAACTCTGGCTTTGTTCGCAGCCTATTTTGTCCTCAAAATATCTGCAATGTTATAGGGCTGTGCTCTCCAGCCCAAGCTGACTCAACTCCTATAGCTTACTGTTCAGAATACAGCTACGGTATGTCTGTTAAAGGAAGAATTCTTCCCACTACATCCATGTGCATAAGCTCTGTCATGTTGCTAATGGAGAGCTTTGTTCTCTGGCCGTGAAAGAAGCATCTGAAACAAGACAATGACCCTGTCCTCCTGCATGGCAGGAGGTGCAGTCTTTTTAAAGACATGCTTCCTCACACCTTAACAGGGGGCAGGGAGTGGATCTAAAGTGCTGCATAAGTGGTTCTTTCTTCCACATATGTTTTACAGCAGGGGTTCCCAAACGGAAGCATGCCCACAAATTTCCATTCAGGTGGCTCACAGTGCATCTGCATTAAAGATTCATATTGATTTCTAATTGTAGGTAAAATTCTTCTTTTATTTCTTATATTCGATGGCACTCAGTTTTAAAACAAGAAATGTAAATACTCTCCCTCTGCAAAGTTAGTTAGGCCAAGTGGGGCTGCCCAGGAACAGCAGGAGGAGGGCTGACCATTATTACAGAGGCAATTGGCGCCTCTGCTCGCTCGCTCTTCTCTTTGGGCAGCTTGACTGGGAAAGATGGATGTCCGGAAAAAGCACATAAGCAAATGAAGAGCAAGATCAGCTTCCACTCCTGCTGTAGCGCCCAAAGAGTCTCGGCAAGAGGCGGCTGCTCGGTTGCGGGAACCTCCACAGAGTCCACCTTCTCTGTGTGGTGCCCTAACAGCGTTCAGTCGCTCCTCTCCTCTTGGTACGCTGAGAAGACAACGAGCAGGGACCCAATCCAAGACAGGCGGCCAAGGCCACCTTATGCATTGGGGCGGGCGGCAGCCAGGCCTCCAGACTTCACCTTCAGGAAGGGCCGCGGTGCAGCAGACGATTCTGAGGCACCGCCTGGCAGGGGTCCCTGGGAAAGACCCTTGTCCCAAAGTCCGAAGAGCCGCTGCCAGTCAGTGACCACAACGCTGAGCCTGAATGAGCCAATGGTCTGAACTCGGTGCCAGGCAGCTTCCTATGTCCCACCTTGGCTCAATAGTAACCCCCAAACAGGGGAGGCGGGGGCAGCACATGGCGAAGGGCTCTTATTATGGCAGGTCGAGAGACAGACGCTCGAGCGGGACTCCACCGAGGACCACGAGGCAAGCGCCGCCCGCGGGATCCCCGCTGCGTGTGCGAGCGAGAGAGCCGCTCGAGGGAGGCGCGGCGCTGACGCGGCCGAGGGGGCGGTTGCTTGTGACACTGAAAAGCTGGAGGCGCGGGGAGCACAAGATGGCGGCGGCTGCTGCTGGCGGACGCTGGCGCCGGGGACGACGGCTGCTTGAGGGGCTGAGCGGCTGAGCGGGAGCGCGCCGCAAGCAGAAGGACATGGCTCGAGCCGGTCCGGTGAGAGTTGGCGGGCTCTGAGGCAGCCAGGCGCTCCGGGAGGCGGGGCGGGTGGGGTGGCGTGGGGGGTCCGGTCGGGGGCAGCCGGGGGATGCCAGGCGCTCCGAGAGCGAGGAAGCAGCCCGTTACTTCTTCCAAGTAGTGTCCTCCGCTGCTCTTCCCGTCACCCGGGAAGCCCCCGCTTCCGAGCTGGGGTTTTGGCGCCTCTTCGAAGGAGCCGGGAAGGAGAAACTTCTCTCCCTCGGCTTCTTCGCCATCCCGTCGAGAGGCTCCTTCCCTTATCCTGGGACGAGAAAGAGGGGGCTCGGAGGCGCCACTCGGAGTGCTTAGGAGTCCCGGGGGCGCTGGTCTGGGGCGCTGGATTAGCCGCATCCTTTTAAATAATTGCGAGTGGGCTGGTTCCCCGATGTGCATCTTGATTCACGCGCGCACAAATGTTTTATAGGTAACTTGCTCGTGTGGAGATGGTCCCCATGTTATCGGCCTCCATAGGTTAAAGCCGGTTCTGGATGACTAGACGTTTTCGTTTTGAGATGGTGGGATAGGAAGGAAGTGTGTTAAAAACTTTTTATGCTGTGGAAATGGGTGTCTAGCTTTTACTTCTGCCTTGATTTATTTATTTATTTTGAAAGGGAACAGATTTCTGCGGACCTGTTGAGATGTTTACTTTCAGAGATGTAACTCTCATCTTTCAAAGGAAGCACTTGTTGCACCTGGAATAGGTTTGTAGTGGTTTTTGAAAGTCGAGGTTAATACACTCAGTATGTTGTCACTTCCTCTGAATTAATAAGTCTCATCTTACTTATATCCACCCTTCATTACATATTTATTGTATTTTGGAAGTTGGCACCTGCAACCTCATTGATCTGGAATACTTCCTGTTGGTAATAGCTGACATAGATTAGGTGAACAGATTAGAAGAAACATAAATAGGAGAAACTTGTCTATTTACTGTCCCTTAACTATCCTGATTGAGAATACAAAGGACTACTAAATATATCTTAAGTGATCTTGATTATGCACCTGAAGGCTGTGTCTGCAAACACAATTTCTTAAAGAACATCCACTGATAGGAGTATCACAGGTGAATGTGTTTTTTAAAAAAGAATAAAAAAAGCTAGTGACCAGAATGAGTTGAGGAAACATTTTCTTAATAAATCTTATATGATTTATAATATTCTTAGAATAAGCATCCACACTTGGCCCCACACTTGAACTCTTCTGTTGTGTTGAGTAACTGACAGTAAGACATACCTTTTGAATCTTTGTTACTTAGGGTTTGTGTGCATAAAACTCATTGAAAAAGTATCAGAAGATAATGGGAGGGGGAAATCTATGAAACAATGTGAACTAGTAGATTTGCTAATAGGTCAGCATGGAGCTGCAATTAAATGTAAATTGGTGTGAAACAAAACTGTTTCACTCAAAAAAGCCAGCCTATTATTTCCAGAATTTTGGGTTAACAGTGATTATGTAGAAAGGAATACTGCATGTAGTATATTTTACACAAAAGTTTGTGACTTTTAATGATGGCAAGTGATTATAATGATAAAAGGTTGAGATTTGTTAAGTTTTTATGTACTTAAATTACTTTGGTAGTGCATGAACTTTATTACATGAAAAGGTCATGAAGATCCAGGTTTCAGGGTGCAGTCTTAACTTCACATACCTGGGTGTAAGCCACTTTGAATTTAGTTCTGAGTAGACATAGTTAGGATTTCAGCCAAAGAAACACTTTTCATTGTAAGAAGTAAATGATTGTAGTAAGATGTTAATTCTCCCCTAGACCCCCACCTTTCCCCACCTATCTGAGAGCAAGCCCCATTGAATTCAATGCAACTTACTTCTGACTAGGCATAGTTAGGATTGTGCTGTTAGGCTGTAATCCTATACAAACTTAACTGGCAGTAAATTCATTGAATTCACTGGGGCTTACTCTTAATGTATAGGATTGTACTGCTAAGATGCAATTTTAAAGTACTAGACCAGATTTATCATGTATTGGTTATACATGCTAACATTCATCATTCAATTTCTACTACACAGCTCTTAACATTTGTAACTTATTTTCTGTGCTTGACATCTGCACTGCACCAGTTTGGGAATTGTTCCTTTAAATAATGTGATGCTTAATGATGAAAATTTGAGTCCTGTGTGTAAATACTGATTTATGATAGTAGGACTTCATATTTTCTGACTTGCATCTAGCACTGAGTGCCTATTTGTGTTAGTAAGAAGTTAAGCTACTGCTTTTGTATTTGACTTTTTACTTCATATTAAAAATTCCTGTTCTGTGATTATTTCATGATGTGTATGGGCCAAAGAAGGAATGATTACTTTTTACTTTTGCATTTTGTCAGTGAGGTATGACAGCAGGTTAAAGGATTGTATTTAAAGTGAAATGATATATATTGAGGCTATTTGCTCAGTTATTTCAAAATTGTATTTAAGACATGAGCCAGAAAACCTTGATGTACAGGTATTCCATTTACTTAACTGTAGGAAAGCATTTTTGTTGCATCTTTATATTCATTTTTTTACTCTTGCATTAGAATCTTCTCTACAATGAAAAGACTTAAGAATTTTGGACTTTTTATTTAACAAAAAATGGCTAAAGGTAGAAGGGAGAGAAAGAATCTAATAATTATCAGGGTGATTTACACATAAAATAAAATGACATAATGCACATCTTATTGAACTATGTTCAATTATGCCTGGTGGCTGAATGAGAAAAAGTAAGCTGAGCTTGAGTCCCAACTGTTTGTAAGTTGGACCCCATGAGGGAGAATTCAGCAAATTGTCCGCGGTGCAAAATCTAAAGGTGGCCAGGGGTGCCTTTTATCTATGGCCCTTTAAACCAGCTGTGTGTTGTTTTTGTTTGCTACTATGTTATACATATTTGTGTTTTTATATTGTAAACCTCCCTATGATCCTGGGATGTAGGGCGGTATAGATATTGAAGAAATAATAATAATTTTATCAACTCCGACTGTTGACAGGAGCTGCTGTTGTCCCTGGACCAGAATAGTTTGAGCACAGTAGGCCAAGCATTGGTAAAGTCATGGTTGAATTATTACAGTGTGCTCTATGTGAGGCTTTCCTTGTGCTTGATCTGGAAACTACAGTTAGTACAGCATGCTGCAGCACAATTGCTGACAGGAGTAAGATCCTGTCAACATATAATACTTCTGCTCACAGAACTCTCCTGGCTTCTGGCTTGTTTCAATTAGTATATAAAACCGTCAACTCTTTTACTTGAAGTATTGCCACTCCATATGTGCCCACTTGACCTCTTCAAGCTGTGGTACTGGCAGTTTTACAAGTGCCATATAATATCCATTCTGCACTTGTGAGGAAAATATTTTAGTATGTGTCAGCATCTATGCTCTGGAACTCTGTGCCTATCAATATCAGGCAGATGTCTTCATTGCACTGTTTTTTGTGTGTGTTTTTTATGCCTGCTAAAAACCTCCTTGTTTAAGGAAGCCTACCCAGACATGTAATTTAATTATGTTTATTGTTCTTAAGATTCTGTTGATTTTTATCAGCATTTTAAAAGCCTGATTATTATCAGTATTTAATTATAAATATTTTATACTAATTAATGTACACTGCTTAGCTAATTAAAAAAAGTGTTTCTAAACTGAGTTTTTAAAATGCTATGTTTATAAAGTTGTAATTCAGTAGATAGGAATAGGTGCAACGCTGAACAGAAAATGATATGTGCTAATGAAACAATGGGAATATCCAGTAAAGTTTGACTGCTTGTCAGGCTAAAGTTTCATAATCTTCCTTTACAAGGGCACATGGGGCTTGTTTGTCTTTGTATACAGATGTAGTGACAAGTGTAAGTGCTGTGCCCCATCCTAATATTTGTCAGTGGACCACCTTGAGCCGTGATTTATTAAATAGATCTGTCTTAAACTGATGCTGCATGCTGATTAGGGCAAATTTTCAGATAGACAGAAAATGTTCTGCCATACTGAATAATTTATTCCTATGGGGAAAGATTTTGACATTTGGCATAAGGAGAAACATGATAAAGGTGTGTACAGTTATGCATTAAGTGAAGCAGGTGGATAGAAATAAGTTTTTCCCTCTCTTCCTTTCATAGTATTAGAACCCAGGATCATGCAGTGAAGCTGAGTGTTGGAAGTTACAGGACAAAAAAAGGAAGTACTTCACACAGTCCATAGTTAAGACATAGAATTCACTATCATAAGATGGATTGTAGGCTGCCAACTTGGACAGCATTAAATTGGGGTTAGACAAATTCATAGAATCATAGAGTTGGGAGGGACCCCAAGGGTCATCTAGTCCAACGCCATGCCATGGAATGGAGGAAAACTGCCATCAATGGTTACAAGGAATGATTGCTTCTGTATCTAAGGTGGTATGCCTCTGAGGCCAGTTGTTGTAGAGGATGAGTGAGGAGTGTGCTGCTAAGTTCATGTCCTGCTTTCAGGTTTGCTGGAGGCATTTGGTTGGGCACTCTGAGAACAGGGCGCTAGACTAGGTGGGTCTTTGATTCAGCAGATTCTTCTTACGTCCTAAAAAAAGCTGAAGCTAACTTTTGTTTCCGCTTGCAGGTCAAAATGCAAAGACTGAGAAACTCTTTGGAAGATGAATTTCTGTAGCATTTCATTAACATTATAGTATTGAGAATGGATAAGTGTAAACATGTAGGAAGACTTCGGCTTGCCCAAGACCATTCCATTGTAAATCCTCACAAGTGGCATTGCATGGTATGCAATACTACAGAATCTGTATGGGCCTGCCTCAGCTGCTCACATGTTGCTTGTGGAAGATACATTGAAGAACATGCACTAAAGCACTTTCAGGAAAGCAGTCATCCAGTGGCATTAGAAGTGAATGAGCTGTACGTTTTCTGCTACCTTTGTGATGACTATGTTCTTAATGATAATGCAACTGGTGATTTAAAGCTGTTGCGAAGTACATTAAATGCAATCAAGAGTCAGAATTATGACTGTACTACTCGCAGTGGCAGGATTTTGCGATCGATGGGCACAAGTGACTACCTTTCCCATAATAGTGCTCAAGCCTTGCTTCGTAATCAAGACCGCATGTTCACAGCTCTGTGGCACAGGAGGCATGCATTAATGGGCAAAGTTTTTAGATCTTGGTTTGAACTGACACCAAGTGGGAAAAGGGTTTTAGAAGAAGAGAAGCTAAGGGAAGAAGCAGAAGAAAGAAGGATCAATGCTAAGAAGAAAAGAGAAGAGAGAAAGCGCCAGTTGAAAGAAGAAATGGAAAAAATGCCTCCAAGAAAGAGCTTTCGCTTGCAAAATCAAAATAAGGAATCCTCAAAAATATCACTCTATGCACTAAAAATGTCACAGAATTTGGACTCTGCTGTAGAACTGAAAGTAACAGCTACCTCAGATGATGTAAAATTAAAAAAAATTAATGACTCTCCAGTTAAACGAAGGCCTACTGTGACTCCCGGTGTAACAGGATTACGAAACTTGGGGAATACATGTTATATGAACTCTGTTCTCCAGGTATTGAGTCATTTGCTCATATTTCGGGAATGTTTTTTAAAGCTTGATTTGAACCAAACTCAAGAGTTGTTAGCAGCTGCAGCCAATGGCAAAACAAGATCATCTTCTAAGCATTCTCCATCTGCCGGTTCTATATTTCATGTGAACAAAAGTCAATTTAAGGACAAGGAGTCTTCTGCAAGGCGATCTAGTGTTTCATCAGGCTTAAGTGGTGGAGCGTCAAATAGCAGAAATATGGAACTTATTCAGCCTAAGGAGCCAAGCTCAAAGTACATTTCTCTTTGTCATGAGCTGCATACATTGTTTCAAGTCATGTGGTCTGGCAAGTGGGCTTTGGTATCTCCATTTGCCATGCTCCATTCTGTGTGGAGACTAATCCCAGCCTTTCGTGGTTATGCCCAGCAAGATGCTCAGGAATTTCTCTGTGAACTTTTGGATAAAGTACAGCAAGAATTGGAGACAGCTCGTACAAAATGCCCAGCCCTCATCCCCACTTCTCAAAGGAAACTCATTAAACAGGTTTTGAATGTGGTCAACACAATTTTTCATGGACAGCTTTTAAGCCAGGTATGTTGTGTTGCATTCACAAAGCTCTGCAGTGATTTAAAATATTAATGTAAATTAATGGGTCAAAATGAAGACTCGTTTTACTGTTATCACTGGAGTGGGGTGTAGTCACTTTTAATAAATATTTTAAATAAATATATTGCCTTCATGGATTATGTAAATTAAGTGTCAGAAAATAACTTTTTAAAGAACGCACAAGAAAATATAGAATACTGTCAGATACAGAAAGGTACTGATTGTCGGTAGTTACAGCTATTCATTTATTTCAAGCTTGCAAGAAGACATTAAGTTGAAGGCTAAAGGTATGGCTGTTGGGAGTATCTCCATTACTCTTCCGGAGAGCATACTGATCATTCATGGCATGAGCATATCAGAGTGCTACTAAACCAACATCTAAACCAGCTTTCCTTTCTATTTTAATTATTTTCTTTAAGCACTGATAAAATTAAACAGCATAATCTCCTACTCCAGGAGGAAAAAAATAGAGCAATTATTAGCCTCTTATAAATCAGACATCTTTTTATGTGTAGTAAAAACATGCAACTTGCTGCAGGTTGTTGTGATTTGAGACCCATATTAAGATAATTGAGATCTGGAACATGGGGCTTTCAGGTCAAAGCTGACTTAAATTTCCATCACTGAAGTGGGATGTTTGTATAATGCATGCCAGTAGAATAAGTGTCTGCAGCTGTTATAACTTTTCTACTTCATACACAGTAAAAATCTAATGATTTAAATTCACATGTATTTGATACTTTGCCGTATATGAAAATGTACTCATCTAAGAGAAATAAAAAAATTCCTTCCAGTAGCACCTTAAAGACCAACTAAGTTAGTTCTTGGTATGAGCTTTCGTGTGCATGCACACTTCTTCAGATACACTGAAAAACATCTAAGAGAGTTAATCTAATCAGCCGTCTGTCAGCTTGATTTTTATCTTTAAGGAAGTGAGAGTAATAGCATTAATAGCATTTCAAGCAATTTTCTGCACAATTCACTGATCTCGGAGCATCGCCACTGATTTTACTGGGACTGCTCTGGTCTGTTAATTGCAACTATAATAACTTATTATAGAAGGCCCTCTGTAGTCTTGATGTGTGGATTCCTAAATGGTATTAAAAATACTACCGGGAGCTTGTAAGTACTTACTGTATTTTGTGGTAATTCATGTACAGAAGCCTGTACCCAGGAGAACCTTGCTTGAGTCACTAACATTCCCATCATCCCTGACCACTGGTCCTCTTGGCTAAGGATCTGGAGGGCTGAGTTTGGGGATGCCTGCCCTATGGAGTTGAACTGCTTGGGTTTGGAAACTTCACCTGGGCCCACAGTTTCACAGTCAGCATAATAATGAAATGCACTATTGTTCTATCCCTAGATTTCAGCAGTTTGATTATTCATTGAGGGGTATTTTACTTCTTGTTCCACTCCCCTCATTTGCTTTTCCTTGCATTTGCTAGTTTTCAGCCACTTTAGACTTGTTTCCTAGAAACAAATACAGTGAAACCTTTGCACCATACCCATGAATGCCCACTTAATTTTCACCTTCAATATACATTGTTTCATTACCTGCATTAAAAAATTGTATCTTTTGCCCCCCATTGGAAATACTAAAATGACTATAAATATTAAGACACTCTACTAATGAAACACATTAAACTGGTAATATATAAAATATTTATTGATAGAATAATAACAGCATTAATTACAATGGAAAATAAGAAAGAGCATCATATATCTGGCTTTGTCACTGAGCTATAATTTTACATTTTTTTAAAAAAATGTAATCAATTTTAAGATGATGATGAGGCTTTCAAGAGCAACAAAGCAGCTAAGGCCACAGTCCTAATCCCTTGAACCCCAGCGACAGGGCTTCATGCAGGCAGCACTGCATCCGTAGTCTCAGTGTTTGTGCTGGCCCTCTGTAGTCTTGATGTGCGGATTCCTAAATGGCCAAGACAGAAAGGGGGCAAATGCCACTTCATTGCGTCAGTTCCCCCCCTGGATTGGGCCCGTTGCTGTTGCTTGACTGCAGCATGCTGGTCCAGTCCATCCGCAAAATGCCCTTCTCCATCAGGGGAACTAACCAGAGCTGGGCAGGAGGACCCCTCCCACTCTGTCCAGACCCTCTCCAGTATGAAGGATTTGGGTTTTGGATTGCTCCACCCCTCCTCTTCACATCTGCAATATGTATGCACATTCACTTGCAAAAGAAGGAAGGTCTAAAGAGTAAAATTAAGTGTTTTTTTGTCTTGACAGGTAACGTGTCTTGCGTGTGATAATAAGTCTAATACTATAGAACCCTTCTGGGATCTGTCACTGGAATTTCCTGAACGATACCACTGCAATGGAAAGGAGACAACCTGTCAGCATCCATGCTTGTTGACGGAAATGTTGGCCAAGTTTACAGAAACTGAAGCATTGGAAGGAAAGATATATGCCTGTGATCAGTGCAACAGTGAGTAAAGGCAGCATGTACTCGGGCACCTGACTTTCATGTAACATGTGGCCTAGCTTTGGTTAAGAGCATAGATACTGCCAGTACATTTTTAAACATCATAATCAGAAAAATTACCTCTTATTTGTGCATCTGTTAAATGTGCAAAACAAGGTGTGAACAGTCCCTTGAGCTCACAGTATAAGGTCATATGATACATAAAGGTAATCTCAAGGAACGAAACTATCAATCTACATTTGTAAAAAAAAAATTTAGTATTTATTTATATCATGCGCTCATCTCAGGATTGCATCAGTACATTGTCCATACTTCACTGGAGCTCATCGCGTTTTATACCAACATATACACCTGTGATAAGGGTTTTCTGGAATTTTTTGAACTGAATTGCATTGAAATGTATTATTTAGAAAATTTTCATTTCATAAAATTGTCCGATGCCCTAATTTGGTTTATTTTATTTGCTTATAGTAAACAAGGCTAGAAATTACGAAAATGCCATGCTTTCCTAATTATTTGCAATTGGTATTAATTCACAAACTTACGTAGTTTTTTTCTGCAGAAAATCTTCAACCCCCACATAACTGATATAAAGTTGTATATTGAATGTTCTTTAAGTTCAAGTAATGTTTCCACAATATATCTCCAAAATGGATTCCTGCTAAGCTGACTGTACACACAGAAATTCTTCTAAACCAATGCTTAGTTGAGAAGCTCTAGTCTAGACTGAGGCAACCTATGTTTGGCGTGTATTATCCAAAGTGCATTGATTTATTTTTTCTACAACTTGCATCTATTGTGAATATGAGTGGAGGATTTTCTTTTTCTTGTCATAGCAAAACGAAGGAAGTTTTCTTCTAAGCCCATTATACTCACAGAAGCACAGAAGCAACTTATGGTATGCCGACTACCTCAAGTTCTGCGGTTACACCTTAAGCGGTTCAGGTACTGTAGTGAACTACCTTTGCTATCATATTAAGGAAAATGGGCTGGCAACCTTAATGGTTTTTTTTTTTTAAAAATAGATCTGTATATTTAGTCAGATTATAAAGAATGCTTCTTGAGATTACAATAAAAATGTGCGCTCCACCCAGAACCCAAGGGATATTATGCCTGTTATCAATACTGTTTTGCATTAAAGGAATTTGATGAAGCTTCTGACAGTGATTTGAACTGGTGTGAATATTGAGGTGTTCCTGAACATTTCAGGTGCTCAAGGAATGAAGTTGTCAGTATCCAAATGTTAGCAGCCTGCCTTCTGCGAGGCAAAGTTGTTTGACTTAAATTAAGACCTTGTATATGCCTCAGGGACAAGAAGCGCCACTGTGAAGCAAATCTTAAGTGGGAAGAGACCCCAGGAAGCATAGAGTCTATAGGAAAGACAGGTGCTTTGTAAATTACAAAGCAGGGAATAATTCCCTCAGATTTTCTTGTTACTTCTAGGGAATGATTGGGGAAGACACAGCTGGTGAAATTCTCCCTTCTATGAAACTCTTAAATGGCCCTCTCAGAGTCTGTGACTGGAAATCCCTAAGGAACCAGTGACATTAGAGAAAAACATTTTACAGTGGTACCTCTGGATGCGAACGGGATCTGTTCCGGAGCCCCGTTTGCATCCTGAAGTGAACGCAACCCACGTCTGCCGTCTGCACGTGTCACGATTTGCCGCTTTCGTGCATGAGCCTCTGTGCATGCACGAGCGGCGAAACCCAGAGGTAACGCGTTCCGTAACCTGAAAACACTAAACCTGAAGCATATTTAACCCGAGGTATGACTGTATTTTATCAATTGGGTTTGAACAAACCAGTCAAATTTGTCACAGGGAGTGGTTGTGGTTGTGAGGGAACCAACTACTGCACTGGACATAAAGAAAGCAATTTTTCAGATAGAAAGGAGTGCCTTGCAAATGAGGACTTGATCTAGTGGGAATAAGTTACAGGATTAAAAGAAACCTCCAACAGAAAGTGTTCTACAATGAAACTAATAATCTGTAAGAGTGTTGGAGTCTCTCTCACTTGCGGTTCTCGAGTAGTGACTGGAAAGACTATTATTGTGGATTCTCCTAACTGTGAATTTCCTGCACTTTGCAGATGGTAGGACTTAGCCTACAAGGTGCCTATAATTATGATTCTGTAACTGCTTCCACACTGTAAGAGATACACATACTCCCAGGCTTTAGCCCACAAATAGAGATTTTTTAACTTCTAGTTATGTTGAAGGTACCCTACAGAACAAGAAATAGAAAATAACCTTTTTATACTTTTCATCACCCAAGATGGTCAGGACGTAATCATCGTGAGAAGATTGGTGTGCACGTCAGCTTTGATCAGACGCTCAACATGGAGCCCTATTGCTGCAGAGAATCTCTCAAGTCCCTTGTTCCAGATTGCTTTACCTATGACCTGTCTGCTGTTGTGATGCATCATGGGAAAGGTTTTGGCTCAGGACACTACACTGCCTATTGCTATAACTCAGAAGGAGGTACAAACAAATTTGAATCTGAAATCCAATTTAAGCTTGCCTTTTAGATACAGTGGCTTCCACTGCCACAGCAGAAGGGTTATATTCAACATATTGTTAAAGAGAAGGTTCCATCAGGGCAAGGATTTCTCTTTGTGCAACTGTAATGCCCCCACCCCACCGTATTCCCTCTAAATCTTTTCTGGGGTTTCTCCCAATCCCATAAAGTAGCTTTTTTGGGTGGTGCATGGGGCAAGGAGTCCCATTGTGCTAGTGCTAATCATTTTGCTAGCACGAGTATTTCATTGAATATTTCATTCCCTAAACTCAATACTTTTAAGCAGGGGAATCTTCTAAAATTGTAATGAATGCTGCACAGAGAGGCCAACCTGTCATTTGGACAGTTCTGCATATATCCTTTTGGTGGGGGGAGTACAGCTATTCCTGTGTAAAATGTAGTATTCTTATATTGCAATACATAAAATCCTTTGATCTGTTACAAGAACCAGTACTGCAATACTTTTATTGCTCTTGTCTTCTAGGATTCTGGGTTCATTGCAATGATTCCAAGCTCAACATGTGCACTATGGAAGAAGTATGCAAGGCCCAGGCCTACATCTTGTTTTATACTCAACGAATTACTCAGGCAAATGGACACTGTAATGTTTCAGCTCTTGACTCACCATCTGGAAAACAGCCAAATACTGAGGTTAATTGTTCCAGTGCAGATAGTAACAGCTAATCCAAAGCCAATTTAATATGTACAGTACAAGTCAGAGTTGTCACTTGTACATGTGTTGAGATGAGTAAGTGCAGTATTGTACAATGTATCTTCATACCCTTTTGTACTAGCTGAAAACTTGTTTTGGGGAATTTTTTTTAGTATAAATACTTTTTATTGATGGTAGTTAACTTCCAAAATTATTAGGATATCTGTATAGCTATTTTTTTAAAGAAATTTGCCATTTGAATTGTTAAATCTTACCTCAAGCTGTTTCTCAGCATTTTTATATTTTGATATTTTGGTGTAGAAAACATAGATAAGGAATTTTGGTGAGCAACTTGTGTAATTTTGGATTTTTTTTATAAAAAATGTGCATTTTATACCATGTTTCCTGAAGTACCAGTCATTGCAGGCATATGTCTTGCTTCCACAGAATTAAAAAAAATAAGATGGTATAAAATGTAGAACTTTGCTTTCCCCTCTGAACTGAAAAGTCCAGCAGAGAGCAAAATACAACTCTGCTTCCTACCTCCATTTGGTAAACCATATGATCTACTCAGTCACTAAGTCCTGGGGAGAAGCAACAAGATATTTATTCGGTGTATGCAACTGCTCAGTGCTAGGGGAAGAATAACTGGCAAATTATTACCACCCTCTGAGTCAACTGTATCAATAAAACACCCCAAATCTGATAGTGCCCTCACAAAATCTTGTGTTGTTCTATTTGTCTTTTATCTGCTCCTTTAGGACCATAGGCTGTGTAAAAAGTGAAGCTGTGTAAGTGAAACTTAGGAGTACTGTGGGCTGTAATATGTTTTGTAGAAGCAAAGCAAACGGTTTTTTATTGGTAAGAGCTTAATTTTTTTAACTGCCTGCTGCTCTTCTGGGGGGGGGGGATCCTCCTGAATTCTTCAGCACTTCCTAACCAGCATGAGGGACAGCCTTACATTGTGATATCTGTTGGAGGACATCTGCCTCCAACAAAAAAAGTGCTGAGAAAGTGAACTGGTTAGTGTGAAGCTCCTAAGATTTTTTTTTTTAATTGCAGAGATAAGCTGAGGGGTATCTTTGAGCAAGAGACACAAACCCTTGCTCTCCTGCCCTCTGGAAATAGGATTTTGGAGTTTTGGGTGACTTGCCCTGTGTGAATTATGGAGGGAAGTTATTGCTTAAACAAAAACCTTTCTCGTCTTCTATCTTTCCAACTCTGAAGGACACAGAGAACTGTATAAAGTTTCCTCGTAGAGAGGGAATGCAAGCACTTCACCACCCCAAGAGAAAGGGCTGGGAGGGAAGAACTGAATACAGCGAAGCTGTCTGTGCAGAAGTTCTCAAATGCCACACAAAAATGCATGTCTCACGCTCACATAAAAATAAGCATTAAGTCCCTAATTCACTTTCTTCTCAGTTATCTGGGGTGACAGGAAAAATACTTTTGTATACTCTAGTGTAATAGGCACTCTCTCTGCCTGAAGAACCCAAAGAATAATGGTTAGTGCCCTTTTTTCAGGACCTCTTAACACAGCAGGTCTCCTGATTATTTGCACACAAGGCAGAAACTTGAGCATAGACATTTGTCTTAATTACTGTAATCTTACTAGTCCTTGAACTGATAGCCACCCAACATAAGTGAGATACCTAGATAAAGACTGCATATTTTATTAAACACAAAACTCATTGCCTATGAATATTTGATGTTAAGTAGCAAAATGTCTTCATTTGCAGCCTGTTTTCTACTGCTCAGCTAGAAGGGTACTAAATTTTCTTTCCTTTGTTGGCCAGTACAGTGAACAGTTAACCTGCCTGCTACAAAAAACCCCTACCATCTTAAAAGAACCCAATGTCCCAACTTAAAAAAACACCATGAAAGAGAATGAAGCATAGCAACTAGTTAAGTTCTAAGAGCTTGAACCAATTTGTCAAAAGTCATCCTCTGAGCACGTCAGGTGCCTATTGTGTCATTGTGGGTGCAGGTGTATCAACCCTGATTATTGGGCATGCTGGCTGGGGTTGATGGGAGTTGGACCCCAACAAAGGTTACCCACCCCACAGTTTTAGGACAAGACCCATCTGTAAATGAAACATGTTTGTGCAAAGGAAGCAGGAGGGGCAAAGAGAAACAGGACAAGAGAACATCTGTAGAGAAAGAAAAGCACAGACCAAGAACAAAACTAAAGGGAAAAACAGGCAAGGTTCCACCAAAAGCAGAGGAAAAGGGGTAAAGATGAGCAAGAAAAAAATGGCAATTCTAAGCTATTTCAGATTTAATAAAAATCAGTTACATTTTCAATGGCCTGCTGTGGCAAGTCTGATCTAGCTTTATCTTGGCCTGTACCTTGAGAGATAGTAGTTCAGTTAAGAGGGTTTTAATGTTGTTGCTGCAGTTTCAGTGCCTTTAAGAGCTACATAAACAGAAATCCAGCAAGTGAAGCATTTCCTTCTCTGCAAGTGGCCGGGGGGGAAAAGGACTTCCTTACCCTATTCAGTTTTGAAAATGTATCATTTTAAAACAGCCCATCAGAAAAGTAGCTATTTGTTTTTTATTTAAACTTCCAGTCGATACCTAAGCAAAACACCATTCTTTATAGAACAACCAAAGCACTCAAATAACTCCATGCCAAAAATTATACATACTAAATATTTATACTTCTTTAGTATAATTGATTCTGCAATGCAGGGACCTCTCTGCTTCTCAAAAGGCATTTTAAAAGTATTGATAAGGAATTGGCCTGTTCATAATTGTACATAAGTCTTCATGGTCTGTGCCTATGCAACACAGAATCTGAAGCCTTTCAGACAGACAATGAAACATGTCAGTCCAGACGCTCAGGATACATCTTCCAATGAGCATGGGCACCAATTTTCTGCTTGGCTCCTTTGACTGCTACAACAGTAGCATCGTTCAGAACTTTATTCTCGTTACTGACAACTAGATGGTTTTCTTCCCTTTTGGCTTTTTGTTTTTCCTACAAGCTGCTTTGCTGCTAGTTTTCTTCAAGAAGCTTGCTGCCTATAGGGGGTTGGTGGCCTATGTCAAACACCTTGATGGGCTGGATCTAATATATGGTTTTAGCCTTACATTTGCCCTTCTATTCTACCTCAATGTGCATTAGCTTTTCCCAACATAAAGCTCAATCCATTAAATGTTCCTTTATACTCATCTAGCTACTATTGCACAGAGGCTACCTAAAAATAAAATGAAAACCCTTAGGTAGCTTTCTGGATAAAATAAATGATTTTCTAAAACCACCTTTCGTTTATGCAATAATTTAATAAAAACTAAGTAATCTCACGGACAAGGTGAATAGTACTTGATGGCAGAGGGGTCCAACTCAATTGCATTTGAGCAATGCTAGGTCATAAAATAAACAGCATTGCAAGCAGGACAATTCCCAGAGTCAATCTAACAACAATTTATACAGATAGTACCTTATCGAGCATGAACTGTGTTTTCTATACCTTAACTCCAAAGCACATCCTAACAGTTTGCAAAAACCTACTGCATGAGTGGTGAATAAAGCATACGGATTAGCACCACTTAATAGTTGGACTTTTTCTGCTGCTTTGTACAGAAGAAATATGCAGCCTGCTAAAACCTTTTCTAGGCTCAAACTAGAATGTCAAACAATTCCGTAGAAAATATGTGGGAGTCCTGTTATACTTTGATTAGCCTCAACCCTACTGCCACTTACATGGGTACAGAAGAATAGCATCTAATGTATCAAACTTTTATTAGCAGAGATTTCAAATGAAACTAGTTTTAACAAGTGTAATGGGAAAATAATATAATCCAGTTTCTGAACATAAGAATATCCAGAGTTCTGATAAATGGAATATTTGCATTGTCATTTAAATAAGTGTCATAACTGAAGTATCAAATAATGTTTAAGCTGGCTAGTGGATTTATCATAAATGAATGGGGGGGAAATGAGCAGAATAAGACCAACTTCAATTCCCCATTCATAGAAAGAACCTATCAAGCTATGCAATATAGGTCAGTGTACCACAGCTGAGGGCAGATAACATTCCTGAAAGTTCGTAACTTCATGACTTAAAGCAAGGCAAGACTCATGCTATATAAGACAAAACTTCAGAAAAGTAGACCATGCCTTGTGTTGATATCTGGTGTAAGTAGAGAAAGAATACATCTACAGGATTTAATAAGGCAGGTTTTTTCCCCAGAGCACTGCTGCCTAGCACTTTTAACACTTTTAAAAACCATATTTGGTATTAGATCCATAAATCTGTCTTTATTTTTTACAAAATGGATTCCAGGAAGTTAAAAGGCAATACCAGAGACGACTTAGGCGCAGAAATCAGGTGTAGTCATTCAAAGCATTCAAGTAGGGAATATGGTAATATAAATATTCAAAAGCCTTCTCTCAGAAATATTAAAACAATATGTATAACCCATTCCAAACTAAGAAGTAACCTGAAATACTCTAGAGGCCTCAAAAGCTGTTTTTCTTTTTGTTAGATACATGAGAGAACTTGCCTTTGATTAAAGTCCTCTTTCCGAACATGGAAAGTTATCACATGGGGTCCACTGTTAAAACAGACTGCAAATTTATTCTGGCATAATGTGTTCCAACAGAGTACATAGGTGAGGTAATGGCCTTGAAGTTTTAATAGTCATCTCCTCTACTGACAACTTCTTTGCATGTTGGACGCAATAATATGGTATGCTCAAACTGTGCTGTATATGAGCCTTTAATATCACATAGGGGAGGGTATGGATCCACTATACCCAAGTCACACAGGTTCTTCAGAGCCATTAGATATTTACTTTCTCCCAGACGATCTAGCCATCTGCGGCAGAAGGCAAGAGTGCCAAAGTTTTCGTTGATAACATTCAGCAAGTGTTTTGCTCTTGGAAGCCTAGAAGAAAGAGTGCACTGAATGAGCAGGAGGAAATGCTGATCAGACAGATACTGTGCCATGCATGTTTACTCATGAGTAAGTCATGCTGTGTTCAGTAAAGAAGCAGTAAAAATATACTTTAAAATTCCATAATGCATAGCCAACAAGACACGGTAAACAAAAAGAAGTATTCAGCATGCACCAGAATTGCATCACTGCTGTTGCATACCTTCTTTCTGGTGGAGACCATTCCAGAGAGAGTGGTCTTTGCTTTCATGTAACAGTGAACATACAAAGCTGTGGTGGCGCCTGAGGGTTGCATTTATTGTTGGCTAAGAAGAACAGAAGGGATTTTTCTTCCAACTGCAGCACTGGAAAAAGCCTCTCCACTAAGTCCAGCACTGCTATAGGAAGGAAAATAACCCCCTTGCTCCTACCAGCCTAGTGCTGCCCTTCCATTGGAACAGATCAGAACACTCCTGTTTCTGGAGTGATCCAGCCTGCTATCAATGACGGTATTCAAAAAAATATTTTAAAAAATTGTCCAGTGGCACCTTAGAGACCAACTAAGTTTGTTCTTGGTATAAGCTTTCGTGTGCATGCACACTTCTTCAGATACAGTCAAGAAGACTGAAAGCTGCCTTGTTGAGTGTTGTTATTCCTGTCACTGCAGGTAATTTGAGTCAGGAGGCTGATAGGCTACGTCAAACGCCATCATGGGCTGGATCTAGCCCATAGGCCACTTTATTTACCACTGCTGATTCAAAGAACAGGATTCAAAGTATTTAAGATGCTAGGCGTTTTTTGAAATTGCTATGATTAAACCACAGTAATGTAAAGCCGCTGCTAATATTGGCTGTATTTGGATGTCATGCTAAACCATTCTTCCCAAATCAGGTGTTCCCCAGCTGTTCGTAAACTCTGATTATCCCTAACTACTGGCCATGCTGGCTAGGGCTGATACGAGTTGTTAGTTCAAGAACATCTGGAAGAGTTTCAGCAGTGGTAAATTACTGTCCACTCACACACAAGTAAATCAAGTCACTTTAAGGACAAGTAGCTCTAAAAATTGTTGGTTTTTGTCTCATTTGTGCACCTATAGTATATAAGCAGTCTACTTACCATTCTTTTCAAGTTGTGAATTAGCAACGATATTTCTTTCAATAGTACAGACAAAAGGGACATTTACCCACTGTAATAAAAGCAGGACTAACCTTATTGGCACATGTCCAACATCAAAGTTCTTCATATAATGAGAACATTCCATATCATCATGAACAACACCTTTTCCTGTGCTGCCAAAGGTTTCTATAGCATATACTTCTCCCTCCTAAAATTAAACAGACACATATACTAGATAAGCATACTGGAGTCCATGCTGAGAATTAATCAAAGAACTATTTTTTTGCATTTGAAAACATGGGTTGTGGCACAATATTATTTTGCTACAGGAGACTAACTCTGGAATTTTTCAGAACTATAAATGTAGGACAACACATAATACCCCACAGAGCAGATGTACAGGCAGCACGCCCATGAAAGACAACCAATCTATTCACTTCCTGTAAATCAAAGATTTTCAAATACTGTCAGGGTGATACTTCCTTACTTAGACACTGCCCAATCAGGTTTAATGAACAGCTTAATCCCATGTACTAGGAATAGCTGTTCTGGTGTTGTATTTCATTTATAGACTCAGACTGGTTCAAAGGTGGCCTCCCATACAGGCAGCTTACAATGTTAAACCCTCTTCACTTCAGCAACATAAATTAGTCATATACCTTCAAATTATTCTCTGGGGCAGTAGGTTATGCCTGGGAGCTAAAGTAGAGTACTTAGAATGCCACCAACAAGTGAGACAATGGTATTCCAGTTAGCTTACTCCTGGTGGGTAAGAATAGGGAAAGTGGAGCATTTTCAGAATAAATTTCTAAGACTTCTGAACTATTTCTGGAGTGGCATGTATTAGAATAAGAAAGAACAGTTTGCAAGATCTTCTGATCAGTTGTAATAACTATCAGATAGTGCATGAATCCTGCTGCCCTTTGTCTGCTTATCTAAACAGCCAGATTTTCCACCTTTCCCAATTAGGTAGTTCACCTCCCCATTTTATTTTATTTTTTTTAATGACACCTTCATTTGCTTCTAAATACAAATTGTAGATGTGGGGATAGGGCATTCTGAATTACTTGCAAGAACAAAATGAATGTTAGGCATACCATTCATTTTTCATTTTAATAAAACTAATGCCAACTGTTAAGTATTACACACATTTACAACATTCTGTTGTGAGCAGTAGCCATATGCTTCCTGGGTAATTTAGTACTACAGACTAAAAAACTTCTTAGTTGAGGGGGATGGGAAAAGAATTTCAAACAAGGGCCAGGTGAAACTGCAAATATTAACAGCCTAATACTGTGCATATTCTTCAGTGGGAGTAAAGGCCCATTGAGCTCTATACTTCTGTGTACAGAGGGTAAGAGTATGAGAGTTATTTGCTTACTTCCATTCTTGTTGCTTCTCCTCCTTTCACAATGGGAACAGTTTTGCCTGCATGTATCCTATATGGTCCAATAGAGTGGCCATTCAGATTGCGAATTGGTTTCACTGTAACATAAAATATGAAACACTATAAAATCAATGCACGTAGGTAACTAGTACAGTTAACTTTTCTAGAATAAGCAATTTCATTTTTTAAAAAAACTATTCTCAATTTTTGGAATCCAAAGACAACATGAAATTCCCAAAAACAATTAAATGCAAAAATCAAAACCGTTTGAGTTTAGTAAAGGTAAAGGGACCCCTGACCATTAGGTCCAGTTGTGGCCAACTCTGGGGTTGCGGCGCTCATCTCGCTTTATTGGCAAGGGAGCCGGCGTACAGCTTCCGGGTCATGTGGCCAGCATGACTAAGCTGCTTCTGGCGAGCCAGAGCATAGCACGGAAACGCCGTTTACCTTCCCACTGGAGTGGTACCTATTTATCTACTTGTACTTTGATGTGCTTGGTTGGCAGGAGCAGGGACCGAGAAACAGGAGCTCACCCCGTTGCGGGGATTCGAACTGCTGACCTTCTGATCGGCAAGCCCTAAGCTCAGTGGTTTAACCCAACCTTAAGAGTATCTCTCCATAAAGGCTGTGGGGGGAGCTTTTCTGTGTTGCCCAGCAAGAAAGGAAATTCTTTTCTCCCAGCACAGCACATGGTTAGGTTCATGCAATGACTGCTGGGAGGAGTGCAGAAAGAAGGAATGCCATGGTAAACCTACATCGGCACAAACAGACGTCTTCATCTGCCCCAGCTGTGTGATCATTCCCCATATTGGGGAATGATACCTTCTGATCGGCAAGTCCTAGGCTCTGTGGTTTAACCCACAGCGCCACCCGCATCCCTTGAGAATTTTGATGGATCTCAAAATGTTTTACTTGTGAGCAACAATAGTAATCAAGTCATACAAATGCAATGCCTTTGTCTGTTTCATATTCACACATGCTCTCTCCCTTAGCGTTGAATCAAAACTATCACATGTACTAGATAGGGGAAATTTACCTTGATATGTTTTGCCATCAATTTCAACTTCGTAAGATTCCATAACTTCTTGAATAGCCTCACCAACATCACAAAGGCGAACGTCTATTCCAGCGCACTATACACACACATAAGACAGGTTGAAATTGAAGATAAAAATTCCCTCTCACAAAGTATGTAGGTAAGAGATAAAGTTACACTTCCCCTTGAGAGTATACCTTTATTCCAGTATTAGTTGCATCTTTTACAGCTTGTAACAGCCTGTCATATTTTCGATTGAATGTGACAGTAAAAGCACAGTCAATGATACGACCTGAAATTAGATATAATTTAGATGAAAGAATCTGAACTCAACTAAATGATCTAACTGCAGAGTAAGCAAGAGAAAACTCACCACTGACATGTGTTCCAAAATCTATCTTGCAGATATCATCGTACTGCAATACAGTTGGATCTCCAGCGTTAGGGGTATAGTGGGCTGCACAGTTATTCAGAGAACATCCCGTGGGAAATGCAAGCCCAGCATTTAAGCCATTCTCTTTTATCAACTTCCGTGAACAGTCTTCTAGTTTTTCGCTAGGGAAGCAAAGGTCTTTATTACATGAACGGATTTGTTTTCCAGCAGCTTTATTTAGTTGCTACATTAAAAAAATTTCAAACGATTCCCCTCCTTCCCTTTGCTATGCATATTACTGGGAATGTTCTTAGAATATGAGATATTTGCTGTCCCAAGAATATAAGAACTGAGGAAGTGCCAGGTCTCCAGTTGTATCATACTCGTTGAACAACTTTGCAGCAACATTCTGTTAGCTGTTTGTCTCCCAGCCTCATAGTCCATAGAAGTTGTGAAAAAACAAAAACAAAAATATACAATCATCACCAACAGTCACCAGAACTGATGGAGAACTAGGCTGATATACGGAAGCCCCACACCTATCTCTAGGTCCAGCACATTCAATTAAACTTATGGAGATGAACCCTTGTCCTCCCTTGATCCTATGATCTTTTATTCTCACCAGATTTCTATCATTGTCATTCCAGGTTTGATCCAGCTCATAACGTATTTTCTCACTTGTCTGTGTGCTTCAGCAGCCTCTCTGAAATCATTCCAGATCTCTTCACTTGCTTGATCTAGTGCTTTCTTTTCATCACTTGTTGTTCTCCAAGCAGCAGTTCGCCTTTAATATTGGGATAAAAGGATTGTCAGACTGGCCATTTTAGCTTGTAATCCAAACTAGATGACACAGGTATACTCAACAGGACTACTACTTTAATATACATATTTTAGATTAACAGAGGTATACTTCAAATTACATATACAATCACTCAAGTTATTAAACTCTAGCTAGCCCACTCTGACCAAGTTCCAGAGTAGCTCAAAATCAATGTTTGTTGCCAATTCTACTGCCATCACAAAACACCTCACTGATTTCAGAAACTGGTAGGTGAAGATTTTGGTAAAAGAAAAAATTATTCATTGAAGGAGAAATATCATTATTGCAACATTTCTACCACGAAAAACCTTGGGTACCTAGCCTGACTCCAACTTGGGAGAATGTAAGGAACAGGTTTAGGAGTTCAGCCAAGTGACTTGCTGATAAGGAAAACTGCAGGTGTCCAAAGCTTCTCTACACATGTTCTTTGAATTCTAGATGTAGCCTGCACACATGCAATAGCTGGTATAGTGGACTGTACCACTTTAGACTGCAGGTGGAAAGGATCATGTTTTTAAACAATGCTCCATATAGGTAAAAGTAAAGGTAGATGACTCAACAGTTAAGTCCTGCCAAATTCGACTATGGGGTGCGGCACTCATATCTGCTTTCAGGCTGAGGGAGCCTGGATTTGTCTGCAGACAGCTTTTCCGGGTCATGTGGCCAGCATGACTAAACCACTTCTGGTGCACGGAACACTGTGATGAATGCTAGAGCACACAGAAATGCCATTGACCTTTCCGCCACAGCAGTACCTATTTACCTACTCGCAGTGGTAAGCTTTCAAACAGCTAGGTTGGCAGGAGCTGGGACAAAGGAATGGGAGCTCACCCTGTCATGCGGATTCAAAATGCCGACCTTACGATCAGCAAGCCCAAGAGGCTCAGTGGTTTAGACCACAGAGCCACCCGCGTTCCTCCGTATGAAAAGCTCTTGGCTATGCAGAACACTAGCCCAGTAGAGAGCAAACTGGACTGTAACTTCTTCCCTTGTTTTGCCGTTTTACTTGCACAGATTTGTTTACACCACTTAGAGATGATTGTGATTAAGCAATATACAAATTGCTGAAATAAAATAAATAAATAAATAAAACTACATGGGGACATTCAAAAGTGGTACAACCCCACTTACTGTCCAAAATTATACAAGCCACTCTACCACTTCACTGTTCTACCAAGTCATTGTTGCATGTGTAGACCAGGTCTTATGTCTTATCTCAGGGACGGAGAACCTCTGACCCACCAGACCATTTTGGCCAAGCCACACCCTGCCCTGTACCTCACATATAGCAGTGGTCCAGCCCACTTGCCTAAGCTGGCCTGTGGGTAGAAAAGCATCTGGATAGACTAACAAAGCATATTCCTTCATGCGCCATCACATATTTTTTTGAAAGGTGCGAAGCCTGTCAACTGAATGACTTAAGATATGCAAGTTTGGCAAATGAAAGACTGGAGGATATTTGTGAAGGATCTTGTTCACTTGCCCTCCATTAAGTCTGAGCAAACAAACGGGTATGCAGTCCAGTCCTGAATCCACAAACCAAGGGAAAGGTTCTGTGGCAGGAAGACTGAGCAATTCCAGTGGTGATTTACACCAGTGATAACCATTCATGCCTGCCTCTGTGAGTGGCCATTGTCTCCCCAATTCCTGGCTAGGTGCCATACCAGTTACCTGCCAAAATGTGACATGTGCTCTAACTAGCAAGAAAGAACCAGGTGCCACTCAAACCAATGAGCAGAAAAGAGTCCTTACAATGGGCTTGGGTATGCAGTGCTTTGTTTCCTCTATTCAATCACCACCTACCCTCCATCGGTGACCATCAGGAAACCATGCAACTGACCACTTAAAGCCATGCTACTCACAAGTAGACCAAGCAGTCAGTCAGTAAATAACTAGGTCAGCACAGGTAAATTTGATCTACAGAGCTTTTATTTTCAGTATTTGTCCATTTGCCTTTTCCTCTTCCATTCTTAATAAAGCTTCATATTATTTAACTGCTGGGATCTGAAGGGTGTTTATGCCAAACTTTAGGATTTGGGTAATCTCCTACATGCTTAACCACTGAGCGTATATATGCTACTAGGGCAAAGGTATGGATTTCATAGGGAATGTGCTGAATTCCATGGTGGAAGAGACAGTTAGATGCCAGCCCCACTGTCCTGAGTAAACAGAATGATGTGACTGAAAGGCAGAGGTAGCATTGACTCAGAATTCTAGATTTTTATTATTTCCTGGAACACCACAGAATTCCCTCCCACTGGGGGCTGGAATCCAACTGTAAAACTGCAAAAACTGAGTGATGGTGGCAGCAATTACTGGATAGTTTAGAGGGCACTGCTGGTCTACTTTGCAAGGCAGCTGTGCAGAGTGTAGGCAGGCTCTTCTAACCTTCCCCCTTCCATTACAGCATTTTATTTTATTTTAAAATTGTTTACTGTTTTTTAAACAAACACTAATACAATTACCACTAAGCACTTATCCAGCAGCACATCTAATGTTGCTTGATTTATCCATTGTCTCTAGACAAACACTTACACATTCAACATTCAAACATATTACTTAACGAAACCTCTCCACTGAGAATACTGAGTGGTTGGTATAACAAGGTCTTGATTTTGGTCATTAACATAAAGGGGTCCACATTTCTTGGAAGGTATCTCTATTTGTTATGCCTTTAATTGCCCTCTTGTGTCTAGTGAAATGCTCAAACACTAATCATGCTGCAGTCAGTAAGAAGCCTACAAGTTCTCTGAAGTGCAGGGTGCAGCCTAAGCCTATGTCCAAAGATAGTAGGGCTAAGGCAGGATTTGAAGAAAGGGGTTGGCCTGTAATTGTGGATATAATAGATAATATTCCATTCCAAAAGTTTTTAACATGGTGGTATTCCCACCAAAAATGAATAAATGAACCCAGCTTTTCCATCACAGTATTAACCTACTGCAGGCTTTAAGAACTGCAGTGTAGTTCTCTACAGAATTAAACAGAACATAGTTTTGAAGTATAAAATACACAGGTACATTGTCACTTTTGAATGACAAGCATCATTATTATAGTTACTACTATTATTAATACCTCCCCTTTTCCCCTAATAGGACTCAAGGCAACTTACAGATTTTTAAAAAGGAATTAATAAAAACATAGAAAAATAATAATTAAAAAACAAGAGAATTAAAACTATATACATTTAATAGTATATAAACAAGCACAGGCCTTGATTATGCCTATGTTCAAGTACTATATAGTTTGCTGGCAAAGTCACTGCGACATGCATTTACCATTCATACATAAAAGTAGTCCCAACTCATTAAGCATATCTACATCATCCCAAGATCAACTGCCAACAAAATACAGTATGCAGTTACAAACATATACAGAGATCTGCAGGTAGGAACACTCTAAAATTCACTTACTTCCAATTAGCACCTCCAACATAACGGATAACAGTAGAGCGAATATAATAACCCAGCTCTTGGGGCAGAGACTTATGAACAACAGGCAAAATCAGGTGAGCCTACAAAATAATTTGTCAATGTACCACGCTGTGCATGTTAAAAATTTTAAACAAGATACATACCCATCTTGTGTTGGTGGATACTCACACTCTTCACCTTTTGGAAATATTCCAGTGGTAAACAAATCACATATTGGAATAGACGGAGGATCTGTCTGGACTTTAGCTGTTGGGTGAAATGCAGAAGTTGAATCTCTTACGATACACTGCATAGTTCTATCAATTTCAATACAAAAGCATTAAAAAAATTTTTTTTTACATTGCCTTACTTGGGCTCACATCTAAAACTGAAAACATGGCAAGATACCCTTAAATAACCTTGCCAGTTCTGAGTGCCTTTTACAGTTGCAGCACTGAGTCACTTTAAGCAAAAAAACCTGGGTTGTGCATAGCAATCAATTTCTTTAAGAATTCAAATATCTGCATACACTTCAAACACCACTGTTTACCAAGACAGCATCTATATTCTCATACCTGTCCTTGGTGAATCACTGAAATCATTTACAGTGATTAAAAATATAAGACTGTAAAAGTGTGCACATAGGTACTAAAGTGTTTCAGGTGTCAGTTCCTCTCCCAGGTCTCTATAAAATATATACATGAGGATGGTTGTTGTTTTGAGATTTAATCTTCTTTTCAACTATACCTTATAGCTGTATACCAAAACCACTTCCCTCCCCCATGGACCTGCTGAAATGAAGGGTCTTACAAAGTAATCTTCCCCCAGCACTGGGGTGGGATAACACATTTCCCACTTGGCCTATAAAGAGCAGGCAAAGAGCCTTATCTTCCCTTCACAGCACTGAACATCACAGCTTTGCAACTGGGAGATAAAACTGTGGAGGCTCACTTGTTACAACTTGCCAAGCTGGGTGCCGACTGCAGGACAAAGGTTACCTACCCCTGCAGTAGATAATACTGAGCAAGACAGCTAAATGTTCTTGCTATGTATAAGGTAGTGTATGCGTAAGCGCCATAAACATGACATAAGCAGAAACAAAGTTTGCACGATACAACCATAGTAACAAACACCTACGTCCTTTCTTCTTTTTCTTCTTCTTCTTTTTCTTCCCTGCTGCACCATCACCTTCACCTTCACCATCTACAGAAGACAAACATTTACAAATTTATAAACAATAACTACAGATAATAGCACTACCACCTAAGATTATTATTCTATAGTTGTGAGCGGGGGGAAATCGAGTTAAGAGGCTTGGCTAAAGAGCTAGAGCAAAGCTACATATTAGAGCAGCCCAATTAGACTCGCCCAAACTGCATGCAACTTCACACCTGCTGCACAGGACGTGAAGATTTCTAAGAACAAGCAGGGATAACTCCTGCTGAGCCTCTATTGGCAAGAGTTCCACAGAGCAGGGCTTGCTACACTAAATGCTCAGTGCCTGGTAAAGACCAGCTGAACCTCAAGGGTATATGAGACCACCAAGTGCCTCATCACAAGACTTCAGTGATCAAAGTGGAGCATAAAGAATCAGGTGGTACTTCAGGCCCAAATAGTTTATGGCTTTGTGAGCACAAGAACATTGAAATTGGTAGTAGGAAATTGGTAACCAATGAAGGTTTCTCAGCAGCTATCCCTTATGCAAACATACACGCACACACAACCATAGCTAACATCATTCAGTGAAACGAGTGGTGATGACCTGAGTACACCCCAATAAATATATTTCTTTGTGTAATAAACAGTATTAGTAATAATAATAATAATAATAATAATAATAATAATAATAATAGAACACTGCCAGACCCTTAAGTGCAGATTGAGACACAAAGTTTAATCATGGCTGTAACCACAAGCATCTTCACTGTGATGTCTTTCCGATTTCAATAAGGCATCAGCAGCTTTCAACATGCCCGTTATGACACCAGAAATCTGGAGTTTAAAATGTACACTAGTCACTACATGTTGTATGCTTAATTTTGGAAGCATACCAAGACACATTATAGAAATTAGTATGCACAGGTGGAATCTGTAGCAAGCTACTGCAATGTGGCATGCTCCTGGTCAGTGTTTCAACCAGTCATGCCCTCCATTTCATTTCCTCTATTACTTCATTACCCCACAAAAATAAATCAGGATTCCATGCCCACGAGACATGCTTAATTCTCAGTTGGTTGTTTTGGGATCCCCCTCCCCCACATTTTTAGTTTAGTTTACTGTCTTTCTATGCTGGCTAAGAAGCAAGGAGCTTCGCTTTCTCCATGGCATATACTGAAGTCAAGCTAGTTGGTGAAAGATGGGTAAAGTGATTTGTCCCTCCTCTGCCAGTCCATTTGTTCTCTGGAGAGAATTCCATGCACTTCCCTGAGTGGAATTCCTGGTTGTTGAAAGTAATTAAATATTTGCTAATAATGCAAGAATAAGAGGGCAACATTAGATAAAAGCAAAACCATATTTTTAAATAAAAAACCCCCACTGATGCTAAGCAGCATTAATAGTTCAAACATATTGTGTAAGTGCTTCACACATACAGTTGGGTACAACATTCATAACAAAACCACTTTCAAAGTGAACTAATTAATGCCACTTGAGAAATCAATAAAAATCATGGCTTCACAAGGGCAAATCATATGCTGTTCAGCACTGCCAATGATTATTCCTTCTAGCCACACACTTCAATCACCCTTCAGTTTACAGCAGCTACCACCAGAGAAGTCTAAGGCCTCTGGCTGGCAGGTACATTTCTGGCAACAAAAAAGGAGAGAGATAAAGCGCATGAAAAGATAGGACCGCTGCCTGGAAAGAACCCTTTGTTTCTGTAGTTCTGTGGAGAGGAAAGGTAAGAGGCAGCATAAAGAGAAAGAGAGTATCCTTCAGGCAGCCAGAGTTAGCCAGGTAGCCACTAGTTTCCAGTAACTGACCTATGCACTTATTTAAAATTCTTAAGTTTTAAAATAAGAAACTATCACTTTGGTAGTGATCTGGCTGACACACATTGTTTAAGTTTTACATTAATTTTATTTTACTAAAAAGATATAGTTAGGGCATTAAAGACTAAACACTTTTTTATATATAAAAAACCTAGAACCCATTTTAAAGCATAATTTCAGTCTGTCACAGCACATTCTGAAACAAAGACACAGTCGTTCTCTAAATAGTCAATGCTCTTTAACACTGCTACTCGTTTGAATGAAAACTGCATCAGATTCCTCTTGCCCTTGAACTATGCTTAATCCATTTACACTACATCAGAAAAAAAGTTCTGGCATGCAGTTCATTCATCTACCAATCTGGAATACTTTCCAGTTCCCTATGCTAACCACTGCAGATTCTGGCAATATTCAGTCCTACAGTGGCTGCTGTTCACTTATTACAGGCTTCTTCTGCGGTACTGTGCTGGTAGATTTGCCAATCAGCAAGCCAAACTGTTTAGACTGCCATGTCCTTGAAGACTGCTGCATTATTTCCATCCTTTTGTCAGAGTCACAACCACTGTCTCTAATCAAGGCTATAATCCTAGGAGTTGAATGAAAAATTAATTCCAAGTAACATGTTTAGCTTCCACCATGAACAATTGATTCCTAATGCAAAACACCAGACAGCAATGAAGATTCTGTCTGAAAGGTTCTTGATTTGGTCCAAAACATATTTTTGCTATTAGGTTTAAAAAAGCTTTGCCTATTTATTTATATTACTAGATTGCTAACACACCTTTCCCCACAGGACAATCAAGGTGCCATTCATGGTCCCACCCCCTCCATTTTACCATCACAAAAACCATGTGAGGTAGATTAAACTAGGGGAGTGTGGCTGACCACGGTAACCCAGTGAGTCTTATGGATGAATGGGGATTTGAAGCCTAGAGTTAAGCACCATCATGTAACAGTCTCTTAACATTTAGGATCTCTTCTGAATTATATGAAGCTCAGGTCACTAGCAATCCAGTTAATTAGAACTTAAGCTATTAAATGGGTGGGTATGGGGAGCCCCAGACATCTATTCCAACACCCAACAGGAATAACACATTAACGATTGTTCTTGTTCAAAACCAATTAATGTGGACAGGTATTGTGTTGCAAAAGAACTTGAACTGAAATGTTTTGTCTATTTTAGATAAATAAACTCACAGCAAAGTCCCTAGGAGAAAATCATCAAAGTGTATTGAAAACATTGTTAGCTTAACCACCTTGTCTTATATACAGCCCCCTATTCTCGGTCCAGAAAAAGCCCTTTGCATGTAAAATGGGGCTTCTGGCTGTCATTCATATTTCATTCCTATCTTCTCCATCATATGGCTTTCCAAAATGTAGATATAATACAAGGACAACAGTAATAAAGCCTGTTTTCTGTAGTTTAAATGACTTATAATTTATAGAATAATCTAGGTAAAATTGTCACTTTAAGAATTAAGCTGAATTTTATTTCATTTCTTTTAATGAACAGAAAGACTGGCATTTTGTTTAGAACAAAAGCTCACCAGAAATTGCTTCATAAATTGAATTCAATATCTGACTTTCAAGCATGTATGTATGTACCAATAAGATTAGCCAAAGATCTATCAATATTCTCTATTACCATTCCCAAACAGGAGTTTCAATATATATAACACAGTCACTGTGTTGCAGTGGATAGCCTATTGTACCTGAACAAAGGAGATCTAGGTTAAAGTCAGTGCTCAACCATCCCTTGGGATAGATCCTATCTCTCATCTTGAATTACCCTGATAAGAGTTGCTCTTTCCAAGGTTATAATTACTTAGTATAATATGATCTCTTTTTAAAATCAATGAACAAAACATTTGATAATAGCCTTTTTATACAGCAGCGCTTTCAACAACCTACATAAAACTGCTTCAGCATGAAATATCTTTCCCAACTCCAGTAATCCCTTAACTAAAGCCAACTACAAATATTTTTACATTAATATTTTACATATCATAGACAGGGTAAATTATACTTGCCTTCATCATCATCTTCTTTCTCCTTTTCCTCCAGTGCTTGTTTATCCAATTGTTTTGTCAACTCATCAAGCGTTGACTCAGATTCTCTCTCGGTTTCTTGTCCTGTTTGCAAATAAGCAGGTAGTTTAAACAATAACGCAAAACCCAGCTAACAAAGACAATATACTTTCAAAATTGTGTGTCTCTACTTTCTAAATTATACAAGACTGTTCCTATATTATCACTGTAGGTAAATAATAAATTTCTTCCAAGCAATTCCATAAATTGAAATCTCTCCCCCTAGACCTTAGGACAGGTACCATGTAAATCCACCCCTGCCTTATGCAACTGCAACAGTCTCTGAGCCTTAACACACACCCTCAGTCCTGTAAGGAAACCATGCAGTTATAATCGTCGTCCTCCTATACCATACGAGTGAGTGTCCGACGGCAAATGCATCATGCCGAAGACCCTCTCTCCCATTACATGTGAATTTCGTGCATGCTCCCACCATAAAAGTTATCTTCCGACTGCAGTGTTGATTAACTCCCCCCCCCCTTCCCCAGGCACCCTGACAGCTGCATACCAGCACTCTCTTGCTTCCCAAGAAAACCCCGGCAGCGTGTCACCACCCCGACACAGATCTCACACCACACGCGAGGTCGCCTTGCCATACACGACCCACGCCCTAGTTTAACGATTTCCAGTCTCATATACCGCGGTGGGCTATGATGATGAAAGGCTTAACGTGAGCTTGACGGCCTAACACCCAGACCCTCCCCATCGCTTCCCCCTAAACGCCTCCGACTCTGGGAACATTTCTCCACAGCGGAGACCAACGCGGCCCTACGGAACGACGTCTTTCTTTCCCCTGAAAAGGGGCTCGTCCTCCCACCGACCCACCCCACTCCCTTCAACCCCCGGACGTCTCGGGGGCCAAGGAGGCTTCGCTCCCGCTTCTCCTCCGAAGTTGTCCCCATGGCTAGCCCCTGACGCGGCCTCCCCCTCCCCCCCGCCATCGCCTTTCCCGGCCCAGCTCCTACCCGCGGCGGCTCCTTTGCTCTTCTTCTTCTTCTTGCGCTTCTTCTTCGCTCCTTCTTCAGCGCCAGGCCCCGCCGCGCCTTCTCTCTCCTCGGGATCCAAGAGCACCTCCCCGTTCAGGTGCTTCTCCTCCTCGGGGCTGCCCCTTTCCTCCACGGCCGCCATGTTGCAGCGCCGCCGCCGCCGCCTCCTCTCTCACGACTAGCCGCCGCCAGCGAGCGAAAGCCAGAGACCGAGGGTGAAGGGGAGGCCGCTCCAGCCCCAGCTACTCTATGGCTCAGCCCTGGGGCACGTCGGGAAAAATGGAGGGCTAAGAATCCCGTCGGGTGGGGGGGGGAGGGAGGACGAGCAGCGAGCACGTGCGCTGTGGAAGCGCGAGAGAGTTGTTGTCTGTGAGGCTGTCCGTGGGAGGTGCAGTTTAGGGCCGGGCTCCTAGCTCATGCCTCCTCTCTTCACACCACGTGGTTGTTGGGTCTCCCCCCCCCCCCCCCGCAACCAATTTCCCTGAGTAGGTTGCAGCAAAACTTAACGTAGAGAGCTTCATGGCACCTTAAAAGACTAACCGTGCAAACCTATGCTGCTTGTCTGTCCGTTCAAAAGGAAGCCCCGTTGAGTTCAGCGAGTGAGTCTTCCTTTTATCTAAAACTGTGGCGGGATTGCACAGCACATTTTATTCTGGCATAAATTGTCCCTGGACCAGAGCCCATTTCATCAGATGTGTACATGGCACCGTAAATTCGACAAGACTGGATTTGTCTGCTTCTATCACTAATCTAAAATGCTGATTTTGAAAAAAGTTGCTTCACAGACTTAACTCCTGTTCTATTTCGATATAGGATGGATCATAGGCCCAACATGCGCCTGAAAAACAACACTGAAAAGTACTATAAGGTACACTCAACTAAATAGACTAGGAGCATACCTACCTGACAAGATGTTCACCATAGATTGTTTTTGTTTTTCATTTTAGTATGTTGTCAATTCTTTATTGTTTTTAATTGTAATTACCTCATTCAGCAAGGGATACCCACAGATGCACATCTGGACCCGTCAGTGCTCATTCTGAGAGTATTGTCATTTAAAGAATGATAACTAACATCTGTTGGATGTGAATGGGGATGTGTGTGCTATTAGAGCTGGATCAGGGGAGCTACTTAAGCTATGAAATAACTTAATTTTAATAAAATTAAAACATCGCAGCCAAATGCCTATCAAGCTGTTCTCAAGCCAAACAAATACTATATGCCCACCAATGTGTTTTCATGCCAGAAAAAAATTAATGCCCATAGTTACCAGCCAGAAAAATAATTGTACGAGGTGGAGGTGCAGAATGCATCCATGGCCAACTGGAGCAAAACAACTGCTGTGGTTGATGAGGGAGAGACAGATCTGGACCCTTTCATTGATCAATACTGTATATAACAATGCAGGGAAAGTAACCAGGGCTTTCCTTTATTGTAAATATTCCCAGTTAATTTAAATGTATTGGCCCCAAACTGGAAGAAAGGAAAAGAGAATTTACTAAGGACAGTTATAGCAGCTTATGTTTATTACTGAGGGGGTAGAATAAAAAGCCTTTCCCTGTATGGTACTATATGGAAGTGCTGCCTCCCCCTTACCCCACTTAATTGCCTTGATTCAGAGTTTCAATTGAATATTGCAGTTTGGGGGCAATGTGTTTTTCTTTAAAAAGCAGTATTGAACAAGGGTACTAGTCTGTCCTAGAGCTTACTGCCACTTCAGCCCTTAATACATTCACTTAATTTGAGATGGAAGGTTTCCCAGTGTTTCCATTTTATTAAGATTACTTAATAAACTTGGTTGACTTTAAAAGATTATTAGACAAATTTATGGAGGATAACACTATTAATATCTATATGATGGCTCTATTCTCTCTCCACTGTTAGTGGCAGTATTCCTCTGAATACACTCAAAGGTGCACTCCTCCATTGTCTCCCAAGACAGATGGATGCCAACAACCAGTTGCTGGGAATCACAAGTGGCAATGCTTGTGGACTTCTCATAGGCATCTGGTTGGTCGTGGAGGGAACAGTATGCTGGACTAGATGTAGCAGGATCTTAATAAGTTCTTACTCTATGGCTTGCTAAAAGTGAGACATTTAAAACAGCCCCAAGGAATCCTGGGAATGAGAGCTTACCCTCACAGAGTTACCAGCACTGTTAACAAACGAGCTTCCATGGTTCTTTTTTAGGGTAGGGCACTTAATGATGGTGACAAAGCACTGAAGCTAAGCAAAAGCTTTGTTTTCATTGAAATAATATCAGCCACCATCTGGAGCAGTTAAGCATCCTAATAACCATTTACTTATGCTGGTGCGCATATGAGTACCTTTAATAGTGGCTAGCTTGCTGCTTGAAGCTTAGAAGTGGCTGCAGAAAGGAAGTATGGTTCGGTATAATCCACACCATGTGGTAACTAAGCAACAGGGCTTTTCAACAGTGTGTTGACTGACTGCGACCACAGAGAGGCAACTTTTATTCTGTTCACTTTGAAAGAGATAGCTTTTAACTGTTACATTTTACATTACTGACAAGCAAGATCTGCTCTCTGTGGGAAGACTTCTAAGGTACGTTATAACATTTATTGACAAACAGAATCATACAAGGGAGGTTTGGAAAGAGAGAGTACAACAGAGACAGATAACAAGGGATTATCTAAACCTGTATTAAGGAGGAGTTTTAACAGGGAATTATTTTGTTTGTTCAGTTTATCAGAACAGTCCATAAATACCTGTAAATCTATAGCTTTAATGATAACCTTCTAAATGCTGGTGGAAGACTGCTGGAGATCTGAAAAAAGGGAGTAAGCCGTATTAACCACATTTGATAAATATAACCAACATGATTGCATAAAATGTCCTGTAAAGGTATTTTTTGAATTTAACGAAACTCTTTTTACATTGTGTCTGAAGATGAAAGTTTAAGTCTGGCTTTATTGCTAGCTTTTGTAAACTAGAGCAATCAATAAATTATTGCTGATATTATTATTTGTTAAAATTTGATCCTGACATTTTCTTCTAAAAGAGTCCAGAGCTGCAAACACCAAAGTGGTAAAACAATGCAATTAAAAATAAACATTCAAAAACATCTAAAAGCATTAAAACATATAAAATGTTTATTTTATTTTAAAAATCCAAAATCTGCAGAAGGGAAGTACCTCCAATTGCATCAGCCAAAATGTCATGAAATACCTTTGCTTCCTTGTCCCAAGGTGCAAAGCCCTAGGTGCAACCTGAAACCTGCGTAGCACATAGTATGGCTTAGTTCAGTTAAGGCTGCAATCTTATACATCAGGAATGGAGAAGCTTTTTTCAACCTATGGGCTGTATTCACTCATGGACAGTGCTGGATTTACATATAAGCTAAACAAGCTATAGCTTAGGGCCCCACTCTTTTGGGGGCCCCAAAAAAAATTAAAGGAAAAAAACCTGTATGTAAATTTCCAAAATATAAGTTCAACAATTACTTTGATAAAATACATATTTTGTTATGTGCAAATGGCTTTAGATATCTATTAGGTCCATAAATTACCCTATAGCATATATTCAACACAAAAAACAGCTACAATTTGTTGTTGAGAAAGGACAGCTGGACATATAAAGGGCCCCATTACCTTCAGTAGCTTAGGACCTCATCAAACCTAAGTCTGGCCCTGCTCATGGACAACATCTTTAACAAACTGAAGTTCCCAGGATTCTTTGGGGGAAGTCATGTTTTTTATATGTGCCTTGGATGTGCTTTAAATGTATGGTGTGGACCTGCCATCTACAGTATTCTCTTACACCCCAACTTAAAGACTGTGACTAAATGCAGACTTTGTGGCTTCAGCATCAAGCTACCTTTCTGTTCCTGCCCCCCCCCCTTAACTTAATATCCAGCCTGGAAAATTCAATAACATAATATCCAGCATGTTCACTAATACAAAATGTCACAAAGGAGTTGCATAACTATGGAGTTTACATTGTTTTCAATGCAGCAAAATATCTTTATATACTTTTTTGTTTTATTTTTGAAGACGTGTTTGTCAATGAGAAGTTGAGTTTGTAACCATTGCAATCCATTTGCATTGCCAAATGATTGGCTAATTATTTAAAGTCGAAAAATTATTTCAACTTTATTGAAATGGCAATATAAAGTAATTTTAGTCTCATTCTTAAAACCATTGGCTTGGCTCCAGAACAGTCACATTTAAAGCAAATGATCTGTTCAGTATTAGGTATAATAAAGATTATGGCTTTAAAGCAATGATACAGCTGTAAAAGGTGAACATATAATCCTGACCTACTATGAGATAGATGGCTTGTCAGCCTTAATTCAGAAGTGTATGTATTGTAAGTTTATATCAGTCTGTATAATAATATGCCCTTAATATTATTTTGATGTTATAGAATCAAAGCCAAAATTAATTGTGAAAATATGAATTAACTATTCAAGCTGCAAATAAATGCAGTGGATACATAAACAAATTTTATTCACAGAAGTTAGGAAACAATTTAATGTTTATTTTGGTTTCAAATGCAGGCAGTCCTTGGCATAACACTAGAAATGGCAGTTGTGTCAATTGGATCCTTGGATCAGTTTGTATTTCATTTAAAGCAATAGATTTGCAGTATTAGTTTTGTCTTAATGTCCATATTTGAAAGCTAGTTGTTCTACCACAACTGTTCCTTTCTTCACCTGGTTCAAATATGTTTTAGATCTCACATCTGCAAGGAGTTGCATAAAATTAGTACCCCATTGCAAAGAAGTCAAACTATTTCCAAACTGTGTGTGTGTGTGTATACACACACAAACACACTATACCATATTACACCAATTAAATGGCTACAGGTGTCATTCATTAGCTACAAGTCTCACTCCACTGATAAGAATGCAGAATGCAAAATACTTCTCCCATGAGAGCTCTATGTGCACAATTGTACACTTGAGAAGGCCTGCTGTTAGATTTCTGTTAGATACTACTTTAGGAACACCAAATCTGTCTTGGTTATAGATTCAGGTAGGTAGCAGTGTTGGTCTGATGCAGTTGAAAGAAATAAAAAAAATAAAAAAATGTCCAGTAGCACCTTAGAGACCAACTAAGAAAGACAGTGTGGTGTAGTGGTTAAGAGTGGTAGACTCGTAATCTGGGGAAGTGCGTTCGAATACCTCCTCCTCCACATGCAGCTGCTGGGTGACCTTGGGCCAGTCACACTTCTCTGAAGTCTCTCAGCCCCACTCACCTCACAGAGTGTTTGTTGTGGGGAGGAAGGGAAAGGAGGTTGTGAGCCACTCCTTTGGGTAGTGATAAAGCGGGATATCAAATCCAAACTCTTCTTCTTCTAAGTTTGTTCTGGATATAAGCTTTTGTGTGCTTATACCCAGAACAAACTTAGTTGGTCTCTAAGGTGCTACTGGACATTTTTTTTGTCTTAGTTATATTTCATTAAAAAACGCAACCATTTGTATTCTTGTGTCCCATTTTTCTTGGCATATTCATATTTTATCTCTGTAGGCACAAAATCCTACTGAGAGAAATGGCTGAAACCCTGGAACAAGAACCCATATATTTCTTTGACCAGGTATTTCCCATCTCATATTTGATATGTTATAATTGCTCTCTCCAAATCTATTAAGGGTTTAATAAAATCCTATATTTTATTTTAGCTCAAAACCAAACAAAAGCAAAATATGAAAATAGAACCAGGAGAACACTTTGTTGATATAAATTTAGTCAGCACAGATCCAGATCCTCATGAAATTCACAGGTAATAGTGGTGACATACTTAAATTGCAATAACTAATTGAGTGCATTAATGAACTGATATATTGTATTAAAATGTAGTCTTTTCCCCGTTTTTGTTGGTTGGAAAGTTCAAATGGGAAAACTGTTAAGGGCATATTGCAACTTGAAAATTGTTCAGATTTTGTTTTTTTAAAGGATGAATAGGATGTAAAAGGGCACTATTCCAGCAGGAAGCAAGTATGTATTCTGTACTTCCTACTTACCTAAGTCCTGCTGTTCTCATAAGAATTTAAGTCTGAATACATATATAGCTGTTTCTGAAGATTTCTGTACATAGTTATGTCTTCTTCACACCTATAGTATTTGGTCTATATCAGGGTAGTCCAACATGCAACATTTGACACCCCTCCCCCAGCCCAGTGGCAGACCTACATTTTTGAGTCCCACTTAGTATGAAAAGTCTATATTCTGGAATTAAAGGCATAACATACATTTACTGTCCACATGCAGGAACTCTGGATGCATGGATGAACACAGGGAAATAAATGATGCTTTTGTGAAAGACAGTAAAGCAAAGAAAGAACCAGTTTCTACTAAAACAGATGATCCTTCTATATCCATAAACATTTATGAGAATCCTCTGGCTCGCCTCTCCCAAATACCTTCATTTCCACCTGCAGAAGAAGACCTACGGTCAACTTCACTGGAAGAACATAAATGCATGGCTGCTACCGTATTATGTGAGCTGGAAGAAATGTTGACGCATTTTACCAAGTTTAAGTTTATTTTACCACAAGGGGTTTTAAATATATTGAGCTCCAGTTGGAAAAATCTCATTGAAGGTGTCTGGCAAAATAAAAAATATTTGCAGGAATTAGCATACAAAAACTTTAAATCAAGGAGAAGGCAAGCATCACAGGAGTCCAACAGATTGCCACCTACATTTGAATATACTGACTATGAGACGGCTAAAAATGTGAAAAGGAAAAGCAGGAAAAGTGTTGATTTTCCCATGGGTGTGACAAAAGGAATGGACAATCCTGGAACTCTGTCAAACAGACTCAATGGAAGCAAGAGTAAGGAATTTTACTGGTTTTCTCTTAATACTTAATATTCCAGCATCATATCGCAGGAGGGTGGTTCAGCTTGGCCAATATACTACAGGGGGCGACAATATTGCAAGTGTTTGTTTGGTGCGCAACTGCCAACATGCGCTTTCAGCTCTGGAAGGAGGTGGGGAGGGCTTAACATGCACTCCACCAACATGTGGGATGGCCTGGGGCAACTTTTACGTATAAGAATAGGAGCAAACTGATTGGTTTTTATGCTAATACCAAAACTCAGAGTTTACTTTGACTACTTTACTATACATTTAGCTCCCTGATTAGCATAAACAGAAGTAGCTCTCATTGGGACTAATTTCAAAGTAAACCTGCAGGCTGCAAGTCTCTAACCTAATAGCAAGAATAGGCAACATGGAGAATATTAAATTCCAAGATATACCGTAGTTTGTCTTAATACATGTTTCTATACAGTGCTTTTGGCGGGGTTAAAATTAGGGACCGGTGCACATAAATAAAAGTACTGTGAGTGCCAGTGCACACTTGCTGCTATGGGCAGCAAAAAGAATGGTACAGTGGTACCTCAGATTAAGAACTTAATTTGTTCCGGAGGTCTGTTCTTAACTTGAAACTGTTCTTAACCTGAAGCACCACTTTAGCTAATGGGGCCTCCTGCTGCTGCCGCGCCGCCAGAGCACAATTTTTGTTCTCATCCTGAAGCAAAGTTCTTAACCCGAGGTACTATTTCTGGGTTACTAGAGTCTGTAACCACTGTACTCTATACCAATGAGTATGACCACACAAAAAACCAGTTGTCTATCACTCGTTTAGAATCATATTTATTCTTGACACATCTAGGCTAGACAGAAAATGCCAGCTCTGAAATTTGCTATCTTCGTCCCAGACCACAATCACAAGTGGAAGTAAGAGATCTCTTGTGATTAATTGAGGAAAGTTGCTGAAGAATACCAGCAAATGGCCTTTGCAGCTGAAGTTAGAGAGGTACAAGCACTTTGGGGGGGGGGACTGAAAATAAACTAGGCAATTTTTCAAACCATTTATTACAGAAGCTTCTCTTTCCCATTTCAAGGTGAGTGAAAAAGTAATCATAGTATTCAGCCAGGAGAGGCAATCTGTACCCAGAGCACTTCATTCAATAATGAAAAAAGTTAACAGCACATAAGCACTTACTCTGGCCATTACCTAGCTCTTTGCAAGTTTGTAATTATAAAACAGCAAACAGTTTTTAATAAAGAACTGTGATTATGTGTGCTCATGCTGCTGAGGACTCATGATCAATACATTTCTTTTCTCTCCTATTTAGCTGCAGTCCCTCAGCAATATAGCAATGATTCACCTTTTGCAATCAGTTTCTCACTGTCATCAAAACTATGCAAGGAAAGAGGTATTATGTGTGCACTCTCTCTTTCTTCATTCAGGTTAATGTTTAGATTAATGAGCTACAGTTGGAGGGGAGCAAGCTTATTCATTTACTGTATAAGATATCTTACCTGCCCTTCAACATAGGGCCCCAGGGTGGGTTACAACATTATAATGATACAGTTATGAGGGTGGGATGGGGATGACAAAAGTAAAACAGCTTTAAAAAGAGGGAAAACAATATAGATTAAACAAAAGAGGTGGGTCTCACAACACAAAATATCTTAACTGTCAAAGGGCAGGGGAAAGAGGTCCATCTTTAGTGTACAACAAAGATTATGCTAGATGCCCTCACCCTCTCCTAGGCTGCCATTCCCCTTCTAGTAGGACTACCAAGAGATGATACTTGAGGAAACTATTTTTATTTTATTTTTAGGTTAATAAAATGGATGACTGTAATAGGGAATGAAAAAGAAAATATTAAAGATGGCCTTTACTTCTAACAATAACTGATACTTATGTTTGTGTTAACAAATCAGCTTTCTTAACCTTTAAATGTATTTTTTTGATTAATCAAAAAATGTCCCGATGTCTTGGAATTCAACAGGCACTTAAAATTTATTTATTTATTTGCAGCATTTCAGTTAACTAATTATGAGTTTTTTCATTTCTTCATAAAGGTTGGGTTTTTCAACATTCTGACTGTGACTCTAAAGACCTAGAATGGAAAGCACCGTATGTCTGGGCAGTGGAAAGATTACGAATGGCGAAGATTGAAATGTAATATTAAAATGGGATTTTCTATTATGGCTTTTAAAATCTATTCTTGTTAAACTGAAATTTTTTTATTTTATTACAAGCTAAAATAACCAGAGATAGTTTAAGATGTGTTAAATTGCTAACACAGATGCTCAGAGAGGTCCATAGGACAGTATGGAGGGCCTCTGGTGTTTTCTAACTGGAAAGGGGTAGCATGGCTGTATGAACCAATGGCCTGAATTGGTGCTTCCAATTGGGACCCATATATGACAGCTGTTGCAGTTTTTCATAATCAAAGCATCTTCTTTTTCAGCCACTGTGGCTGCACAAATCACACAGTGTGAAAAGTCCTCATGTGAAAGTGTTGCTTCATGCAGTTGGTGCCTTCATGCAATCACTGTTGGGCCCAAGAGCAATCCTGTATGACCATGTGGAGCAGGGCTGGCCACACCATTAGGCAGAGTAGGGCTTTTGCCTCAGGCAGGAGGTGTTGGGAATTTGTGTGCCAAGTAGTCTTCCCTATGTTTCCTGCTTCCCTCAGGTGCAGCACAGTTTTGACATAAGAATCTACTAACAGTCCAGGCAGGTTTTGGATGTAGACTAGGGGGGCAGCATCCCCTGGTCTTTTCCCTCAGAAAGTAAAATGTCTTGGGCTAGCCTTGATGTGGAACATAAAAAAACCATGTTGCAAAACCACATTACAGAAACTCATTTCCTTTGGGGGGGGGGAATTAAATAATTGAACATTGAACATTTGGTATTTGACACGAGTGGGAAATAAATATACTTTTTTCTTAGGGATAACAACCTCAGAATCATGATGTCTGGTAATTTTTAAAAACGTCCCCAATGTAGTGCAGACTGAATTAATCCTAGTTAGTATTTTTGAAAAACAATAACTATATCATTTTCAGAAGTCTTTTACTTTTTTGTGCCCTGTGTTTCCCTGTACAGTTCTAAGTGAATAACTCGATTAATCTTGATGAACTGAGATCTTCTGTTAGCTATTACTGTTTTTACACTTGTATGTTTTATATTATTATTGGAAGATTTATTTTCATCTGAGATATAATTATATAGACAAAATCTCTGCAAACCAATCCATCCCAGAGGAGGAGAGTATGTTTTCTTTTTCAGTGTTTATCACCCCTATTGGCACATAGACCTGGCGCTGAAATCCTGATCCTCATTTTGGAAGGTACAGCGCTGACTGCTGCCAGGTTTCTGTGCCAACGCTATTGCACTTGACTTAGTGTTATTGAATGCTTATTCCTAGCCTGGTCAGCAAAAAGGTGTCCTGAGTGCTATCTTGTTGCAGAGTTTAAGGTGTAAGGAATGTTGGCTTCCAGTGAAGGGTTCTCCTTAGATTTCCTCTAATTAATATTTAGAATTACATGCTTCTGCAATGCTTTCCTGCTTAATTCCCGCCTTCAGTTAAAGGTTTGGATATCTGACTCTCTCAAAGTCAGCAATGTATAATACATAGACTATGAGAAAATTAATAGTGACATTGAAATAAAGCTGCTTGAAGGCTCGCAAATATGTTGCCTACCAATGGAAAGGACAGTCCAGTCCAGTAGCTCTTCTTTGAATGAAGTACACATAGTAGCTTATGCAAGTCCAAGCCAAAACAATATAACCCTCACTCTCCTTCAGCACCTACAGTGAAGAAAGCTAGCTGCTCTGTTGCATTTTCCCTGTTTTGCTGGTACTGTAGCTCAGTATCTGCTAGGATACTTAAGAGCTGCAGGTGACGTGCAAGTTTCTGTGTAAAAGGGACATGTGACAACTATTGACTCAGAAGTACTTACCACTAAGTCTGGACTGGGGTTGAGCCTTGGCACTGGTTGGTGTTCCTTTATTAATGTGCTTATTCAGAATAACAGGCAAATAATTGGTAAAGATCTTTTGAAAATAAAACCAAAAATGTAAAATGGGGATCAAACGTAGTATAGATTAGGATGTCTGTGTTCGGAATCAGTATTAGGACTCTACCAAGTTGCCTGAGCAGAAGGCAAGTGAGTTTAGACTTGTAACTTACATTTTATATTTAGAAAGAAAAACAGTTTAGAATGTATTTTCAAAGCTCTTACAGGGTTTGGAGTGAATTTAACTGCTTTTTATTCGGATGAATAGAAGACTGGTGCCTGGAATATGCTATACTACATTGCTTATTCAGATCATATAGAAAGCTGAACTTTTTCAGCCTAAATGCTAGCTATGTTGAAGACCTTATTTTAGAGAATTTCTTAGTAAATAATTGATTAAAAAAAAATCTTCCAAACAGAACTGAGCAGCTGTCTAAGCTGAAAGAATCAGGATTTGACAAGCCTATTATTCTTCGTCATTATGGCGATATCAAGAAGGAAACCTTTCCCCAAAACATCAAAGGGCAGCCCAGTAAGAAAGTCTCGTCCGAGAGCCTGTATGAAAAACCACAGTTGCCAGTGATCAAACAAGCTGATCCAGCCTTAAAAAAACTGCACTATGGATTGGTTGATGGATCATCCTTCATTTAATATCCTTTGAAAGTGTAACATAAAAGAGAATTCCATCTAGCAGGAATGGGAGGAAACATTCCTACAACAAAGAAAAAGCATGGATTTAAAATTACTTAATTCACTTGGCAGGTAGGAAGCAAATTTCTTTAGGATTTCTGAGTAAACGTCTTTAAGGATTGAACTGTAAAAGGTTCTAGATCACTTTACAGGAGCAAGACGTTTGGAAAAATCTGTTTCCAAATAATGGTGTGCGATTTTATGCAGGTTAAGTCTGGAATCAATAACGTGGGGGTTTTTTTTGGGGGGGGGGACTTGCTTTAGAACCTTTTATCCAAACTGAAAAGAAGGAAAGTCGTGAGTCATGACCCAAGCATTTTTGTTCCTACACACTTGAATGTCAAATTTTTAGATTATTATCTGCTGCTGATTTGAGAAAACTCAGAAAGGACCCCTTAGCACTTGAACTTACTAAACCTCAAACTGTCTAAAGTTTTATATAGAAATAGGTCTTTGCATGTCTATATCTATCTAGCTATCTATCCATACATCTATCTGAGCAGACAAACACCTGCCAACAGTGGTGATGTGGAAAGTCATTCATGATAGCATCCACTTAAGCACAGATAGGTCACTGCTGCTTACCACAGTGGCTGCTTATAGTTTCGAAGTTTTGAGATGGATACTTGGTAAATCCTCTGAATAAGCATTGAGCAAGTTTGAGCTGCAGTCAAATGTACAGTAGACAAGAAATAGAATGAGTAATTGACAGTTGCATCACACAAGCCATTCACGCTTGTACATCCCAATACTGACTCCTCGGTGCAATTTTTAGTTCAGCTCTACATGTATTATGAGTGAGAGAAAGCAGGCACTAATATTAGAGTTGTTTCAGTCATGGCTGCATGTCGTTATTGCAGGCACCTTTTTTAGTAGTTCACTGGGTGTATCTGGTGCTATGCATCATACATACCCATCTCCCCATAGCTGTTTGGCAAGCTTTATTTTAAAATTATTTTTATAGTATTTTAAAGATTCTTCATTATACCATAAATAGTAATGGCTTGAATGAGGACAATAAACTGAAGCTGAGTCCTGGCAAGGGAGAGGTGCTTGTGGTTTGGTAGATTCCAGATCTGGGAAACAGAAAGATGGTCTGTTCTGACTGTGGTTGGACTTCCCTAAAAGATCACCCGGTACATTTCTGAGCACAATTCAAAGTGTTGGTGCTGACTTTTAGAGCCCTAAACAGCCTCGGCCCAGTATACCTGAAGGAGCATCTCCTCCCTCCAGGTTCAGCTGGACACAGAGATCTTGCTCTGAGCCTCTTCTGGTGGTTCTTTCACTGTGAAAAGTGAAGCCACAGGAAACCCAGTAGAGGACCTTCTCCCATCAGATGTCAAGAAGATATATAACTATACAACTTTTAGAAGACACCTGAAAGCAGCCTGTATAGGGAAGCTTTTTAATGTGTAGTGCTTTATTATGTTTTTATATATATTGGAAGTCAGCCAGATGGACGGGGTATAAATTATTATTATTATTATTATTATTATTATTATTATTATTATTATTTTAAAGTGCCTTATAATTAGACACCTGGAAATGCCATATCCATCTCAGACAAACTCCTTGACTCTTTATTTACCTACCCCTCTGGACATGTTGCAGTCTGTCAGAGTTACTCTGATCTTCCTTGTGGTGGCTTGTACACCAATATATTTAATGACTGTCCCGATCGTGCGTTAGTTGGAACATTTACTCCTTCTGGACATGGCAGCGTTTGCTTCTCTAACAGGTAAGAAGAGATGTTCCAGAGGGCTTCCTAACTAACATCAAATGTTAACCGCAGTAGGCACTGAGAGACAGTCCTTTGGCGGTACCTGCTATACTGGATGTAGGACATAATTAAAAGGCTCCCACATTGTTTCAAGCATGACTCACTCCCTCTAAAAACTAAAAGTGTGCTTCAAAAGCTTCCATTCACCCCACCCAGAACAGCACAGACATCTTAAGGTAGCAGCCAGCGCTGCTGTATCGTATATGGTGCAGTGACAGCCACTGATCCATCAAGTTGGGCCTGGTGACCTGCACTGGCTAGCTCAAAACACTCGACACAAGTGAAGGTGCTGTGCTGGTGCAGCACTTCTTATATCCTTTCTTAAGAATCTTGTTTAATTTACACGGTAGTTTAGAGCTCAAGGTAGGCCATGTACCAACTTGCTGTGTGGAATCAGAGCCTTGTAGAGTTCAGGTATCCTTCTCTCAACTTATGGTGAGTTACAAGCATTCTATACACACAATTTTTTTATATCAAATAGAATGGGAAGGGAGAGCAAAGTCTTCCACACCTAGTTTAACACTATCAGCCTAGACTGTGCTGCGTGCCTCTGCTGATTTGTGGATCATAGCCTTAGCAGATGAAAGTGGGGTTTTTTTTGCCTTGGATAAAACCACAATGGGATATAATATATATGATATGTCATGGATTACTGTAAAGTATGCCTAGAATAAAAACCAGTGTTAACATGGGGTTATCCAGGCACCTTCATGTTTTGCAGTTAAAAAGTAAGGGCTACGTTACGAAATAATTTTGTGACTCTCTTAAGGCTGGATTGCTCATTCACAGCCACTGTGCACACCTGTGTTGAATGCTATATGAAAATATAGATGAAGCGATAAATATGCAAATTACTATGTTAATTAAAAGCACCAAGATCAAAGTAGACAGCTTGAGTTACTCATTATGTTTTACTAAATGGCACCGTGAAAAACTGGCTTTTGGTTTCTGCAGTAGCAGCATAGCAATGATATTTAATCAGGAAGGAGGCATGGTGACTAATAAAGATGGAGAAATACTACGCCAGTGGAAATGGCCTGGAGAAGGGAAGCTTGATGACCCAGTTATTATGCAGGTAATATATATTTTTTATTTAATTCTTTTTTCAAATACAGCTTTCCTTCTGGGGGATGCTGTTATTTACAGTGTTGTAAATTCTTCAGCTAACAGAAGTAGCTAACTACCTAAGCTAGCTCACAGTAAAATTAATGAACGAAGTTTAATGAAGAAAATGATACTTTGAATTAATTTTCTTGTTCCCAAGATGAAGCAGCACAAACACTACAATGAAGATTGAGCCATCATGGTACAAAACAGGATCATATTCATATATCAAATCCATATTTTTATAAATTGCATGTGCTTTTGTATGAGTGTGTTGCAAATTGCCTGGAGACATCTGTGTAACAAGTGACTTAAGAAGCCTAATAATAATAATAATAATAATAAAATAAGCAGAAGAGAAGTGGGAAACTGCATTACTTTAAAACTGAACTGCTTTGCTCCTGTCCCTTCCTTTCCCCCTAAGGCAACATGCTTAACCTAGCACTTCTTAAACTGTCAAGAGTAGAAAAGTCATGTTTGCACTCGACCTTTCCTTACTATGATGTAAAATTTGAAGTAGAGATTAAATTTCACCCCTTTATCTGGCAACCCAACCCTATCCAATCCTGGCAACTAGCTATGCTCTGTACTTTCCACAACTATCCCGGCAACCTACATCTGGCAAGAAGTACAGAAGCCTAATTATATCTTGCAATTATATGTGCCTGATTATATCTTGCAGACACTAGCTTTTTTAAAGGAAGGGGGTGTGGTAGAGAACATGCTCTGCATGTGAAAGGTTCCAAGTAGACTTGGGTGAGAACCCGGTCTGAACTCCTAGAGAGCTACTGCCAATCAGTGTTGACAGTAATGAAGTAGATGGACTAATGGTTTTGATGATGCAGTAGTTGACAGATTCCCATATTCCCGCAACAGCATTTCTGGGAAGGCGCCATAGCTTATTTGCACACAGAAGGCCCTAGCTTCAATCCCTGGCACCTTCAGGTGTGCCTGGGAATTCTCCTGTCTGAAACCCCAAAGCCAGTCAAAGCAGAATAGACAATTGTGAGCTAAATGAACCAAGCTGCTTTGGGGGAGGAATGGAACATCAGGTGGGAAGGGAGGTGGGATGGAGTATCCTGGAGAGGGGCACAGCACACTGAACCACCATAAACAAGATGGTGTCACCATAAACAAGATCTGTCTCTGGTTAGTATCAGATTTCCCTTGTGGCTTCCTATCTTCATTTTGGCAAATTCCCTAGCTGAACAATACTGTGAAGTACACATCTCTTATGTCTTACCCTAGGTTAACAAGTGCATCACAGTGAAGGTTGCAGGACGCTTTGCTGTTGGATTGCTTTACAAGTGGCGACATGAAAGCGTGCGTTTGTCTTTGTCACCGGTACGAGGTGTGGCTGGTCCACAGTTAGAAAACCTGGTATGGTGCAATAGCTTATGATGCAAAAAAACCACACAACATGCCAATCAGGCTGGAGCCTGTAGGGAAGTTGCAGGGAGATAATAGCCCTCTGTGGTGGGTTGTGGGAGAATTTGGTTGCGAGAGGATTTGCAAGAAGTAAAATATTTGTCGCACAGTAGTTTCAAAAGGAATAACAGATAGAAGACGGCCGTTTCCAGCTCTTGCACATACATACTGTTTCCATACAAATGGACTTTTCCATTCAGTTCAAAATCAGGATCAGCTTGACATTTAAATTCATGGGTATACTATTGGAAGCCCTACACAAATGTTAGAGTCATGGTGGATTGTGTGTATCCAGGCAAGTGCAATAGTGAGACAAATGAATATAGAGAAGACAGTACATTATTTTCTCCTACATCAGGGATGGAGACTCCCAATTCCCACCAATTCCCAATATAACAAAGACACCACAGTCTCCAGTGATCTACAGTTTAAGGAAACCAACCATGAGTTATGTGCTGACAGCACCCCTGAAATCTCTCACTGCTCGGAGATTGGGGTGCACATAGCAGTATTTTAAGCAGCTACCGCATCACAGCCAGGAGCCAAACAGAAATATGTTGCTGTTTGGTTACAGGTAATCTCATACCAGTCACACAGAATTTAGCTTCTGCTATTTTCTGATGGGGTTATGTGCTTCATGGCTGGTAGCAATTCAACAGCAGATGCAGTTGCCAACAAAAGGTTCGCCTGTTTCGTTACTTGTCCTGTAGCTATGGGAAATTGTAGGACTCCTGCAAGAAAAATGGGTAGAAACTCAATGGACTGCATATGATTAAAGCAAATTCTGTTGTTCTCTCTTGGTTTTCTAGAGCAAGATATTCACAGAAGTTAATCTACCATCCACATCAGTAAAAGGATTTTCTAAAACACATGGCAAAACAGAAGATGCAAAAAAATCTCTTAAAAAAGAAGTAAGCACCTGTCAGAAACTCAATATTAAAATAAATAAATGTAATTTTATTTTCACACTGCTACAGCTTACTTTTTTCTAACATTTCCTCTTTCTTTGCCCATCCACTAGGATACTGTAACAGCAGCGTATTTTGCTACAATTTATTTTCGTTATGCTGATTTAACACCATAAAACTTGTATGCAAAACGTCCCTTCAGCTAATGAAACTTTGATTCCTTATTTCACAATAACGTAGGAACATGTTTTGACAAACCCAATAGAAATGAAAGGCAGATGTACAATATTTGCAGCTGTTTACTGGAATCTTAGGTGCCACAAAAAGATTCCACATATCTGCAAATGCAGAAAGGAAGACTGAATAAATATAAATAACAAGGCGGGGAGATAACCGAGGATGGAAGGAAGGGGAAAGGGCAGAAGCAAAGGGGACCACAAGACAGAAGAAGCAGGGGCCAAGGCAAAGGAAATAAGAGTTGAAGCCGGCCAAAATAGTTGCCTACTGGTCTACTGGTCATGTCTATGGCTTTGTACATATTCCTCCCATTTGATGGTTTGTACTTTGATGAACTGAAAGGAGAAGGGAAGGATGAAGCAGGCAGATTAGGAGATAACATATGGCAAAAGCAGAAGCTGAGGTGGGATCAAGTGGAGGCAATAGAATAGAACAGACATATAGGCCAAGAGAGCAGAAAGTGGAACAAAGCAGCTGAGAATAAGGAAGAGAATACAGTGGTACCCCGCAAGACGAACGCCTCGCAAGACGGAAAACCCGCTAGACGAAAGGGTTTTCCGTTTTGGAGGCGCTTCGCAAAACGAATTTCCCTATGGGCTTGCTTCGCAAGACGAAAGCCCATAGGGAAATCTCCGGGGACCTCTTTTAAATCCTAGCGGTGGGGAGCAAAGCCTTCCCCCCCTCCGGCCTTCAGAAGAGGTCCAGGAAGGCTGGCGGGGGCCAAAAGGCTTTGTTCCCCAGCGCCAGCATTTTAAAAGCAGTCCGGGATAGCAGGGAAGCGCTTCCCGCTATCCCGGACGGCTTTTGAAGGCAGGAGAGGTCCGCGAAGCCTGGGCGCGCTGATGTCAGCGCGCGCAGGCTTCGGCATGCCGGCAGAGGTCCGCGAAGCCTTGGCCGGACAGCTTTTGAAGGCAGGCGGGGGGAGCAAAGACTCTCGCCCCCGCCAGCCTTCAGAAGAGGTCCAGGACCTCTTCTGAAGGCTGGCGGGGGGCAAAAGTCTTTGTCCCCCCTGCCTGCCTTCCCAGGGGCTTTTAAATCGCCCCGGACAGCGGAGAAGTCCTCCGCTGTCCCGGGGCGATTTTAAAATGCCGCCCGCCAGCATTTTAAGATCGCCCCGGACAGCGGAGAAGCCCTCCGCTGTCCCGGGGTTTTTTAAAATGCTGGGGGTGGGAAGAAAAGCCCTTGTCCCGTCCCCCCCAGCCTTCAGAAGAGGTCGGGGGACAGACTGTCCCCGGACCTGGTCTGAAGTCGGTTTCCCTAGGAACGCATTAATTGATTTTCAATGCATTCCTATGGGAAACCGTGCATCGCAAGACGAAAAACTCGCAAGAAGAAGAAACTTGCGGAACGAATTAATTTCGTCTTGCGAGGCACCACTGTACCTGCCACAGACAGGATCACACAGGATTGCCTTTTTGTTATGTATTATTTATGTGACATCGTATTTATACCCTGCCTTTCCTCCATGGAGATAAAGGCGGTGTACATAATTCTCCCCCTCACCATATTATCCTTGCAATGCCTCTGTAAGGTAGATTAGGATGAGAGACAGTGACTCCCAGCAAGCTTCATGGCTAAGTAGAGATTGGAACCCTGGCCTCCCAGGTCTGGCACTCTAACCACTATGGGACACTGTTCAGTTTGAGGTGCCAGGTTCAGACTGCTTTGCTGGAACCTTTATTTAGTTTTATCTTCTGGGAATGTTTGTACCAGCCATTCTATTTTTATCTGGTCCCTTATTACTTTTACTGTTTTTTCTTTGTTGTGCTACTCATAATTTGATCTGATTGCTGATAAAAAAAATTACCACAGGAGAGAATACCTAGAATTTCAGAAGGGGATCTAAGCCATGTCAAAGACTACAACCCTACCAGAGAATTAAAAGCGCTGAGATGTAAAATCAAGAATGTCCTAGAAGACTGGATGGAATATTACCGGATAGCCCTAGGTCAGTCTTTAATTTAGTAGCATAAGTATTGGAGGAGGATGCTAACACTTCTAAATTCAGAGGACTGAAATAAGTAATGACATGGTTTATATTTTTGGTGTCGGATATTTAAATATATTTTAAAATTATAATCAGTATGTATAGACTAAACATTACAGTTCATCTGCATTTGTATCTGTTAATGTGATATTAACCTAACAGCTGCATCTGCTTTGCAAAAAGGGAGTATGAAATCACTTAATGAAATTATATATTGCTTTATCTTTTTTTACATTTTTTATTTGAAAGGTACACTTTCCTATAAAAATTGATTCCACATTTCATTAGTTTGTTTGCAGGGTATGCTTTGAGATCGGACTTTTGGTACTAATTACCGTATTTTCATTTATGTATGCATGAAAATACATCATACAAAGTCATGTGTGATTGATAAAAAACCCCCACATGATATATGTATACATTTGTGAACTAAGCCAGTATTCTGTGTGTGATTTCATTTCCCTTCGTTCCAGAGCCTATTGCATGACAGGAGAAACAGGAATATTTCCTGATCCTGCATCTCCAGGGCACTCACCATATACAGTATAGCAGAAGAATACTTTGTGTTCTTAGCTTGGGTTTGAGCTGATCATTGGTCATGCTGCCTAGGGCTAATGGGAATTGGATCCAACAACATCTGGAAGGCGAAAAGTGGACTGGACTGGAAGATAAGAACTGGTACAATTTCTCTACACCAAAGAGGTGAAGTGCTGGTGGAAGCTTGAGCCTAGGGGAAGCATAGAAGCAGAGTGCAATGTGGTCTATGAACATTATCTTCCCTTTGGCCAACGTTTTATTGGAAGCAAACATCTTGCTAGATCCAAATGTGATGTTAATATTCCTAGCTATTTTCAAAGTGCTTCCTCTTCGCAGTACAGAAACACTAAGCGTTATAAATAATATAAATTAACATTTGGTTGCAATTATTTCTTAAGTGTATAAAAATGTATTTTATACTCTTAACTTCTTAAAGCAGTATTTCCTGGAAGTTGTATCGAATGGGAAGGACTCCACTTGAAAGGGGACATTTTGCTTTGCACTTTCAGTTCTTGTGATGTGCAGTTGTCAACCAAATTCCACATGCATCTAAGTCAGCTGTCTTATATGTGAGCTTAAGGCCTTTTTAAAGTTTGTTGCCTTGGTGGTGTATTGTTGCATTTCAGAAATCAGCTCACCACACACACACAGAACCTCAGCCTTCCCTCGGATTGCTGGCAGACGGTGCAAAACACAACATGTGGATGATTTCCTTGGCTTTCATACAGCACAGGGGAAAGAGAATGACAGGGAGACAGAGACCCCTACACCAGGCAACCATCCTCCTTTCCAGTCTGTTCCGTCTTGCGGCCCCACTCAAGGTGTGTCACCTGGTTCTTACAGGTAAAAGCACAAGAAGTCAAATGCCTACAAACTCCCTTTGCAATGGAGTCAATACTTCACCATTCTGTGAATGTATGGAGGAATTTGATGTAGCACTATGACGACCCTTCCTTCAGTGCAAGCATTTCAGTTTGCCAGATGGAACAATCCCCCTCTCTCCTCTGCCTGCAAGCTGTTCTGGGAGTTCTCCTGACATATACACACCCAAGCCAATTTGGCGGGGGGCACGCAGGGACCAAGGAAAAGCCTCATTGTGGATAAATTTCCCAATTTGCTCAGAATATTACCTTTATTTTATTAAAGTTAATTTTAAAACTTTGTGCTGGGTAAATGAAAATAAATTGAGAAAATATTCCAAAGGGACAGATGTAATATGTTGCAATATTGTATTAATTCTTTTTTGAAGCAATGAGTTTGGTTTCCAAATCCTCTTAATTAAGATAGGTGCTAGCTAAATATTGGGTCATGAATCAACCACAGCGCACATAAGCTCAACTGATAAATCACCAGAGAGGAGTGGGAACAACTTCCTTTATACTAGGATCTTATACTGCTCTGATTAAGTGCTTTAGGAATTCTAACGTGCTGAATATGCAGCGTGAACCTACTAAAATGATACTGCAGAGGTGCAGAATCAGTTGCACCCTGTACGCTGAATTTCAGCTTCCATCGTCTTTGAATATTGACCATGTTGGCTGGGGATGATGGGACTTGCAATCCAACAACTTCTGGAGGGACAGAGGTTCCCCACATATGCTGCATTGTATGAAACAGCCATTAGAAATGGGTCTACATTGCATATCAGTGTAAATATCAGCATAGATACCTTGGAATTGCAGAAAAACTGTTAAGTGTGTTTATTTTCTCTTGCAGAGACCCTCATTTATTGAGCAGCATTTTCAGAACAAATAAACCACCCATGGCTCACCTTAATATAAACGATGACACACTCCAAACCTCTCACAAAGCAAAGTAAGTAAAACTAAATACCATTTACTATGTTCTTCGAAGACTTACTAAGATTCTTTAAATGCCATTTATATTATTTGGAGCATATGTTTTAAGAATGACACAAAGACATATTCAGGTGATTTTACAGTATTTTTGCTTTGGAGAAGTAAGGAAAATATGGCAATTAGATCAATTTAGAATAGCTTTGCATTATGTATATGATATATTTATTATTCTATTTATTATGTTTATATCTTCCACTTTTCCTGCAAGGAGTAAAGGGGAGTATACATGGTTCTGTACCCTCCAACAATAATTCATCTTTGTAAAATTGACTAGAATTGAGCTGCTCACAATCCAGTGGCCTTAATTTTACTACGTTTACGGTACTTGGATTGGATTTCTGAAGTTGCAATCTGCAACTAGGAATGTGAAGAAAGCAGTCCTTTTCCTCTGCAGCAAGCGACCAGCATTTCCTTACATTTGTAATGTTATCACTGTAACAATGCTAGGTTCAGATCTGGTAGCCTTGGAACCAAGTTGTTCTTGTTTTTCCACAGAAATAAGCATTTGTGTCTTACACACTTCAGGACCGTACCACTATTTATTCAGCGTCTTGCCCAAATTTTGTTTGAAGCTGTCTTCAGAACTTGTTCAGCCAGTTTATCCACACAAAGAGCATCTGCTAGAGTTTTCATTATACTAGTTTGGCTAGTTCTTCTGCTCTGGAGGATCAGAAAGAGCATCAAAGTGCTGTGGACACAGTTATACCTTTAGAAAACCATGGATTTCAGCTAAAGTCAGGACTCTGGGTTTATTTGTAGAATAATGCAAGGAGAAAAGAAGTGTGGGCAAGGTGATTGAGCGGGTGGTTGCTGAACAACTCCAGGCACTCCTGGAGGATGCGGACCATTTAGGTCCCTTCCAGTCGGGATTTAGGCCTCATTGTGGGACTGAAACTGCCTTGGTTGCACTGGTCGATGATCTCTGGTGGGCCACGGACTGAGGTGAAGAACAAAATATTGTAAGCCCCTTTGCAATGTTAATTAAATGAATAAACAGAAGAGCTACGGTTCATGACAAAATGTTGGATAGCCCTCAAGGAAATAGCTGATCCCAAAAGGCACATTAAGAAGTTGTAGAGAAAAAGCATCATGATGATAAAAACAATTTTGGACAGAGATATGATTTTGCAGCAGCCTTTTGAATTACCTGGGAAACAGAGAGACTTTGTTTGGTAGATCAAGTAAGTGTAAGCTGGTTAAAGTTTTGTTACTTCAGTTCATTCACACTCCAACTTACGCTCCTTTTACCACTGCTTTCTCATGACAGTGAAAAGGCATCCACTGCATCACACAGTGCCTGCCCTGTAGTCCTTCGAAGAACGATGCTGGGAGATGAAGTGAGGCTATGCAGATGCAGCAACCATCAGATTCCATATGTTACAGACCTGGAATATGATCACATTATTAACAACCAGATGTCTTCCTCAGAGCAGATCACTGTGGTCTGTGTGACTACTTCATTGAGAGCGGCAGATTACGACCCCAGAACAGATAAGCACCTAGAACAGCTCTATGAGAGAAAGAACAAGAACAGGAGTATGCCATGTACACAGGTAGGGCTCTCGGGTGTTGTCTCAATCGCATCAGTGACCTGGTTCACCTGTTAACACTCAGCCAAGCTATGGCTAAGCATGAACACACAAAAATTGCAGGTGCCTCATTGTCCTGCTGGCATGCTAGCCAGAGCTAAACCATGGGTGGCTTAGTGTTACGTCCAAACCTAGGTTTATGGTTTGTCTTGCTCCAAACAAACTATGAGCTGTAACCAACGTTTGTTCTTGGTTTGTTCCCCAGACAAACCATGATCCCAAGTTTGGATGTAAAGTTAAGTGAAACCATGATTTAGGTCCCAGTAGCATGGCATTAGCAGGAAATGGGGAGGGATATTTTCCTGTGAGTACCCACATGCTTGCTTGTTCACATTTAGCCATGTTATAACTTAGTGTTGCATTTGAACTGGGCCGATGACTGATGTAAAAGCAAGATGATTTTGAATAACATCTTGGTGTGAAAAAATTGCTTCATTTTATTGACTTCTTACAAGTACAGAGAAATTGGGTTGTTGACATAGGAGTTTAATGCCACAAAACATCCTTTTATATCGTTTGTGGATTGGGGTATAAGTCTAGGGTTGTCATATGACCTCTTTTTCCAGAACACGTCCTCTTTTTCATGGGTATGTAAAATGAGTCGTTATAGCGATCCATGGTTAAAAGTAGAAGTTGGCAAATGTGTCCTCTTTTTTGCTCTTCAAAATATGACAGCCCTAAGATGGGTGAGCTTTTTCAGAACATGAATGCTATTGCTGTTTCCCTATACACACTAGATCTAAATTAACAGTAGTGCCCCCCTTTTTTTGGTAAGGTGGGAGTACATCAGAGGGACATTCTGACAATTAGGCATGTCCATCACTAAGTTAAATGTACTTGGGCCACTTGCCAATGTGAGCAGTAAATAGCTGAATAATTCAATTCCTTTAATGCTGACTTGTTCAGTGGGAACATTGTGCTCTGACATCTGGTAGAATAAGATTTATTATTGCTATTGTTGACCTAGTCTTATAATGATGCTGTCTTTGTTTTTGTAGGGTCGTCTGGACTCTTTCCGCCTGCTCAAATACGATCTTGGCTCTGCAGATGAGTTTACAGGCCACTGTGGATCACTACTGGTGAAAAGGCATAATATTGCTCCTGGCATGTTTTTGGTAGGTTATAACCTTCCTGTTGCACATCCAGGTCATTTCAACTCATACCGAGAAAATGGTTTCCAGATCCTATGGCTGGAGTCTACTTCTTGTGTTCTTCGTTCAAGAAAAGTCCATTCCCCTTTTCATAGCAAATGGCGATGCAGCACAAAGACAATGCTGACATCTTCCTCTTGTCCATTGGGATCAGTGCCATCACAATAATTGGAACATAAGGATGATTGGTTTCGTTCTGCAGAATAGTGAAAGATATGGCACTGACTGGAAAAAGACATAAAATTCCAGTTTCTCCCTCAGAGGGGTCTAGTAAGAACAACTGCTCAAGTTTCTGATCTGAGAACTAAGGGAAATATCTCTTTTCTCTCACTGTTTTAGATAGATGGGTAAAGGGAGAGATGGAAGCACTATAGTGAATCGGCCTATAATTTGTTCTCAGCAAATGATATGAACTCTAGAAAGGTGACTACTCCACCTTATTTTCTGAATGTGGAGCCTAACTGAAGCAAGAACGAAATAGCTGGCATGATCCCTTCCCAATGCAAGGGACATGTTTGAAATACAGTGGTACCTCAGGTTACATACGCTTCAGGTTACAGTCTCCACTAACCCAGAAATAGTACCTCAGGTTAAGAACTTTGCTTCAGGATGAGAACAGAAATTGCGCAGCGGCCGCGCGGCGGCGGCGGAAGGCCCCATTAGTTAAAGTGGTGCTTCAGGTTAAGAACAGTTTCAGGTTAAGAATGGACCTCCGGAACGAATTAAGTTCTTAACCCGAGGTACCACTGTACTCTGTTACAATGAATGTAGGACAAATACTTCCCAGGACTGAGAGTAAGGTTTATTCTTCCTGGGGTAACTGGATCTCTCCTCCATGACTCTCCCTGGTTACTAATGAGCACTTATTCCATTGGGCATTGTATGCCTGTATCCAGTAAGTAGTGTATACCTGCTCTTCCAGAAGCAAATAAATAAATGAGTGCATTGGACTCACCTGAAGGGTATTTTTACATACTAGCATCTTGGATTCCTGTCCAAGAAGCAAGCAAGCAAGCAAGCAAAATATCTCTTTGTAGTCACCTCTAAGCAACTGTAACTTCTAAATTTGTCCAGCAGAGGGCCCCTGTCCACCTACGTCTAGACCAGAGGTCTGCAACCTTTAAGACAAAAAGAGCCACTTGGACCCGTTTCCGAAGAAAAAAAACCTGGGAGCCGCAAAACTCGTCATTATAAAAAAATTTTTTTGTCACTTTTAAAAATTATTTCTTTGTTTGACCCCTCAGAATTACTCCTCCTCATAGAAATAAACGTTAAATCAACAAGTTACCTTTTTTTGTGTGTGTGTTCTTCACTCCCCTTCAAAACAGTGACCAGCGTACATGCCCCCTTTCAATGTAGCGGGCGGGCAGGCGGGAAGGTGACGTCGGGACGGTGCGTGACTAACGCACGCACCACCCCCATGCGACGTCACAGCCAGTACAGTGCCCACAACAGTGGGGAGTGTCGGGGTGCACAATGCGCCTCCTCCCCTCGCTAGTATCCGCCCCGGAGCCGCGGCAAAGGTGTAAAAGAGCCACATGCGGCTCCGGAGCCGCGGGTTGCAGACCCCTGGTCTAGACTAATCTAATCTATAAAATGAGATTTCCCTTCCATTTTAATCTGTTGCAACTACTTCCTATTTGTGAATTACTTCAGTTACTGAACCACTACAGTTGACTCCGCCTCAATTTCAACCCAGTGAGGAAGGAGGTCTCATAAAACATATGGTTTTCCTAGGGTTATCATGCATGTTTGTGCAAACTGGGGAGCACGAGTTAAAAAAAAGAAAAATTATGTGAAAACAATTGTCACAAGCTGCAGAGCCGAAGCTAAATTTATAGAATCCTAGCCTATCTGCTGGAGCTTGTTCCCAAGTAAGCATGCAAATAATTTTGTATAATGAATATAGGTTAGTCTTTACAAACTGACAAATACCAAGGTTGGCAAGTGTTATATTTTATAATAATATTTGATGGTTGTGAATAAAATGTGTCATGAAAGAGCAGGAATATAGTGTTATCTGTCTTCTGGTTTGTGCACAGTCTCTTGGTGCACAAGTTTGGTTTACCTGAATCAATTACCTTAACTGACGAAAGGCCTATAAGAATGACCTTTTGCACTTGATTGCTTTTTCCCAATCAACTGTCAAAGTAGGCCAATTGTTTCCCTTGGTGTTAGTTGAGAATATAGGAAGCTGCCTTTACAGAGTCAGACCACTGATGCGCCTGGCTCAGTATTCTGGCAGCAGCTCTCCAGGCTTCCAGACAGGGGTCTGTCCCAACCCAACTGAAGATACCAGGGACTGGCCCTTGGGCTTTTTGCCTGCAAAATATGCACTGTGCCACTGAGCTATGACCCTTCTTCTAGAATGCTTGGCTGCCTCTTTTTATGCAGGTAAGGAAACATTCTCCCGAAACTGTGCTACGTTAGGATAAAAGAAATCCTTGAAACTATCCCATAGAAGCAGTGGCGTAGCGTGGGTTGTCAGCACCCGGGGCAAGGCAAGTAATTTGTGCCCCCTAACCCGTGGATTTGCGCCCCCTAACCCTAACCCCCAGATGTTGCGCCCGCTGCGGCTGGCCCCCCCTGCACCCCCCACACTACGCCACTGCATAGAAGTGATCAACCCAAACATTATTCAAGGTACCTGTTTCAGTTTCCTCAGCTTTTACATTTCGATTAAAACACTCTCTAGAGGGCAACATCAAAAGTTTTCAGGACTCCTTTGTTTGAGAGGGTTTCCATAAATGCAGACCTGAATCTGCCCAGGCTGCCCCACATTTGCCAATCCTGTGCATATCTACTCAGAAGCAAGCCCCATCACCTGTACTCAGACAAATGGGTTACAGACCTGAAGCAGGAGGTGTCTCTTTCTGCAAGCTGGCTGAGAAACTTGCCTAGCCTGGAGCATGAAACATACAATTGGCTAAAAACAGCAAATCTTAATGAGCTGGATTACTGGCCTGCCACTAAACAAAATGAACTACCCCAGGAGCAAGATGGCAAACGCCTAGCTGAAAACAGTTGATCTAAAAAGGTTAACAATGTCTTGCAGGTGACAAGCTAAACATTAGTTCATACTAGAATGCCAGTGATGGAGGCACCCTAGCCAAGGTTTAGAAGGTGCTGGGTCTCTCCAGTGCTGAGGAAAACTGTGATATTGTATTTAGTTCTGGGCAGTCAGTTCAGCAGGTGAGCAGGATGACTCATGATGGTGTGATATGGCCTGCTAATGAATTAAAAATTGGTAACGCGGCTCCAGACAAAACTGTGTCCCATTCTCCTGTATGTCTCCTCAAAGGCAGCTTTTGCATTCTACTTACAGGCTGATGTTTTATGTATTTTTGACAGATGTACATTCGAGGAAAGCTGCTCTTTGCCAACTACATTTTCAATGGATACAGCAAATCAGTGAAAGATCTTCAAAAGCAGATTGCCCTGACAAGGAACAATTACAACAGGGGCTACTACTTACCCCCTGATTATAGACTGAGGTATTTTACTCTGTGTAGACATACCTGTGATACATGGCTTTAAATGTGGTTTGTTGCAGCCCATCATAATAGATAATTTGGTAGATCATATTATGACATTTTCACAGAGCGGTGGAAGTTTGAAGTTGTTTTGGTTTCTTTCTGGTGTTAGGATTCAAAGATTTAATTAATAGGTTAAAAATCCACAGTAGTTGTTTAATTGGTGTGTGTGTGTGGAGCTAAAATACAGCACACCAATTAAAATTTAAGGGCTCACGGTTTTAAAGGCTACTTTAGTTTTAATGAGCTATGTAATATTCTTGAGATCTTCCATGTGCTGTCAGGTGAGATGCTCCTAGTCAAGCAAGCTAACCCCCAAAATCATTGCCAAAGAAATGGGTAAAACTTAGCCCTGCGTCTTAGCCCTGTATTGATTCAGCTTTTTCTTATACGACCTTGCACCCTGCTTACACGGTGTGGATGGCCATTGCCCGAAGCTCAGCTCCATCCATGTTCCCATCTAACCTTGTCTATGGGGCTAAACCAGCAAATTATTTGAAGAATTGTTGTGACAAAGCAACACAGCAGAGAGAGTGGGTGAGGAGGGCAGTATAGCTTTTAATGAGAGAAAGGAGAAATTCAGAAAGTTATATAAAAGTACAGTTTATATAAGTCAAGCATCAGAAGAATTAATAGAGAAGTTCAGAAACAGGAAAGAATGTTTTATTACATAAAGTACTTATTCAAAAGTTACAATCTCCTATGTACATTCTTGTTAGTTTGGGAAACAGGTATGATTCCTTACACAGGAAAGAATGACAATCCAGCTGGTAGGGTTGCTCTTTCTCATGAAATACTTGTATTTGTCTGTATACACTTTGAGAGAGTATCAAACAAATATTCAAAACAAAGGCAGCAGAAATCTGGAAAGGGCTTATTTAGCAAACAAGCTTATCAGCATCAAATTAAGCTAATATAAATGATTAGAAGAACTTGAAAAAAACAGACCTTTAGTTCTAGGAAACTTATATCACATAACTAAGCAATTGTCAATCTCAGCACAATATAAATTCACTTCCTGAAAACAGTTTGCCTCAGCTGCAGCATCTCTTTTCTGCTTTCTGGCTGAAAAACCAAGTTCCCTCTCGGTATAAATGACTTCCATTCCAAAGCAGCAGCAGTGAGGTAGAGATGGGACATCTCCTCATATATTGATGAGAAATCTCTCAGCTGAATGTACAAGCTTAACCTTAAGGTAAAGTCGCAGAGGGAATTGACTTTTCCACTGTGATCACAGGCTGCCACAGTGGCAAGGACAGAGGCTGAGGCTACGTACAGACAATTTTTCAGAAACTTGATGGCATTTTAAAGCGGCCATTAATCTGCAGAAGTGCACATAGCCTGCAATACAGAGCTTAGGAGAAAAGCTACCAACTTGGGCTCTCCTCTGCACTAACCTGTGGCCCTCCAAATGTTGTTGGACTACAACTCCCATTATTGCCAATGGTCAGCAATATCTGAGGCCACACTTCCAACTATCCCTGTTTTAAAGGCATGCAAAGGGTGACTGGGATTTATCCAGAACGAAGCCCTCCTTTTTGTGTCCAGTATTGTCTTCCAGCCTCCTCAAGTGCTGCCTGCTTCCCTCTACTGGTCTCTGGCTAGCAACTTTTTCATTTGGTGTGACAAGAAGCTCTCTCTGCAGAGGTTGTGTTGGACTGCTGCAGAGTCATTAAGATCTTATCCGAATCATTAAGGGTTTCCCACAGAGCTACTGCATGAGGAAAAATAATACATACTGTGCCTTACTTCAGTCAGCAGGTATAAAGACAGGACCGACCCACATTCATTAGTGAAGTGCCTGAACAGTGAGCCAGCACTGTGCATTGCATAACTAGCTGTTGCCAATATCATTTAGCAAGAAATTCATCTTCAGTAGAAAGTCAAGTTATAAACAACCATTTATATAAATAGACAAAAACTGCAGTGCTGATGAAGCAGATATTTGCCCCTCTCACCTTCTATTTTACTGCAAACTGGAGAACTATGTATTTGCATGATGAAGAGCAGGGTTTTTTTAAAACACAGACAGAGTTTTGGATTCTAGAGAAGAAGGAACAAATCTAAGTATGAACCAAGATATGTCAAGTAATGGTATGATTAAGAGGAGTAAAAGACACCAAAGATATGGAACAACATTCAAGAGAAAGTGAAAACCTTTGGATTGCTTAATCTTAAAATACCCTTTCTGGGCTTCACAGCCACACTGAATGTTGCAAATGATTCAGTGAAAGTGTGAATTTAATTCAACTAATTTGGTATCAGAAACAAAGGGCGAGATTCACCTATCACATCCTGCCACATCTCCTCCCCCTGCACCCCCCATAACTGGCTCTGGGGTGAGGTGGGAGTACCCTCAAAACAACACATGGGGGGAGGGGCTATTGTTCCATCTGGAAAACTGCAGTGCTTGCACAGACGGAATATTTGTAATAGGATGTTTAATTTCACTCAATGTTCTAATACTTATTTTGGTTATAGTAAACTTTAAAGCAAAACGTAAGCACTTATAAAGTGGTTTGCACTAGTTTAAAAGTAAAACAAAATGTCAGCTCCACATGTGGTTTACCCCCCATCCCAGCCCCAATCTATAATTCAAGTATAATCACATGTCAGGAGCCAGAGTCAGGCATTAAAAACAACAAGGTTAGTGAAGTTAACTCTTTATTCAAAGAAACCAAAACAGCATCTCTTCCCAGTAGGTCTTGCCTCCATTGAGGCAGCTGCAAGGACTGAAGGTCCCTGCCTTCCCACCGCTCTCTAAAGCTCCTCCTCTCCAGGATCTTTCCCAAACAGTTACAAACTGCGTCTGCATACACCTCTGCTCTGCTCTTTTCATTTCTCTGAGTTTTCTAGGAGACCGGGAGGAGGGGGGAGGAGCTGGTCACAGCAGGATGGGGGACCTCCTAGGTTCTTCAGCAGCCTGTCTCAACTCTGCCTCTTGGCCAACCTCCTCTCCAGCCTCAGAGTCTGAGCTGCTCTCTGCCAAAGCCTCTTCCTGCTCACCCTGTTGTTACCTCTTCTGCTTCTGACACCTCCTCTTCCCAGTCTGCTCCCTGTTACCACTCATTGTCATCCCACCACCAGTCCCCTGGCTCTGAGTCTTCTTCCCCTGGGGGTTCCCTTGGGAATTACCTAGCTGGTGCCTCCCACCACTCCTCTGCATCCAGCCAGACCGTGACATCACACAAGCTTCCTCTTCAGTGAGATAACTAAGTGCTCAAAGCACTTCACTTACATTAAATATTTTGAACACCTTTTTTATTTCCATTAATTCAAAGTATGTCTGTCGGTGGACAAGACTAAAATATGAGAGAAGCTAAAATGATCAGCAAAATAAATTAATGCCCAGTGCCCAAAAGCAAACCTACACACACACACACACACACACACACACACACAGTCATTGAATTAAGGACTGCTGTTAAAAGGGAAACCAGAAACTCAGAAATACGTCCTACACTCTGGGGGTGACACCTAGGTAAGAGCGTGTAAGATTTCAGTGTGAAGGATCTAAAATGTATGCTTAAAAAACCTTGAAAGAATAGCACTTAGATTTTCTGAACTTACAATTGTGAGAGTCCTTAACGAGAACAGAGAGGGAGACATGTTACCTGTTAGGAATCCAAATTTAAAAATAGGTGATCTGATGTACTCACCTATGGGTTTAACTTATACAACTAGGTTTTTTTATTATATGACTAGGTTTTAAGTGAAGACTGAATAAGCAATGGAAACTTTGGACTAAGCTTGTGATTAAGTCTAGGGGGGAAAAGTAAAGTCCACTGTGTTCTGATAACCTAAAATTATAAAATACATAGTAATCAAAGTATACTGAAGTGTACCCTGATTTCTCTTATAACTCCAGTACTTTAATTTGCTTTTTATATTCCAGTTCTCTTGAAAACAGCCTGCAGAGTTACCCTGAACATACTCAAGCAAGGATTTCACACAATATTTCTAGTTGTATTTGCTATGCCACCGACAGGTATAGAAAAATAATTATTTTGTCTTAAACTTCACATGCTCTGATCAGAAAATTATCAGTTTCAGTTCATGTCCACCATGAGCACCTCGGGGTTTGGATGTTTTGTCTTTTTGAGGTAACACAAATCACAGGGATTATGGAAGAGTCCAAGCTAATGATTTGCAATGGAAATGTCTTACATGAGAATCTTAAATAATGGCCAATATCTTTTTTTAAGGCTGTTGCTTTGCCCCCACTAGAAAGAAAATCTTAAGCCAAGGATAGAGTTCATAGTGTTTCAAGTGTTTGGGGCCTTCAGGGCCATTTCTTTAAAGTTCTCAGAAAATTCCAGTGTGCATACGCATGCCCATCTGGGTCACAGACTGTGTTTTAACTCTTACATAGATTGTTGTTGAATATTTACACATTTTGCTTGGTACTTTATTTTGAAATATTCCAGGAGAGCAAGTACCCATGATTTTGTGCTATTCAGCTTATACAAAGGAGCCACCTGCACTCAGGAACAACTCACCGAATGAAGCCAGTTCCAAACTCAAATTATTATTTCCCCCTGCAAACTCACCATGAGCTGCAGAGGATCGTTGTATAGGAGAAGAAGAAAAAGCCCAAGTATGGACATGACGTAGGAGAAGAAGAACCTTGGAAAAAGATATGTGAGATGGATGTTGTTTTTTTGCTTTTTTCTTAAAGTCTGACATGAAAAATGGGACTTTGGGGAGGAAACTGAATATATTTCTGTCTTTTGGGGTGATGAGTGAAATAATTTTTTTAAAAATAATTATGTTAAAATGTTAATAGTAAATTCAGGCTGCTGTGCCTTTTCTAGTCCCCAGTCTAAAAAGAAATTATATTTGTGATAACAGAATTGTTACATTTATTTGACTTCACTACTGAACAAAGCAATGCACTTTGGCCCGGATTCCACTAAAGCATTGCACTGGTGAAAGCCAGCAGAAGTCATGCTAGCACAATACGGCTTCCTCCACTCTCATCCCATGTCCCCCAATAGTTCTGGAGGATTAGGAGACTCCCTCTGGAGCAGCGCATTATGGAAAGGAGAGGGTAGATTGTTCCATGAGGCAAGCAGAACTCCTTGTGCTAACAAAGTGACCGTAATACCGTGATGCTGAATTCCTTGCTTTATACTTGATGTTGCAAAACATACTTGTAAAACTTGCAGAACATAGAGCATTCTTAGGGTTTTGATCCAATCTGGGAATCTGCCAACCATATTGCTGCTACAACGTAATAGCAAGGCATACCCTCTATCATTTCCCATTGTTCTGTGAACCGACCCGAGACCTCCAGGGTATAGGGCGCTATATAAATTCAATAAATAATAATAGTACAGTTATTGTGGCTTTATTCCGTGTGTGGAAGTCAACAGCTGCCGCCGCCACCTTCCACAGTAGGGAAATCAGCTGAAGCAGTTACTCTAATGGTGGTGGAAGTGCTGAAGTGAAATACATGAAAACATTTGTAGATCAGACTGAACATGAAACCGATAAAACAAGAATCTGAGTTACCTTTGGATGGAGCATTTTCAGAGAATATGACCCAATGGAAAACAAAGTAGAAACTAAAATCAAAGGACACCAAGTCTCAGTTAGTCTCTGCTGCAGAAGTAAAGTTGTTTTTATCTACACAAGGTAACAGATGGAAAGAAACAGGGGAGAAGACCTGATCAGAATCTGTTTAATTTCCCTTATCTGCAAAGGGGGGGGGGGGTGTGTCACATGTGACAACTTGGGAGTGTTTGCAATACGGAAAAATTACTGCAAAAACATGAAACAGTCAAATTATTCTCCATAGTCCAGAAGTTAAAATACAGAAGATTGTGCTGGGTTTTTGTTTTGCTTTGTAACCCTTTGCTAATAACTTATTATTATTTTAGGTTAGCATCCCAGGATACACAAGCTATGGCTTTCATTAAACAAAACAGTCCACATCTTAGGCTGTGGCCCTGATGAACCAACAGCTCAACAAATATGCAGGTCATTAAGTGATCTAATGCAGAAAGGAGAGGACGCAAAGTGGGCAGAAAAACCCACATGGTGTTAGGTTCTTGTTAAAGAACCATTTCAAATAGTTGCATAATTAATGTCAACATTATAATAAGCAATAAGGAAATGACAATTAGACCATTTGCTTTTACATTTTTGGAAAAAAATGTCTAATAATATAAATAAATAAAGATAAAATATTAAAAGAAATGCCAGTCATTCGTGGTACCTGTAAGAACCATACTATACACTTGGAGTCTAGTTGATATTTGCACATGGATATATTTCAAAAGACTAGTAAAGTCCAATTGAAGTCATGATTTCTAATGGTTATCTTCTCTTCAACATCCAATATTATCAATGCTGAATCTGAATCTTTGCATGTGCTGCTGCTGTTAATCACACTGGCCTTCCATTGTGTCCAAATAGGCAAGGCAAATTTTAGGTGGGCTCTATGATTCTTCATTTTTGCAGTAATTTACTTCACCTTTGTGTTTTTCAAAAAAGTCTTCCTTTTCCTGTATCTCCTCCTCCTCCTCCTCTTCATCGCCAAATGTTTGCTCTTGCATGGTTGTAAATGTCAGTGACCTGGCAGCAACCTGTGCTGCAAGTCCTGATGTGAAATTCAAATCTGCTGATATATGAAGCTCAGCCAGTCTTTGTTTGATGGAGGACTGTAACGCATCTCTCTCAGGTGGTTGCAACACATCAGCTCTGTCCACACCAGCTGACTCAGAATCTTCACCTTCTCCATTGCATTGGTAACATGTTCTTTTTTCAACTTCTGGTGAGCCACCATTTGCAGCAATGTCGTTTTTGTTCTTACCAGATTCATCAGAGAGGTACTCCACCCTATCTTTCTCACCATCAGTAGCTTGTGTTTTGAAGTCAGAAACTGCTTCTTCCAAGCTGTCATCTCTGCTGCACACCTGCTTGCCTGATTCTGAATTTTTCGGCAATCCCAAAACATTTATGGGTTCCTCTTGCTCTGTACAAGGCAAGGGTTTCATCGCAGCTTGAAAGAGGGGGAAATATGGAATGAGTATTCAAAATAACTTCACTGTAAGTTTTAAAGGATGCACGGCTCTCAGTGAAAAAATATGAATTTCATTTACTACAGAGGATGCTGAACACATAAGGTAACAGGTATATATGCCCTCTCAAACATTAAGAGGGATAGAATAACTATAAAACAAAATGGATTTTTTTTTTAAAAAAACCTAGTAATTTCACCACCCATACACTGGAGCTGTTACATTGCTTCCCACTGGTTGCTACTGAACAAATGCAAAACATGCTCTACCCATGTTTGCTTCTGGATGCCTTCAGTAGGGAATGTGGCCCTCACACTGATAAATTCTGATTCCTTCTGATCTAGAAGGAAAATCTGTAAGGATCCTTCAAGAGAACAAATTATGAATACTCTTGACAATTCTGTGAGTCTAGAGAAACTCTCACCCAATGCATCAAAAGCCTATCCTTGGATGGCCCCACAAGATCTTGAGAAACAGCATCCCAGAGCCAACACACTGAATGGGCTTTACTCAGTAATCAAGTCAGAGAGCTTAGAGGCTCTTTCCATACCAAGAAAACCTAATGCAAATAGAGCATTTAAGGTCTCTGCCTTGCATGCATTTGTGCAATTTCAATGAGCAGCCTTCAACCGCACAAGGTTGAAATAGCTCAGGTTAAATACGTATAAGTTGTGGTTGTAATGTATAGTACTTTAGGACCTTGGGAGCTGTAAGGTATTACAGTCAAACCTCAGGTTACAGCTGCTTCACGCTGCGTTTTTTTGGGTTGCGGACTGCCGAAACCCGGAAGTACCGGAACGGGTTACTTCCGGGTTTCGGCAGTCGTACATGCGCAGAAGCACTGAATCGCAACCCGCGCATGCGCAGACGCAGGTTGCGAACGCTGCGGGTTGCGAACGTGCATCCCGCATGGATCACGCTTGCAACCCGAGCGTCCACTGTACTCCTGATCATCAAAAGCTAAACTAATTCAGAAAAGAGAGTTGCATACAGATTTCCTTAAATTAACAACAAAAGTAACACTTACCATGATCACTAAACAGGAGTTGCTTCCACTTTTGTCTTTCTGCCTCTGAAGCTTTAAATCCCAGCACAGATTTTAATTCCTGCAGCACTCTCTTGGATTCCTCTCTTTCACGTTTTTGCCTCTCTCTGTCTTCCAGGGAAAAGCAATAAAAGTCATCTCTTTTATACTCGCTGTCTATATCTGCATCATCAACATATGCTTCAAGTTCCTGAGGAAAAAGTTAACAAACATCTTGTTGCATCTAAAAATTACTCAAATACTACAAGACAGTGATGGTTCCTAACCATTTATTTAAACTACAAGATTTGGATCCCAAGTATGGTTTATAGGCCAAAGGGAATTCTGAAATAGCTCTACCAATATTTAAAAGAATGTTAATTAAGGTCACTTATGGTATTTCAGGTTTATATAGTTCAGACACACAAAGGCTGTCAACAGATTCTCTAGGGTGCGTGAAATGTTTAGTTGACAATAGTAACCCACTTTCTTAAACACTTTGTATATTTAAAATGATGCCTTACCACTAGTATCATAGCCTTATATCCAAGGTGTCACATGTTAAGAAAATGCCAAGGTTGGAGAAATCAGTGGCCTGCCATTAGTTATTGGACTACAACTCCCATCATTCCTGTTCACTTGTCATACTGATACAGGTTGATGCGAAGGCTATAGGTTTTTCATTCCTGCTATATACCTAGCACTAGACTCTTATCCTATATAACAGCAGCAGAAATTTTCTTTGCCAGCACAAACATTACAACAAATAAAGATAGCAAGTGACAAGATGCAACTGACAACCATTTTCATCATGTTCAAGCTTCCACTCTATGAGAAGCGAATTTTTGGTACATTTTAAATGTATATTTTTATTAGGATTTTCCAGAATAAGTAAATACATAAGCAGAGGACTTTATCTGTTGAATAAAGTATGCTGATACAACCGCAGAACACTATTATACTTCCCTCAATCATCAAATAAACATACACATATTGACACATTTTGTGAATTTTGCAGACTATAATATTTGTACCTGTTCTTCAGGGATTGGGTCTTTATCCTCTATATGCACAGATGGTTGCAGCAAAGGTACCATGGTGCAATGCTTGTTCTCACATGATGGTTCAGGATTGCCTGGAGTTAGTAGAGAAGCAGCAGAGAAAGTAGGAGTCAGCAGAATTGGGTTTTTGTTTTTTTTAATGTCAACCCATTGGACTCTTGTCAGCTAATTTCCCCTTCCCTACCTAAATCTGCCCCAAAGGGCTAGAATAATCCATTAGCAGGTAGACACTGTCCTAAGTTTTAATTACTTTTTATTTTAAAAATAAACATAATAAACAACTTAAGGACATCAGTTGATATTTTTAGGAGTCATGAATCACCGCTGAAAGTACACAGTGGATCCCATGAATTTATAGCAAGCTCAGATCTACTGCTATGAACAATCAAGATAGTATCTCCTTCCAGATTTACGCCCAAAGTCTGAGTTCATGTAGCCCTTCACTTATGTAAATCAGAAAGATATGTACAATCCACATTACCTTTTTGATGCATTTTAAAAACCTACTTACAAACCCAGGCATTTTGCTATTGCAATACTGGAGTTACTATTTACCGCATATATGACTACCTACTGTAGATTTTATTTTACCATGACTGGAATTTCTAAATGCTTTTGTGAAGACAATTTACCTTTGTTCTCTGGATTTCTTCGAACCAATTTTTCCACCTGAGAAACTGCCTCTTCCCAGCAGCTGTTGCTTGCTTGCATGTGAGGTTGAACAAGTCTTAGTTTTGTTTCTACAACTTGGTAGGCCTCCAAAGTTAGTTCTTGGCTTTCCTTGGAACTAATAAACTTCTCAAGTTCATCCTCAAGAATTATTACTCTGGACCAAAAACAACAACAAACCATTTAATTAGTACACAAATCAAATATTTTATGGACCTGCTGTGGGCAGTGAGTTGATGTGACTGCAGTTATAAGTTTCCAGATTTTATATCCTCCTTTTTTATTCTAATGGTCTTTCAGTTTTACCTATGTGGGCAGAGCCCATATGTATGATATCAAAGTGCCAGAAGCAACTGGTCAGGGCTTAAAGGGTGAACTTAGTTTTATACAAGTAATCCAAGCCTTTGAAACAGCAGTAAAAGACCACAATCATTGCACAGTGTCTAGCAGCTGTTCTAATGAAGGCTAGAGAGAAATCCATAAATTCATAAGAACAACTTCACTTGTGGAAAGACGTTATAAAACAGTGAAAAGACATACACTTTTCATATAGAAAGTCCTGTGTTCAATTTCCTGCATCTCCATCTAAAAAGACATTCAGAAAGATCCTGAATCCTAGAGTAAGTCCCACTAAACTCAGTGAGAATTAGTTCTATGTAGACATGCATAGGGACGTGGGTGGCGCTGTGGGTTAAACCACAGAACCTAGGACTTGCCGACCAGAAGGTCAGCGGTTCAAATCCCCGCAATGGGGTGAGCTCCTGTTGCTTGGTCCCTGCTCCTGCCCACCTAGCAGTTCGAAAGCACGTCAAAGTGCAAGTAGTTAAATAGGTACCGCTCCGGCGGGAAGGTAAACAGCGTTTCCGTGCGCTGCTCTGGTTTGCCAGAAGGGGCTTAGTCATGCTGGCCACATGACCTGGAAGCTGTACGCCGGCTCCCTCAGCCAATAAAGCGAGATGAGCGCCGCAACCCCAGAGTCGGCCACGACTGGACCTAATGGTCAGGGGTCCCTTTACCTTTACCTATGCATAAGTTTACATTGTAAACCTTTGGCAAGTGAATGAAGAGATTATTAGGGAACTAGTAAACATTTCTGCTTCAAAGCATGTCTGAAGGATTAATATGAATAGATGTACACATATCAGCAACGGTGGTATTGTTTAAGAACACACACCCATGTTTTCTTTTTTAGTTTAACCCTAGCCTAAACAACAAGTGGGCATAGTACCAAAATGGAATCAGTTTTCTGTTCCCTCTCATTAAAAAATTATCAGTACAGTACAATCATTTCCTTTAGTGGTAATCTCAGTAAAACAAGTCATTAATGCACACTTGCTCAAAGAGTTAAGCCCACTGATTTTCATGAAAACATACTAAAATAGATGGGCTTCAGCAAACATAAAACTCTGTTAGGTTGTGGTCTCTTGCTTTTTGTAGTATTATTCAACAGTCTGACTCCTCTGCAGTTCTCATATAGCCAGTTCCAAATATCAGCCCTGTAATAAACGCTCAATGTTGTCTTAATAGTATTGTATATAATTACACATGCAGTTGTGTACAGCTAGTACAAGAAACACACCTCTTTACTGAACGTAAATTAGATTGTTTAATTAAATAAGAGCTAGAATAACAAGGCAAAGAGGTTACAGCAATATCTGCCTCAATAAATCTTATCAGTAGTTTCCGATTGCAACATTACATATTACTTTCTTTTCTAAAAAACTTGAACTACAACTCAAATTAAACTACAGGTACTGGTATCGGAACACAATGCGTTCCCAGGCAATCATTCATTAGTGAGCAGTTGCATAACAAGCTGATGATTTCCATTATCTCCTATGGGAACATTTCTAATCCATGGGTTCTCTCTCCGTGCTTTCTGCCCAAAACTGCTGCGGCCAATCAGCAAAAGCCAAACAAAGGAAAAACTGATTTGCCCGATCTCCCCTGTTCCCTGATCTGTCTCCCTCCATGGTTTCTGCCCCAAATGGCTTCAGCTAATCAGCAAAACAGAAACAAGCAAGGAAGCGGACAAACTCTGGCTGTTCTGATATCTAAATCAGCCGTTTGTGTAGCAAGGTTTGGGTATACTTCTTTGTGTTCAGATAACTGAGATTTCAGATAATAAGCATTCTGACAGCGGACCTGTGTGTAGTAACATATCACTCCCAGAGAACAGCTTACTCATTAAGCAAGGCCTTCAGATGGAGTTGTAGGCTGCGCACTGCTGTGTGGAGACGATTTAGTTCTCTTGACTTTTGTTCGGTTTTGACTGAACGTTCCAAACCAGATTGATGGTGTGTTTCAAAGTACCGATAAAATTCATAGCTCCGTTTAAGCTCTTCTAAACAGGCAGCATGTGCATGACGAAGACCCTGAGTCACATCAGTAAAGGTCGAAAGTGGCAAATGTTCTGGCCTAATCAGCGTCTTGATAGATGCATTGGAGGGGGACAGCAGAAGAATTAGCCGCCTGAAGAATTCAGAACTTTGTCCAACCCAAAGTTGAAATAAAACCTACAAATACAGAAAAGTTATTATAACCCTAATTGTTACAGAAAACAATAACATTTTGTTTTTCCTGCTTTTCCATACATTGTAAGCAATTCAACAATAATATGATTACCAAACCACTAAAACTTTTTTTTTAAAGGTTTACAATGCACCATACATGAATATCAATATCGGGGCAGGGTACAAGAAAATATACATTGCAGATAAACAACAACAACAAAACTAAAACAATATAAAAGAGACTACAAATAGAATTTAAGGTAGCTAAACTCAACTGGGTAAGACACACAATAAGTCACTTAAAACCTTTAGCCAACAAGTAGGCTTTAACTGATTGTTCTGGTTTGTGAATGTTCTTTGGAACTCGAACATCCAATGTGCTTCTGCAGCTTCTGATTGGCTGTAGGAGCTTCCTACAGCCAATCAAAAGCTGCAATTTGGTTTTTGAACGTTCCAGAACGGATTCCGTTTGACTTCTAAAAAACTACTGTATTTCTATTAAAACCTCTAACAGAGAGACAGAGAGAGATTGGTTGTCTGACTCTTTTGATCCACCTAGCCAGGACTAAATTCCTGGGCCCTGCTTTACTGCGCTTGGTTAGCAGGCCTGTTGAGTCACACGCCGCACTGCTTTTGCAGGATACAGATCCTTCTGTTACTCTGCAGGTGGCGAGATTCCTGAATGCGGTTATCTCACACGCAAAAACCACCAAAAAACAACAACAACATCAAAATCTAATCGGACAGTTATGATGAGAGTGCATGTCGGATCTCGTCTTCAGTTTTCCTTTTCTGTGAACCGTCCCTTGGAGCTCTCCGGGCCACATCCTGTTACTTGGCTCTGCCCAATGACCCACCCTTGCATCGCAGTGCTCACCTTCTGTTGTCAGATATTTCGGTTTTTAAGCCTTTGTGCTTTTTTATGTTTGTACATATTTTATGGGCTAATAGCCGTAAATAAATAAATGAAATAAATAAATAAATGAATGATCCACCTCAATGGCCTATAACTGCTGGAACTCATCCAGTGCCCTCTTTTTAAACAATTATATTAAATAGTAGAAAAAAGATGAAAATCAGGGATTTCCCAATTTTCTATGCTATAGCAATTTATTCTGATAAATATCAAGAGTCCACAACTAAAGCTAACGAAAGGTAACAAACGAGTCCAGCCCAAAGATGTAAGTTAACTTAATATATTCCAGGCAGCTGACTTGAGCCCTGGACTGGATGGGTTTTTTAAAGTTAGTTAACAGGCTCAGTCAGGTTTTCTTGCTTAATTGCTACAAGTGGAAAGTAGTTACAAAATAGGCCAATGTTAAACCTGAAGGCTGGATTACCTTTAATGCTGGCAGGCTGAAGCCATCTGTGAGATTGTGTGCTTCTTCCTCAGACACCTGCTCTTCACTGAGTCCAAGGCCCAAGTCTTTGAAAGGCACCACACAGATGTAGTTTGTCACATTGTCGCTCTCAGAATTCAGTGGGTAAGTTTAGTTAGTGTTAAGGCAGTTAAAGAAGCTTTTGTATGACATGCAACTTGGGCAAACATGAGATAGTTCTAACAAGTTTCAGAATAAAGACATTTTCGTTCCCAAAAAACCCCACAAGTGATTTGATTGGTGTTTTTTTTCTATCTAGCAAACAATCATGAACAAAAAACTGTTAACAAAACTGAAACTGACAGGATTCGTCTCAAGTGTTAATCCATCTTTATTGAATGCCAAAATTTATCTACATTAAAAAGAACACTAATCAATACCACATACAATATTCAACATATTCAACACTTCAACATATGGCTAAATAGTGCGGTCGGTGGAGCATGAGACTCTTAATCCCAAGGCTGTGGGTTTGCACGCCATGTTGGGCAAAAGATTCCTGCATTACAGGGGGTTGGACTAGATTATCCTTATGGTCCCTTCCAACGCTGCAATTCTATTACCTCTACTCCAAAGACAGGAGGAGGAATTGCAGTTGAGCCATGTACATAAAATTTTATCTCTGTACAGTAGGCTAGTTCCCTCTCTCTCTCTCTCTCTCTCTCTCTCTCTCTCACACACACACACACACACAAACAACACACACACACACACACACACACACACACTCCTCTCTATTCTTTATCCAGGAAAGGAAGAAGCATTATCAGAATATTCAAGCCAGGCAAAAACATTTAAGGAGAGTGCACAAGTGAGGAATGTGGCCTGGTGAAAGTCATGAAAGCCAGACAGGGAGTCCTGGAAGATTGCCTTTGGCTGCTGGGCCTGAGGGTCCCCATCCCAGGGTTAGTGTGCTGAACTGACACCAAGGAAACCAGATTCAAATCTCCACTCAGCCATGAAGTGGGTCAGTCCTTAACTTAGCCAGGGTTCTTGCAAGCATAAAGGGACGCATGTGCTGCATGGTAGATTGAAAAAATTGTTATGAAGAAAACCAAACAATGGAGTTACTGAATATGTAGGATATTAAGGCCATGGACAAGAAACACAAAGTTATGTTAAGTTCTTGAGACAAAATGAACATAAACATAAAAAGAGGTCCAGCAATCATTAATTCTGCATTACATCTATTTAGCCTTTTCCAGTATGTCCTATTTTTTTTAAAAAAGGATATTGTTTCAGCATATACAAGGTAGCAAGTCTTGACGCTCTGAAGTTGGCTCGTACTGACCGATAAACTGATTTCCGAAGACCAATGAGATGCTGACAAGGATGCTGTCCGGCTTTATTATATGGGCAAGCAGCACTGACCCTGTCAAGCAAACTTGAAAAGTAAAATGTGATACAACTGTACAGATGTCCTAAGTAATGATAAAAATACAAAATAAATCAGTATTATAATCTTACATGTTTTCATTTTATGTAATATACCTTCATGCATATCGAGAAATTGATCAATTATTTCATTATTATACAAATTAAAGAAGCCCACACGTTGCTAGTAGCGATGTATAAAGTCATTCAAACTTTAATCCCGCTTTAAAAGTGACGAGAAAGACAACACATTTACATAAACAAATATCATGACTTTTAGGATTGCTTCTGTCTTTATATGCAAAAATTCCTATCTGTCTTTCCCAGTCTTCAGAATCCTATATTTCATGTTTTTATAAAGAAATATATTTCTGCCAGGCTTTCAGACTGAAGAAGCTAAGTGACAAAAGGCATGAGCCACAGGTTTATTGTGGTCTTCCAAATCCTTAATAGTGAGCATGTGGCAGCTACCCATTGCAGCTGCTTCTGGCACATGATATGATTAAGAGGCTTCCTTGCTCCATACCCTGAAAAACTGCTCCTGCAGATCATGAAGCAATTGATGAGATTCAGAAATGGAAGTGCCTTTTGCTAATGCTCTCTCTGAGCTGGATCCTAGCCACTAACTTTTTATTGTTTTAAAGCTGGAGAACTAGACTATTTTCTTCACACGGTCCATCTGCAAAAATAAAATATAAGTATTTTGCCTCAGGGTTTGCTCAGACTGCAGCTAACACTTAGCTCTTTTGAAGTACCGTTTTAACTATAATATTAACTATTCTTAATTGTATGCTACCTTGCCAACAATAAGCTTGGATTGTCTTACCCCATGCCTAAACATTCCACAAGACAATCTCTCTTTTTTTGTCAGTAAAGCTCAATTCAGACTAATTCTCTGCGTTTGGGAACTTCGCTTACTGTAAGATGGCTACACTTTTATTTATACATGTAGCTGCTTGCATTTGCAAACTACACAGCAGATCTAGTATTAGAAGCACATGCTCTGTAAATAGAGATTAAAATATTATGTACACATGAGAATGCTTAAGCAACAAACTCTGGATAGTATTGCTGTTTCTTGTTCTTTATGAAGTATGTTAGAAGTAATCTTTGAAGCCAATATACATCTAGAAGAATTTTGACTCTTATAACTCAGAGTAGCCATTCATCTAAAAGCAGAATTGGAAACAAATAATCCCCTAAACACATGATGTTAAATTATGTTGCATTTAAAGGTTCCGAAGTGTTATGGGGGTGGAAGAGGGCTTTCCATAACCCGTATAATGTTCTACATGTTTAAAACATCTCTCTAAAACTATTCTTAAGCAAATTACATGTCATTCAGGAGAAAAATAAATTGTAAGGAAATATGGTTTTGAATAATGCAAAATCCAAATGAAATCTTAATACAAATGAATCTTAAATACGAAACATTTTAAGATTTGTGAAGTAAAAATTGGTCCCCAAAAGAAGTGTGCACTTTTTGAATTTGGTATATTTGCAACCAAAGCATATGAAAATTTAGGAATGAATCTCTTGAGGAAAGTTTGTAGCAGGCACTTGGAAAAAGTTAAAAGCTGCTTCATCAGGATTGGGGGTTTTTTTAGGCGAGACACACATCTAATGTTTGTTTTGCATGTAAATTTGGCTTCCTTCAGCTCCAAAGTACGAAAAATTGTTTATTATGAGTTAATTGACCTTTTTCTTTTTATCAGACTACCAGGAAGAACACAACCAACCAGCTGTGAAGCTCTTCAATGCGTGTGTCTTTTGCAGGTACTTTTTACTTAAATGCTTAACGCGGAGGTTGCCAAAAAATTGCGCCAAATGTATCAAAACCCACGTCATTCCCATTCATGCCCTTGTTATCTCCTTTCCACGAATCAGCTTGATTTAGGTACCAGTGACTTGAGTTTCGTGACAAATATGTTGTGTGAATAAGTGAAACATCTTAGATTTAGACATTTTAAAGGAAAAGTTTATTCACTCCTGGTTAAACAGGGATGCTTGAACCAATTAATAAAATAACCTAAAAATCAGACTCACAGAGTAAATCCTCTGGAAATGACTTCAGTTTCTTGAATGAGCCGTAGAGATTTTCTCACAAGGTTAGTGAAGGCTCGACAATTAGTCACCATATCTTCCAGCTGGAGCTGGCATTTTCTTAGAGACATTTGCAGCTTGGCTGTGTTCAGTGTGTCCAAACCTCGTATGCACATGTAAACCAACAAGCCTACTCCCCCCACCAATCCAAGAGATCCATTCCATGAAGACGGAAGAATAAACAGCACGCTGATGAAGGCAAATAGTAATGAGATATCCCTGCAAAACAAAATAGCCAGTATAAGCCACATCTTGCTTTTTTGCAGCTTGCTCAGATTCTGGGCATGCCAGCTGTTGCCCAGCTTTCATTAAAAATAAAGAACAGCAATGAAAAGTATGATTGTCATATGAAGGAAACCATGATATCAATAGGTATGGAACTATACAGAGTCCTAACTCAATTTTCTGGAGATGGATCTTTATGTTTTAAAGTGTCTTTAAGAAAGTATTTTTGCTCCCCTGAAACATAAGTAAAAGCTGTCAATATAAGTTAATCAAGAAACCCAGTATCTTAGTATAGCTGTGACTGGGTAACAGTAGCTCTCTCTGCCTTAAAAACAAATGGTAGCAGTAAGAACAGGAATTCATGCTATTTCTAATTTAGGTATTATTTTGTGTGAAATGTATGTCCTTGATTTCTTTTAAAACATTTTTTCAAAAATTACCCTGCTAATACCAATATAATAGGACAGCAGAAGGGGGACATATTTCTTCAGGGAACCAAATGCTGATCTACTGAGAGTTTTGTTTTTCAAGTTTCTGATTCATTTTATCTGACCATCACAGTCCAAAAGTGCACACTTGGTTTCCTTTAAAGCAGAATATGAAAGACCTTTTCGTGGCATCATTTCAAATGGCTTGCTCATTATTTTTCTTAAAACCATATATGCTCAACAGCAAAGCTTCTCTCACTTGCTTTTGTCACATTTGCAGAATTGTTACAAAATTGTTGCAAAATACAAGTCTCTGCAGGGACACTAAAACATTCAACATGAATAACTCTAGTTCCCTTCTTGCACGTTATAAACTGTGACAAATTTGCATTTTCGTATCAAATGCTACTTCCTGAAACATTGGTCATTACAACATTATGTGTGCAACCAATGTAATCTAAAGAATGGAGCAGAAAAACCAACAGAATTGCCTAAAATGAACCAGAGACATAATATTCATATATATTCTACATCCAGGCTTGTATAGTGAGCCTCTCCCAAGACGAGAAAAAAAGATTTTAATTAAATGATGCAAAATCCAAAGAAACCTGAATTTGTGTGAAACAGCACACTCTTTCCATTATCCTCAAATAAACGTAACAGGGAGGTGGGTGGGGGAGAGTATGTTAAAGTAGCCGAGAACACAGGCCCACAAAATAGAAAGCTCACTAAGAAAAATGGGCTTATCAATTGCCAGAGCAGTAAAAATCAATGCAAGAGATAGGGTAATAAACTGTTAAGAAGGGAATATCACACGCACACTTGTGGATAACCATCTTCAAAATGTAACACCTAAGAAAATATGCTCCTGCTGTACACTGAACAAATTAATGCAAAACAAAGAATACATAAAAGGTGAAGTCAATTCTAAATCCATGGGATAGAAGGTTGAATAATAAGAACCAGAAAGAAAGAAAGAAAGAAAGAAAGAAAGAAAGAAAGAAAGAAAGAAAGAAAGAAAGACAATTCCTGTTCTCTAAGAGGTTATATATGTGAAGAGCAAGATACTTCCTCCAACAGAGCTTGTAATCTATGCAGATAGCCCAAGGCAATACCAAATATTAGGAGTTGCTAGGGAGCGTAGCGTTGGAAGATGTCCATGTTCCTGTTGCTTGGGCTGCCCTGCAGACAGGATACTGGGGTCAAGTAGCTCAATCAGTTCAACATCCTCCTGCAGCAGAACTTCCTGTTGCAGGATGGTGCAGAGAGCCTCCGAGCGAAAACCAACATCCTTAATTTGAGAAAAAACAGCACTTTCACATACACAAGCATTTGTCAAATAAAATATCCCCCCCCCATCACTATGCAATATATAAAACAAGGATGGCCAATTCCTACTTTAGGAGTCTGAACCACCACCCAGGCAAATGTTTCTGCCTCCCCTAAGACCCCACAGGCAGGGGACAGGATTCAACTAGACACAGAGCTGAGGTGGGCCCAGTGCCCCTGATAAGGAAGCAAGCCACCCCTCTGCAGTCATCCAATTGATCATTTGGTTGGACAGGATGATAACTTTCCCTCCTCAGCTTATGTGCATGCATCCGTTGAGGTGAAGGAAATTTGTGCCTGTGATAGAACGTCTCTATGAGATGGCCATATCCATCATTGGCTTGCAGCCCCTGGAAGATGTGACAAGAGGAATGTGGCCCTCAGGACAAAAAGGGGGCTGCCAATGCTGATGTAATGCATTCTGTGGTTGCTGTTGTTATTGCTAATATAGCACCATAAGTCTGCATAGTTCTTTACTGAACTGAAGACAGATCCCTGCCGCAAAGATCTTAACATTCAACATGGGAAACGGCAGAAGAAGAGAGAAGTGGAGGAAAGGCTAATGTGAAAGCAATATATGGTTGTTTCAGTTGCACATGCTTTGGCTTAGTTTCAGGTTGTGTCAGATCAACAACAACAGCATTTGTACCCTGCCCATTAGGGTATGGGAACTAGGAGGAGCATGCCAAAGACTTCTTAGTTCTATGGAAAGTCTCAATAATGGTTATGTGACTGCTTATTACTGCTAAGATCACTTCTGCTATATGAATAGTTTGCTGAAATGAACACACGCAACCATAAATTGAGATGCTGTGAAATACAAAGCACATAGTAATAAGATAAATTCAGTTAACAATAAGCCCTGAAGTTAGATGGATTTGTAAATTAAACTTGGCCACGCACGTGAACAACAATACAAGTCATAAGCCACTAACAGAGACAGAATCTTTCAAAAGCAATTCTCAAATTAAAGGAGATCTAGAACTCTTCGTTAAAGCACTCTAAAGCTGAAAACAGCATTTTTAAATTACAAAGTTTGTGAACAAAATCACAAAACAAGATTTTGACGGTGTAGGTAATTTTAACTAGGGTTGGGAAGCAAGAGGTGTGTGCTTCTACCAGGCTACAGAAATGATTAAGCAATAATTCATAAAACATCAGAACATATGCAGAGCTTGAGCTTTGGTCCCCCCTCCTCTTTTATGCAGATTTGAACATTAAACACTTTGCCATACTTTGCTATGTCATGTAGAGAACAAGCTTTTGGCTTAGCTAAAAAAAAAAAGGTAGAAGAAATTTATTTATCTGGGAATTAAATAAAGCTTGTTGAGGGAAAATTGCAGAGTTGCAGCTTACCAACTGATGAAGTAGTTCATCTTTTTTCTTATATGGTAAAAAAGAAATCCAGCTTTTAAATTTCTCAGCTAAGTTTGATAGGACGTCTTTCTATTAAAAAAAAATCAATACAGTAGTAATAAATATAATAATTATCATAAAAACTGCCTTCATTTATTTCCACTGGTCTAGTCATATGTGAAGATGATGTCTGTTAAGTAGCTTAAGCCTACAAATAACACAGGTCATTGTACCAAGAGTCAAATACACCAGCACACCAGTGTTTATAATGTTCTGACCAACATCACAATTAAGGCACCGAAAAAGGACAAGGAATAGAGAATATGATGGGGAACTGTTTCATGTTGAAATAACTGTGTACACAAATGTACTGAGGGCAGCAAGAACTATTTTTTTTTTAAATGCATAAATTATTTGAACACAATTGCTCCTTAGCAAGAGGCAAGCTATAAATGCATGCTTTGTTAGATGCGTATTGAGAATCTCCAGCTTTCCTGCAAACATCATCACAATATTCATTACAACAAAAATCCTATACAATTCATTTCAATAAAAAACAAAAGATGTTTTGATACACAAGTTTTCAACAGTTGCCTAATGAAATGGCCTATTAAGGTTCTATTGTATAAGTATTTGTATATATGGTTAGTTACTTTGGGAAGAAAAAACTGGAATATTCACTTTGTTTTTTGGCCAAGTGAATTTTCATTAAAGAGGATTTTTGCTTTCATTATCACACTGTTCATTACTCAACATGGAATCATTTTAATCAGCAACACTTGAGATGAAAATGATTATTACAAAATATGATTTTTTTGTAATAAGCTATTTTTAGTATATGTAGAGTAGTCATCAGCAATACTAGAGGATGAAAAGGAAGTAGCCTGCTGAGTTTCCTGGTAAATATAGGAACTACTGTTCATTTCTAATTTTAGTGTTTCTGGGCCTCTAATTCACAGCTAAATATATATTTAGAGTATGCTAAATATATATTTCATTTCAACCCATTACAAAAGGAAGGTCTAAAATGATGATTTTGAATTGCAAAAATGTAGGAAATATAGAATCATAGAATCTTAGAGTTGGGAGGGACCCAAGGGTCATCTAGCCCAACCCCCGGCAATGCAGGAACCTCAGCTAAAGCATCCAGGACAGAGTAGTCATCCAACCGCTACTTAAAAACCTCAAGGAAGGAGAGTCCACTACCTCTTGTGGGAGTCTGTTCCACTGCCAAACAGCTCTCACTGTCAGAAAGTTTTTCTGAATGTTTAGTTGGAATCTCCTTTCTTGTAACTTGAAGCCATTGCCTCGAGTCCTACCCTCCAGAGCAGGAGAAAACAAGCATGCTCCCTCTTCCATGTGACAGCCCTTAGGATATTTGACTATGGCTATCATATCTCCTCTCAGGCTAAACACACCCAGCTCCTTCAAGCGCTCCTTGTAAGGCTTAGTTTCCAGACCCTTGGTCATCTTGGTTGCCCTCCTCTATTTGAAAGGTTTCTCTCGGATTTAAAACCACAAGCTACAATTCTGCCAAAAAATGGTGCCAGAACTGCAATTATCATCTATAGATAATTGTGGGTGGGTGTGATGCCCCGCCCCTTGTTTTATTATGTATTTTGCGGTTTTATCTTGAATTTTTATGCTGTGAATTGCCCTGAGATCTATAGATGAAGTGTAACAACAACAACAACAACAACAACAACAACAACAACAACAACAACAATAGAAGTGGTTATATTGAATAGTGAAGTTTAAACCAAGCCATTTTCCACAATCACATGCAAATGAGAGCAGAAAATGAGGGCAGAAAATAAAGACTCCAAGTTCTTCAATTCCAGCAGAGGTCCCCAATTACAAAGGTGTTCTCTTTATGCCAGCACTGGGTTTTTATATAAGCAAGACACAGGTTTCTGAAATACATGCCTGCAAGGTTCAGGCATCTGCAGGTGAGGACAGAAGAAACAGTATACAACCTTCTGACTGCCAATTCTCCCTCCACATGCCTCCCCCAGGTCATCTCCGCCTCACCTTTGCAGAGACAAACAAGACTTCTAGTCTCTGAGCCCAGCTGGGGAGGGGTGGGGAAACAGTTGAAAAACTGGCCATTATGCATTTGTAGGGTAAAATTAGATCTGGATGAAGAGTTGAACAGCCCACCAAGGACTTCTGCATTAGCATATTGTAGGAAACGTGGGATAGGGAACATAATGTATAGTTCTGCCGTTAGTACAATGCTGACAATGAATCAGTGTTCTTCAGATTTACTGCAGAGTGGTAGAAAAATCTCAGAAGCAGAAGTAAAAGAACTAAAATAGACACTATGAACTTTTATTTTTGGTCTCATTGTGGACTCATTATGTTGGACTCATTGACCTGGTTTGTAAGACATGTTAAACCATAGTTTTAAATAAATGATGGATGAATGCAGCCCTCCAGATCTTGCTGGACCACTTCCACCATCTCCGACCACTAAGTTTGCTGGCTGGGGCTGATGGGAGTCCAGCAACACCTGGAGGGCCACAGGTTCCCTATCCCTGGCTTAGTGTGAATGAGCTGCATGTCGATGCATGCTATTGAAATTGCAAGTGCTTCACCCTTAGTCCTGCTGCAGCTACACCTAGGAGGTTTGCTATGATTTACTGTTTGGGGAAAACAAACCACCAGACTGGCTTTGGACATAATGGCAAGGCAAACTATGGCTTGTTTCCTACACAGCATGGCAGCAGCATGGGAAGAGCAAAGCACCTGAAATTTCATGCCGCTCAATCCCATTGAACTATTTTTAACAATTTTAATTATGGTTTACTGTGACGTGAACGAGGCCATTGGCTATTAACAATTCTATTGCATCATGCCATGACCATAGCTGAATAAAAACATCATGTTTTTCAGAATATGATCATCAAATTTTGCCAACTGGTTTTTCATTTCCTTCCCCTTTGGGACAGTAGAAAAGCCTCTGGCCTGCAGAGTCATAGCCAAGGAAGTCTGCAGAAAAGTCCCTTCCTCCATGATTTCGTTTAGCATATAGATGGATAATGGCCATTAAAAGAACTCGCCGTTATCAAGAACAGACAGGCAGAAATAACTGGGCCAAGCATGCTCCAGCTAGGTGCTGAAGATGAAGAGATGACATAAAAATGGATGAGTTTCCAGCATGTGACCAGTGCTATCCTTATACAAGTTCACCGTGCTTAGCATACATTGCTAGCAAACAATTAATTACACTGCATTTTTGAAACAAAATGAGCAGCAGCATGCAGGTGTTCTCTTCCCTAGCGGGGTTTATTGTCAAAAGTACAGGAGAAACTGCCTGAAAAATGAACACTGATTGCACAGGAAGAACCTTGCACTAAGAAGGTACCTGAATGCTCTGGATGAGGCAGCACCTGCCTGCTCCATCTTTGTCCAAATCGCCAATATGGAGGGGCAATGAGACACAGTGAGAGCTCAGCAGATGATATGGATGAATTGCAATATGCAGTTCCTCTCTTCTTGCACCCCACGCCCCTACAAATGAGGCCCCAGCTGACATGGGAAAAGGACCTGAACTTCACCACCACCTTACACATTTTTCCTTTTCCTTACAATGTCACGCAAGCTACTGATTACTAGTTTTAGAAGTTCTGCCGATATTTTATTTAACTTTAGCATTCTTAACTAAGGGTGCAATTCCACACACACATACTTAGAATTAAGTCCCATTGGACTCAAACTTACTTCTGAGCAGATATACATAGGGTTGCATTGTATGGGAGTCAGGAAACTTAAGATTCTCTGAAACCTATGATTTTTTTAGACACTCAATCTTCATTAAAACACTCACTTCTGAGCAGTCTAGGGTGGGTTCCAGGCTTTGATATACCATGTGAAGGTTGCTGTGTTTTCTTCTGAACAAAAGCATGCATGACCATATGCATGCTCTACATGCTACTGTACAAGTGACTGATCACTGGCAAATGAGTCCTAGCATGTTCCTTAATCCCCCAGTTAATCAGGAAAAAAGATGCTTCTTCCTCTGCTATAGTGAAACTGGTCAGTGTTCAGCTTTCATTATTATAATTGGATTCTGAGCCAGATCAGAATGAGACATGTTTCTGGAGGGGGAAAGTAATACTGAACAAATTCAACGGTATTTAGGAGATTTATTCAATTAAAAACCTGTGAAATTTGAGTGGTACACTTATTATATGGCATCTAATGCAAACTAAAGGAAAAGGTTAAAATAATGATTTACCATGCTGGGTTAAAGCAAGTTCATCTTACTTTTTTAAAATCTTCAATATGCAACAGACATTAAGCTATTAACTATAATCCATATGCATTATATCATCCCCCTCTCCTCTAGGCTGCATGATGTAAAAGAGCAGTGGGTTGGGGGGGATTGACAACAGAACACAGTGGATGAATCTGGACTGCTTTTAGGGAACTCAAACTATTTGTATTACAACATTAAATAAGTACAGTAATTAGGACTAAAATAAAGTGATACCATGACTACAGAGTGGGGACAGCGAGTGTAGGATCTTACTGATGTATGTAAGGGGTGGTGGGGAGAAAACCCTGACCATCACCTGACTCCAGCTGCCTCTTAAAAACAACATCTGGACAACTTGCACAAGGGATGCAAAGGCAGGACTAGCTCTGCACAATAATAAACTGTTAATAATAAACAGTGCACAATAATGCACGGTATTCAATACCACTGAAATGCAGACAAAGGATACACATTATGAAGGGAGTCCATTTTTAAATAGAGGCTGGGATTTTCATTTGATAGATTATGTAGCAGCTGAATTACCAAATTGAGTACTTACGTTCTGAATTGCAACTGTAGCCATGTCTTTTTGCCCCTCTTCGAATGTACATTCTTCCGGCTTTTGTACCAATGGTGAGCATACTTCAAAATCAGTATGTCCTACGTCCTGTAAGTACTGATAAAGTGGCGAATTCTAAAATAAAAAATTAAAGGTATAATTAATTAATTAATTAATTAGTTTATATGAAGTATTCTGAGTTCAAGATGCATTCATTATTTTTATTTATAGCCCACCCTTCACTGAATAGTCTCAGGGCAGATGTTAAAAATACCACAATTTAAACAATCAAGGTAACTACAAATTATACTGAAATAAGACTAGTATTCTTGTTTTCCTCCAGCCAAAGTCCAACCAAACTTCCTCATGACATGAAAAAACTTAATTAACCTGTTCTGGACCAATTATAAACAGTCCGTTCTACATTATAGTGTGTTAGGGGATTTACTGCTAAGCTTCTAGCTGAGCAAATGTGGTATCATGGAATGTTCACAAACGTTTAAACTACTCAAGGAATGAAGTTGTCAACAGAATACTGGTAGTCGAGTTTCTGCAAGGAAAGAGAAAAGTGTCACACAAGGGCTACTAAAGAGGAGTTATGGGAGGCAGTCTCATAACAAAAAAGGTGAATAGGAAGAAATCCTGGAAAACTGGACAGCTCAGAATCAGGTAAGTCTGACTCCAGAGAAGGAGGTTGTTGAAAAAAAGGGGGAAATAACCTGAGGAACAGAAACTTTAGCAACAGTAGCTGGTAAAAACAGATGCCCAAGTAAAATACAAGACGATAAGATAGAGCATTAAAACTTTAAAGTGGCTGGATGCTTTTTAGGCAGGAAGAAGAAACAGGAGAGATGAGCAGGCTGGGAACCTAGCCAAGAATCATGAGAGGTGAAGGAAGTGAGAGCAAACAATAGGCTGAAAAACCCAAGGGAAAAATACAGTAGGTGGTGAAGGCATAGAGTGCTTTAGGGGAACAGGAATGGGAGGGAGCAAAACTACACATATGGCTTCAGGACAGAAGATTTCATAGGTTATGTGAAGTAAGAAACAGATAAGCAAAGGAGATGTGAACACCGTTGATAATCAGATCTAGGAGACAAAGGATTGTTAGGTTTAGAGAACAAGACGAGAGCTGAATTTAACATAAGAATTTGAACTAAATAGCCAATTATTTGGCGACAATGTTCTAGTTAGAAATTAAAACAATGTTTATATTAGCACCCAATAGTTGTGTTTCCAACTACTAAAATGAATCAGACAAATGCTGCTTTGTATTAGTAAGCTTTCACTTTGCTATGGTTACTGTAGTAAGCAAGTAGCTTAAGGTCTTAAGGGAACAGCAAAGGGCCCAACTCCTTTACATATAAGTACAACATTAGGAGCAACAGCTAGGAGGAATCAACTGAACCCAGTCTCCTCCCTGCTGAAGCTATAGTTCAAAGCTCCAACAGCTGAAAGGTCAACTCCTCTAGCCATACCCTACAATAATGGAAAGAGTCATATACAGCAGTGGGAAATTGGTGACCTTAATGTGGTTGATCTACAAGCCCATTATCCCTTAACATTGGCTGTGCTGATTCAGGCAGAAGGGAGCTGGAGTCAACATCATCTGGAGGGACACACGTTCCCCACTCCTAGGCTAAGAAGTTTCTTCTCAGCCACAGTTCCTCCACACACCCAGTGATGCTAAGTGCTTTTGAACTCAAGCAATGGCAATCTGGTAAGATGAAACACTACTACAGTCTCCTCAAAATGAAATATTCTTCTCCTTTCAAGGCTGTGTCCTGATTGGAAAGAGGGGGGTTTCTCTCAGAAAGCACCAACTGCTCAATATGTGCAACTTGAAGCTTTTATCTCTACAGCTTTCAGGTACATACCTAGCATATATGTCTAAAGAACCCTGGAACTAGTCCCTATCTTTCTGCTGAACCTGCCTGTACATGTATAGTGTAGTGGTAAGTGAAGTATTAATAAACACAGTGTATCAGGGTGAATGCTGTAAAGAATCTAATAAATAATAATGCATGCCCCAGACCCTTAGCAACTAGTTGGCTAATTTTACTGAAAAGATCTAATGTATTTTTACTGAACTGAACTACATACCACAAAGATTTAAAAAAATTCAAGACAACAAATAGCAAACAGAGAAGTTTCTGAAAGAAACACCAAAATTTAGAAAGATTTAACTTATCTTTCATCAATTCCCTTGTCATACTATGCATAGCTACCATTGTTTACCTGTTTTAATGAGTGAAATTGAAACCAAGACACAAATTTGAGTAATCATCCAATTCATTACAGTATTTCTAAAATCAAAGCCACACCTCTGTAATTTCTGCTGATGCATTATAAAGGAAATGACTAAGACTTTCTCCATTTAGTATCTCTCTGGTTTCCTCCCTCTCCCACCTTATGATATCTCCTCTGGATCTAACCTTTTATTAACTCTTAACCACATTAACAGTGGAACTTAAAAACCTCCTTTAGATTAGCAGACAATAATATTCTTGCTTTAAACCACAGCAATTCTAGTATATAATGAACTATAAACAACAGATGACACTCCCAACAACATCTTGAAACTTCTTTCTCTCTCGAATTTTATCCCTCTCAACTACTAAAGTACAAACTCTGCTAATGCCTAAAACAAAAGTCAGCCAAGTTTATTCTGAGGTGCAGTGATTAGAAGAATTAAAGACTTACAGGCAGTGCATTCCTTGTCTCCTGGAAAATATGATTCCACCTCTTTCTCAGATACACTTCCAGTGCATCTGAGAGAATATTCTCCACCTCCCCATTTCTTTCTACTTGCCTCTCCAGGATGCCTGGAGCAGAAAATGAGGAGCATCGGTCAGAAAAACTGCACCTGTGCTCTCACACAGGCACATTTTCCTAGCATCATCAGAAGCAGCCAGCAGCAACTCACTAAGACTCTGCAATTTCTTCTGTTACTGTATGATAGGAGGAACCGACAATCAGTTGATGGATTTTAAAAGGCTTTTAGGAAGCTACTGCTTAAAAGAAATAATGCACATCAATATTATATAGAATCCTTTGCAAAGACTTGCCAAGCTACTGAATTTAAATGTCTTAGTCATAGTCCCTTGGCTCATAATCATCTTGGCCTGCTTATCATCTAGCCAATTACTCATAAATTGCATCTTGAATGAGAACAAGACAGGGATTCTAGAAAGGTACATTATTAATAAATATAAAAACTATTTCCCCCTATGTAAAGGTTGTGCTCCTGCTCCCTTAAGATTCTCACATTTTTCAAATGAAAACCTTCTGTCTTCCAATATTGCCTCAAAGCCAGACTCAATGCTATCAAATTAAAGACAAGGCTTTAAGACCATTTAATTTGATGGATTCCAATTTCTTTCTTGATTTTACTCCATATATGATGACGAACAGTACAGTACATGATTCGTTTAGTATTCCAATAGAATAGTCATTCTAATATTTATGCTGTAACATTTATATTTGCATTTTCATGTCTAATTGTACACACTGGTTTAAGTTTTGGTTACTGACATTCAGAAGGCTGACATCAAACTGGAACAAGTATTTGCAAAGAAAAGGGCAACTTGTAAAATAAATAGAAAAAATGTATACAGTATGCTTCTTTTTGGTTAAGCCTATTTAGCCTACTAAATAGATTTCTGAGCACTGATAGGATTATGTTTCACACCTTAATAGCATTAATCTTTCCCTTGTCCTATACTATTTCAGTTGCATATGGTTTGATGCAGCAGAAGACTGTATAACACAATTTTCATCCTGTGGATCTATAAAAATGGCTACTTTTAACTTTACAACAATTAGTTTATCATAAAAATGTTTCATTGATTCGGTTAAGACAGAAGAGTGTTCATCTTATTGTATGTCATTCAGAAATTTGCTAGCCACCTTAATATGTCATATAATTAAGGATTATAAAAATTAAGTCTGTCAAAAATTCTCCTGTATTAAAAAAACAACTGCCAAGCTACTCAGCTTCTTTGAGAGCCAGTGTGGTGTAGTGGTTAAGAGGATAGACTCCTAATCTGGTGAACCGGGTTCGCGTCTCCGCTCCTCCACTTGCAGCTGCTGGGTGACCTTGGGCCAGTCACACTTCTTTGAAGTCTCTCAGCCCCACTCACCTCACAGAGTGTTTGTTGTGGGGGAGGAAGGGAAAGGAGAATGTTACCCGCTTTGAGAAGCCTTCGGGATATCAAATCCAAACTCTTCTTCTCTTCTTCTCAGAAATTCTGGACTAACCAGTTCATTCCAATTTTTATGACTACTACTACTACTACCACCAGTACTACTACTAATTTATACGCTGCCCATCTGACTGAGTTGTCCCAGCCACTCTGGGCAGCTTCCAATAATTTAAAGCAGGGGTCTGTAACCCGCGGCTCCGGAGCCACATGTGGCTCTTTTACACCTTTGCCGCGGCTCCGGGGCGGATACTAGTGAGGGGAGGAGGCGCATTGTGCGCCCCGACACTCCCCACTGTGGCGGGCGCTGTACTGGCTGTGACGTCGCATGGGGGCGGTGCGTGCGTTAGTCACGCACCGTCCCGACGTCACCTTCCCGCCTGCTGTCAGATCGGAGGGCATGCTTTAAATGTCGCAATGGTTTTGCGGCTCCCAGGTTTTTTTTTCTTCGGAAATGGGTCCAAGTGGCTCTTTTTGTCTTAAAGGTTGCAGACCCCTGATTTAAAGCATCAAACACAGTAAAATATCAAATATCTAAAACTTCAATTAAATGCCATTAGACCAGAATAAAAATTCTTACAGGCAGTAGAAAATATATGAAGGGGGGGACGGACTTGTCCAATTCCTTCAAAATCAAACTAAGGAGAATGCAAGAGGCTTTCATTAAAAGTTACTAAAACAGTTGTCATAGCAGCATAAGGAAAAGTTACAGCTAAGTTATTTGAAAGGCCTTGTCCTCTAACTTTTATATGAAGCATTAGTATTTCAGAGTAACTTGAATATTAGCCTTTTCTTAATGGAAGCAAACAGTTACTAAGTAAATGAGAAGGCATTCAAAATTATGTCATTAATATGAACAACAACAACAAAACACACACACAGGAAAATTATTAGGTATCAAAGTTCACACAAAAGAAGTATAAGGATAATGTAAAGTGTTTTGCCAACCATGTTTCATTCTGGTGCCTCAAACGTCTCAGTTCCATACTGAATGCTTCATATACAATGAATAACATGAAGGAAAATACAGTACAACTGAGTGTTCATAAACAGTGCTTCTAGTAACAGCACAGGCTTCATGAATAAATTACAAAAAAGATATGGTTACAGTAAGGAAACCCTTTAAAGCTAATGAGAACCTTTCATAAAAGAATTGCACCAGGTCATTAAGACTGCCATTTTTTTTATTCCACTTGCCAGTTTGCTATTGCAATGGATATGTATTTCAAACTTGAAAAGTATGAAACAGCATGAAGTCAACTGAATATATGGGAATAAGTCACATTTAAAATAGAAAATTATTAGATATTGAATTCACTTCACAGTTTGTAATTTTTTTCAGTAACTGCAAGAGCAGTTTGCACTTGCATCTCATCAATAGTTGGGGGCCAGAATTTATCTTATACCAAGGCCTCAATTCAGACATTACAGCTCATCTCCGTGGGCTAGAAACTAGGAACATCCTGCAAGCATATTCATCTTCTTTCCTCATACATGCCAATTTCATTCTCCACTTCCTGGTAACTATGGGTTGTTTCTACACTAGGAATTTAGTGCGGAATCACCCTCTTGTTCATGCACATTCTACTGGGAGGAAAGTGAAGAGGTCCACATATTATCATCCACTTATGTGGTGTTTTTTTACAATTCTCCATTTTTCTTACACAGAACGTCTAACTTTTTTGAGATAGTTGGAAAAGTATATTGCTTCTTAGCTTTTTGGCGAAGATAAAGTGTGGGGTGTGTGTGGAATGTAATAATCTCCACAGGTGTAGCATTACACTTCTGTACATTTAAGAGCCATGTTTTTGGCAGTGACATATCAGAGCTGAATACATCACACACATTTACTAACCTTTGCAGTTGATACCATTTTCTAAACATTTAATTTTTAATTGATCTTTTAATTCGAACTAAAATGCTTCTCCAGCTATATCTTTTTAAAATATTAGAAATTAGTGCTGAAATGAAAGATTTTTATGGTGAAATTACAAAATAAAACTAATTTTAAAATCTAGGAAAAATCCCTTTCTAGTCTCTGCTATTTTAGCATCTGCCATCACCCCCAATTAATACTTCCAATCTTAAAAAAAATTAAAATCTTTTGTTTTTTGGCATTGCATAACTAGCATTGGGCAACTGTGCTTAAATGAATAGGTGCTTCATGGTAATTAATTGATTTTTATGTATTTGTTTTTTTTAAGGATTGTTTGGATTCAGTTTTCCAACTTGACACTCATTGGACTTTCTGCTTTTCCACCACAGCCAGTTATGTTATGCCCACTGGTGTAGATGAAACAGAGGAATGAGCATCCAGAAAAAAGCCCAGATAGGGTAGAACATCAACAGCAATTCCACCAGTAGCAATGATTTATTAGTGCAACAAACCACACATCTTGAAACTGCCACAGTTAAACCTAATCAAAGTTTGTTTCTAAATTAAATAGATACACATGTAACTTTCCAGAAAATCTCAAACTACACCAATTTATCTGGAAGGAAGCCTTATGAAAGTCAGCGAGACTTGCAAATTAATGGATCAGCTATATATATATTACTTTTGGATGATACTCTCAATTTAAAGAGTGTTTTTAAAACTTTTGAAAACAAGCATGCACCTCATTGAAGTACACTAAAGGCTTTTTTTTTTTTACTTCAGTGTTATGTACAGTACATTAGGTCTTTCCCACAAACCACTATCAACCAATGTCTGAACTTAGAAAGCGACATAGCAGTCTAATACTGCTTGTACTGCACTAGTACAGCATGCAAGTCAACTCTCTGCATCAGATCGTGCAACTTAATTGCGTAATGTATGCATGAATCCCAAAATAATAGAGGGAATAGGTATAATACATAAGGGGCAAATAAATAAATAAAATAATACTCTAGCAAAGATAGAATATGAACTATTCTTTTGCACTTAGATATATCAAACACACTACCAATACAAAAGGATCATGTACTGAGAAACGACAGCATAGAATAACAACTAGCTTGCATGGATACATGGGCATAGCCAAGAGGGTCAGGGGAGGCAGCTGCCCCCCACCATCAAGTAAAACAATAGAAATACTTAACTAACTGGTTTTCCAACTGAAGTTTTCCCCCTTCCATTAACCTCGTCTAATATCGCTTCTGAAAATGATTACACTTAGAAAACACTTTAATTTAATTATGACTGCAAAAAATGAACCAACTTGAAAGAGAAGAAATTAACATGGCTTATTATAATGAGCTTAATAGGCCTGTTAGCAGTCTCTTTGAACATGTAAAAGTTCAGGATTTTGCAGGGACAACTAGCTCCTGGACATCTGCTATTTGTTTGGGAAGGGGGTCAAGGAAGCAGTTTGATAGGTTGGAACACAGTTAAAGACAAAATAGTGAAGAGTTTTTGTAGCTAGCTAACAAGGAAGAGGAAAAGTTCAAGACCACTGGGTGACTGGGCGTTTGGCTGATCCCCAAGCTCACCATGTATGTTTCTAAGTAAACAGTTTCCAAAGTTCATATTAGGCAATACCTTTATTGGGCCAACTAAAATATAGCAGAAAAACCCAAATAGCACAAAATTACACACACACACACACACACACACACACACACACACTTTTAGTGGTCTCTCCTTAAAAGGAAGATGTCCATTTCAAAGCATACTCCAAAAACTTCTTGTTCAGTGCACACAAGGATTTCTAATGTTAGAAACCTCATACACGAAAAACACATGCTACACTATATGCCTATGATGCTAATGAAAGTGTACAAAAGTGCTTTCTTTTATACATTTCAAGAAGCTGGATTCATTTTTTAATTATTATTACAGTTTACTAATCTAACCAATATTATTGAATTAGACAACAGCATTTGCATTGTGCCAGGTCTTCCTACTAGAAGGAATGTAAATCTATAAATAAGTTGGCAGTGGTGGGGAAAACAAAGATGCTTTACAGAAAGTGAGATCTATGACCTTTGGATGGGGTGTTTCTTCCTTCCAAAAAAGCCCTTATACTTTAATACTAACACATTGTCTTTAATCAGAAAGAGTACATCTCCACTAGGAGTTTGTGTTAACAAATGGAGGGTCAGTGGTCAGAATTCACTCTGCTATGCCCTTTCCCTCACTGATAGTTCTTGCCTTTATTAAAAGGATCCTCTATTCCTTTGACTGGTAGACGGGGCCACCACCCTGAATTATAATCTCAATATTACTGGTGCTCTTTGGCATGCCATATTAATTGGTCCCCCATTGCTGCAGAGGCTTTGAGATCCAGCAAGGTTAAGCCCCACAAGGTGGTGATATGACCATGACAAGAGAACTAAAGGAAGTTCCTCCACTCTAAGACCACCACCATCCAATTCAATGCAAAAAACCAAGTCCAGAGTGTGTCCTGCAGCATGGATAGGAGTCAGAAGTTACTTGGTACAGACTCAAGGTTGGCATGGCAGACATGAAATCCTGATCCACTCCTGACAGTGAAGCCTCAGCATGAATGCCAACCCTAAGACCTTCCCTGCTAGTTCAGGAAGGGAGACTATTGAGCATCAGGGTGGGTTGTATATCAGTAGAATCCCTATTCTGCCCCAGCCACCTAACTTCAAATATGCACACTTGAACCCAGTGGGCTGCTGGAGAGGACATCTGGTCAGGGAGATGCAATCAGGACAGACCCCTAGATCTTGCCTGCTACTGTACACAGGTTTAAGGTGCCAGTTGGCCATTACGTTATATATCTGAGTTACTAACATTGGCTGTACAGAGAAACCCGGTGGGGCAAAGTTGAGACAGATTAACCCCACTCCCAGCTTCATCCAGCCAGTTCTCTGCAATAAAATCCAGGTCAGAATGTGCATCTAGGATAGCTGTCATTTGAACCATTCCCCAGCTTGCCATTGAGCAGCAGCATTTACAAACGGGGCGGGGGGGGGCTGTTACCAAAACTAACCAGGCTATTTGAATTGGGGGAATCTATGGGGGCAACCAGCACCCTGTTGTGGTGCCCCCTCCATCTGCCTCGACAACTCTGACTGATGGGTGCTCCTTGGACAAAAAGGCTATTGAGCTGAAATGGCAAAGAGAACCACGGTCTGGGGGCAGACGGTGCCTTCATCCTCCCACAAAAGCAGGCTTCGATCTTAGGCACTCTCACCTGGGAGCAAGTGCCATTGAGTGGCTGGTGAAACCCAGCCAGATGGGCGGGGTATAAATAATAAATAATTATTATTATTATTATTATTATTATTATTATTATTATTATTAAACTCTACTGGAACTGGCTCCAGGCTGGCAGGCACGGATGGGATTGTGGCGAGATGGCCAGCCCCTTTTGTCTGAGCTGCTGCCCTCCAAGTGCCGTGACTGGGGCTTAAAGGCGACCCTCCCTCCCTCTCAGGGGGGCGGTTTCAAAGACCAGCACCACCTCAGAACCTCCTGGCCCCTCTGTGGCAGCCCCCGCTCCCAGCAGAAGGCCCCGCGAGGTACCCCCACCCACCCCCAACGTCCACGCACGGGGCCGCCCCACCCCGTCCCGCCGCCTGAGGCTGTGAAGGACCCGGGGCGCCGGCTCCTCCGCCTGCGGCCTCCTCAGAAACACCCCCAGATAGGCCGCGCTTTCGCTACCTCAAACACCACTTCGTCGTCGAACTCCGGTGTCATCCTTCTCCGCCATCCGTGCTTCTACCCTCCAGGCACGACGGGAAACCGAGTCCGCCGAGCCCGGGCAGTATATAATCTCCCCGTACGGCCCAACCGCCGGCGTAAGAAAACTACGACTCCCAGCAGCCAGCGCGAAGGACGGAGAGGGCGGGGTTGAGAAAGGCAGGCCAGGTAGCGCTCCGCTGATTGGAAGTTTATCTTGGAACAGAGATTTTTTTTTTTGTTCTGCTTTTTAAGCCTGCACTGGCGGCTCTCGGCCTCTAGGGGGCTTTCGTGTTGTAGCTGTGGGAGAAGCCTATACGGAGAGTTGGTCGCTGTCGGGGCTCGTTTCGGTGCGAGTCGCTCTCGCTTCTCCTCGACGGGGATGTTCCGCGGGAGCCGGGGGAACGAGCCGCATTTTTCGGCAGCCGCCGAGACAGAGCAGAGGCCTGTTTTCCTCTCAGCAGGCTCCAGAGGAGCTGCTATGGCTTAAGAAAAGGACGCCGGGTTAAGGGGCAGGCAGCAGCGGCAGAGAGGCGCGTGGGAAGGAGGCACCATGAGTTCAGCCGGTGAGTTTCTCGACGGGATGAGCGGAGGAAAGTTGCGGAGAAGTTTCTCTTCATCCGGCGAAGCCAGCTGCGACCGGTCAAGGTGCAGGAAAGACAAGGGGGGGAACACACACACCCAGCAGACACATCGGGGCTACTCAGCCAGACGCGGCTGGATACAGACAATGCAAGGAAACTCCCTTTGCCCCCTCTCGCCTCCACTCATTCTCTGCTTCCATTTAAAGGCTTGGCTGGGGGTCGTCTTCTGGGAAACTTCCTCTAGGCTGGAAGCCGAGCTGTCCTTGTTCACAGCCCCCCACCCCGCTGTCCCGTTGTCTTTTGTGTCATGTCCCTTCCCCCCTTAGTTGGAGTGGGAGAAGAGCACTTGCTGGGAAGTTGCTATAGCTCTACTTGAGCCCCCCCCCCCGGTTTCTCCCAAGCCCCTCGTCAGTTTTTGGCGCCCCCCCCCTTCACGCAACAACGGGGTCCCTTCAGAGAGCTTTCCATTCCGAAATACTCGTCTTGAGGTCTGTACCCTGAGAGAAGTGCATGATCTGGTGCTCTTATTTTTTGGGATTATAACTTCTTTTCCGGTAGTGTCCTGTGAAGTCCGTCTTTGTTTTCTCGTGATTCTAACTACTGGGAGGAAATTAAAAAGCACCAGTTTCCTGCTTGGTATGGTTGGACTCTATCCTCCTTATTTTGTGCCTGCAGATACTCAAGGAAATGATTCATCTTCATTTTTTCCCTTCTCTCTCCCACCCATCCTTCTTTTTTGGGTGGGTGGGTGTCTTCGTTAGAACCACGAGGTGGTACCCAAAAGAGAAAGATATTCAGCAGAAAACTTAATCCCCCGCCAAAGGACACTTACTGGTTTAATGGGGAAAGGAGGTGTCTCTTGTACTTTTCTACACCTAGAAACTCTGCTAGGTGTAGTTAGCCATTGCGTGAGGTACATAGACAGGTCAGGTGACTTTTATTGTGTTGAATGAACATGTGGCAAGCTTTCAAGTTAAATAGAACTCATAATAACCCATAACTTGTTGAGTGCATTTCTGATTCTCTGTGTCGTCTTGTGGTTTTAAATTGATTCAGTTACTAACATTGTGGAGAAGCAATCTGTATGGCTTCAGGCCTAGAGCTCCCACTTTATAAACAAATAGTCCTAGGAAGATAGTCTTTTAGTAAACTTTCTTTCAGTTTTTGCTGTGGTGAACAAAAAAGTTGACCCTAGCTACCCCTTGATGATTCAGAAAACAAAGGCATATTTTATTTTATGCCATGACCCCAATTAAGGAAAACAAAGTCAGCTTTGTTTAAAATTATAAAACTGTGGGGAGCTCATGTCTGAATGGTTTGCAGGCATTGGTACTGTGTTTTAAAATGGTTTAATTCGTTTGTGTGCATGCATCTGTGGAAACAGGCAATTGGAATTTTTGTGCTGGTGCATGAGGATGCTTCTTAACCATAACGGAATCCTATGAATATCTGCTCAGAATTAAATTCCATTGTATTTAATGGGGCTTGTAGAACAATTCTTACTAGGCAGATACACCAGTGTATTTCCTGTGAAAGTTAATCTGTATCCATGGGCGTAGTCAAGGTGGGGGGCAGAGAGCGGCAGCTACCCCCCTAAATCAATAAAAAATGCATAACTATCTGAGGTTCTGCCCCCTCTAACAGAAAGGTCTGCTCCTCCCCCAAAATCCTGGCTACACCCATGGCTGCATCCTAACTCTCTGGTCTGGGTGGGGTCAGGAAGCAGTGTAAACCTTCACTTTCTGCCCTTGTATTCATTCCTTTTGGGGTGAGTATACTAACATCCTTCCAGTAGCACCTTAGAGACCAACTAAGTTTGTTATCGGTATGAGCTTTCGTGCGCATGCACACTTCTATTTAGTTTCGACTACGGCAGACCAACACGACTACCTAGCTGTAACTATACTAACATCTGCAGTTTTGGTAGTGTAAGGTACCTGTGGATGGAGCTGGTAAATATGCAATGTATCTGTTTCTCCCTTACTCCACCCATTCCCTACTCTTGACACACCCCTTTTTCTTAGTGTAACCTGGGCTGTCTTAACTTGCACCGGCAGTAAGCAGGCCTTTCCTCAGTTGGAGTAGATAACTCCTAGATAAACAATTTACTTAAGATTCACCACATCCTAACCGCTCCCAGTAGGGGTGGGGGTAGGATTGCACCTGGGTTTTGGAGTGCATGATTACTCTCAGTTAATTGTGTATAGAATTGCAGTCTTCAAGTGTAATCATATATAGACTTACTTGGAAATAAATCTAATTGACCTCAATAGAGCTTGTGTCTGAGAAGCCATGTGTGCGCAGGAAACATTCTCATCCTGATAACTTCATTGATAACCTTGTTTAGTCAAGTTTTGTGTGGCACTTGGCAAAATTACCAGTAATTTGTATCCTTATCATAAATATGTTTGCCTGGAAGTAAGCTGTAGCTAAATAGGCTGTGTATGGTTTCTTTGTGACATAGCCAAGCAATGGAGCTTGAGGTCAGCTGTTCAGATCTAGACACTCTTTGTTCTCACTTTATAGGAATCATTGTAAATGTGTAAAATTAATCCATAATATATTTGTTCATCTTTAATATGCCAGAAGGCTCTGTTTCTGCTATAGCAGACAGCTACCTCTCCACAATAGCATGGTTACTATAGCCTTCATGGCTGCTCCTACACCAGCTTCCCCCAGACTGGTGCCTCCAGATGTTGTTGAACTCCCATCAGCCCCAATGAGCATGGCCAATGGTGACCATGGTCATTATTGGGGATAATGGAAACTACAGTCCATAATTTCTGAAAGGCTTGGGGAAGAGTGTCCTACACCAACCTGGGAGCATTTATATCTTCTGCCCAGGTGCTAGAGTGTTTGTGGTGTGTATTAAGTTCATCCAACCTACAAAAGCAACGGATAAACTCCAGGAATGACATGGAAACAACTGCAGAGCTTGCAGCAGCCATGATACTCTGGATGACATGGAAAGTGACCAAGGTGTACTGGTGTTTCGTTTGTGAATCGTTATTCAGATCCAGTGCTGAATTTTCATTGACCTATAATGGCTTGCTACTAGGTCTCTACAGCAGTGGAGCACACATGAACACATGACTAGGTATTCTTATCTGTTGCCCTTTTCGTGACACACAGTTTTATTATCTGGGTGAGGTCTGGACTTTGTAGACTGTCATTGGGGTTTTCTAACACACAGCAAAATTCTTGTGTTTCAGGGGTAGAGTGAGCTGTAGGAAAGTAGAATTCTAAGCTTAAGTCTTTGTTTGGAGAATTGTCCTCTTGTGTAAAAATCAATCTTAAATACACATGTTTTACTATAGCAGTCAATATTTATAAGAGCATTATTTTGTTTATGTGGCATTACCAGAATTATTAATGCTAATTCCACTGATACTTATTTCCTTTTCAAGAGTATACTCCCATCTTAATCAAGATCATACAAGTTTAGTCACATATGTTAATCATGGAAGGTATTAATTAGGCTTTATTTGAACTGATCAACATCATGGAAGGCATTAATTAGGCTTTTATTTGAACTGATCAACATCAGTGCTTGGCATTCCCTAACCTTTTTTCACCTTTAAATGAGAAGTTATTGTATTTCTGGGTATTTTTCAGGGAAGGGTGAGCGTTTGTGAAACAGAGGTACATTATTCATGTTTTTGTTTGCCCATTCTCTAGGTTAATAGCTGCTTTATGCCTCCATGAGCAGCATAAATAAGAACACTCTTCATTGAATGGAAAGCGGCAGATAAATCATCCTTATCAGCTCCTTTCATGGAAGTATCAAAAAACAGATATAAGGCATAATGGATACTTACGATGTTTCCTTAATGGGAAGGATTCCATTCCTGATTGCGGTCTATGGTCAAATGTAGACATATTTCAGCTTGTCCCATGGTTGCTCCTCAGATGTCTGTGGAAGCATTTTGGAGTAATGCCTTAAACCCATTAAGTCTCTGCACTACCTAGCTGTCTTTGCAATTTTATTAATTGGCACATCATTGAGAGCAGAATTATTTTAATGTTTGCATTTTAATTATTTGGCAATATATTGTTTATGTTACCAAAACTGTAATAGTGCACATGTAACTGACTTAGATAATTTTCTGTTGTTTAGCAGTTACTTTAGGACACCCACCATATTTTTTTGTTCATACTTTGCTAATTGCACTGTCTTCTCAATTAGATCTCGTTCCAAGATCAAAATGGCTCATAATCTTGGAGGTGTATTCCTAGTGCTAAAATTAAGTTAATAATTAGAAAATGGTAGTGGGACAGTGACTAATCAAGATGAAAAGGTTTCTGGAAGCAAACAGCATTTACTTTTAAGTATTAAATAATTAGACAGAGAGTTGAATCAATAAATGTTTCAGTATTTGAACCTTTAGGGTTATATTCAACATAGCACTCTGTGAATGTTCTGCAGCACAAGGATTTCTGCTTGTGCAATGGAATGTTATCCACCTCTCAGTGCATGCCCCAGAAATCTATTCGGCAGATCCCTCCAACTCTCTGGAGCCAGATTTGGGGAGGACACAGGGTATGCACAGGAGGCAGAGGGGGGCCAAAGTCCTGCTGCTCAAATGCTTGCATTGATGGGACACATCCACAGGTTTTTGTTTTTGTAATTGTGATGCAGCCAAAGTTTGTAACTATCTGGTTCAGAACAAAAATTTATTCTGCTTGCTTGGATTTATAATGGATCTGGCGTTTTACATTTTAGGATGTAAAACAAGATTTGGCACATGTGTTTTGAAAGTTCTTCCTAACCTGTGCTTAGTGGCAAGCAACTAGGCAAAAATGAGAACATTTTTAGAGGCCCTTTAAAATCAAGCAATATGAGAAGAGGCATTCGTGCACATGTGCCATTGTTACCAGTTGGGAGAGAATTTGTGTGGAAACTGAGGTTTGCCCAATAGTTCTCCAATAAATATTGTAAATGCCAACAGGCTCCAAATTTAATCGAAGGGAGTTTCCTATTACCAGAAATAATTTGGGAATGAAGGACAACAGTGTTGCCAGATTACAAAATTGCACTTAGTGAAGTGGATTGTGAAATAAGCAGCAAAATGTATTGCGCTCCACATTTTGTGGTAGTGTTACAAAGCTGGTAAAAACATCTCAATAACCTAGCACAGAAATACTGGTGATATTTTAACCACAAAGAGATGGGAATGGACTCTCCATCCCTCACCTACATTAACTCCCCACCCCACCCCTTTCATTCCCCCTACACTTGTAACCATGGTGCGGCTGTTGCATCTGCACAGATGAATGTTAACCAGGGTTTGCAGGGCTAAACTGGGTTACAGCTAACTAAATGTAACATTGCACCATGAGCAACTGGCATAGCAAGAGAAAGAACATGTGAAGCCAGGGCCTGCTCCTTAAAATTAAAATGAATTGATCAGCAGTGTTATGTTTCCATTGATCTGTTGGAAATGTTTTTGAAACCTTCTAAAGCCTGTCTATTGAATCAGAGACAGAAGCTTTGGTGATGCTTGAGAGAAGGTTAAAAGGGTTCCACAGTGTAAAAAAGCCAGCTAATCCTTGCATGTACATGTTAACTCTGTAGGTACCTAAGACTTTGATAATCCTGAGTTGCCAGTTTCTTTTCAGAGCAGTGTTAGAATGATGTGGACTATTGTTAGCTTTGGGTTTAGTTTAACAATGCATTTTCCAGGATTTGTGATGGTTAGTTTGGGGAGATGCTCAAACAAGGTTTTTTCCTTGCAACTGGATTTGTTTGCATTTTGGGGGTGGCAAAGAGTAGCTTTAACAGTGGAGTAGTCTGAATGAGCCAGTGGAGTTTTCCTAGCAGCTAGACCACTCTGGTAAATATGTCTGCTCTTGAATGAGAGAATTTAAATCTTGAAGAAGGTCATAAAATAGATCTCATAAGTAACATGCACATTATTGGCAAACACTCAGTAGGCTTTCATCTCCTGCATTTTCCCCACTTGATATGTCAAGAGTCCTAGAGTGTGTAGTGGACGTGGTTACATAGAAGCTAAATTTGGCTACATGACTGAATATTTCTTTAGGTATACAGTGGTACCTCGGGTTAAGTACGTAATTTGTTCTTAACCCGAGGTACTATTTCTGGGTTAGTGGAATCTATAACCTGAAGCGTATGTAACCTGAACCGTATGTAACCCGAGGTACCACTGTATAGCCTTTAGTGAAGGTTAAAGTCAAGGTATGAATTAATAGAATCCCATTTATAAACTTGAGTTAGGATGGTTTAGGGCTGGAGAAGTTAGAATATCAAATGTTGGCAGGGCTTCCTCCCACTATGTCAGCTTTGCAGCAGAACCAGTTGAACATCTTAATACCTCATTTTGTAACAGTGTGGTGGTGTAGCTACTGTCCCTGCATATCTGATTGCTGACATAGCAAGTCTAGAAATTAGTCTTTGTGCTTGCTCAATTAATTTGCCAGATATAGTGATTTAGGGACTTGGGATGAGCACTATGATGAAAAAATGTTGGAAGGCTTGTTTGTTTCTTTGGTTGACAAAAATGTATCAGGATGAGGATCACATCCCCCCCCCCAAAGCATATTCAGCAAATATCAGATTAATATTCATTTTCTGCTGTGAAATATATGCTCATGTGGCCTTATGTTCTGCGAGCGTAAATGCTCAGGTGCAGGTCCATAAAAAGTGGTGATGTCATTTTAAAAGCTACAACGATCTCTGATCTTGTGTGTGTTTTCTTGAAATTAAGTCCCACTAAACTCAAGGGACTTGCTCTCAAGTATGTGCGCATAGGATTGCAGCCTTAGGCACATTTGCAAGTGACGTCTACTGAACTTAATGTCCTGTCTTCTATGTAAACATGCATAGGATTTGACTGTACATCTATTGTACCAAATTGAAGAGACCACCAAGTAAACATCTTTATGATCAGGCTGGAAGTTGGAGACTATGCCTTGGAAGAAATATAGTTGTGGTGATGCAGTTGCAAAACAAAGGCCTAATTTTGAGCTCTTAATCTGAATGCACTAAACTGCAGTTTTTATTCTGTTTTCGAAAACCAGGAACTCTTATAGTACAACAGATGAGGGCAATACGCAACAAATAGGAAGACAGCTAGATGAGCATTACTCTCTTTCAGTGTTTTTATTTGAAAGGCTAAAAAATTAGATTAGCAGGGTAAGGTGTCCTTTTGATCCTTTAAAAATTCCACTATTTATTCAGGTACAGCTGCACCATCCGGATTAAGGAAGTTGTTTGTTCACCTCTTCTGTATTCGTTTTAAAGCTATTCACAATTTTCCTGTTTTCCTTCATCATGATGGCGTTAAGCAAGTTAAGGGTTTAAATTAATGTTTTCCTTTTGGACTTGGAATGCATTTATGTCAGTTACCATCACAGTTTTAGAAAATATATCTTCCCCAATCCCAGTTTTGAAAGATTGCTTCCTATCTTCCGGGATGTTGTGAGTCATTTCCTTTTGTGTTTATGTTGAACACTCGTGCACCTGAAGGAGGGGAAAAAATCACAGGCACTGAGCAAAACAGAATAGGGGGAAAAGGTTTGCAATGTAAGACTGAGAAGGTGGAAATGCTGTATTCACTTTTACACGTTGCCTGGTCCTCTTTAGATTCAAAATGATAACCTTTATAATGAGGGAATTAAAAAAAATATGAGTTTAAGTAAGAAAAAAGTCAATGATGAGAGGGAAAGGAGACAGAATATCTGTTTGGCATTGCATAACAAAAGAAAAGACATATAGTTGGTCTGAGAAGTGCAGAGGTTCAGGGCATGGCAGAAGGCCATTGAGACAGGCATTCATGAAGTTCCTCTTTGTGTCCACGAAGAGCTGCTCTTATTCAGAAAACTTATGGATGATTCTGCATTTGTGAGGAGCGACTGGAAGAGAATTTGAGTATCCTGTTTAAAGGAGTCTGGAGCGCCTTGGTGAGCAGATGGGCTGTGCCTATGAAACCCAGCTGAGTATGATTCATGCTTGACATGTGTGGGAAGTGCACCTCATGATATAAATAAAGGAAAAGGCAAGTTTCAACCTGAGTTAAATTGAATTGTCTGAGACGGGTTGTTGATTAACGTCTGAGGCTGCTGAAAAATTATGAAGGGGTTTTCTATGAAAAGGTGATGTTCTGTGATATCATAGATGACTATTCCATTTAATTGCTAGGAAACCAAGATGGGGAGATGCTTGGTTGCTGATAGCCATGAATTGAACTTTTGTTTGAGGATAATGCTTGAGAAATTAATATCTGTCCAGAGTGCTACAAGGAGACAACTTGAGGATGAAAGCTTTTGGTGTAGGGGTTTGTTTGTTTTTTTGGTCTTTGGATTGGTAAAAACATAGTTGTTTTAGAATAGGTAGAAGAGATTGTAGGCATTAAGTTTTAAAGACCATAAATTAATAGATACATTATGATGAACCAATGGTACATTGATATATGGTGGCCACTGAAGTTCAACACTATACGCACAAGTGGATTTCTATACTGTATTGAGAAGATGTTATCTGTATTAGCACAATGTGTAATTATCTTAGTGAGAGGGCTTCGCTTTTATGTACAGCCATAAAGGGAAAGACACAATTAGGATTTGAATCTGTAGTCTTTCTTGAACTAGTGTGCTCATGTGCCATCACTTGGTTCGGGTTGAAGGAAGGAACTACAAGGCAACAAGTCCAGGAAGTTCCTGGGTGTAGAAGTTTCTGAGCTGAGCTTCCTCTTCTGCCCTGAGCATTGAGAAACATGTTCTTGCAAGCTACACACATCTTCATATTGTTCCTTGTCTGCTTCTGTTCCCACCCACCACCTCAAAGCTGTTCAGGAGCAGGGACAGAGGAAGGGGGGTGCGGTGGAGGTGGACCGCCCTGGGTGTCTTCGCTGAGGAGGGGTGGCATTTGGCACGCCATCTGCCTGTGATTCCCAAGCCTACCCCGAGCTGTCGGGGAAGGGGGGAGCCGTGCTGCTTTGCCGGTGGCATTCCCCCCTTCCCCCTTTGTTTTGACAGTTCGGGGGAGGCTTGGGACTCACAGGCGGGTGGCGCGCCGAATGTCCGCCATCAGCAGGTCACTCTGCACCCAGTTGCGGGGTGTGTGCACTGCTCCGTGCACCCGAGCGGCTACCCCATGCTTGGGAGGGCAACCTCCGCACCCCACACCCCTTGGGAGTGTGCCCGCCCTGTGCTGCTCAGGCATATGCTCCTCCGCTGTTTGGGAGTGGGGTCTGAAAATCTGTAGGACAATTGGAAAGTTGTCTGAAGAAGGACATAGGTTTATAGTGTCTTTTATATGAATTGTTTTCCAGACTGCCGTAGGCTGTGCAATTTATGTAGCTGTTTTATGACTGAAAAATAGTAGGACTGGAAGATTAATGTTCTTTCAAGAGATGGATGAGGGATCACCATGTCAGCACTTGTTTGCCCCGTACATTACGGAAATCACCGAGCATGAAGTTGGCAAGTTAGCTGAAAGAGCCTGCTGATGTTAAAAATACATTCTAAGTTCAGGGTGGTGGTTGGTGATTGGTGATAAGCTTAAAATTAACAGATGAGTTGTGAATGACTTTGACATGGAGCAGGTGAATAGAAATATTTTAGAGATGTAATTCCATAAACTGCAAAGGAGACATTCGTCATAAAAAGTACTTCATCGTAGAGGTCATGATGAATTTCTTGCATGCCAAAGGAGGAAACTTAGTAACATCTACAATTAATAGAGAGAAGGTAACTGTTAAAATTTGTGGGATGAAAATGTGGGGGTTGGAGGACTCATAACCTCTTAGAAATGATTGAAAATATATTAAAGTGATTCTAAGTTGGCCTAAGTGTTGCACGTGGAAGGGTACACACAAAGTCTTCCTCTTACAGTGGGTAAAGCTGTAGATTGTTTCCCCCCAAAAGGCATGTAAGAATAGTTTGTAATAAATAGCTGGATTAAATGGTATGGGACTTTTAGTTTATGCAGCGCCTACAGATAAGTTTATCACAGTGAATATGAGACCGCAAATCCATTAATTAAAGATAAAATATATGGCAGGGTTAGTTGCTTAGATCCTTGAAGGTGGATCACATCCAACAAAATTGTCTTCGAAGCTCAGACTTAGAGGAAAACATCTACCAGACTATGTTTTGAAGCAATATCATTGTTTGGATGACATAAATTAAACTTTTAGTAAATCCATGCTTGTGTTTAGTACAAGGGACACTTCATGGCATTGCCTTTCATTGTCTGTGCTTGACCTTTTTATTAGACTCCTCAACAGAAATTACTCAGAATGTTAATTAGAAATGAGATAAAAGATTTTAGTCTATTTGTATTTTGTCATCATCTGCTATAAATGAATATTTCATTAATGAAACAGCAGTGCTTGCAGCTGCTGCTGAGAAAATAAGTGGTTGAAGCTTTTTGCTTTTGCTTTGGAGACCACCTGCTTTAAGACACCCCTCCCTACTGTCAGAGTATTCAGGGCAGATTCCAATATTTTTTAAACAAAATACCACAAAACTTCCAAAAATATAATACCTTGCATGGAGAACTTTACATCCATCACATTGCACATGAAGTCCCATCACACACATGCTGAACACATGGGTGATGGGGTGGGCACATGACCACTGGATGTAGTTGTGCCAGGGAGTAAGGTCTCCTTGACCCATGGAGTATGGCTGGCCTGAGATCACTTGTGAAACTGTCACTGAATGAGATTTGAACCTGCTTATCCACAGTCCCAACTGGATGTTCTCGTCTGGTGAGCTACACACTATTCAAGTTGCACGTGGTAATTTATGACAGCCTTGTAATTGGCTTGGTCTCCCAGAGCTAGCAAAAAAATCTGTTAAGATGCCAGGTAGGAAAATTTAATTTGATTTATTGATTTTCATTAGATTAGCTTGGCCTTGTCTGGCTGCAGGCTCCTCACTTCCTTCTACATATGATGGCATACTGTCCAGAGGTATAAAAAGGAGGAACCAGATGTGTTGACTAATGATGGCGTCTGGATGTTCTGATAGTTTTTCTTTCATTTAGGATACAGATGACTAATATACTTACGTGTAGGATAGCAGATACATGAAAATGTTTATTGGCTAGTAGCTATAGTTTTGTGGAATTGCAAAGTTTACTTAAGCATTTTGGGGAGAAGTGAGTAGAAAGAGGTGCAGTCAAACGACAAAGTGTGATTGTAATGTGATATAAGATTATTATTTTAAAAAATGTTTTCTGCAACTTATATTTTATATCTAATACTTGGTATAAATTATCATTGTTAGCATTGGTTGCCATTCTTTCATAGCTAGTATGGAAATCATTTAAAGGACATGGTAACCACAGTCTGCCTTCCCACTGCTATATAATTTGTTGATTATGAACAATCAGATGAATCAAATTCTTCAAGCTGTCTCATGCTCATCTCTTGAACCAGAATGTATATTACAAATTGTGATCAACGCTTATTTGTTGTTGTTTAGTCGTTTAGTTGTGTCCGACTCTTCATGACCCCAAATAGCAGTAATACAGATGGCTTTTTAAAGTTTCATCCTATATTTATTTGATCCGTATTGTTAATTAGAATCAATTAGACCAACCTAATATTTCTCTTCTTTCTTCTCCCCTTCTAGAAATTAAGAAGCCACCAGTGGCCCCAAAACCAAAATTTGTGGTGGGACATAAAGTGGTGCCACCTCCTGTGGCACCTAAACCAGATGTTGTCCTTGCAGATGTTTTACAACCCACAAAGAAAACGAAACCAGCAATAGCACCAAAACCAAAGGTTCTCAATTGTTCACCTGTTCCTGAGATTAAAACTGTGCCATCACCTTTAAGGAAAAATTCCAAGAGTTTAGAAGAATGCAAAATAGACTCTTCTGAGTACTTGGTTCATTTGAATTACAAAAATGGAGCCCCAAGAGAAAATACTGCTTATATTATATCTGTGTGTTCATGCAGTTTTGAATGCATGCATAAATTTGGGAATGGGGATAATACTTGCAAAAATCCAACCATTTTTGAACAGCTGGAAAACTTAGAGAACATTGATAGAGCTGAACAACCATCATCATCTCTGAAATCTAGAACAATACTTGATAGCCATAATGGTAAAAGTATACATAAAAACAGGGTAATTTTAAAGGCTAATTTTTTAGATGAAAAGCTCAAAGATGTACTAACACAAAGTGTATGCCCCAATAACAGCTGTTTGAAGCAAACACCTTTGAACAAATTTGAAAAAGATAACATGAGTAGTTACAAAAAGGACATTAAAATTGAGTTTACAGACCTGGTTTCGCCATCGTCCAGTTTTGAGGAAATGATGGGCAATTCAAGCAACCATGCAGAGATACCTGGTATCAAGTCTGAAATGTCAGGAAATCCTCTTTTGACTGAAAATATCAAGAGTTCCTGTTGCTCGCTTAACACAGCACCTTTGGAAAAAGTTGATACTAGTGATTTGCACACAGGCATATCCACAAAAGGGACCGAAGAATCTTTATCTTCATTAAGAATAGGCTCTGCACCATCCCCTAAATCTGCCCCAGTTCCAAAACCAAGGAAACTACGTGCTGCTCCATGTCTAATCCGGCAAGATGGCATAGATATCTCAGGAGAAGGAACAAAAGAGCTACTTCCTTCAGACTGCAGTTCTGCTGAGCTTTCTGAGCGCGCTGTTAGAAAAACCACAAAAATTAATGTTCTTTTTCAAAGTGTTTCCTATAACAACCGAGAACTTATACATGCACTTGATAAATCAGAGAGTCCTTCATGTGTTGCTGGGGAAATGATTCCGGAGGCAGAATCTGCTGAATCTGAAGAAATGATCCAGCAAAAGGTCTTGCCTGAGGTTCTGCATGAAAGCCCTCACCTAGTAGGAAATACTGAGCAATCTTTAGACCTTAACTCAGTAAATCCTGCTGACAATATAATGGAACATAACTGCATGTTGGCTGCTAACGACAAAAAACCTGGATTTATAAGGTGTAGTAATCTTTCCATGAGTTTGCCTAAGCAAGTGAAATTATCGTGCAACCAGCCTGCCTTTGAAAGCCTAGATGATTTTGCACAAGAGAAGGAATATAAAGGTGCTGAAGATAAAGATGAAAGTTCACCAAGAGTTGTTCCTAAGAAGCCTCAAAGGCACAGCATCCCTGCAGCCGGACTATTGAAAAAAGCTGCATCAGAGGAACTGATAGAGAAAAGTGCCTACATTACTAGTGAACAGAGAGATTTAGATCCTCCCTTGGAGCGACCTCGTATAAGGCATTTGTCAGCCAAAGAACAAAGTACTTTGCAATCCTGTGATGCTCCAAAGTTGTCTTTGGAGAGACCTGTTTGGAAATTACCTCATCCCATTCTTCCATTTTCTGGCAATCCGGAAGCCTTAAAAAAAACCAAGAATGCAAAAAACACTCAGCTTGCAAGTGCTGTGACAAAACCTCGAGCCAAATCCTTGTCTTCTGTAGATATGGACAGAATACACCCAAAAGAGCCCCCAAAAGAGCCTCAAAAGAAATATTCACTAAAGAAATTCCTAAATATGAAGCTGTCTGTTTGCTTAATGAAAAGTGACTTCCAGAAATTTTTGACCAAGGGTAGCCAATCGGCAGATAACGGCACTGTTACTTTTTCCAGTGATGAAGCGTGTGGCAAAACTCGGAATGCAGCTAGTGCAACAAATGGAAGGAAAACTAAACCCTCAAAGGCACATTCTGCAGAAATGGGCAGCCTATCCTCACAAAACGGAAAGCAGAGGTCCAGGGGTCAGGATGAATCAACAAATAGCCAGAGATCACAGTCCTTGGATGAACAGAGTTTCCTATCGCAAGGACATGTGAATTCTCTTACTCATGACTATGTACCAGAATATGAAAATGTGAGCCATTATGAAGAAATCCCAGAGTATGAAAATTTACCTTTTGTGCCAACTGATAAAAATCCGCCTTTTGAGTGGCACAATTCTAGCAGTGCAGAAGACCACGATGCTGATGTGTATGAGGTACAAGAACTGTATGATGCAACAAGGAGTTGTTCAGAGTTTAGCAGGTAGGATACTGGAGTTGGGAGCAAATCATATACATTTTGGTGTCCATCTACACAAACGGTTGGTTAAACTCCTTCTGCAGACTTTCACAATGCAATCCTGTGTGTGTCGTAATATATTCCATCCGACACACTCCCGATTGTATCCTCAAGGACTGGGAAGTCATATTTAATGAATTACGTTGGCCATATCACTCCATATTTTTGCATCCATACATGATCAGCAGAGATGTTGAATAACTTGTCATTTTGGAAAGTGTTATTTCTTAAACCTCGACACATCCCTGGTTAGACACTTTAATGCTGACTTCTTGAGACTGTGACCAAATAATGTCTGTAACCTACTTCTTCATTATAGCTCAGTTTTGCAATCTTTTAATTCTCCCTAATAATTCTGGTTATTTCCCCCGTGCGATTATTAGGAGTGACTGAGAAGACAAAGCCTGTCTTTTACGCATAAACTGGAGAAATGATTCTCCAAGGAAATTGCCATCTCTTACTGCAACATTTTAAAATAAAAAAATTCCTTCCAGTAGCACCTTAAAGACCAACTAAGTTAGTTCTTGGTATGAGCTTTCGTGTGCATGCACACTTCTTCAGATACACAAATCTTCTTCAGATATAAAATCTGCAACATTTTAATCAGTGTTCTTTAAATCTTTAGCTGGATCAGGTGGAAAGGCAGATATGGTTCCTTACAGTAATTCCCCACATAGTAATGTTGTTCATCCCTTCCCTCTTACCTGCTGTGCAGAGGAGGCCTCCAGGTGCTTTTTTCTCCTGTTGCAGCTGGATATGTACACCTGGTGTATGTGTGCACAGGCATGTCCATGGAAGAGTTGAACATAAGTTGACTACAGGGAACCTTTTTAAAGCTATACAATATATGTCTTAAATTGTTTGTACCATATACAGCCCAGGGACTGTTAGGCATATACATGAAGTTTTGAGTAATTTCCACAGGATACTTTTACCAATTCATGCATTTCTCAAAGAGGAAGGAAGATCTGCACCCCAGTGCCCAGATCGCCCCACCATAATGTGCATGTAAGGAATAAGCACCCTGTTTTATTTTGTTTTAAAATAGCACCATAAACTTTAGCAAACAGAGTAAAACTTTTTATTAGAAGTAAAAAGTAGCTGAAGTATTCTTAAAATGTACAGTGTGAATAAACCTTTCATAAGTCCTAGGACAGGGGTCAGCAAACTTTTTCCGCAGGGGGCTGGTCCACTGTCCCTCAGACCTTGTGGGGGGCTGGACTATATTTTGGAGACGACACCCCCGATTCTCCCCGTCCCTTCTCCACAGCACTGGACGAGCCCCGGTGCCTGCTTACCTGTGTCTTGTGAGCGACAGGGGCTGGCAGCGGTGGCAGAGGGACGATGAGCGGCGTGAAAGGGCTGGGTCCAGAGAGGAGCTGCTTAAAATGGCGCTTAGCCAACCGCGGCTCAACAAAGCGCAGCCCCCTTCCTCCTCTAGGCAGGGCGGGGAGAAGCCAGGAGGAGGGAGGGAGGAGGTGTTGCCATGGTGTGTGGGGTGAATGGCACAGCCTGAATGATCAGAATCCCCACGCCGATCCACGCGGCGATTCCCAGAGTGTCTGCGGGCCGTATCCAGAAGGCAATTGGCCGAATACAGCCCCCAGGCCTTAGTTTGCTGACCCATGTCCTAGGATATTCATTTGAACCCTGTCACATTTGATATCGGACCACAAAATTTTAATATCAGTCAACAGCTTTCCCCAGTAATTTGCTGTGCAAATAACACAAAAAATATTACCACTACCCCTTTTATTTTAATAATTAGTAGTAACATTCTTCTTAAACCATAAGTTAGTTTGCTTTTTAAGCAGTACATCCTTTTATATAATTCTGTTCCAACGGCAGCTTCCCTCCTGGATTGAGTAGCAGCTTAGTGAGAGGAGGACTGCCAACCCGCCCCCCCCCCCCCGAAAAAAACATGATCTTCCTGTAAGAGCAATGTACTACGACACAATCACAGAAGACACTTGTAACTTAAAAGAGAAGCGGAAAGTCTAACAAAATCAGAATGGATGAAAGGCCTCTTTGTACGACTGGACAACAGCCTTTTCCTGTATGTTATTTTCAGCAACAGCTAGCTCAGGAAATACAAATTAGTATTAGATTCCGCCCGCCCCTCCCCCTTTATGGTGACATTCTAATCCCTGTTTTAGAACCCCTGATTCTTGTTATTGTTTATAGTAAATCAGATTGTAGAAAAGGATTTCCTATGCATCTTGGATAAGGAAAGGCTTCTACTCCCTTCAACACTGAAAGCCATGGGAGGTCGTGGAAATTTAACAGCAAGAGTAAATGGGTTCAAATGTTTTTGTGTGTTTGGTATTGTACTAAGGTAGTATTACCAAGCTGTCAAAAACTGGTGCAAGTCAGGAGCTTTCTAGATGATCAGATAATCACATGGCAAAACTGTTTCAAGCTGCAAGTGGTGAACTGCAGCAATGACTGTTTCACTTTATGAAAAGCCAAAGCACAAATTCCATGCAGATGGAAAACAAGAGCTCTGACAAGAGTTAGCCTGGCCTTCTCCTTAACATGCTAGTTTTATGTTTGTATAATTAGAGGTAGGGTTATTCTTATTATTAGTGCCATTTGTCTAAATACCCTCTCTATGGAATTGAGGGCCATTGTTAACTATGTTGGAGCCATGGTCCAGGTGTTTAACTAAACTGAACCCTTTATCATTGCGGCTCAGTAATTTTGAAGATTAAGTTCCCAGGGAGATCAGAATGAGTTACAGCTGTATACTTAACTAGTAGGGATGGGTGCCAAGTAAGGTGCACATCAAGGCAGAAATAGCATGACATTAGTAGCACATAAAAAGACCCAAAGCAATGCCAAGATACTGAAAGCTGACAAAAGCCCTGTGGTGTTCAGACCTGTTTCCCTTATTGCTTTTACAGCTTCCACTAATGTGAACAATATGGTAACTTAGGAATTATTTAGACATGTCTGCACATGAGTTCTTCCTTTATTCTCTGTGCGCATAGAAATGTGGAGTGCTGATACTTATGCTTTGTTTGATAAGAAGCTAATAAAATATTAGGGCAGGGGGTTGCTCTGACATTTTTTATGCTATGCACAGCCAATAGATTCTGTATAGCACTTCCATATTGTTTTTCTGGCTATTTGGATAGCTACATGGGGATCAGAAAATATGCTAGCAGGAAATATAGGTCCATCATCATTCTACTGTGAATGATGTCATATAACTATTGCATAGACAAATGTTGTTAAGAAGCTGGTGTTAAGATGAACTGGGATTAGATTATATGCACAACACAACAAACACACTTCAAACCATAGTTTAAGATCCTAGTTAGTAAACTAGCATGAAACCACACTTAGCTAGTTCCCAGTTATGTCTGAAAGACCTAACTAGCTAACTAGGATTGAGGTGCTAGGCTGGGGTTCTTTGAGAGGCAGGGCGGGGTATGAATTTAATAAATAAATTCTAAAGGAAGGAAAGGGGATAGTGGTCCCTGTGCTAATTCTCAGATGCTAAATTATGGTTTAGCGTGTTGCTGAACTGGCCCAATATGTACCTGAACGTTTTGCAGCTTTCCTGTAGCAACTATCCATAATATTTATAAGTGGACACATTTTTATTCACAACCTACAGCGTGACACCTAATTAGCAGACCACATTGGTATTTTGTTTCTTCTCTCCTTAAAGGAGGGGTGGGGTAAAATTAGGGTGGCTTCACTTACAATGGGTTGGGTTTGGGTTCAGTTAAGGATCAAAAGCCACCAGGAGATCCTTTGTTGTTACAATAAACTTTTATAGAAGATTGAGTAGCACAGCCCAAGCTATTTTGAGAAGCCAGGTGAGATATGAAAGGTACACACTCTGGAACAGTTGATGTTGCGATGTTGGAGCATGCTGGTTGCAACTTGTCAACTGCACACATCCTCTGCTACACTGCTGTTGATCAAGACTGCACTTTGTTTCACTGATGGGGCACCTTTTTCAGTTAAGTGACCACTAGGGTTGACTGTGCAGCCATGAAGATTTATTTATAGGAATCAGGTGTGCCTTTCTTTAATACTGTTAAGTGTACAAGTGTTTTTCTTTTACTCTTGCTAAACTGTCTTCATATGTTTAGGAAGTCTTCATTTGTATTATGTGAACTTGACTATTCTTGCAATAATTTATGTGGACTTGCATGCATCTGAAGGTGGCACAAGCTAAAATTGTGTGTAATTGATAGGCTTTTGACACACTTGAGAGAGTATCCAATTAAATGAGACTTCCAATGAGTATTTACTGTATACTGATAAACTAGCTGCTGGTTATGCTGTTAAGTTGAAAATAAGTATCAGCTCCCCAGAACTGAAGCATCAGATTTGATATTACTGTGTGCAGATGTTGCTATTTCTTCTTGAAATGAAAGCTGATATATAAATAACAACAACAACGTTATTTGTACCATAAAATAGTTTGTACACACACTCCCAACCATCCTTCCATCCAAGCAAGCAACATTTGCGTGTTGAGGTCCCCAGGTCCACCCCAATAACTCACACATCACACAGAAATTTTTGGCATAATTTTGGCCACAACTTTATTAAAATACAAATTTGTGAGTGATTGCGTAGGCATTGGTTGCGACTATCTGCCCCCACCATGGGGGACAGACTGACATTCCGCACGATGCGAAAGTCAGAATGGGGGAAGACACTTGGGGGTTACGCGGAGCAGGGAACCTGCCCTCACCCCAAATGCAACCAGGAGCTCATTGCTATGGCCCGAGCCCCCTTGACAGAGTGGACAAGCAATAGTTAGCTCCCAGTTCCTTTAATGGAATCCCTTGCAGCAGCAGCATTAGAGGGGCAGGCACAGCCAATCCATGCCCCTCAACCAACCAAACCATAAACCAATGCCTAACTGCGAACCTTACAAGTTGTGACGATTTGCTACGCAGTAGGCAAAAACCAAATGGCCCCAGCCAATCAGCCAGATGGACAAAATTCCTATCAGGCCCCCGCTCCAAAGCAGATGACCCCATGACAGGCATAGCAAGGTCAAAGCGAACAATCCTATTCTAGGGAGGGAGGGACAGGCAATCCGATGCATGGGCGAAAAGAGGAAGCCCTAGCCTCGTGCAAGGAGTTTTAGTATTTCTGGCTGTCAATCAATAAATGGCAACATTAACTTCTTCCCAACAACAAGGGAAGCCCCAATCGCATCAGTGGTCAACGATCAATTAGCCCGCCCTCCAACTTTGGAGTGTCCTGGAGGCCCCCACCGCAACACGTGCTCTCCATGAAGGAGAACACGCTTTATCACAGTTCAGGGACACATTCCAGGCAGGTAAAAACACTCAAGAGGGGTGCAAAGTAGAACCAGTAGCCTGAGAAGAAGTGCTGTGCTGGGGGAGGGTGTAGAGTATGCCTTGGGGGCCAGAAAGAGAAGTCACCTTTGGTCCCAGGCCTGAGGTTCTCCTCTGGACTACTGTGACAAATATGCCCACTGTTAATCCCAGTAATCCTGCATCTTTAATCATTGTAAAAAGAAATCTTAAGATTTTGGGTTTAGCGAGATAAATATGCAAAATGTCTGGTAGCAGTTTCATTTTCTGATGAAATTATGCTGAGAGTTGTGGTTGGAAATATTTTATTCAACATAAATGTATTTTCCCTGGTTTGCTTTTTTGTTACCTGCTCTGAACTTAAAGTTAATAAGGTAGCACCTAGTGCAATATTCTTGCATTGTGATTGAGCTGATACTTTTTCAAGAAGTGTACATTATTTAAGTTCAGTGAAAGAGACTCTTGCTGTGGTGTGTTGGTGTTTGAGAGGCAGCTGGCTCACATGATACAACAGGGCATTCTTACTCAAAGACTAGTGCAGTGATTTAATGGTGACTTGTTTCACATGACTGCTAATGCAGAAGTTTCTCTTCCCAAAATAGCTTATATGCGGTAATCCTTGACACTGAAAACGTGGGAGATTAATATTTCAAAGGAAGTGGGTACATTTTGTTCATTTTGTAAACTTATTCAGAGATGTTGTGTAAATTTGAAAAACTGGTATGAGGTCAGGGGTTCAAATAAAAAAGGAGTATTGGACAGATGTTTAAAAGAGATTCTATTGAATTAATAAGAAATCTAAGGGGAGAAGATATACATGGTTTCAGGTGTATTCAGTTGCTTTTAGGATTGCTGCACCTCTGTCACTTGCAATGTTGTGGACAGATGTAAGCCATAAGTTTTTCTGCTAGGTCTTTGTTCTCGGGTAAGACTAAGGTGTCGGGTCCTCTCCCTGGACAAGGCCCTGAGTACCTTCTCACAGTGGCCGGGGCTGTGCTGCTTCACACGTCATCCTGTCTTTATAAGATCCTCCAGTAGTTTGTCATGAGATCCAGGTTTCAGAACTTGGTTGCTCCTAGAATTGGGAATAACCTTTCCTAGAGGTCAGAATGGGCCTTAGCACTAGATGAGAGTCGGGGGGGGGGGTCCCCTTCCAACTCTGATTCAAGTTTCTGCCTGGCTGAAATGTGTCCTTGAACTAATAATAATACCTACCCCTGAACTTTGTCTTTTCTTTCATAGTTCACTTATAGCAGACTTGCTGTACAATGCATAACAGTGTGTCCTGAAACTATTGGCACGATTGAGCTACTTTATACCACTTCATTCCTTGCCAATTATTTCTAGGCCAATTGATTTGGAAGGCAAAAGTAGTTTGAAAGAACTATGCTCCCTGCTCCTCCAAAATATTCAATAAATGTCTTACTAAGCAACATACTTTTTAAAAAATCATTTGATTATATGCTAGCATTAGAGGAACAAGCACCTTCATGATGTCAGAGTGGCCTTCCTCTCTGAGTTGCTATAAGAAGGTGGGTGTATCTAATGAAAAGTGACAGCATCTTGGGTCCTAGCAGTGTGGAGTCTCCAGGTGTCACTTAAAAAAATTATTGTGGCAGCTGTCAGAAAGCATTTTTGTTTGCAGACTTGAGCTGACTTCTATAATAACTAGTGTGTATATAAATATATAATATACATCATCAGTGGAATCCTATACATGCCTGCTCAGATTGCCCTAGGAAGAGGGATTGGTTGCTAAGCCACAATTTCTAAATTGTAGCTTGGTTACGGGGAATAGGGGTATCCTAATAACTCTCAACACTCTTAAACTATGGCTCCCATAATTCCTTGGAGGAAGGCATGACTGTATAAAGTGGTATCATATGTGTAGTATGAATTGGGCCACAGTCTTCTAGCACCATTGTACACTATGTTCTAAAAATATGTCCTTGAATCCATAAGAAACTAAATGAAGGAGGACAACTTTCATGGTTGTGTCACAGAAAATAAACGAAACCATGCATATAGAGAGATCCTGCGCTTGGTCCCAAACATTGACAAAGATATATTTTTGCATCTGTCTGGAAAATTTAAAAGGCATCCACCAAGATGTTTAGCTTGGAAGGCCATTATAGTAAGCGTGAAACAGCCTTAGTAGCAGATCTTAAGTGGATTGCTCTCTCATTTCTTTGGGATATGTTAAAGAATTTAGGATTGTATTAGCAATGAAGTAGCCTTATTTAATGAACAGTGACTATGCCTCAGCCAAAGCATTATAATACAGTGTTTTATATTGTAAAATAATTGTTTCATAGGTCCTCAGTAGAAGTACTTGATGGCTCTGATTTGGTGTTGGAAGATGAACATTCAGATGATGAGATGCTACAGAGAGATGTTGATAGCTCTGATGATGATGATGATGACACAAATTCAGACTCTAGCAAAGGAGAGCCTGATACACAGGAAAATAAGCAGGTAGATATTGTGACTTGGAGCTTAGCTAACTTTCTAAATGGAGAGAATTTGGATCCTCTGTGAACTACTACTGGCGAATAGGAGCAGAGCAACATTTTTCACCATTCTCCCCTTTCTCAGTCACTGCCTCTCAACCAGTGCTCCAACCCTCCAGAGTAGATTTTTGAGGCATGGCGATCAAGGGAAAAACACTGGTGGGAGTGGCCTGTTAGAACTTCTACCAGTGGCACATTAATTAGGATCAAAGGAAATGTGTTCCTCTGGCATTCTAATGTTAATTTACTTCCTCCATTTCTGTACCACCTCTTAGTATAAATACAGGCAATTTGTCACTCATGTAACAGCGCAGAAAATGCACCATTTTCAGCACCAAAAGAGGGTGAGGCACAATGGGGAATCCCCACTTGCACACATTCTGGGGATGTGAGCAGCGGCCAGGAACAGAACTCTCGCGTAAGTGGTGGTTCCCCTGTATCCTCAGCTTAGAACAATAAGAAAAGTACAGTAGGAAGCAAACAATAATAACATTATAATAATGAAAGTTAAAACATTGAATGGAATTGGTAGGAGTAAAATCATCACAGTATTGACTGGGCAAAATAACACTTTTCCATTAGAAGCTTTGTTTTTTGTCTCCATCCATCCCTGGGCCCAGCCTCCAAAGTTTACTCAAATTACTGCACTTGCCTGTTGCTATTAGGAATGCCTATTGCCAGAACTTTGTGAAGCACAGATATAGTTAAAAATCTAATGATGTGCATGGAACATCCCTGGAAAGTCATACTGGACAATTCCATCTTCATTGGAAAGCTTCTTGTGCTTCACAGGACATGTATTAGTATACATGGAACTTAAGACTTATTTGGCAAATATCATCTTCTTTCTCAAGCTTGCCTACCAAACATTGAATCTTGCAGTTGAGGATCAAATTTCCTTCCTTCCTTCCTTGACCGTTGCAAAACATTGTGCAGCTGCAGAGAAAATTAAAAGCATGTATAAATTGTTAGCCAAACAAATATATATTTCTTGGCCTTGACAAGCTCTGATTAAAAAATAACTGTTTGAAAGTGAAGACAATCAACTTTTTTAAAACCAGAGGCTGCGTGTTCTCATTATTAGACCATAATTGGAGAACTTTCAGTTTCCAGTTACACTCAGTAACATCATCCTGACTCCAATTTCTTTCAACAGATAAGAGGTGCCATTTTTAAGACAGACTCCTAAGTAGGTACTGTAGTAGTGGAGGAAACTAGCAATTAACTGAACATTAACATTTTTTATGGCACCTAAACATGAATTCACTTGTATCCTGAATACTTGAAAGTGGAGATGAGTGTCACACCCCATAGTCAAATTTGACTGGACTTAACTGTCCAGGGGTCCTTTACCTTTTTTTACCTGAATACAGAGTACAGAGCAATAGGCCAATAAAGCTGTAGCAGAAAGAAACTAAGATTTAGGGCTGTTGCATTGTTCTGAAAATAGCATGTCTGCATTCTACAAAGTTTAATTTTATTTGCAGATTAAAGCAGCTGGGAAGAAAACAAAAGTTTATCATATTGCTAAAGAAATAATGAGCTCAGAGAAAGTGTAAGTATTGGTGTAAAATTTAATAATTTATGCATGGAAGCATGTATGTTTTTCCTTTGCGGTTGAGATAATATTTACTGTTCTTGTTTTTGTATTAGGTTTGTAGATGTTCTGAAGCTTTTGCACATTGTAAGTATTTATTTCACTTCATAAACATGTTTGCTTCAAAGTTAATTATTTATGAAGTTCTTTTCAGAAAATGTATTCAACTGAGTTTCTTAAATGTGCATTCTTTTTTTAAAAAATAGCCTAATGAAACAGCAATTAAATATCAACCCAAACTCCTGGAATGCTTCCTAATGAATAGAAGGAATAGAATGTTTGAGGTGCATTAATTTTCCTGTTGAAGTGCTGCAGGAAGTTTGAGTGTTACAAACGTGCTTAGAATGTGTACTAGAATATTTCTAGGCCTGCAGATGGAAAGGTGGAAGGTCTAGCTGTCAGAAATCCTGGTGCATTCCCAGTTTGGTCAGAAATGCAGTAGAGCAGGAGGAGGGTGCTCTTCTGTGATTTGTTTTTGCTTCTGACCTCTGAAAGCTCTTGTTTGTGTGCGCACAGGTGAACGTTTGCACACTAAAGAATTTATTAACACAGGTTTAATTTGTTTATGGTAGCTTTTGAGTTGCCAAGTAGTCTTTTGTGCTGGGATAGAAAATAGCATACTCTTACCAGCTCTGTGAACCCTGCCATGAGGCTTCAGGACACAATTCATGTAACTGAGGGGGACAAGGGCAGACTCACCCTTTTAATGCCAAGTTCAGATTTATTGCTTCCTGTTGCCATGCGCCAGTGAAATAGGTTGTCACAGCCCTATCTTGCTGTCATTTTACCTGCATCGCCTTCTCTTAGAATGCGTAGGCTTGGTTGTGTATACATTGAAGAACATCCAAACTGAAGGAAATACTGAAAAGTAATACTTGTAGGGTGTGTTAATACTTAGCTAGGCATTAAAGGAATAGAGTTTTTCTACAGATTGTTTTCAAGTATTACAAGAAATATGTGAGCCTGACTTACTAGGCAGCCAGGTTTGAACCTGACGGTTCAGGTTTTGCTGATTCTTGGGCAATCAAAGTTCAGAGGCTGAGGACTGCTTGCTAGGTCAGGGCTTTTTAAATTTCGCAGTGAGTCTTCCATTAAGTAAAATAGAGCTGTTTGAAAATCTCCAGATGGAAAGCAAAGATCCCCACAGTCTGTTTTTTCTTCTTAATTTTAGGAGTAATTGGGGATTGTGAAGTCTGGTGCAGCTTTTTTAATTGTCAGTAGGAGCAAAGTATAGTTTGATGATTCAGATGTAAATGAAAGCAACTGATTAAAGCAGTGTTCAAAATGGGAGGAAGGAGCATAGGTGCGTATGGATCTTTCATGTCAGTTGAGACATTGACTTCACCAGGGTTTCTCTTTGGTAAATGTGCTGGGCTTATAACCTCACAGTCCCAGTTAACAAAAGATTCCTTTGCAAATCACTTTCTGCTAGCTCTTCTAGTTGGCCAGTAGTTGGGAAGTGTGACAAAAGAACTTTAAGGTTATAGGATGTGTGTATATATATGGATTACATGACATCAGGCATAATGAAATGCAATTTATATATAGTAGTAAGTTTTTTGAATTTAAAAAAAGATGAAAGGCAGTATTTGATTACACCACTGCTCCAACATTTCTTGCAAGATGATGCAGAAGTTGTTGGGGTTTTTTTTTTTTGCTTTAAAGTGGCAGTATATGAAACTGTACCATACTAGTCTGTAATTCAAGACTGCAGCACCTGTAACCCATTAAAATTTAATAGAGTAATTGAGCCTTTCCTGGGACTCACCTAGGAGCCACATAGGCATGTTAGAATCTGCATATGCATGTCAGAACCTGAAGTGACTAGGCAGTGGCTTCTGAAGATGGACAGATGTACTTTTTATATTAAAGAATGAAGAGGGAAACGTCTTCAGTGCAAAGTGTTGCACTGCTGGAAGCCTGTAACGAATTTTGCTGTATCTGTTGATTTGCTGCCTGTTTTGCAGCTCTAAAAGACACCAGACCTCTCTGTTAAGAAAAAAAGGCAGTAAGCTGCAGTATGCGCTTCAGAAATGTGGTGAATAATTTTCTCGTCTCTGGTACAGCACAAACAATTGAATTTTCTGCCTTGCCTGCTCCTATTACAAGATAGTTTTACTCCATCCTTTTGTGGGAGAAAGATCGCATTATGTGCTGCACTAGGCTCAAGAGTTTTGGATCACTGGACCTGCAGTTGCTCAGGCAAAACGTTTTGTTTTTCCACATAGCATGAAGCATACATCTGTTCTTGTTTTCTTTTGCGGGCGGAATGTATAAGATCAATAGGGAGAAGGAATAATTAGTTGCAAGTCTTAAGCCAAAAAGAGCTAGACCTCACAATTATTAGCCTTTGACTGTCCTAGATTCATGAATAAATGCATTCAAGATTGGGTCGCAACATAGGTCTGGCTTGTGCAAGTTAAGAGTACACACATTCCCAGCATATTTTTCCTCTTATGTTTTTAAAAGTGTTCCCTGTTAAATGTTATGCATCTTACGCTTTGCTTAAAGTTCTCTGGAGCTCCTGTGTTCCATCTGGGTTCGATTAGCTATAGTAATTCCTCAACTTATTTCTCTGTGTGAAGGCAGTGTTTGAAGGTCACCCCTGGGATGTAAAAAGGCTAGTTAAGTTTTGTGTCGCCAGTTGGCTTACAACATACAAAAACACAGCATTTCCATATGAATGAGGCCATCTGTTTCCACTGAACCCTTGTGCAGCTGAGTCTCCAATACCAAACCGTACCTCTGTTTCTTTCTGCTTCAAGTCCTCTAATCTTAATAGGGGCTGTAAGGAAAGGAAAGTGCTGACCAGTGTTCACCCACCCCCACACACGTTGCAAAACAGCTGTGCGTGCATTTACATAATTGCTTTGCCTTGTTTAGATTTGTACATTTCTCCTTATTGCACTGTTTACATAAAGTATTGCTTGGCTGGCAAAAATGAACTGAACCCACTCAATGGGTGGGTTAAGTATGTAAGGAGATGGGGTTTTTGATCTTCCCCTTACCGCACAAAATAAAAGACAGAGAAATTCAGAAAAGAGCACATTCTTGAGTATTTGGCTCCATATACAGCCACTTCGAACTGTAATGTCTTCTGCTTCCCATAAAGTGTCCTGGGAGCTATAATTTAAGGAGTTCAGAGTTGTTAGGAGACACCCATTCCCCTCAGACAGACACAATTGCCAGTGACTTAACAATCAATTCTACTTCCTGGGGAACTCTGGGAATTGTAGCTATTTGAGGAGAATAAGGGTCTCCTAAGAACTTTCAGCACGTTTGACAAAATACAGTCAAACAGCTTTCCATTCTATTAGATCAGAAAGAGAAATGGATTGTGGCTAGGTATGGTATTTTCCAGGCAAATTTTCTCCAGAAGTTGTACCTATTTTCTTCTGTAAGCTTAAACATAGGATCAGCTGTGCCTGAACTTCCCTTCTTTTCCAAATCACAGAAGTGAGAGTGTCTGACCTTGAACTGCATATCTGGTCCTGGGGAATGTGGCCAAATGGGCCTTCTGCATGTATACAAGGGAAATAGTGTGACCTATATTAGTTGCTTGGAGACCAGATTTTCAGAGGCTCTTTGTGTGCCTGTGTTTGTACTCTAACAGGATTTCCGGGATTCAGTAGCGCATGCTTCCAGGCAACTTGGAAAGCCAGTCATTGAAGACAGGATCCTGAATCAGATCCTGTACTACCTACCTCAACTGTATGAGCTTAATCGGGACCTCTTGAGAGAACTTGAAGAGCGGCTGTCCCACTGGTAACTACATATTCAGAGCATAGATTCCTGCTTACTTATTGGTTAGAATATTGGGATATTCAGGCTTCTAGTATTGTGTGCTGTTTTTAGACCACAAAGTTGAATTACGAGTATATGATGTTGCAATGCAGCTATTTTTGAACTGAGATTTTCCCTGGATGCGTGTGTGTGTGTGTTTATGTACTCACATATATTAGTAGTTTGCAGCTAGATTGGCTATTGGGGGTCAAAGGTACTAAGTTCCTTTCCCTCTTCATCTTTACTTTCTATGACCAAATCACTCCTAACTAAATGAGCCTTTTAAAAATGTTTTTTGACCCTGCTTGGCTGTGTTTGCTATTTTTGCCATAGGCTATTTGGGTGATTGGGGCTGAGGTCAGGACTATGACATGGGAGGAGGAAGGCTTTAACTATTTGTTCCACCGTACTCCTAATCAAGCCTCCTGCTGCCATTTGGCTGCTAATTGCAGTGTGAAGATAGCAGCCATTGGTACCAATGGGTGCTTTCCTCCCCCTTTGAATAGCAGGCATCCCCCCACATCTGGATCAGGGCTGTGGCAGAAAGGGTTAAAGCTCCACCTACCCCAAATGTCTATATGTGAAAACTCTCAGCCAGTGTGGCGTAGTGGTTAAGAGCAGTAGATTCGTAATCTGGTGAACCAGGTTCGTGTCTCCACTCCTCCACATGCAGCTGCTGGCTGACCTTGGGCCAGTCACACTTCTCTGAAGTCTCTCAGCCCCCCTCACCTCACAGAGTGTTTGTTGTGGGGGAGGAAGGGAAAGGAGAATGTTACCCGCTTTGAGACTCCTTCGGGTAGTGATAAGGCGGTATATCAAATTCAAACTCTTCTTCTCTCAAGGCCAAGCAACATTAATAGCATTGTGTTTGGTTAGGGCCTGAGTTCTGCTAGGCAGCGTAGCAAGGATGGAAAAGGAGACGGAAGAAAATCTGAATTTTTGTCATACCTTTTGTCCTTATGAAGCCAAGTCAGATAAATCTTGACTAGGCTTACAAGGGCCCCTCTTTTTACCTTGAAGGGTATATACGAAGAAGTGTGGCTTGTCCAATGGCCAGGTTTACCTCAAAGGCTACTAGCTGCCCCCTTCTGATTTAGATGCCCGTTTCAATAGCAGTCCTCTGGAACATGTTGTTAAATTGCAAACACTTTCATTCCAGAGGGTCGCAGAGGAGGCCTGGGGGTGGGCACTGTTTTCCCAGGATGGATGTTGAGGTCCTCGTGTAGAAGGAATAGAAAGAGGGAGAAATATGCCCCCCCCCCGGTCATGCATTCTTCAGGTTTAAGTTCTAATTGTCCATGGTGTTAAATTCTAGGATTGACCACCAGCGAATTGCTGATATATTTTTGAAAAAAGGACCATACCTAAAGATGTATTCAACGTACATCAAAGAATTTGATAGGAATGTAGCTCTCCTAGATGAGCAATGCAAGAAGAACCCTGGGTTTGCTGCTGTGGTTCGAGACTTTGAGGTAATGGAGCCTTTTATCAATGGTGTCAGATGATACATTCCATCTTTTGACTTTAGTTTTCTCTAAGGCCTGGTTTGTACAATGCCTGAATACAAAATGCACGCACATGTCTCTTGTCAGATTTTTTTCACTTTTGGTCCCTTTTTAAAATGCATGTGAGCAGAGATTCTACACATCCCCCATAATAGCTTGGATCTTTTTTAAAGGATCAAGAAGCAAGCGATAAGGATAACATCTGGTAAGCAACACATGTACATCGTATTTGGGCATAATATGTAACTGGAAATAAGTAAACATTCTCTTTACGATTACTGTATAACCAAAGTTCTGCAAGGGGAGTACAGCAGAGCAAACGCCTGGAAATTTAAAACACCCAAGTCAGAATTCTCACTGAAACATTCATTCTTAAAAGCACTGATTCTTCAAAGATACAATATCATGAAGATCTCTTTGCGATCAAAAGATTTTGTTTGCCATATTGTAGTTTACAAACTGTATTTAGTTCTGTTGACAGATTTATAAAACCTATACATTTAATGAATTTGCAAAACCTGATATGGAAAGCAACAATCGAAACTAATATATATTTTATTTTACGAAGTTTGGTGACCGTGGACTTACAGCTAGCAAGGAGCTTTGCATCAGATGCAATTTGGCAGCAGCATTCTTTGCCTGTTCTTTCATCCAGTGAAATGTATAACTGAGGTTAAGAAAATAAATGTAAACAAGAAAGGAAGTAATATTTCCTCTATTAGTGAGGCTCTCATCAGCCCTGTACAAGTCTTCTGTCCACAATAAATGACTTTTTCAGACAATTTGAACTGAATGGAATGTTAGAAGCCGGTCAAGCCTCTTGGCTGAGTTTCTTTCCATTTGAGATTCAGTCTTCTGCCAAAATGCAAATCCAAAGCATCGTGCTGTCATGTTTCCTTAATTATTGCTTGTTGAGTCTATACCATATGTTGATCTGAGGCACCATGCGTTCATCTAAATTTGTCCTCAGATTTGTTAAGTCAGAAAATCCTTATTTTCTATCACGCTTTGCAGCTGCCTGTCTGCTTTTATGTGGCACTAAAGTAGGCACAATTATACTTTGCTCATATGGGGGTGTGGAGGAAATGATCAGAATGGTGAAGCTGTTGGTGTCATAGCATGCTGACATGTTGGCTAAATTCTACATCTATATAAATGTGAGCCAGCCTAAAGTCTTCTATAGGTTGCTTGTAGGGTGAGCATTTGGGGCTTTTTAGTTTAGAGAAAAGGCAAATAAAAGGGGACATGATAGAAGTGTGTAAAAGTATGCATGGTATTGAGAAACTGCCTAGAGAAACATTTTCCTCCCTCATAATCAGGGCCCCAGATTAAGACCTTTGGAGACCCTAAGCACTTAAAAGATTTTGGTGCCCCCATATAGATCTAATTCAAAATATTGTTTCATTTAATGGCTAATTCAGCCCGGCTCTTAATACTAGAACTCGGGGACATCTAATGAAACTTAAATGCTGGAAGATTCAGTACAGACAAAAGGAAATGCTTACGTTGCCCCTTCCAACTCTACAATTCTATGATTCTGTGATTCACAAACACATCATTAAACCATGGAATTAACTCCCATAAGAGGCAGTGATGTCCACAAATTAGATAGCTTTAAAAGAGGATTAGACAAATTCCTGGAGGGCTATCAGTGGCTACCAGATAACTATACTCTACCTCCACTGTATGCTTCTGAATACCAGTTGCCAGACTAGATGAGCCACTGGTTTCATCAAAACTTCTTTCTGCAAAGGCAAAACCACAATTGAATAACAGCCCATTTTAAAAAAAGAAAAAACCAATACAGCTTGCAGACAGTAGCAAGAGTAAACTATTTGGTCTGGTTCAGACAAGTTGTTTTAAAAGAATGTTAAGTTTCAAAATCCTGGGTGTTTTATTTTTCAGATGAGCTCCCGCTGCGCTAACTTGGCACTGAAGCACTATTTGCTCAAGCCAGTTCAGAGGATCCCCCAGTACAGGCTGCTTTTGACAGGTAAGTGCTAAAAGTCAATGCTCTACAGGTAGCAAACCTCAACTCGCTAGGAATATTTTTACCTGAATTCAGATGCACGGAAAAATTATTCTGCAAAGAAATTATTCTGCGGTGGATGAAAATGCAAAGAAAGAGCACAGCTGATTCTTTTTCATCTTCTGCTGAATAAATGGTGATAAGCATCAGGGCTATGATGTTATGCTATGTTTCCACAGCTGTTCATTCTGGTTCTGCTGTTCAGGGTAGAACAGTATTGATTTCAAAAGGGAAAGGGAAGCTCTGAAAACTGATATAATATAAATATTTTTCTTATACCAAGTGTTGATCCATGCATATTCTCTTATTTTGGTCATGTTATTATAGTTTTAGCTATAGTTTTAAAAAAACAAATCCATACTCTACTACTCCTTTGTAAAATTGACTTTCCTTTTTTTCTATTGCCATAAGGCAATAGAAAAACATTTATTAGGATATATTCCCTATAGAGCATGGTAGGACTTCTTTGTAAACACGCATATGATTTCACTGTAACAGAATCCTTGCTCTTTGATGTTGAGAGTAGTCTAAGGATACTGCATAGTCCCACCTTCCCACCTTGCCTCCCTTCTGCTGTTTCCTTACCAGTGTGTGGGAACTTCAGCCATCTATGGACCTCTAATATGTCTCACTGGTCATGCCCTGATCATATAATCCCTTTACACAAAAAGTTGCTTTGAAATTTCCTCAATTGATGGTCACTACATGCGACTGTACACATTAGCATTGCCACGAACTCGGAAGTGGCATGAAAAGGGTAAAAAATGGCCCTAAAAGAGCGTGAAAACGGCAAACATGTTCAAAAACAGAGTGTAGCAGAAATATCAGGTTTATTGCTAAAGATGCAGAGAACATGATTTATGCTGAGTTAGTGAATTCCACATTATTCAGACTTCCTCACTCTATTTTCTTTTTCTTGTGTAGTGTAAGTGCTTGGCAAGTCAGGAGCTGTAAATGTTGGGTTTGACATTATTGCTCTTAGGCTTTGAGAAAGACCGTAGAACAAAGTGAAGAAGAAAATAATTTCACAACCTGTCTTCTGCGGGTCTTCTGAGCATCATTTCTGTTCAGTAGCTCCTCAGCTGAATCCTCAAATATATGACTCAATGAATAGTCAAGTGTGCTAATTACTCTGATGTAGGAAAGGGATGTGCACACCGATTTGCTATACATAATATAGCTTGTTACATAAAATATACTTTCTCTAAAACACTTCTATACATATTGGGTTTGAGCCATTGCCCTTCCACAAAGGAAAGGACCCCTTCATTTATGAAATACAGGAGAAGCACTCTCCAGAGGAAGAAATTTTTGATGATTCCCCAGTTCCCCTGCAGCCCATAGCACTATTTCCCATTGTCTTCTGGAGGGTCCACTAACCCTCTGGAACAGCTTTTCTGGAGCACAGGAGACTACAAGTGAGAAGGAGAAATAAACAAACATCACCTTTTCATCCCCACTTCCTGCAGCAGGTAACATAGATCTAACCCATAAGCAACATAACTACATATATAAAACCTTGCACATGCAGGATCTCGAGTTGAGCTCTGGGATGCCCTAGCTTAACTTAATTCCTGACAGACTGAATTCCAGGAGCAAAACACAACAAAATGAGTAGGCCTTCCTCTGACTCAAGAGTGTAGTCATTTCTTTCCCTTCCTCCTGTTTATTCATATCCATTTGGCCTTCCTCACCTTTATCCTATAAACTATTATTATTTGTCACATCCTTCTCTAGGGCTTGTCTGCTTGCCAGAAAAATATCCACTACTTTGCTTTTCTCAGCTGCTGTATAAATAGCAAGATTTCTTTCACTGCTGCTTATGACTCTGCAAAAATGCTGTGTTTGCCTAGAAATTACCGTGTGGAATTTTGTCCCCCATGTTGTCATTGTGAAAAAATCCAAGTCTGTAACGTAAACTTATAGTTAGTGCTTGAGGTTGAAGAAGAGCAGTACTAATTACTGTACTGTAAACTCAGAAAACTACTGGGGAATAATAACCACTTCTGTGTGAGAGATATGCATGAACACGCAGTCAGAAAGATCAGCCAGACTGCTGCTGTTAATCATCCCCAACTGGCAGAGAAATTATTGAAGGGGTGGTGGCTGGAGTACAGCATGCTCACTCTCAGAGGATGGTCTGAGAGCACATGATGCAGCCACCTTGCAAAAAAAGCTAAGCAGGTCTAGGTCCCCTCCAAGCTTCTATCATGAATTCCACAATGGAAATAATGGTGCGTCATAAGTGCAGTACGGTGGTACCTCGGGTTACAGACACTTCAGGTTACATACGCTTCAGGTTACAGACTCCACTAACTCAGAAATAGTACCTCGGGTTAAGAACTTTACCTCAGGATGAGAACAGAAATCACACGGCGGCTGCACAGCAGCAACGGAAGGCCCCATTAGCTAAAGTGGTACCTCAGGTTAAGAACAGTTTCAGGTTAAGAACCGACCTCCAGAACAAATTAAGTTCTTAACCCGAGATACCACTGTAAATAAATCACCTTTTGTGTGTGTTAGCAATCCCTCAGAGGTAAAAGGCTGTCCAGTCTGCCCATTCAGTCACGATCTACTTGTGTCACCTGCCACCCATTTTAGTAGCTTAACAGCACTGTGTTTGCCTGGCTGTGTTTCAGTCTGGAACCCCCCACCCCACCCCCCCATTCTTTCTTACCAAGATGCTTGCTGCCTTCTGGGGTGGGGGGGAGAAGAGAGCAAGCACCATATTTATGCTGCCTTTATGTTTAAAAAAATCATAAACCATCTAACAAAAAATAGATTAGGGGGCACTATACATATGCATTTTAAACCTACAAATATAACATGAAACCTAAGCAACAATGCAATGGAACTAAGGGGAATAAAATTATTCAACTATCTTAAAGCATCATAATTTAAAATGCCTGGCATATAAAAAGATTCTAACCTTTGCACCATAAATAATACAGTGTTGGTGCTCAGTATGCCTTCCTTGGGAGGGCATTTCAAAGTTGCAAGGAGCACCAGGGAGAAGATCCTCTCCTTAATATATGCATAAGGCACTTCTAGAAATACCGTGGACCAGTGCTTAAACCATGTGCATTCAGAGTACATTTCAGCTACATTAAACATGTTTAAGTCCCTTTGAAATCAGTGAGTGTGAGGCCTTTTTGTAAATGTGCAAACCTTTTCGGAGATGTAATAACCTTATAGCTCAACTGGGCCACCTAGAGGTTCATTGTAATAACTTCATCCAGTTCTCTTCCTTAATAACATTTCTCTTTCCACAGATTATTTAAAGAACCTCTTAGAAGATTCGGCTGACTTCAGAGATACTCAGGGTAATTGCTTTTATAGCAGTTAGTCCGTAGTTTAATGAAAAACACACATCTCATTGAATTTACGGGTGTGTGTCGTTTCATTGGTGGCACAGCCACAAGGCTGGATCCAGAGTTTCTGCAAGGGAGAAAGTTTCACTTCCAGGTTTCTTGGGTTACGCTTCCCTTGCAGTGGCCTGCAGGTTTGCTCTTGGGCTTGGGGCGCATCCTCTGAACAGCAGGAAAGGTGGCATAGGAAGCTCCCAGGGTGAGGAAATTGCCAGAGATTTCCTTGCTTCACTTCCAGTCATGTTTGTTTGTTTGTTTAATTAATTAATTAATTATACCCTGCCCACTCTGGGCGGCTTCCAACATGTATAAAAACACTTTTTTATCTGGGGGGGGGGGATTAAATACCTCCTGATGTAAGCACCACTGGTTCAGGAATCCATGAAGGTCAGAAATAACTTCTACAAGGCCAGTGCTAATGCTCTTTGTTATAGTTGCTGGCTATTTTAAGGCTACAGAGGTTCCTGATATAAAAACACTGAGGGATCAAGGGGTATGAACTCTTCTGTGTCAGGGAGCAAAGGCCATATTATGTTTGACTGCCGACCTTCCTCAGGCCTAATGTAGCCTGATAGCTTTTAGTTGCCTCTGTTGAGAAGATAAGCTTCTTACTCTCACAGTTGGAAGTTTTAAAATCTCACGCATTCTTTCCTATTTTCCTGATGTTTGTTGATGCTCTGGAAATTTATCACTCCTCCCCCCTTAGCTACCGTTTTAAGATTTATTCTACAGTGTCCTTACCTTTTCAAGAATTGTTTTCAGATATAACAACTTTAGAAAACATACCCAAAAAATTACCTTCTCCAACCCTCCTTGTTGAGCACAGTAGTGTCATTTATTATTATACAGATGTTTCCAAATTAAATGAAGGTGTCTTGCCATGTCCCCATGAGAAGCGAGTGGTTGATAATCATGTTTCTTTGTTAATGCATATGAAATAAATCTAAACAATATCGCATAAAAAATTTCTGTTCTTGTATTTTCCCCTTGATCTTGAACTTTGTTGGTCAACCTTTACATTAAGTTGTGAAATACAAGGTCCTTTCCATTAAACTTAGATGTCTTTAATACTGACTCACATACTGTAGTCAATGCTGAAATACATTTTGTTTTGTTTTCAAGATGCTCTTGCTGTTGTGATAGAAGTGGCTAACCATGCTAATGACATCATGAAACAGGGAGTAAGTATATCAGTTGTGGAATAATGTGGTGATAATGGTGATAATAATTATGACTATAAATATTATTTATCTATTTATCTCTTCCCATGAGGCATCCTGAAGTGATTTATTATATAATAGGAACATATATAAAAGCCACATATATAAGAAAAGTCAAAGGAATAACATATAAACTTTAAAGCATATATATTATATCATCCATTTAAAAGAATAGCCCATATGAAAAATCAGTTCAAATCCTATACAGACAAATACTGGGATAAAGACTTCCATTTTGAAGGCTTTTTGAAAGGACATTTTAATATGGTTTTCAGCAGCTTTGTGGGGTTTTATTTCTCTGTGTGTCTGTATTTTGCCGTTTTACTTTAGCTGTATACTAGTAAGCCCAACTTTGTGGATATCAGTTTGAACCATAACACATTTGTGTTGCCTGGAAAGCTCATAGATCTCTAGATAGAGGACATGATTATACATGACTTTAATGGGTCACTTGAAGCAACTTCAGTCTCTTTACAAATGAGAAACAAGGGAGGGAACATGGAGCTTTTTACTGTTATGGGCAGTGTGTGTTAAATTGTGGAGGCCTGTGTATAGAGCTAACCCTGCAGTTTTAGTCCCTAATGCTTAAATCTCCTGTGTTCAGCTCCTTTAATTCAGCAAATATTACTTTTTGGATTTGTGTAATTTTGTTCATACTGGTACACATCATAGAATATGGAAGTGTGTTTGACTTCAACACTTCTGCAGCCAATTAGAGTGAACAACCAGCGTGGCTCCCTGGTGTTCACAGAGGATTCTTCCGCCATGGAACTTTTCATCAGTTTGTTTACAAGAACTTTATTTATGCTTCCACCCTCTAGGACAACTTTCAGAAACTTATGCAAATACAGTACAGTTTAAATGGTCATCATGAGATTGTACAGCCAGGGAGGGTAAGTTCACCAACAAGCAAACAGCAGGTTGCGAAAGGCAAACAAGCCTTAGTGTGTGAAAACCACTTTTATGGCCCATTTATAAGTTTTAGTTCTAAAAGGGAAAAGGAAGGTCTGGGGTTTCTTTTTCTTTGTTTCATCAGCCACCTCCATCTGTGACAGTAACTATTGCCTCTGCAAAGGCAAAGATGCTAATTCCTGTGATGGGAATAAGACAAACAAAGGTTGGTGCCACTACTATAGCCCATTAGTCTAGTTTGTAGTGCACTGTGGGGGTCTGCTTAGACCAGCGATGGCCAAACTTGGCCCTCCAGCTGTTTTGGGACTACAATTCCCATCATCCCTGACCACTGGTCCTGTTAGCTAGGGATGATGGGAGTTGTAGTCCCAAAACAGCTGGAGGGCCAAGTTTGGCCATCACTGGCTTAGACCAACCTTGCTCAACCTGGTGCTGTGCGGACATTTTGAACTACCAACTCCATGTTGGCTGACTGATGGGAATTATATTTCCATATCTCGGGAGGATTTGTCCATAAGGGCAAACTCCTAGGGACTGAGGTCCCTTTGGCTTCCCCAATAAAATATTTGAGGGGACCCCCCCCAAAAAAATTTGATGGGTATCGCCATACAAATGGTGTGTGTGCATCAAATCAATTAGGTGCAGCGGGGCTTACCTTCTCCCCGCCCCCCAATATTTTATTCAAATTGGCACCCCTGTATTTGCCCAGGCCACATTGCCATACTGCCTCTGGGCAGAATAAGCAGGTCCCATTCTCACTTGACTTGCAAAAGCAGCATCCTGGCCTTACAGACAACTTCTAGTACTAGGAGTAGCTGTTCCTCTCCTAGCAATCCCACCATCTCTCTTTTAGCAGTGCCCTTTCCTGTCTTTGCAGTATTGCTCTGTTGTCTTATTGGGCTCTGGGCTAGTATGTACTTAATACTATATTTGAAAATGGAACTTCTCTCGCTCTCTCCTTGGGAGAGTTTTATACTCCTAGCAGCTGACTACAATTGTTTGCTTGCTTGAATGCCCAGGTCTTTTTGAAAGAAGGAACGCTGATGAAACTGTCCAGGAAGGTTATGCAGCCGCGAATGTTTTTTTTGGTAAGATGCCATGGATGTTTTTACATACCTAATGCTAGAGTGATTTCATAATGGTGCAGTCTGTCCCCACTGCAATTTCAAAAACTAGCAACTCCAGTTAATGGTTCTGAATAATTTATATTTCAGTTTATACTATCATTGTCTCCTTTTCACAGTGGTTTTATGAATTAAGCATCTTTTCTCTCCTGCTTGGTGGTTTATATGTAGTATTTATTTTTGAAAAATGTTCTGCTCAAAGTCTGAGATTCTCTTTCAGATGCATCAGGGTCTTTAATCAAATGCAATCAAGGCAACTATTTAGCATTTAGCTATACTTGCAATGTGTGTTTTTTTGAATCCTAGAATAATGTTATTAAAAATGATTCTTTGCTTATCAAGGAAACAAGGACACACTGCAAAAGCAAGTTTCTAATATTTAAATTGCAAGATCTGAATTTGATTAAGCTTCATGCATTCAACATCACTTGGGTGAACTTTGCAAGAAAAAATAATAATGCTTGTTGTTGTTGTTGTTAATGTTAATGATAAATGGAAGCAGCAGGGTGATGATAAATGGTTCCAGTGAATTTTGGCCACAGCGTGGCTTCCTCTGCATGGAACTTAATGAAATCCTTGTGCTGAGTAGCGTACACATGGGGACCTGAGGAGAAAAAGGTCACAGGATGTTCCTAACAGAGAGGACAAACTTGGGTCACCCCTTACCTGGCTACAGAATATTGTTATGGGCCCAGCATAGCCTGGGGACAGGGACAGCCTGTCCTGTTTCACCACCTAAGGTGGAAGGGGAATGGGCCCCCTCCCAATCCCACCACTTTTGTCATCATCAAAATGCACACCCACCCACCCACTGAAAGGGGGACATTCTGCAAGGCCTTGCTACTTGTCTTTTCTGCCCCAGGAAAAACAAGAACAATGGGGGAACAAAGAAGGCAGAAAGAGGGCAGAGATGGTCTTTTGCACCTTACCCTGTGTAGGTGGAAGTTGATATGTGAAACGTAGAAAATTCCCTATATGTTACATGTAATTTCAGTTACTTTTTAAAAATACTTATATTGCAGTTTAATGATGCTCTCCTGTATACAACTCCCGTACAGTCTGGAATGTATAAACTCAACAACATGCTGTCCCTGGCTGGAATGAAAGTGAGTAGATAAAATTTCTTCTGTAAAATGTTTTTGTCACTCACAGCTTGAATGCCTGCCCAGACATTTAATGTGTGCTAAGACATACTATAATGCTGATAAAGAATACAGTCTTTCATTTACTGATAGCCTTTTGTGCTTCTAATATGCTTGTTACGTGTATCTTTCCCTGCTTCACTAATAGTCCCAGGGTACATTCATAGATAAAACAATGTAACATCAAGTCAAAAATACACAGTCTCATAAAACTGTATTAGTTTGTGATCAAAAAATTTAAAACAGTATTCAGTTGAAGGAAGATACCTTATCTTTGTACAATACAGTCCACCAAAGTCCCCCACCCTTCCCCAAAGGCTATTCCAACAAAAGACATACTGTGCAAGATCTGTCTTCGAGGAAAGAGCACTCCAAAACCTGGGAAGGGGAGCACTGCAGAATAGGCCCCTTCTCGTGCTACTGCTCTGAGGTAAAAATGGCCTGGTTTACATGTTACATTAAGCCAAGCCATGTCTTAGCATAGCACAGACTCCCAGGGAGGAGATCATGGCCACTTTGCCTCTCTGCAGTAATTTTGCTGCTGTACCATGCTGAATTTAGCCATGGCTTGGCATGTTGTTTGAACGCAGGCTTGTGGTTTAAATCCCTCCAGACTAACTGTTATGTACTGAAGTTCTCACCCTGGGCCAGCAGGGGGATACTGTAGATAGTTATGCAAATGAAGGATCGAAAGTGACATTCAGTGATTGGATAGTTTTAGAAAATGGCAACAGTTACATTGTTCTGGAGCTCTATATAAGCAGGCTGACTGAACTCCTCAGCTTAGTTCAGTTCCAGCTTACAAATAAAGAGCTGCTTTGGAAGAATCGCGGTGTCGTCTGATATGTTCGCCCACAACTTAACACTAACCATGAGCAGTAGCCGAGGATTGTTGTTGGTTTATGGCTCATGGTTACTCTGGAGAGACCAGAACTATGAGCCCAGATATGGATGGCATGCTAAACCAAAGTGAAGGACTGGGGAGGAGTGAATCTGCCACGATCTCTTCCCTGGGAGTTGGTACCTTCACTCTCAGGCATGTTTCAGCTTACTGTGTTGTACGAACCAGACCAAATATTTTCATCATTCCAATATCTGGGTTTCCCAGATTAAAAGCTATTTTTTTCTCCTGCAAATGTTACTCCTTTTGTGTGTGTGTGTGTTGAAATTGTCTTCTCCTTCTAATTTCTGAAACTACTGTACTGGTTTGTTACGCCTTTTTCCTTTGCTAAGCCTTTGCAGATGGCAGGCTGACAGAACATTTGTTTTTCTTGTTTTACAACTGGATTATTCATTCTTTTTCCTTCCTAGGTTAGAAAGCCAACCCATGAAGCTTACCAGAATGAACTGAACATAGAAAGTGTAGAGCGATCTTTCATTCTGTCAGCAAGGTATTATGCCTTTAGGCACAACATTATGTGTATTTTGATAACACAGTATTGCTTAGTGCTTTCTCCTCAATATTTATTGGGTAGTTAAATGTTGTGATAAAAGAATAAGCTGCTTAGTTATGTTGGGTGTGAGAATATTGCTTTACAATCAGCTACTAGACCATGTTCAATGTCTTGTTGTTAACATATAAAGTCCTAAACAACTTGGGACCTGGTTACCTAAAAGACCACCTGCCCTTAAAGAGATGTGTAAGATCACATAGATCAACTGGAAAATTTTTACTTTACAGCACCCTACAGAATGTCATAGGGTGGTGACCTGAAAACAGGCATTTCCTGCTCTTTCCCTGTACTGTGGAATGCCATCCTCTCTGCCATACATGAAGTAGCAACCATCAAAACTTTTTGCCAAGGCTTTCCCTGTCCCAAGAGATTGGACCCTGCTTATGTGTTTGAATCTCCTGTATTTTGTTTGATTCACGTTAATATGTTTCTCTGTTTATAATGCTGTTTTATTGGTTTTACATTATGTTTTTGTTTTAATGATACATTACTTGGTTGTTAGACTGTAACATTAAGTGGTATATAAGGTAAAGGTAAAGGTACCCCTGCCCATACAGGCCAGTCGTGTCCGACTCTAGGGTTGTGCGCTCATCTCACTTAAGAGGCCGGGAGCCAGCGCTGTCTGGAGACACTTCCGGGTAACATGGCCAGCGTGACGAAGCTGCTCTGGTGAGCCAGCACCAGCGCAGCACACGGAAATGCCGTTTACCTTCCCGCTGTAAAGCGGTACCTATTTATCTACTTGCACTTAAGGGTGCTTTCAAACTACTAGGTGGGCAGGAAAGTGGTATATAAATGCTTTTAAATAAACAAATTGTCATATGTGTTTTACCCCCAACAGTTCTGCCACGGAAAGAGATGAATGGTTAGAAGCCATCTCCAGGTCAATCGAAGAATATACAAAGAAAAGAATCACTTTTAACCCCAGTAAAAGTATTGAAGAGGTATGTCCAAATTGTTCTGGTCCAAATTGTTGCTTGTACACACTGTATGGCAGTGATGGTGATTTGGGTCCATAGACCTGTTATGCATGCCAAAGGCACAAGTGTTTAATACCAGGGGAAAAGGCCGGTTGTTTGTCCTGTGTTGATAACTGTTACATAGCTATTGTGTTACTGGAGAGTGATTTTTCAGTAGTACATTAGGAGAAACATCTTAACAGTAAGAACACTTCAACTGTGGAATCAGTTACCTAGTGGAGTGATTTTCTATTGAAGGGCTTGTGGGCCATCAGAGTCAGACTTGATAGCTGACCCAGGAAATCCAGGGCTAGGGCATAGCCAACAGATAACCTCCAGCATGAAGACCTCCAGTGAAGGATAGACCATTACTCTACCAGGTACTTGGTCCCATTGTTGAACTACTCTTACTGTAAGACATTTTAAGAAAAATAGTAGGGGTGTGGAACCTCTGACCTGCAAGCCTAGTAAGGCCCAACAAGGGTTGTGATTTGGCCTGCAGGCCATTTTCTTCAAATTGCACTCACCTGTAATGTCAGGTGCGGAGCAGGTAAAGATGTAGCTACAAAAGAACAGTCAGGACCTTAAAATAAGCTCCTGGTTGTTCCTTTGCATGTGTGGCTCACTGATGGCGCCAGTCATCTCAATGGCACTGTGAGTCCCATTGAGACCAACTGCATGAAGGAGTTCTCTGTCAGGAACTCCCTTGTGCAGCAGAAAGGGCTTGCTGTCAGCAAAACCCACTTTGCCCATTTGCTGGTGCGATTTGGATTCAGCCTGCACCTGTAAATGGACATTTTTTTCTCTCTACAGTGTCCTGCCCGGCTGGTAGGTTTTAGTTCCCCACTAGATGCTTGATAGTAAAGTAACAAATGCTGTTAAAACATGCTCCTCTTTGGGGAGTTTTCTGCAGTTGAATCTCAAATATATGCAATAGGCCCAAATGATCTCCTCCCCCTATGCCTCCTTGATGAAAGCTTTCTGTCCCCTTCCCTCCCCACACCCCCAAATTCAAACTGAAGTCTGCTAAAAATAATTCAGTTTAATTTCATCAACTGGTGAAGAGTTGTAATATGTACAGCACTAGTTAGAAAACTAGAACATCATGGTAGTTGTTTCTTTAAATCTGTAATCATGTGAGATTTTCTTTCCTCTCTCCCTTAGGCAGACCCAGAAAAAGAGACCGAAGATAGTCCTATAGGGTCAAAGGCGCCAATCTGGATTCCTGATACTAGAGCTACCATGTGTATGATCTGTACTAGTGAGTTCACACTCACATGGAGAAGACACCATTGCAGAGCATGTGGGAAGGTTGGAAACATTTCACAGCCTTATTGTAGCTATTACTCAAAATATTCAGTGGTTGGACTTGACTGCTCTGCAGCCTGTTAAAGAAATATTGCAGTTTTGATAAGTTCACTTCAGTGCATTCAATGAGCTAGGGCAACCTCCCTATGAGTCAAGCCACAATTTTGGCTTTTAAGTCTAGGGGGGAAAGCAAGTAACCGCGGGGAGGGGTGGAGGACATGATAGAGATCGGCAAAATGATGTATTATGTGGGGAAAATGGATACAGAAACGTCTTTCTCCCTCTTTCATAATACCAGGACCTGAATGAAGTGGAATGTTAGAAGATTCAGGACAGAGGATATAAAAAACATTTTTTCATACAATGCATGGAATTTGCTTCCCCAAGATGTAATGGTGTCCAGACACTCGATGACGGCTTTAAAACAGTCCTATGACTGTCTGCTTGTCACGGTGGCTATACATTGCTTCCCATATTGAAGGTGGCATGCCTTTGAATACCAGCTGCTGGGGAGCCTGAGTGAGGATATTGTATAGGCATCTGCTTGACCACTGTGGAGAAAGGATGCTGGACTAGATGGGTCATTGGCCTGATCCAGCACGACTCTTAATAGGAAAGCTCTCTTGATTGTTTTGAACCACATATCTTAATCATCTTAAAATGTAAACTAGAGATGTGTGGTGTGTATACTTCATGTTTCTTTTTCCTTTCCAGATAATCTGCCAAGCTTGTTCATCAAATAAGCATGGGCTAGACTATATGAAACATCACTCTGCAAGAGTATGTGACCATTGCTTTAATGAGTTACAAAAACAGGGTAAGGTAAAAACTTTGTCTAAACCAGCTTTTCAATTTTTGATGCTTCTGTTTTTGCTACAAACATATTTTAAGGGCATGTAAACCCCCTAAGTTGGAGCAGTCTTCATTTTAGCATGGCTTGTAGTGGCACAATTTTTTGAGGATTAAATAGAACAGAATCAAATTCCCAAAAGACAATCATAATGCAATATTGTTTTAGTTTTAAAAGTGGTTCTCCAGATGAAAATATACCGCTCAGATTAAATATCCTTTCCTGCTTTGCTCATGTTTTACATAAGTGCATGGATTAACTCACATTGCATTTTACAGTTGATTTAATGTGGATGGCAGGGTTAGTAAAAGCTTAAATCCATATTGCAGCAGTTTTGCAAGAGAATATTGTTTTAATCATCACCCCCAAATACTTGTCCACCATCATGCTGTGTTCAGAAGGCAGGCTTGTTCACTGAAAAGGGGACCATAGGTTCAAGCACATTCAAAACTGCAATATAATTGCTCTCATATGTACAAATAGTATGTGAGAAACTAGAATGGCAATAATCTCAGGGTGGGCACTTAAAACTTGCAAATTGTGAAGAAATTCACTTTAAATTGAGGTTTCCCTTTGTATGAAGTACAAACGTAACTCTTTCCATTTCAGATAAGCTGAACACACCTCCTAAAAATGGTTCCCCAGTAAATCACAGAACTCCGTCTAGCACCTTATCCACAGTGTTGCACAGTATCCCATCTGGAAGAAAGCAGAAAAAGATCCCAGCTGCTCTTAAGGAAGTATGTGTTACATAGTCTAAGTATTAAATCATCTGTTTTTATTAACGGCATCATTGCTAATATTTAGTAAACTGCTTTTAGAAGGGATATCTATTCAAGTGGGGCATCTTTCTTTTTTTTAGTACAGACTTATAATAGGACAGATAGTTGAAATCTATTTAGTCAGGTGTGGTTGAAGATTAATTAGCACTGTGCTGCTCTCTTGGTGCAACCCATTGCTACTATCAAATCTCCTTCTCTGCCCCAGATATTTTATTGCCCTGTGTTACCTGTCTCCAATTCCTTCTATGGCTAGGGAATTTGAATTGTGATAAGCATGGTGGAATGAAATTTTCCTCCCTCTTACCTCTTATTATGGGACCAAGTACAGTGGTACCTCGGGTTACATAGGCTTCAGGTTACATACTTCGCTAACCCAGAAATATTACCTCGGGTTAAAAACTTTGCTTCAGGATGAGAATGGAAATCATGCTCCGGCGGCGCAACAGCAGCAGGAGGCCCCATTAGCTAAAGTGATGCTTCAGGTTAAGAACAGTTTCAGGTTAAGAACAGACCTCCAGAACGAATTAAGTACTTAACCCGAGGTACCACTGTACATGACTTGTTAGATTTAAGCCAGGTACAAACCAGGGATCCCAACGCTAACGTTTAACTTTCAGAGTTAAACTAAACTTTGCAAAAATCCTTCTGGGCACATAGATGGAAGAGATGACTATGTGAGGTCCTTTGGTTTAGTATGTAGAAACTTGACCATTATATTTCTTGTGCTTCTTGCAATTGGTGAAATACCAGTGATTTGCACACACATTTCTATTTTGGTCACCAGGTTAAAAGAGTGGGAAGGGCTGTCCTTTGTACCTTCCTCACTACTTGATTCAACATTCTTGGGCAAAGTACTTGTAGGCCACATATGTTGTTGCAGACTTCCATTTATACAGTTGTACTAATATTCTACTGCACCATGTGGGAAGTGAATTGTCACAACGCAGCATTCCCAAAGTGAAAGAGAGAAATAGTCTGTTAGAAGGAGGAGACTGTTCAGGAGACTCATAGGAGAGTTATAGAAAGAGATGACAGAGATGGGGGGAGGCTTCCACAACGCTGGGTATGATTTTTGTGAACGTATGTTCATGCGATATCTAAATTTAAAAATGACTGGTTAATTATTTGTTAAGCTGCAAAAAGGAAAATATATTTATGCATATGAATTGCTGTCTTGGGGACTGCTCTGTCCCATTTCAGTTGAATATTTACAGTGCTCATATTTAGCATTGTAGTATTCTATTTCTTTGCATATACTGATACAGAGCATTCGCAGAATCTCAATTAGGCAACCTTTCCCCACTTGTCTGCTTCCCAAAGAAACATCATACAGCCTGAGGAATTTCATGAAACAAATTATTTATGTAGCTTAATTGTGTTCATAGACCAGCTGCTGCTGTAGGAAACCTTTTAGCACCCCCTGTTGTTTGGAGTTACTTTAATTCTTGATGTATTCTCTGTGTGTATTGCACATGAACATTCCCTGGAAAAGATGTTACGTGCAGTACCTTCAATATGCTGCCTTGACAGATTGTTGACGCAGAAAAGTTCAGTGTGCAGTTTGGCCCATCTCTCTCTCTAGGGATGCTGTCTTACTGCCAATTGATTTTTCATGCTAAAGGCATCTCTTTCTGGAAAAGTGGTGAATTTATTTAGAATACCTTTTAGCTTTATTACCCTTTATAGCTATGTCCTGTTGAAAATAGTGTTGGGTGCTTTCATCCATACTGTTCACATTGAACTGTACTTAAAGCTGCAGTTAGGAATTTTAAAAGGTGTGTATAAATCTTCTCTCTACAGTTTGCATTAAAATTATCATTATAAGGTAAAATCTAGGAAGATGCATCTAATAGAAAATATTAATTAGAACAACAACTTTCTGTCAGGGGATACACCTGGCATGCCTTGCAGTCACTCGCATTGTTCTGATTTGAGACTAACAATCCTTAATGTCCCAACTACTCATTCTAATCTAACCCAGTCATCCTTGCCTTTTAATAGTCACTGGAATCATCTTGTGGTAGCCTTAGGTTACTAAAAATTTATTACTCATCTTTCTGAAGAGCAGTGAAAATGAAAAATTGAGACAATTTTATGGTTTGGAATCCCCCTTGGGACGTAACAGACACCTATTGTAGGAAAGCCACTCTCACATTTTGGAGAGAATATCTGTGGTCTGCATTGTGGGAGTAGAAGAATATCTGTAATATGTTTTATGTTGCTTCACCTTAGCACGTGCTCATAACACATATGGAACATACAGCATGCTCAGAGAACATTGTATACCACCTTCCATTTCAAGGAAATGTCTCCTCTTCCAACTCTTTCATTAACTAACTCCTAGTTTGTACTGAGATTCTTGATCATATTTATTGCTATATTTCAATGAGAAATGAGTTCAAGGTTGTATACAATGCTAGCCCTGCTCAGAGTAGACCCAATGAAGTTAATTTACATGACTAAATTAGGTTCATTAATTTCAATAGATCTATTTTGAGTAGAACTTCAATTCGGCTTTGAAATGAGTGCTGAAAGGATTATAACCAGTCCTGGAAAACACAGCACGAGTTACCAGTGCCTAGCAACTTACTGTGAGAGCTCAGGTTTTCTCAGCTGGAAATTGTGGCATATCCTTAGCATCATGTATAATGTTATTTTATTTCAGGCCTTTTTAGCAGGATTATAATAAATATTGATACCAACATTTCTGGTTAGATGAAGAATGTTGGTATAATCAAAACATTATTTGTTCAATCTCATGCACTCTTACGAGTACCATGTTTGTTCTAATTTCAGGTATCTGCAAATACAGAAGATTCTTCAATGAGTGGCTATTTATACAGATCAAAGGGCAGCAAAAAACCATGGAAACACCTGTGGTTTGTGATAAAAAATAAAGTGCTCTACACATATGCTGCTAGTGAGGTGAGAAATCAGATCTCACAAGTTAATGTAGAACATTGCATGGTTGAATGAGTGGGATGCTGGGAGTGGAGTCTAAAGGCCTGCTCAGACACGGGGGCTTTCAGGAAATCATTGACAATAGTGGCTGGTGTAAGGGGGCAGAGCTGCACTCCCAACACTGGTGGCGTTATGGCTTACTTGGGTGGAGGCAGAGTCGGGATTCTGTAGACTCACTGGTCAGAGCACTGGATTGGTTCTGCTGCTGTGTCCACTGCCTATTCCTGCTCTCTGATTAAATAGACAAAATGAGATACAAATGGTGTGGAAATCCCATAAGGAAACCTTAAGATCCATCCCATGGATCTGGTGCTGCCTTGATATTGCACGAAACACTTTTTGGTATGCTATTGACACCTCAGATTATTTTGCAAATGGTTACAGTAGTTTTCTTTGTAAAATTAGGATGTGGCTGCATTGGAGAGCCAGCCTTTATTGGGATTTACAGTTGCTGAAGTCAAAGATGAACACTCGGAATCTAAACTTTTCCATTTGCTGCACAAGAATACTTTATTTTATATATTCAAAGCGGATGACCCCCATTCAGCACAAAAGTAAGTGAGCATTTTTTAAAAAAATAATGCTAATTTAAAAGTCTCATGATTATTAGTTTTATTAGGGAATTTATAACTATACAGTTTTGTAGAAGTATATACAGGTATGATTGGCCTGTCCATTTCAGTCTGAAGAGGTTCCTCAAGTTTCCTTACAAAGCCTCTGCCCTCCTCACAAACTGCAGAAAATTAGGGCAAGGATTAAAATGCCCCATCCTTGCATTAGGCTTTTGTAGAAAGAACAAGCAGGAACTTGCTGCCTCTGCAAAGTGCAGAAGAATGGGAGAGAAAACTACATATTTCTCCCTAGACCGATACATTGGATATCAGCAAGCTGTATGCTGGTTCAAGACTGCATACTGCTCAAAATATACTTTCATTCCAATCTCATGGTTCTTTGCAGTTTTTATTCATGATTTTTAAAGCTATTCAATAGTGTCTGTATATACTATACTTTTCTGTGTATAAAGACTATGGTTTTTTACTCTAAAATAAGGTTCAAAATTGGGGCTCATCTTATACACGGATCGTATCTCCCCCCATTTTCTTAAATCGGAGTCCCCCAAAATAGGGGGCATCTTATACATGGGGGCGTCTTATAGACGGAAAAATACGGCACTTTATAAATATTGTGACAAATGGAGTTGAAAGTTTTCAATTATACAAGCTCTGGAAACCATTCTGTTTGCTCAAAATATATTAAATGCTTTTCTTTTTCAAACAGGTGGATAGAAGCTTTTCAAGAAGCCACAATATTGTAGCATGCTTGCTTTGTTACTTAAAGGAAAGAAAGTCCGATGGCAAAGTCAATACTATGGTTCTGTTTATTGAAGAGTCATCAGATTTTACAAACATCAACCTAAACAAAGCTGGATTGTTCACTGGCGTAACGTCTTTGTTCAGGAGTAATAATTTTTAAAGAAATGTGTATACTTGTCTTTTTGTCATACAAAAAGTGTTATTTATTAAAAACTTTGTCACTGTTTTACTTAATGGTCAGAATCATTTCTGAGATTCACATTGAATTCCAAAGTGTCCTTGACCTTAGGGAATTTTGTTTGTTGAAAAGTTGTAGCAGGCTGTTGCTCCTTGGTTTGTCATGGGCACAATTTCAGGCTTCCTGTTCAGTTTGCTTTTGGAAAGTTTAAGGAGCAAGGCCTTTCAGCAGGCTCTCTCAGGCCTCTCCTTCTGCTTATTTTTAATCTGGGATAATTTGACTGAAATGCTGTCCAGTCTTTCTCAGTGCAAGGTAGATGAATAGTTTCTGAGCCCTTTTTAAGTATACATATAGAAAGATTCATGAACATGTAACACTTCCATATGTGCACTTAAACTAAATTACTTCCATCGATCATATGCTGTTCTCGGCTGACTCCAGAATAGCACAATGAAACGATGAGTCTGTGTATTCAATTTCACTTCAAAGAGGGCCTGTTAATATCCACTTGCAAAAGTCGCCTGTTAATTCCCCCCGCCCTTGTTTTTAAAGGAAAGCTGAAAGGATTATTATTCTACCTGCCCGTGCAACATTACACCACAGATGGTATCAAATCATAAATACCAAAGTGATTTTAAAAATAATATTCATTGTATTTTCCTGAAGTGTGAATTAGATCATTCAAGCAGGAAAAAGCTTGTTTTCAACATGAGAACTTTTCCTTGACACATGCTTCCCCACAGAAACAGAAGAAGGTCACATACATACTGTGGATTATGATAGCTAGGGGCTTATCAGGGGATTTTTAAATTTTCTGTACTATTTTAACACAAACTGAAACTGGAATTCTAGTATCAAGAATGCACAATATTTTTGAGGAATAACATTGATAAGGAATGTCATTCATTCTAGTTTTCATTCACAATTTGATCTGCTGGACACGTCAAAAATTCTTTCTATTGTATTTTTATATTAGCAAACTGTTACTTAAAATGAAAGCACTCAATTAGTAATTGTATATTTATTTAATAGTTGGAAAATGTGTGTATATAATAATTGAAACTAGTACTACTACAATGTAGGACAAGTCAGGGAAATATTATTTAGAACATTAGGAAGGTGGGTAATTATGCAATTCTTGTATCTATGCTGAAAATATCCTGGTGGACATTTCAGAATAGGATACTCTGGTGTTCACCAAGTTGCTTGTTCGCATCATTGTTCTTAATTATTTTTACAACGTGGAAGAAGAATAAAAAATCTGTTGAGTTTTTTGTTTGCTTCTAGTACAAGGGTTGTTGTATCAAAAGCATCACTAACAGAAAAATTGCCTTGCTGCCAAAGATGAGCATATATGGTCCCAAAGATTTTGCTTTATCTTTGGGAATGTGTATTTTTTATTTTTAAATATATTGGCTGGCCTAGGTGGGATAAAAAAACAAGTGATTTCATGTTAGTAGGTGTCTATTTTCAATGGGAAAATTCAAAATAGAGGAACTACTTCCGTATTAAAATGGTTTCTTAACTGAGGAGCTATTCTGTATAGTCCAGCTTTCCCCAGCTGGTGCCTTTCAGCTGTTGTTGGACTACAGCTTCCATGATCCTTGACCATGCTGGCTGGGACTAATGAAAATTGGGAGTCTAGCAACATCTGGAGTGCACGGGTTGAAGGCTGGTACACTCTGCTCTCGCCCTACAGTCCCATTTTATCTTGGACCATGTACAGAGTGTGCTATACACTACATTTTTTGCCCAACAGTGAACCCCAAGGTTCCATAAGAGTTCTTAATAAGCAGGAAGAATGATAGCAAAATACCAAGGAGCTTGCTAGTATAGGAGTTTCGCCTAAAGCAGAAGTGGGAAGCCACTTTTAGCTCAAGGGATGGAATCCCAAAATGGCCAACTTTCTGCAGGTCTTATTGACAGCTGGGTGGGGCCACCCATGTGCCAATTACCTGGCATATTATATCAGTTGATATGAAATATTGAGAGCACACTTTAAAGTAGTATTCATCAACCGTGAGTCCCCAGATGTTGTTGGACTACAATACCCATAACCTCTGACCATTGGCTAAGTTTGCTGGTGAAGATGGGAGTTGTAGTCCAACAGCACCCAAGGTTGAAAAATACTGCTCTAAAGCTTGAGTGTACTCCCAGTTCCTCCTTCACAGCCATGCCCTGATTTTGAGCCTTTTTTCTGAAAAAGGCACTGCGTTCAAAAAGCACTGAAGTCAAGTGTGACTACAAAGGAAGAATTGGGAGCACACTCGGAGACTTGAGGCTGATATAAGTTGTAGCCCCAAAACAGATGGACAGCACTTGGTTGGCAGAGGCTGCTCCCGAGTATTTGAAAAGAAATGTAAGACGGCAAATACCACTACCATTATGAACCAAGTAACTAACAATATGTGGTTGCAATCTAGGCAGCCCCTTTAGCCTTGTGTGAGGGTGCTGGGCCTTTTCACTCTTCCCCCTGCTCTTAATAGAAGCATCTTGGTGCTGAATCTGGAAACATTTTGAAGTATAGTTCAGAAATGGCTTGGTCAGTAGAGCTGCCATTAGCGGGAAGGGAGAAATGAATCAAAAGATGTTCTGTGCACAATGTTGTTGCAAGATGACCTTCTGGGTTCTGATTTATTTAATTACTACTGCTGTGGTCTGGTTTAGAGGGAGTTGATATAGTTATAGTGATTTACTCCTTGTCAAGTAGATGCTATAGAATAGAGCAAGCAATATTGTTTCCAATTAAGTGTCTGCAAAAAAGGAATGTGGTGTGTTTATGTAATCCCTTAACAATTTAAGAAATATGCTTAACAGGTTTCAGTGATCTCAAGTGTAGAAGTGTCACAGAATGGAAGAGGCACTGACAGTTTTGTTTCAACTACTGTACTATAATTTTTCAAGCGCTCTTATAGATTGTACTGACAATAACTGAATGAACAGAACCTCTAATGTTGAAAATTAAAACAACTGAAAGTAATCAGAAATACGTAGTTACGTTTTTATCAAAATAAATTTGAAGTGTCTCCCTCGCCCAGTGGCAAATGAGTAAAAGCAGAGTCTCCTGAATATAATAAACACTGTGTGTGCATTGATAAAATACACTTACCTGCTTGCCCAAAATATTTCGGCCACTAAATTTGGATTTGACAGCCATATGGCTGACAATGTTTCTCTGCCCCCTGTGCACTTCTTTCTGAAGAAACCTAGCTTGGGTCCTGTAATGAGATGCCTGCAAATCAGTCACAGTTATGGAGTTTGTGTGTATTTTAAAATACAACAGAGATGTGCTATACCTGGGCACATCTCTGGCAGTTTCTACTGCACTGTCAGCCCCCAGGGTCCTTGCTGCTCTTTTCAGCAGCCATTTACTTAGAAGAGCCTTGTAAAATAAGTAATTTATAAATAAAATGTTGTAATTTTTGTTGCATATTGATTTTAATTACTGTACACTTGTCTTCATTATTTTTTTAAGCCACCAAGGAAGTATTTATTGATGGGTGGCTATATAAATTTAATAAATAAATAAAATAAGACCATACTAGTCTACAAAATGTTTTATTAGTCTTCCAGGGCCAGGCAAAAGAGGGACAGAGTTTTGCATTTCTATGTTGGCCATGGAGGGGTGGTCCCTCTTTTGGCAACCCACTTGGTTGCTAAGTTGGACACAGAGGGACAAAGCAATCCATCCCTCCTCAAACAGCCTGACACTCACACCCCTCAATACAATTCCTTGTCTATCACTTAAATACAAGGCTACGCTACAGCGTATACCACTACATAGGGACACGGGTGGTGCTGTGGTCTAAACCACCAAGTCTCTTGGGTTTGCCGATTGGAAGGTCTGCTGTTTGAATCTGCAGGACAGGGTGAGCTCGCGTTGCTGTCCTAGCTTTTGCCAACCTAGCAGTTCAAAAGCATACCAGCACAAGTAGATAAATAGGTATCACTGTGTCGGGAAGGTAAATGGCGTTTCCGTGCACTCTGGCACTTGTCACGGTGTCTCGTTGCACCAGAAGCGGTTTAGTCATGCTGGCCACATGACCCGGAAAGCTGTCTGTGGACAAACGCTGGTTCCCTTGGCCTGAATTGAGATGAGCACCGCACCCCATAGTCACCTTTGACTGGACTTAACTGTCCAGGGGTCCTTTTACCTTTTTATATCACTACATGCAGTGGCTACATAGGACTATGTTATGTTCTACAGTAGTTTAAATCCTGGGACTCCCCAGATTGTCCCTTTCTCTCCTAACAGTATCTGCTGCCTAGGAAGATGGGCTTATCACTACCCACATCCATTCAATACACTGAAGATATAACCATTGTTAGCAGGAGGCTGATGAGGTCAGTACCCTCAAGCCATCTTTGGGGTGCTTCCCTAATTTCCACTCCTTAGCAAAAAACGAGAGCTCTGAAAGAATTGACTGAGGTGTCAAGGGAAAGAGAGGAAAAATGATTGACTATAGCTCTTAATATATTGGCTATGCTGGAGCATGAGCAAGACAGAAGATGTATGTATAATACAGATTGAAACATATAAATACATTGCGTTGGGCAAGCACAAATCTCTTCCTAGCTGCCACTGCTTATAGCAGGAGCTGGGGACCAACAGGAATGCAGTTGCCCTCATGTCTTACATTTAAGTTTCCCATGTGGATCTGATAAGCCACTGCTAGGAAGCAGAGTGCTGAACTAGATGGAGCCAAGTGACTTGCACTCACTTCGTGCACAACCAGGGCTTTTTTTCCAGCTGGAACTCAGTTCCAGCACCTCTCAGGTGGGTGCCATTGACATTATAAGAGAACAAGGGAGGTGTTCATGATGAGTTCTGGCACCTCTTTTCTAGAATAATAGCACTGTGCACACCTAAATCCAAAACACTACACTATCCGTTTATTGCTGCAACATCTGTTTTTCTGAAGGCAGACTACTGACTGATACAAGTGACCTGCTCAAGTTCATAAGCAGGTCAACAGAGCTCCCAGGTGTATTTTTCAATTAAATCATGAATGACAATGGCCAAGTCTATCTTCTGAAGGAAAAGGGGCATTTTTTACTCCCAGATAACTGTGTACAAGATTGCAGTCTTGCTCACCATCACCTAAGCTTCCCAAAGCAGCAGCACACTGAAGCTGAGGAGGTGAGGGAATACATCTACATCAAAGGTAAACTGCACACCCATCCCTGGCTCACCTGCTTCCCAAGCAACAGTACTACTTGATTGTTTACTCACATTTAGATCTCCAGAGGTCCCAAGCAGATTCGGTTTTTACAGTGACTCATTAAGGGGCAAAGTACTGTTATAAGAATTCTAAGGTCTCAAATATAAATTAAATGTTCATAAATGTACAAGGCAAATACATACATAAGTACATAAACCATGTGTCTGAAATACCGGTAATACAGGAGAGCAATCCTGAAGCCATTTTGACTCTCCCAATGACCTCAAATATTCCTCTGCTGTAAGGGAGGCAAATGGGGAAAGCCTTCCCATTGTCTTTTTGCTTGCAAATCCTGTCTTAAGGCCGCAATTTGTGTATGAATAAGGTGAGCCTGTGACCTGGATTCAGGAACTCAAGTATTAGCCATCACAAAAGAATGGCCAGACTGCCCAGGTAATGCAGCCGGTGACCATTATCAGGTATCTTGGCAAACAGGATTTCTGCTGTAGGCCGCCTCCTTCTGTGATGTATGTATGATGTTTCAGGGGGGTGGTCTTGGACTACAGGGTGGGCAATTTCAAAAATCTATACAGTGGTGCCCCGCAAGACGAATGCCTCGCAAGACGGAAAACCCGCTAGACGAAAGGGTTTTCCGTTTTTGAACTGCTTCGCAAGACGATTTTCCCTATGGGCTTGCTTTGCAAGATGAAAACGTCTTGCAAGTGTTCCGATTTTTTTCCGCTTTCCCCCCCTTTTTCTAAGCCGCTAATAGCCTTTTAGCCGCTAATCTGCTAATCCTTTAATAGCCGCTAAGCCTTTAATAGCCGCTAAACCGCTAATAGCGCTAACCCACTAATAGGGTTGCTTCGCAAGACGAAAAAACCGCTAGACGAAGAGACTCGCGGAATGGATTAATTTCGTCTTGCGAGGCACCACTGTATAAGGACTTGCGCACCATTGTTCAGGGTTCTCCTTCCTCCTGCGTGTGGTGAGTAAGGACCCTCTTGCAACAGTTTCTTTAATAGATAAGGTTTGCTAGCCACTTTGCTTCTCAATATACTCTGGTTGGTCTGTTACTTTCTCCTACTGATGGGGAACCTTAGGAGGACTCTACGGTCTCTGGAATACCCCATAAGGGGAAAGGAGCCGGTTTTTTTTCTTATAGCAGTACCCATGTCACAAGTTGTGTATTTTTTCATTATATTACATGTTAAAATGGTGTCATGTTTGTTTAATTGCAAGTTGCTTTGAGCAAGGTAACATAACTGAAGAATATCATCCTCATCCTCATCATATCTCTTGAAATTAGGCCTAAGTACATGTAATGGTATGGGCAGGGGTACCTTTACCTTACATGTAATGGTACTGAATGCCCCTGCTTACTCAATGACTTCTGTCCTTAAATCCCTTTATTGTAAGACTCCATTTCAGTGCGTCTACTCTGATCAGCACTAAAACGGGATGCAACCCATAACCTGCTCTAATAATTGCATACCAATACAGTACATTTTGTTTATAATAAATATGCTAATATTCTAAATATTTTTTATTGTTTTTTGTTTGGTTAGCGCAGTAAACGGCTGAATACTGAAACCCCAACAAGGCAGGCTACGTGCACCCTTTTACAAGGGGGGCTGGCTTTTGGCCCTTCAGATGCTGTTGAACTACAACTCCCATCATTCCTGTCCGTTGGCCTTGCTGGCTGGGGCTGACGGGAGCTGGAGTCCAAAAGCAACAAAAGCCCTGAGAGCAAAAACCCCTCTCCGGTTACAGATTCGGAAGGGCTGTTCTAGCTGCCGTACCCGCCCGTCCCAGCATCGCTATGACAACTTCAGGGTGTGTGTGTGGGGGGGTTCTTCTCTCCCTCCTCCCCCTCTCTCCCCGCCGGCCCGGTGACATTCGCCCCGCCTCCGCCATGGGCTCGCTTTGCGCAAGCGCAGCCGTGCTGATGCTGGTGGCGGCGGCGGCAGCTGCGGCGGCGGTTGGGGGAGGGGAAGGCAGAACGGCGTTACGCCACGCGAGAGACGGGGCTGGACCGAACGCGGGGAGCGGGGTCACGAACTCTGACCTCCCAGATCCGGACCCGCCACCGACAAATTAAACCCCAAGGAGCTGCTGCTGCGCCGCGGCTGTCAGGTATGACGCGGAGAGGGCAGCGGGGAGGAAAAGGAGGGGCTCCGGCGGCGCTGCCCGAGGCCTTCCCGGTGCGCTTGGGCCTCGGCTGGCGCCTCAGGGAGCCTCCTCGGCGGCGCCTGCTCCGTGCCCTGAGGCGGCGGCGGCGGGAGGGCGCCGTTCCCCATGTGGCGGCGGTAGCAGCAGCAGCAGCAGCTCCTCCTGCTGCTGCCGCCGCCGCCCCTCTGACCTTTCACCCACAGGAAAGGCTTGCGTCTCCCCTCCCCGGATCCTAGCCGCGCCCCGGGACCCGCTCCTCTCCTCTCCGCAGGCCCAGGGCTCTCCTGCGCCGAGGCTGATGGAGCCTGCGGGGCACGCAGCCCGGCCGCCGCGCCAGGTGGGAGCGGGTGGCGGTGGCGGCGGCGGCGGAGGTGCTCAGTCTGGCCCCGCAGCAGCCATTTTGTGCGAGCGAGTGACAGCGGGCTGGGCCCTCACCGCGCTGCCCCGGTCGCTCCGGCAACAGCGCCCGCCTGCCTGCCTCCCTCTGGCCTGGCTCTGGTCCTTGGCTGGAACCTGAGGCCTTGTGGCCTCTCAAACGGCAGGTGAAGGCGGCGCGAGGAGCTTGGGCGTGTGACGTAGGAAGCCTTACACCGAGTAGTCACACCGCAGGCCCTTTCTAGCTCAGTATTATCTACACTGACCGGCCCCGGCCCTCCAGGGTCTTCAGCACAGGGGGCATTTCCTCCTTTTGAGATGCCGGGGGGTTGCACCAATGGACCTTGTGCACGCGAGGCAGATACTGCGGCACTTCCTCGTCTTTTACAGTATGCTGTACTAAAGTTACAGGTGGAGGAAGCTCACCTGGTTGAAGGATCCTCCATACAAAAGCGACAACAGAAGCTCCCGCACGTGGGTGTTCAGTGTTCACGGGGGGGGGGGAGGCTCTGCCCTCGCCTTGTCTCTTGTGTGCCAGTTTTCAATGTACTTTTCGCAGGGGAGTGCTCAAATATTTATAGCGCCTGTAGTCTAGAGTCGGGTTTACCACTTACAAAAATGCTGCTTATGAAAATACAGCCCATGTGGTAGCCACTAGTCATCCTTTGTTCCATAATTTTGGATGATTAACCAATAATGGAAAGATAGGTCATTATTTTCTTCCTTGACCCTTTCATATACATCTGTTTGTGTGTGCAATAGTGGCTCCTTTGAATAGGGAGTGATAGCTTTATTTGGCCTTGGTTCATTCCGGTCTGTGCCCTTCAGTTATTATTTTCCTGTTTGACATACTGGAGAGGCTTGTGGCCCTGGGTGCGGTATTTTTGGTACAGTGAAAAGGAAGGGCATACCTTTTGCCATGAGAGAAAGTGACACTAACAGCTTTCCCTGTCTTTCAATTTACCCTTCTTAACGGGTCTTGTCAGATGGTGTGACTAAGTGGCTGGAAAACTGAATTTTATTTGTAACTTGCAATTAAAAATGTGTAACTTGTAATTAAAGATGCTTAATATTGAACATATTCCTTGGATAGGAATCATGATCTGGATTAGAAGGTGATAGCTGATTTGTTTTCTTCCCCACTTGGAGATAGTATGTCCCTGAATGCCTGTTGAAATGCTCAGCCAGCTGTTCTCATGTGTACATATGTGTATAAGATCTAAAGTGGAATGTAATCAGAATTGAAATAATTTACAAGAGTTGTACCTTATAGATTGCTTCTGTATCCATGAGTTGCACATGCTTTATTTAAAATATTTTAAGGCTGTCAATCAAAGCAGATTCCAGTGGACATGAACAAAACTATTCATACCAGATACAAATACAGCATATCAACATTCATAATGGAAATGGCTTAATGGCAAAAAGAATCAGCAGTAAAACTTTCTTGTTATGTGAATCCTTTACATCCACCAAGTCTTTCAACCAGTGATCTACTCGTTGCTTGAAGCGTAAAATTAAAAGTGTCTGGAAACAAAAATGATCTTAATTTTTCTCTACTTGTTAAGACTTTGTATTTAATAGTTCAGTTATAAAATATATTGTATAAAATTGTAGAGTACAGTAATAGAATGACTGTTACAGGTAAGCACTTCACTACAGCAGCTCAACCCAACTGAGTTTAAAACTTCTACTATTTTTAACTCAATGTGGGAAAAATATATTAAGCTAGGGTTGCCATACATTGCAATTTCCTGGACACACACAGAATACTGCTGTTGGAAGCAGTGTCTGAGCGGAAATCGAGAAAATGTCTGGGAAAATCTGGAGATATGGTAACACACATGGCAACAACTTTTGGGTCTGGATTCTCACATTGAAATATAGCAACCCTAATTAAGCACTTACATATGCATTTTAAATATTTTTGTATGCCACCTTAAGCTCATTGATTATCTGCAAGTTCTAGTGTTATTCCTGCTCTCTGGTGTAAAATGGGACCTCCCTCTTTTTCATGACTCCTAAGGTTCCTCATGCTGCTGCTAACCTAGCAGTTCGAAAGCACGTCAAAGTGCAAGTAGATAAATAGGTACCGCTCTGGTGGGAAGGTAAACGGCGTTTCCGTGCGCTGCTCTGGTTCGCCAGAAGCTGCCTAGTCATGCTGGCCATATGACCCGGAAGCTGTACATCGGCTCCCTCAGCCAATAAAGCGAGATGAGCGCCGCGACCCCAGAGTCGGCCACGACTGGACCTAATGGGCATTTTCCATGATCCAGATTTCTTCAAAGCCACGTTTCAGGCTTGCTTATTTAAATAATCTTTAAGGTTCCTCAAGAGTGGTGAAGTACTTGGCCAAAAGCCTTTTGTAAATCTTAAGTACACAATGTCAGTTGGATCACCTCTCTCAATACACTTGTTATCATTCATTCTCAAACATGATGAACCAATTTTAAGCAAGAGCAGCTCTCCAAGATTACCTTCCCTATATTAATTGATGGTACATCTTCCCTTTCACTGTTGAGCTATTCAGCAACTGTTATCGTTAGCTGAAGTATTAATTCAAGTTACTTTATGTCATATTTTTCAAAGTACAGCAACTCATAACTAGAAACTAGCTGGACTGGAAGTCTAATTATATTCTCAGTTTTCCCAGTTTGAATTTTTAGTTCTTGCCAATTTTTCAAAACACCCGCTTTTATAAACGTTGTCATTAGACCTCAAATAAGAGCACATCACCAGCCTGATAGATCAACATTTACATACTGCATCAGAAGTTATTTGCATTCATGTTGTCTCTTAAGTTTGAGAGACAATTCCTGCATTGCAGGGAGTTGGACTAGGTGATCCATGGGGTCCCAGTCCAACTCTTTCCATTCTATCATTCAGTGTATCAAACTGATGTATTAACAACAACAATCGCAACAACAAAGTGCAAACATAAAGGTGTGTGGGTGTGTATGTGTTTGTATATCTCTCTAACATCACAGCCTGGATGGAAAAAAAGTATAAAGATACAGCACAGCTCCAAAGGGATAATATAATATGGACCCACGCAATGATCCCCTTTACACACAATAAAGGTTTATAAAAATAAAAGTATTTTCCACCTGTGAGTTCCATTATTATTGAGAATAAAGGTTCAATAGAGTGAGCATTTTTGACAAGATGCACACACTGAAACAAAATCTGAGCTTGGTGGATTTTTAACATAGCACTAAGAAACAAAATATTTCCTCATATCTATTTCAACTACAGTATGTCTATCTTTTACTATATAAAACATTTGAAGACAGTCCCCACTTCCTGTACACCAAACAGATGTTTCACATGTACGGTGGTACCTCAGGTTACATACGCTTCAGGTTACAGACTCCACTAACCCAGAAATAGTACCTTGGGTTAAGAACTTTGTTTCAGGGTGAGAACAAAATTGTGCTGCGGCGGCAGCAGGAGGCCCCATTAGCTAAAGTGGTGCTTCAGGTTAAGAACAGTTTCAGGTTAAGAACGGACCTCTGGAATGAATTAAGTACTTAACCCAAGGTACCACTGTACTAGAGTCTTCCTAGAAGCCTAAGATAACTGATGAATTGAGATCCACTGTTGTTGGGTATGGTAAAAGCCAAGAGTTCAACAAATCAAAGAAAAGGAAAGAAAATTTAGTATGTTAATGAACATTAGCCAGCTTTGGCAACACAATACAGTTTCCAAGACTCCACTTTCCCTTTACCTCCCAAGGCTGAAAGGGAGAAGCTCAGTACAGATTTATAGACTGAAGAATCTAGCTTTTGCTAGCTAGATAATGTCTAGACCGCACCATTATGAACTTGATGAAAGAGTGCACATCTTCTCACAAATCTGTTGTTTTCTTAAGTTCTTTATTTTCTGCAGATAACTGCCTTATAAGTTGATTCATATATTTATGAATTAATGCTATTGAATAGTTTTAAGTAATTGCTGATAAAATCTTAAATCATTAAATGTTCTATAAATCTGTATAGATGGTGCTTTAATAATTATTTGTGGAACATAAAATTATAAATTATTTTCATTCTGTAAACAATTCCAATAAGGTATTTGAAACTAAAATGATCTCTTTTTGTTTAATTATAGGAGTCTCTAGAAATAGATTATGTACACCAGAAGTGGAGTATAACATTGGTATATAGGTAAGCAGAATGCTAATTTATAGATTCCATTAAAAAAATTAAAAATGCAAAACTATGAGTCATAAAGTGTAGGATTTGGTCCACTGTACATTTCATGTACAGTGGTACCTCTGGTTGCGGATGGGATCCGTTCCAGAGGTCTGGCCGGATCCCGAGGTTTTTGCAACTGGAGAGACCGCTTCTGTGCATGCACGTGTGGCGGTAGAGCACTTCTGTGCATACGCTGAAGCGGTCTACCACTTCTGCGCATGCGTGCGCGGCAAAAACCTAGAAATACACTTCCAGGTTTTCCACTTACATATCCTGAAGTTTATGTAACTGGAGGGATACGTAACTGGAGGTACAACTGTACTGTATTTTGGTTAATAAGGCAGTTGGTCAAGGGTCCACAAACCTAGTTTCCCCTTCCCTTTCTTGCTTCTGCAGAAAAAATTCCCTGTTGTGAGTTCTCTGTAGAGAACAAGAGGTTTATCAGTGTAGCAGGCTGAGGGTCAGTACTGCTTCCCTCTTGAGTTTTGACAGAGGCAAATATATTGTCCGATATTGTTATGCAATAGACCTGTACACCACCACTTCGTGCATAAATACATGGAGTGTTAACAAGTTATCTTTCTGTCTGTCTATCTATCTCTCCCACAAGAACAAAGATTTTATATAAAAACAGATAAAATAACTCAATTTAAAAATCCCTATTGTAATACATGGCTAATTTTCAGTTCTAAGCAAAACTCAGAAAACACATTTTGATTGTGTATTTACAAGTGCATGAAATGTGAGCTTGGATGAAGGGTGGGATATAAATGTAGTTAATAAGTAAATAAAATAAAGTAAAAAATGTTGATGACAACTACAACACATATGTTTGCAAGTGCTCCAGCTTTCTAAAACATGAATTGATTACCCTTTTCACAGAGCGCTTGAAGATCATAGCAGTGAAGCAACAATTAAATATTAATTACACTATAATTGTGATCTTGTGGCTTTCCTGCAAAAATAATGAGTCATAACCTTTGTCTCAATTATGCTGATTATTTAAGAGAAGTCTGTAGAAGATGTGCAGAAAGGTTATCCAGAGGGAGATTTATGAAAATAAATTATAAGTGAAAATGTTTCACTTATAATTGACAAACGATTGGCAGATGGTTTTCTGTTCAGCTGGAGAATGTTTGCACATGATCCTGCACTGATAAGGTCTCTAGTAAGCAACTAGTTTTAGAGACAGAGAGAGAGAGAGAGAGTTGGGAGGTATTTGGGGAGGTAGGAGAGAATGAAGGCATGTGACTGCAACTGCTGCTACTTCTGTGTACAGTGGTACCTCGGGTTAAGTACTTAATTCGTTCCGGAGGTCCATACTTAACCTGAAACTGTTCTTAACCTGAAGCACCACTTTAGCTAATGGGGCCTCCCGCTGCTGCCGTGCCGCAGGAGCCCAATTTCTATTCTTATCCTGAAGCAAAGTTCTTAACCTGAAGCACTATTTCTGGGTTATCAGAGTGTGTAAGCGTATGTAACCCGAGGTACCACTGTACTTCCCTCACTTGCTGATTAAGTCAAATCTAGTGCCCCATTTGATTATGTTGAAATCAATTAGGGGTATTTATGGAGCTGCATGGGAGAGTGTTTGCTTACTGATATTTTGATGATTGGTTTGTTTGTTCACTCCATGTAGCAATGACAGTGTCTCATCTGTGCAATTAGTCAATATGAAATATTTTGGATGAAGAGCAAGAGGGATGTTTTGTCAGAGGAACTATTTACCTTGCCAAAGGAAAGCAAACAAAAATCACTTAAGATCTGGCATGTTATGAATGGTCTAAAATGTATGATGTCAGGAGAACCCAAGTGGCAGGACATAGTATTTATTTATATCTCATCTTTCTGACCGTGGTATCCAAGACAGTTATTTGTTTTGCCATTGATGTGGTTGTTAAAGAAAGGCAGTACTATAAAAGTATTTTCTAGAATAAAAATATTTCTGTCTACGCAAAACTGAGGTACCACTCACAAGTAACTATAGCAGTATTGTAAATAAACCCATCTATGTTATTGACTTGCAGTTTATTTTTATACTTATCTGCTGTTTCCCTGCTGGCCATGTAGGAGTTCCCCTCTTCAGCATCTAGCATGGAAATGCAGGCTTTGATTCTTTTGACCTGCTAATTTAAAAAGTTCCCTTCTACCATCAAGGAGACTTGCTTTTCTCCACAGCTAGCACAGAAACCAAACTTGCAGGGGAGGAATAGAAGTAGTAGTTTGCCGTTCACTAGCACACTCACCTCACCAACATGGAATTCCTAGTCTAGGGGAGTTGTTAAACGTAAGGCTTAGCTATAGGCACATCACTAGCTTAGTAGTGTGGTGTGATTTGTGAATACGATTCCTGTGCATTTTAAAAGTTGACAAACATTGCTGCTTTTCAGAGCACTGCTGCTGATGTGCCATCAATAAAATCTTGACAACCATTGCTTGCTTTTGTTCTGGTTTTCTCTTAAAAACCTCTGTTTTACAGGAAACACTAGTGACTCAAGATCATGGCAACTATTGAGGAATTGGCCCATCAAATTATTGAACAGCAGATAGGAGAGGTACGTGTACATTTTTACACTATACTGACTCAAGTTGCTATATAAAAATGTCCTTAGTAATTCATTGTCCATTGCTCTGGAATATATTGCTTTTTTATTTATGTTAAAGATGCTAAGTTGCGTTCCAGAAAATTCTAGCTGATGGTGATTTTGTTTGATAATTCAGCAAAGTGTTACAGTTTGGAGAAATAACAGCTGTCCTCCTTTGGAGAAGGTCATGTTTACTTACTACAAAGAACTGCTTCCACTAGTTACTCCTGTGTCTGGATACCCACCTAGCTTGATTATCTACAGCAGATACATTCCAAGTGGCTTGTAAGTAAGCCAGTTGTGTGTATGTAATGCCTATTCAGATACAGGAATCTCTTGGGGCCAGGGGCTGAGTAACTAAGAATTGTGCTTAAAGTGGATCTTAAACAAGTAGCCAGTTCTTAAGCACAACTGTCAGTGATTCTGTTCTGTGGTTGCAGGGAATACAAATGTGTAGAAGGATTGCTCTAACACAGTCTTTAACTAACACTTATTGGAAAAATCCACTTCTGTGGGGGATATTATTTGATAGCTATCAATACTGATTCCTGAATTAGCTTCTTGTGTGCTGCTGCAGTGAAAGAGCAATTTGACCCATTTGCTGTGCCTGCCAAACTTTGCTCATGTAGTTAGTGTGCCTTGTTTTTTTTGTTCTAGATAGCACATTCCCAAGGATCTGTCACACAAACACTAATGGATGGGACGGCACAAAGAATTCAGATTGTTCCTGCTGATACAGGTCTCTCCTTACCCCAGCGCATACAGGTACAGTCGGCCTAAAATACTTAACTAGTTGAAAAATGTGTCCTGGGCACCATATAACAATAGATTTCTGAAACAATTGAACAATAAATGGAGACTGTGAAACTTACCCCATTGTGCAGTTCTCCCACAACCAAAGCATGGTGTTAAAAGCACTGGATTTAACCCAAATGTGATGTTCCTCTGTGTGAGTGTGACCAATGTCACACCCACCACCAACATGTGATTCTTGGAGAGGTGGCAGGCCATAAATATGGCCCCTGGGCCAAAAGATACTGCCCTCCCGTCCCTTTTTAGAACATGAGATTGTTTTCCTAGAGAACCTTGGGAAGGAAGCTGAAGCCCTGAAACTTCAGGTCAAATCTGTGAAACCTGGCAACTCTCAAGTTTGGGGTTATATTGTGAATGCACACAATACGTGCTTTAACAAGCTTTACTAAATTAATCTTAATTTGTGCACTGCAGATTGGTTTTTCACAATTGTGGTATCCGTGTTCCCATAGTTCCTGGAAACAAAGGGTTATATGTAATCAAGTCAAGCTCAAAGTAGACCTGTTGAAATAAAAGGACTTGAGGCTCTTTTATTGTCTACTCCACGTATGACTAATGCTGAATATCACTCATAATGTATGAATTTAGGAGAGATTATATTGTGATCTTCTACAACTCAGTGCTTTACAAATGAAAATGTATAGTGTAAAAAGCTAAAGTGTCAGATTTCTCCTGCCATAGTGGACTTCATATCACAGGCTCCAATCCTGTGCATACTTACCTAGGAGTAGCCCTCCCTGAAAACAGAGAATCGTTCTTCACAAATGTTATGTTAGAATGAATTCTGAAGAATTTAATATCTAATTTCCAAGCTGGATGGTTGTAAAGTTTTTGTTTTTTAAATGTGGACGTGTCTTACAGTATGAAACACTCCTAATTCTTGAGTGATCATAACACTAGTTGAATGAGCTAGGATGCTGATTCATGTAATATATGCTACAGCTATTGAAAACAGTTAATATAGTTCCATTTTCTTTAATCACACTTGACTACACCATAATTCCGCTAGACACACCTGTTAATCATAAGCTACCATAACTTGAAATAAATGTGTCACCAGATTGTCACAGATCAGCAGACGGGGCAGAAGATTCAGATTGTTACAGCACTTGATCAGACTGCAACAGGCAAGCAGTTCATATTAACAAATCATGATGGTTCTACCCCAAGCAAAGTGATCCTTGCAAGACAAGATGCCACTCCAGGAAAGGTTTTCCTAACAACTCCAGATGCTGCAGGAGTCAACCAACTGTTTTTTGCATCCCCAGATATATCTGCACAACATTTTCAGGTATGGTGTCTCATACTCTTAGGACTTATCAAATTACTTTTGAAACCTAGACTTTCCACTTCATGGTCATGCTAGTCCTGCTTTATAAGCTGCAGTGCTCTGTATATGTTTTGTGGATTGATAGTCCTCTTATGCATAAGAAAGTAGCTTATTTGCTGTCTTGTAAAAAATAATATTGCAGGACATGTGTGCTTTCTTACTGGAAAAGGAAGCAATATTCAGAGAAAAATGTTTTAATTTTTTTAAGGTTCACAAAATGCTGGTTTATTGCTTTGAAAGGCAGCCAGTTTTATTTATTTATCATTATTTCACTCACTCTCCAAGCAGCTCAGATTGTCACCTGAGTGCCCAGCAATTTGGCACACTTTGTCCTTCTATAGAGTGACATGATTGGTCCTGTGTCTCATTAGTGCTGTGGTTCACATTTTTTCCTACTTAGTGTTCATTTAATGCAAGGGAGAGAAAATGGTGGCTTTCCACATGTTCAAATCAGACCTAGTTAGTATGGCCTGCCTGTAGCTATACAAAGGCTATAGTCCAATGAATTTTGGAGGCCCACAGGTTCCCCATCTCTGGTTTAATGTTTTCCAATATATTTATTGCCAAAAGTATCTTCTGGATCTTGGCCATAGTTTAGTGTAAAAGTGCTTTTTCATGTTCCTGCATTTCTCAGGATCAGGCATTTAATTTATAGCTAATAATGTAAGCAGGAGGAACTGAGAAGTCATTTATTTGTTTGATTGCTTTCAGATTTTAACAGACAATTCTTCCATAGAACAGACCCTAAATAAAGTATTTGATCTCTGTGTTGTTTGTGGAGACAAGGCATCAGGTAAGTCGCTATGTAGTTCTACTTTGCAAAATTTAATTGGCATTTCACTCTGTAATTTAACTGTTTTTGTCATGTGTTTTAAACAAACCTTTTGTACTAGGACAGCAAGCATAGTTCTGATGTCTTACAAGTTCTTTTGAATATTAATAAGCCATCATTTGTTCAACACAACTAATTAAGTCTTTCCTACTATAGTAATTCTTGTTTTTAATATCTGATTTCATTATTAATTTTAATGTAGATAGCATATGTAAACTGAGAGGTTTCAATGGTTAAGCAGTATATAAAATTCTATTAAATGAATACAAATGTATGGAATTAAATAAAGCTTAAGAATAATACTTCATAATTAATGCATTATATAATGTATTCAGGTCGTCATTATGGAGCAGTGACATGTGAAGGATGCAAAGGATTCTTTAAAAGAAGCATACGAAAGAATTTAGTGTATTCATGCCGTGGGACAAGAGACTGTGTGATTAACAAACATCACAGAAACAGATGTCAGTACTGTAGACTTCAGAGGTGTATTGCATTTGGAATGAAACAAGATTGTAAGTATGAGTGTTTATAGGTTTATTGTGGGGAGGGTGATAATTATTGGAGGATTTATTTGCTCCTATGTGTTCTTACCCAGTCTCCACTCATTACATTCAAATTAGCATTTGAGAATTAATTGAATTTTTAGTGACAAGATGCTACTGATGCTACAAAGACTTAAATTATAGAATTGTCACTTTTTGCTCTGAAGTCCTATACATGAGTCTTCAAGTGGCAAGAGCATATTGGCCTTTCCCTAACATTTTTGCTTACATTTGAAGATAAAAAGCCTTTCACTATTTCTGGAAGACACTCAGACTTGGGATTTGACAAGATCTTCCCCACCATCTCATAAAATGCTCGATTTTGAACAGCTGTGAAAAATATTTCTATATACAGGCAACACCATGTTTATGCACGGGTTGCATTCTGGGTCATCACCCATGTAAGCTCATTTCGCCCCCATCCCTTCCGCTCCCACCCACTTCTAGGGCCAAAAGCGGTGTGCATGTCAGTGATTGCATGTGCTTTGGTCACTACAAAACAGTTGTTTCCTGTATATTGTGGTTGGTCATATGAGGTGCAGTGGCTGTACAGTTGAGAGAGACTGCTTTTGATTTACAGTACTGCAATAAGCAGCAAAATCAAAAGTAAAAATTTCTCAGAGTGGTGGTGTTCAAACTGCCTTACATGTTCCTGAATGATCAGTAATTTTGAACAAGCCTCTGCAAAAGACAGTTTACTCACCACTATCATCCCTCAACCAGAGGGGTGCTTTGGTTGTATTAAAATACAGATGGGGAATCACTTTAGTTCTACGGGCCAGATCCATATCAAGTTTGGCCTCACAGCCAAATTTGACAGTTGGGTGGGACTGCCCACTCACATGAAGTCATTATTACCTCACAGGATTGACATGGGGGTTGTCCACACACCTATCAAAATCCCTTGTGCAGGGTTCCAAAGTGTCTGACAGCCAGCTGCTATTCCATGCTGGCAAAAGGCATGTACAGCCAAACTCAGCAGAATTTAACCTCCTCTCATTAGCTGTTGAGTAGGGGTTGAATCTTGCTGTGTTGACTCACACGAACAGCCAAAGAAAGCCTGTAAAAGAGTTTTGTCAGTTGCTGGGCATGGTTTGGGGGAAATGACCTTGCAGTTAAATTAGATCTCCTGGCAGGCCAGATGTCCCCCATCCCTGTGTTTTAGAGGGCGCACTCAGTTTATCTAAGAAGACAGTGAGGCCGAAAGGGCCAAGCTGTACCCCACAGGGACTAAATGCTTAATCTCAAACTCCTGCAAATTTAAACTGTTGATTGGCAACTGTGAATAGGATTTCCTTGAAGGTGGAAAATTTAAAAGCACCTGCTGGAGAGACTCTTAAACAAACTACAGTATTCCTGTCAAACTTACTGCTTTGTTCAAATGATGGTGAATGTATAAATAGGCATAGCCCTTCAATGTTTTTGAGTATCTATGGGTTAACAGACAACATTGCCAGTGCTAAGAGACTGGAAAGTATTTAGATATGAGCTGTGGGATTATGGATTTCTGCGTGAAGCCCTTTTCTTCTCATGCATGAATTCCTTCCAGTGAACTTAACCATAGTTGTATCAAGCCTAAAGTAAACGTACTAGATTTTGGTTATGTTTAAAGTCTAGGGGAGTTAATACACAGGAGGGAAAGAACCTGAAGGGATGGGAGGTTCTGTCCTTTGTCTTAAATCTCTGATCATGGTTAGGCTATTGCAAGAAGTGTTTTCAGTGAACAGAAAACAAATTTGTTAGGATTAGTTTATTTAAACTACAAAGTTGACAGTAGAAATTGAAAAGAAACTTGTTTTTAACAGCTAATTGTGTGTGAATTTTGGATTGTTACTGATAGCTCCACACCCTTTTGTAGCTGTTCAGTGTGAGAGGAAACCTGTTGAAGTATCACGGGAAAAGTCTTCAAATTGTGCAGCTTCTACAGAAAAGATCTATATCAGAAAAGATTTGCGGAGCCCACTTACAGCCACTCCAACTTTTGTAACAGACAGTGAAACAGCAAGGTATGCAAATATGGCTCTAGATTAAATAGTTTTGTGGCAGTTTTTTTGGTCATAAGCAAACATTTTTGCCTTTTTATTTCAGATCAACAGGAATGTTGGAGTCCGGAATGTTTGTGAACATTCATCAGTCTGGTATAAAAAATGAGCCTGCAGTGTTGATGACTCAGGATAAGGTATATGATGCATTAATGAAATAAACTTTAGTGGATTCACTTGTCTAAATATTTTGTAGTAATAACATTTGTTTGGCATGCTTAAGGAATCAATGTTTCTTCTGTCCACCCCCCCCCCCCTGCTGTGTGGTCTTGTTTTATAAAACAACAACATTGAGGTATGCACAGGAAAATGTCTGCAGGTCCTTACGGCAGGGAGCAGGGCAGAGGCAGGAAGCTACCTCTCTCTTTCCTTGTGTCTTCTTTCTTTCTTCCCTACCTGCCTTTATTGATTTAAGGATAGAACTAGCAAATCAAATTGCTTCGAACTGTGTTCTTCTGAGCCCAATACAATCTTTTGGGGTCACTGTGCCATGGATGCTTCAGTTAAACATCCTAACTAACACCCTCAACTCCAGCAAATACTACTATCCACCCTTGAAGTGTACATCCTGAAATGACATCAACTATGTTTCATCTGCTTCTATAAGAAGCCTGCCAATCTTCCACCTCCACTCACCAGAGTTCACGATGGGAGGGGGGGGAGAGTTGCTAAAAGACAAAGTTTGGCTCAGTTAGATTGTCTATATTAGCCCCCAAAGCCAAACAAGTTCGTTTTTGAACTTTGGAGACTTGACACTCTTCCATTGAACTTAAGATTTGGCAAGCACAGGGTTTTTTTTGCTGTCTTACACTACCATGGTCATTGTCAGTTTGAATCTTCTTTCTACATCTTCTTAAAGACATACTGAAATCTTCTTTCAAATCCCTGCTTCAGCTGTCTTTCTTATCACTGGTATTCAATAACAAGAAAGAGGGATTTAAAAGTGGTGGTACCCTGGAATATCCTCAGTCAAGTGTTGCAATCTTTTTGGCACAAGGCAAAACTGTTGTTGTTTCCTCAGGCATTTTAATCCGCTGGAAGTTACTGCTTTATTACTGTTCTACTACAGTCATTGATGATACGCTACCCTGAAGTTGGGGGAAGCTGTTTTAACATGTATTAACCAATATGTTATCTGAAAGTATTTATGAATAAGAGCTTGTCTTTTTAGTGATTACCAATTCTGCAACAGATATACTTGTAACTGAGATCTCTTCTCTAAAAATTTAGTATAGGTTCCACTGTAAGATTAATTGTTGTGTTAAAAAACATTAACTCTTCACTTCCTCTCCCCTCCTTCTTAGGTTGAAACATGTCAAGGAGATTTAAGTACTTTAGCAAATGTGGTCACATCATTAGCAAGTCTGAGCAAGTCCAAAGACATGCCCCAAAGTAGTCCTGAGCTGTCCATGATAGAAAGCTTAAGCAATGGAGACGCATCACTGTCTGAACTTCAGCAAGATGAACATGCAAGTACCGATGTTACAAGGTAAAAGAATGGTTGCATATGAAAGTAGTAAATGGTCTGACAAAAACATAGGAACAATAGTAGGCACTTTAGCCTCCAGTAGTAAGTGTGATAATAGCATAATGAACACCAGCTATTTACAGGCATGTTCATATGCTTTAATCAGCCTAAATGTATGGAGTCTAACACAAGAATCTGGTTCAGACCCACATATTGTTAGGCAGAGATATGCAAAAGTTTTGTGCCCATGCATTCATGTCCTCTCAGCATCCCTTCCCTCTTTTCTTGGTACACTGTGATTCTACACTTACTGGATTAATTAACCATATGTTTCAGTTACACCTGAATTGAGAAACTGTGGTTACCAGAACAAGCCAAGACTGTAAATCACTCTTTGAAATTGGTTTAAGATTCTGACTTGTTCTGATATGGTAACCATAGTTTCCGGGTCTTATGGCTTGGAAGAAATACTTCCAACTTCTTAAAATACAGTATTAATTTGTAATTATACAAATCGCTTTTTATAAAGCTGGCTGTGGAGGAAGAGTGCTGGTTATATGTCACTGTTCTTATTTCTGCCAATGATGCCCCAGAAGGGACTTGTGCAATAGGAAAGAATGATTTTAATAATGTGAATTATCAGCATCCTGGTGCTGCCTTTTCACCCAGGCCCCAACACTTTGTGATATCCCCCCTTAAAAAAGCCAAAAGAAGCCAAATCAGAAACCATTCATTTAGTGGCCATGCCTTGAGAACCATACAAGTGGGCAGCATTACTCATGCTTCAGGACTGGAGATTCTTGGGAACCACAGGCATGTTAATACTCATTCCTGCTTTAATTTGGTTTAATGTGTGTTTTTTGGGCCTGAAATGGTTTTGTTTCGTTTCACTATCCTATCCAACTTGACTGATCTTACGTTTTCCATATATTATTTATAGGGCATTTGATACTCTTGCAAAAGCACTAAATCCAGGAGAGAGCGCATCGTGTCAGAGTTCTGCAGAAAGTATGGAAGCCAGCGCACGTTTGGTTGGTGAAGAAGCCAGCATGAATATTGTTGAAATAGAAGGCCCACTTCTGAGTGACGCTCACGTAGCTTTCAGGGTACTTAATTATTATTTATAACCCCAGGCTATTTAACTTTTGTAGAGACAAATTCAAACCTGTTATGTGACCTTTTTAAAGAATAACATTTGAGGAACATACTTTGGTGGTCAGCTGACACTTGTTTCAGATAATATGTGATTGTCAATTACTTTGGTTGTGCAGTATTGTTACATACAAGGGATAGAAGGTTCCTGGGGGAAGCATCTGTGTATAGAAACTCCTGTTTACTTGGAGAAAGAGCTTTTTCGTGTGTTTAGGGTGAGGAAGGCCATCAAGAGAGCAGAGAGTTCAGGGAAAGGTTTCTGGGGGAAGCAAATACTTAGAGGAATAGGAATGTGTCTGAAGAGAAGCTCTTGGGCATACTTGGGGTGAACAGGGTCATTGAGAGAAAAAAGCCTGCCTGTTTTAACTAGATTTGTTATGTTATCAATTCTATCAAAGTAGATAAGCCTGCTTGTAGTTTATTTTCAAAAGGGCTGCACTGAAACTTTTGCTGCTTTTACGTTTAAAAGTCATTCATTTATCTAGGGCAAATTGTAGAGCACATTAATGTATCATGAAGTTTTCCAGTCCTGCATTTTTAATATTATAATAAGCATTTTTCATTTTCTTTGAAGTTTTCTGCTATATTATTAATATCTGTATTCTTTGAGACATGACAAGTCATTAATTGTTTTAAACTATACTTTTGTGACAGCTTACCATGCCTTCCCCTATGCCTGAGTACCTGAATGTTCATTATATTTGTGAATCGGCTTCCAGATTGCTCTTCCTATCTATGCACTGGGCACGTTCTATTCCTTCCTTCCAAGCTCTGGGGTGAGTACTGAAAAAATCACTTAATGTAACCAAGGTTTCAAAACAGAATTCCTGCTGGTATGGATGTAAACTTCATTTTGCAAAAAGTTTGCCATTTTATCTTAAAAGTATTAGATGGAATCCAGTTGGCATTCTTACACTCATGGGAGGACTGTAGATTCACAGACACCTCTTCTAACTCAAGAGGTGGGGAGTTTTTGCTGACTCTCAGTGCCCCCTGAAAATCAGCTCCAGAGGGAGACCTTGAGGAACAGAATGGAAGGTGGTGTGGCAACTTGCAACTTAGTCATGCTTTTATTTATAAAATTTACTTGCTTGATTCCTATAATGTAGTGCTCAAAGACTACAATATAAATATAAATAAATATAAAGACTTCAATATAAATAGTGGCAAGAGTGGCAACCCAACTAAGTAAATATTTACATGATTCAAAGCCCTGCCTATACATTTCATTCTTTTCTGCATTTAGGAAACCTGAGTGTGATCAGAGTTTTCATGTTAGGTATGCCAGGAAGTTCAGTTTCATAGTGAGAGAGGTCTTGTCTGCCTGTTGATTGTGTTGAATACTTGTGACTACATGCACTATGGCCTGGTTCACATGTTACACTAAGCCAAACCATGGGTTTGCATGAATGTGGGCTTTCGGTGAGGAGCTTGCTGCTTTGCTTTGCTGTGCTGAGCTAAGCTAAGCCAGTTTAGTTGTGTGACATGTGAACCAGGCTTGTATTGAACTGAACCAAACAGTTCCATTAATATAGTTCTACTTCTTTTTAATAGGCAGGATAACAGCATATCATTAGTGAAAGCCTGCTGGAATGAACTTTTTACACTTGGTCTTGCACAGTGTTCACAAGTAATGAACGTAGCAACTATATTAACGGCATTTGTTAATCACCTTCATAATAGTTTACAACAAGGTAAGATACATTGTTACAAATCTCAGAACTGGTATGGATGGGAACATTGACTTGCTTTGTTATTGATTGATCGCTACTGAAATAAATGCATTTTCTTATATTCATTTTGTGCCTTTCCCTTTACTTGTGGAAACAGCTAACTAAGATAGTAAGAGCCCCTATTTGCAATGTTTTGTATTCACTTAGATAAACTGTCAGCAGATAGAGGAAAGCTAGTGATGGAGCATATCTTCAAACTGCAGGAGTTCTGTAACAGTATGGTGAAGCTTTGCCTTGATGGTTATGAATACGCTTATTTGAAAGCAATCGTCCTCTTCAGCCCCGGTATGTAAAAACAAGAAACTAAAACCTTTGGCCTTGTTCATTCAGTCTCTTGCTATGTTTACAGCTTGCTGTTGGAGCAGATGTGCTTAGCTACTTTACTTTGAATTGTACCATCTAAATAGACCAGGCTGGGTTATTTGTGCTAAAATTAAGTGTTTCTGGGCTTTTTTGTCTGATTTCATGTTGGGTGTCATTTTTATGGCCATAGCTTGGCCCCTTTAGTGTCGTGGGTTAACATTTCTACATGAATCCACTGTGTGAGACTATCATAGTTTGAGTGGTGGCCTGTCACCAGTATGCAGATGATACCTAGTTCTGCATCTTATTAACTTAAGCACCCATGAACAGCTATGCCTGTTTTACATCAATGTCTGGAGTATATGGATACAGTATGGTTAAACAAACTTAAATGAATCCCAAAAGAGATAGATAGGTTTGATGCTGTTAGGTAATTGTAGTGGTCTAGATGGTGTGGCAATCAGCCTGTCTGTGGTCTGTGGTGGTTGGGGTGGCAATCAGCCCATCTCAGCAGGTGTCCACTGCAAGCATCCACCTATACCATCTGCAAAGCTTGGGATACCCCCTTCAGCAGTAGTGCATGAGAATATTCTCAATGAAAGAGAACTTTGTCTCTTCCTGTTTGAACAGAAGCATTTTTTGCTTAACTTATGATGGGTGGGTTTAATCTTGCTTATATCTAATGTTCTAGCTTTTTTTTTGGATGGGCACAAGAAAAACAGGTGCTAAATAATATTTTATTATTGCAATAAAGTTGCTTGTTTATTTACAGCTTTTATTTATTTTTACCATTTTATACACTAATACAATCATAAAGACAATTCAAGAAAAGAGAAGAAACAAAATAGACCAAGTGTCCATTGTATGATTCTAATAAAGCTGCTTTGCAGTTCATAGTTTCAGCTTTCAGCAGATACTGGACAATTTAAGTAGCAAAATTTGTTTTCATTTTGGGTCGTAAAAGAATATCTGCCATTATGTGTCCTTTGCTGCCTTTTATGTACATCTGATTTGCAGTCGATTTAACAACATACTTCATTTTAGATCACCCTGGCTTAGAAAACATTGTACAGATTGAAAAATTTCAAGAAAAAGCATATATGGAATTTCAGGATTATGTAACAAAAGTATATCCAGATGATACTTACAGGTATATATATATACACACATATCTGATTTTTTAAATGTTTCCTTTCTGAGTTGTATTAATTCAGGAAACTTCTGGGAACTAGTTTTGTGTTTAAAGTGCGAAAATATGTTTTCTTTAATGGTAGGTTGTAATTTCTCTAGATAATGCTATTCCTTCATACTTTGCATATATGAAATAAATAGTAGCTGTAAGTTTTCATTTCTAGTTAAAGTTCCATTATTGTGTTTGCTTCAAAGTGGCAGGTCCTGAAGTTGCAAACTTAACGAAAAGGGTTTATTCGTTCTTCTGGTTATACGTAGTCTGATTAAAATCAGTAGGGTTTCCTAGAAGTCAAGCCTGTTGTCTGGTTTTATAAGCCACTGGCAAATGTTTAAAGGACAGAGCACTCGGCTCATTTTGGCAGGAGGGAACAAATGATACCCTTGCATGGGTGCATGGATCAGCCCCATATGCAGATATTTCTTAACACACCATATATTTTGCTTACCAATACAGCTGAAGATTGTTTTTTGAATGTAAACTTGTGTTACCCTTTTGTCAAATATGTCTTCCAGGCTGTCTAGGCTGCTTCTCAGATTGCCTGCTCTGAGACTGATGAGTGCTGCTATAACAGAGGAACTGTTTTTCGCAGGACTAATTGGAAATGTTCAGATTGACAGCATCATACCATATATTCTAAGAATGGAGACTGCAGACTACAATTCTCAAATAATTGGTCATGCTGTATAAAAGTTAAAACCACGGATTCTATACCATGGCAATCATGGTAATTGTAAATGTACACTATCTCCAAGAGATAACAAGTTTTTCTGTGCAATTTTAACAAGAAAAATACAAGAAGGTGCAGCTTCCTCATTACCAACACATTCTGGAAACGCAGTAGACTATCTTGACTGGTGCAGGATGATTTACCTTTTATCTGGTTTTCAAGAACTTTGTATATTGCTTTAGAATCTAATGAAAATCAAGAAGAGTAGTTCATCCTATTTTTGTAGTTTAGCTATACCTGGAACATGACTATAACAAATTCTAAAAAATGTAGAAAAACAAGCCTTTGATAATGGAGAAACTTCATCAAGGCATTTCCATGTGATACTTTAGAAACAAAAAATAAACATTCTTCCCAATGCTGTATTTTCAGTATCTTGTTTCTACAAATTCATTCTTGTCCATTTGATGTAAGTCTGAAATCCTGAACAAGGCAACTTTTTTCTGATGTGACTGAGGGTTGCATCCCATGTTAGTCATACTCAGAGTAGATCTGCTGAAATGAATGGACATGACTAACTTCAATTTATTAATTTCAGAGGGTCTATTCTGAGTAGCCTAGGTGGACTGTAAACCCTGGACTACAAAGCTTTGGATATATCTCCAGTAGCTTTGGATGGAACTTAAACATTTTTATTAGCCAACTAGCATTTATTTAAATTGAAGATTAATTACAGAAAATCTGGAAAACTGGCTTGAAAGCCTATTTATTAGTGCCCCAAAGCAATGATTATATTTAGATGAACTTGAGTCACAAATAGTTGTTATGTTCAGAGTTATATCCGCTGCTAATATGATTTAGAAGTAAAAAAATTCTAGATACCTTAAATGTATCAGATAAGTATTGTGTGTTATTTCCTGAGTCCTGTTATTTTATTTACGTATGCAAATCAGTTCATCAGTGCCAACTAGGTCTTTTTAGTAATATTTGTGCCCGTACATCTAGCTAGGAAATTGATTGGTTATAAGCGTTAAGGTGCACATGAGCATATGAGCCATCTCACACAAACTTACCAGTCATATTGGAATTGGATTTCCTTTAGCAATCCTGTCTTTTCCTGAAAGTTGAAACAAGTTTCAAGTTCTCATAAAATTCAAATAAGACTAGAAAGAGTTCCTTAAATGTTTATAAGGAGATAAATAAACCTTGATGGAAAGTATGTGTTACCGAATAGTACTCTGTTTTTCCTACACTGTAGTGATCACAGAATCCTCAATTGCAGATTTTGTGTTTTCATATTGTGTTTGCTACTGAGTATCTTCAGCCTTTGAAAACTTTTCCAGATGCACTTTGTGATTCATTGAAGGCTACTTCTTTTTGAATTACGGTATAGAATAGTTAATCTAGCATAAACACAAAATATTCCTTTACTGTGTCAAGGATTGTCCATATAACTTTTTTTTTTTTTTTTTGTAAATCTTGTTTTCACCTTTATTTTATGTATTAAGTATTGATCATACTGAATAATTAGAGACAGCTGCCTCTTCTTGTCAAACTGTGGTATTTACCAACAAATGAAATGGGCCTTCTGTAATCTGGACAGCGTTATTTTTATCAAGGTTTTAAAAAAGGGTTTAATAAAAAGAGGTACCTTTTTATATACTTCAGAATGAGTCGACCAACAATAATGTAGTGAACAGTTTAATTTCTCCCCCAAAAGATAAGCATGCTTATGCACTTGGGCACATGCAGGCTTGTATCATACAATTGTAATAAATGATGTATTCCTGGGTACATCTTGTAGTTAAAAAATTTATTGTTTTAAGTCTGTACAGATAAACTATATTACACATTTTCTGAATGCTTTCAATAAATTTGTTACAGCTAGTTCTTCTCCACTGTCACTGGAAATCGTTTCTGCATTTCATTCCACTTTTGAATACATAATTTTTTGTGGTTCAGTTTTTGTGTATGCATCAGAATGCCCCAATTACTATATTGTTGCTATATAATAACTACTGTAAATGTCTTGAAACCTGAAGAAGTGTAAATTCTATTTTGGCTGTATTTTTAAAAATAAATTGTAACTTTTATCATAGAATGCTGTTATCTCTTTAATCTCCTTTTCAATTAAAAATCAACCTAGTTCATGTGAGCTTTATGTACACTGTTATCTACTATCCTTATTTTTTTAACATTTTGCAGTATTGTGGTAGAGTGAATTAAGTATTATTTTGGCTCAGATGCATTCACTTTGCTATTTTTAGTTAAGCTTTCCAGCCATTGCGTATCACTGATACGTTAATATCTGTGCTTTCCTTAATTTTTCTCTTGGTCCAAGTATGTACAAAAATTCAGGAACTTGTTTTTTAAAATTTGAAAAGTACTACTGCATGTTCAGTATAGCAGAATTGAGTATCTTTGTTTACTGTACCAACATACTTTGGTAATATAAAAAATTACAACAGATAAATCTTTTTTGCCAGGAGATATATCCAGCTTTGAAGAGGTTGCACGTTCAGATGATTAAAGGACTACTAGATGAGGATGAGTAAATTGCAGAGGTGTTGCAACTTGCCTTCTAGTGGGCAATAGTCTCTTGCCTTATAAAGACATGTCATGTTCAAGCCATATGGGCTTCTCAGAAGCATCTGATGGGCCCCTGTGAGAAACAGGGTGCTCTTCCCTCCAACCATGGAAGCAAAGGATAGCCTTTAGCACCATGAATTTGTCTAATTTTCTTTTAATCCTCCCACAAGAAGTTAAGACACCATCCCTACTGAGTTTCAGATGGCTGGTCAAAACTCTTATTTCAGGGGGCCTTTGCACCCTGAATGCTTCTCATATGTTTTACTTTTGTTTGCTAATTAGAGAATTTAAATTCTTGGTTTCAAATTCTGAAAGTTTAATTCATGTTTAGTGGTTAAGAGCGGTAGACTCGTAATCTGGTGAACCGGGTTCGTGTCTCCGCTCCTCCACATGCAGCTGCTGGGTGACCTTGGGCTAGTCACACTTCTTTGAAGTCTCTCAGCCCCACTCACCTCACAGAGTGTTTGTTGTGGGGGAGGAAGGGAAAGGAGAATGTTAGCCGCTTTGAGACTCCTTCGGGTAGTGATAAAGTGGGATATCAAATCCAAACTCCTCCTCCTCATCTTCTATTTTATTGCTGTAAACCGATTTCAAACCTAAATGGCGAAAAGCGGGATATAACTTTAAAAAATAAAGCAAGCCACCCAGGTTGGTTGCCATCAATGCTTCCTGTACGGAGTGCATTCTGTACTTTACCTATATCCTGTGCGAAGTCCTTTCTTTTATCAGTCCTGACTGTTTCAGCGTTCAGCTCGGTTGAATGTTCACGAGAGGAGAAAAACTTTACACGCCTCTCATGTCACTTATAGAGAAGGACTTCCACCCTCCAGTGACTCAAGAGTCGCATGGATCTGTCTTAGGCTTCCTTGCACCCCTTCAGCATGTCTATGTAGCATCTCCCCACCATCACTTGCAACCATCTCAACCCTTTCTCTTAGGTCAGGATATCTGTTGACACTGACATCAAAATACAGTGGGGGTTCCTCCCCCAAATCTTCTAAATCCGTGGTTCCCAACGTGGGGCACCCCCCCACACAGGGGGGCAATTTGATTTTTATGGGGAGCAATTCGAGAATGAGTTATTAACAGTTAATGGCCTTTTAGTCTTCTTCCAGGTGAATAAGAGTTCACTTTTTGAATAATAAGAATTATATGTCATGGGGGGGAGGCATCAGGATTTTAGAGATGTGTAGGTGGGGCATGGCCAAAAAAAGGTTGGGAACCAATGCTCTAAATAGTTATATTTGAACAGAAAGTCGAGGTTTGGACTCATTCGTGCCAGATTAGTATCTTGGAAAGTGTGAACACAGTCTATATTGTTGAAGTTAACTGTTTCATTTGGTCCCCCCCCCTTTATTAAAGATTTCTTGGTTTATAAAAGTATGCACAATGTCTCTTTTTTCAAGTTACATTTTCTATAGATCAGTTTCATTTGTTGAGACATTAGTGTTACATTAGGAAGAAAGGTGGGAAAGAGGTGGTGGGGGCATGGCGAGTGGGGGGGTCATGTGGGGTTTTGTGGTTTTGAATACACAGTCTGCAACACAGACGAATGCATGTTTACTTAGACGTGAATTCCCTTGAGTTATGTGTGTAGATAGATAGATGTACACAGTGCTTTTTTTCTTCTAAAAAATGTTTAGGGGTACTCTCATTTTCCTACTTGAATTGAAATACTGCCCCACAATGAGGCCAAACTTTGATTCATAAAATGTTTAGCGGTATGTGCCGCCCTGTGTCCCCCAGACAAAAAGCAGTCACACACACACACATTTACCTGGGCGCAGGGGATTTAGGTTTGATGGGGGATTTAGGTTTGATGAGGTCCTAAGCTACTGAAGGTAATGGGGACCTTTATATGGCCAGCTGTCCTTTGTCAACAACACATTGTCGCTGTTTTTTGTGTTGAATATATGCTATATGGTAATTTATGGACCTAATAGGTATCTAAACTATTTGCACATAACAAAATATGTATTTTATCAAAGTTATTGTTGAACTGAAATACAATTAGGAAGTATATTAATAGTGAAATAATTATTAAGCTCTAACTTAAAATGATTTTTTTTTATTCATAACAAACTTAATAATGCAAACACATTGGCATTTGGCAATAACAAAAGTTCCTTGAGAAACACAATTTACAAAAACTCAATTTTGGGGGAGCCCCCAAGAGAGTGGGGCCCTAAGCTATACAGTTGGCTTAGCTTATACGTAAATGCCTGGGAGCCATTCCCATTGAGCCCAGTAGGATGCACTTCTCAGTAAGCACAACGTACCGGCGATGAATTCCCTGAGAGCAAGCAACGGCCGCCTCCTTCCCACCTGCGGGGCTCCAGGCTCTCCCGCCTCCTCCTTCGCTAGTTGCATCTGCTTCCCTGGAACTGGAGTCGGAGGAGGGAGGAGGAGGAGGAGCCTCCTGCCGCGGCTGCGCAGACGCCGTCCTGCGACGGAGCGAAGGAGGCGCCGGGCCTCTCTGGGCCTCCGGGAAGATGGCGGAGTACGTGCAGGTGATGAGGAGGGCGCTGCAGCAGCTCGGGGGTCACGGCGGCATTCGCGGGGCCGTGTTTCAGCTGCTGAGGTAAAAAATGGCTCGGCCCCTCCGCCGTGCGCGTCGGCTTGTGAGGGCAGGCTGGGAGAGAAGCGGCTGCTTGCGCTCGAGGGTCACCTTGGTAATGGGCAGGAGGAAGAGGAGGAGGTCGCTGTCTCTGGTTGGCGTGCAAATGGGTCTCCTCCGCTTCTCTAGACCTTCCCGGATCCCCAGAGACGAACAGGCAGCCCAAACTCCGTCGAGGGGATCAAGGTGGACCAGTTGGGGGACATTTGCTGAACATAGCTGTCAACCTTCCCCTTTTTTTGCGGGAAATTCCCTTATTCCAGCGCCGTTTCCCGCTGCTATCCCGGATTGTTAGATATCCCGTAGACTGTCCCCGGGACAGGTGAGGCTGCTGATCCCTTATTTTCGAGGCCGCTGATCCCATATTTTCAAATCTGAAAGTTGACAGCCATGTTTCTGAAGCGGGGTCATTTCAAGGCTTGCGCCTCCCGGTCATTTCGGGAAAGGGAAAGGAGGGCTGTCCGGATTGGAAAGCTTGTTATTGGCTAGATAACAAAGCGGACTTTCATTTTCTGGGATGTTTTGACACTTGGGTTCAGTGCATCATACGGTTGTCTTTAGTATTCCTAGCAGTAAGTCCTGCTGAACTCGGCAGAGCTGTGTGTTTTTTCCCCCCTTTTCATTAAACTAATGAAGTGGTCCTTGGTGGGGAAAATGCCCTGCATCCAGTCAGTGAACTTGTAGAAATTCTGTAGATGTCTTGCTGGGCAGTTTTTAAGCCGAAAAGTGGGGGATATTTGTTTATCTTGCTCCGTTTTCCCTTTCCCTACCACTACTACCCTGTGAGGCAGAACATCTTGGCTCTCTCTTTCTATCATAGGCTTTAATTTTTTAATAAAGTTAAAATTCCAGACAATTTTTTTAAAAAACTGCATGCATAACAATACACTAAAGGAATAAAGAAACTGGCTGGTTATAATTCTTAGTCTATCATGCTTGTGGAGACAACAAGAGTGAAACAGCCACGGAAAAGTTGAATTATACAAGTTATTTATACATACATAGAAAAAGCTTGCAGGATTCCATACATAACTTTTTATAATTAGTTTTCTTAATTTTGTATATATTCCTACAAGAGTCTTATGGCATTTGCTTTCTCAGATTACAGTCAGTCAGGTGCATTTTATGAAGCGGACTGTACAGGTGCATTTTATGAAGCGGACTGTAGTCCATGGGTGTAGCCAAGGTGGGGCAGGGAGGGGGAGCCGGCCCCCTAAATAAATAACAATACATAGCTAACGGAGGTTCTGCCCCCCCCCAACAAAAGGCCTGCCCCTCTAACAAAATCCTGGCTAAGCCCATGCTGTAGTTCATGAATGCTTATACCATAATAAATTTGTTGGCTTTCAAGGTTCCAAAAAAATCTTCAATGTTTTTGCTGCAACAGATTAACACTTTCCTTTCTGGAAATTATAACATAGTCCTAAACCATTTTCAGGCATTTGCCTGAAAAGGTGATTAGTAATTGGGGCGGGCAGGAAAGCATGCACAGAAGTCTTACATTCAGAGCTCTGCAAAGTTAGCAATAAAGCTTGAAAAGGGGTTTTAATCACCTTTGGTTGATCACACATAGAAACTTCCAGTGAGTGGGAACCTTAGATTATCAGGGTTTCCATTTGTGGGGAGCATTTCTAAGGGCATTCAAGTACACACACTTAAAAACCCTCTTCATTCCTTTACACTGATCTGAAGACCAGCCCAGGGACATTGGGTTTGGATTTGCATGCATCATCATGTCCTCATCCCATTTTACTTATTCTGTACTCCTGGGGAATTTCTAACACTGGCCATACGCAATTGTTCAAGAAGCACGTTATGCAATAATTCATGCTCATTAGGTGCAAAATGACTGTCTTTTCAGTTTTAGCAATTAGAGTTGAAGCTGAGATTGCTTCTGGTCCCTTGACTTCTAGGACCACTGACAACAGAATTTCTAAAGTTGCCTTCCACAAAGTGAGACCATTGGGCCGTCTAGCTCAATGGTACGTCCCAACCCTCCTGGCAATGGCAACGATTGAATGTGTGATCTTCTGCATTCAAAGTGCTCCACCATGGAGCAACAACAGCTCCTCATACTTAAATTTGTTCAGTATCGGGTAATTTTACTACTTCTGTTTTTGGAAACCTGCAGGGTCAATGAACTGAAGACTGGCGCACTAGTAGGCGTTGATAAATATGGAAACAAATACTATGAAGACAAAAGATATTTTTTTGGTAAGTGGATATACTTCAGTAATTTGAATTTAATCTTCTGAAAAAGCTAGGCTAATTTACACTTCTTCAATGTGATTACAATTTAGTCAGCTCTAAGTAATTGTTGGTGTCAAGGAGGAGGATATAACAGTAAGACATCCTAGTGAGGTGTTGTCACAACAGGAACTTGGATTTATGCTCCTGCTTATAAATATAGCATCTTTTTGCACTGGTACACAGATGTGAAGAAACAGAGAAAGCAGATGGTGTTCAGGGAGTAGTAGTGAGGGTCATCTTTTTGATATCACTATCTTTGCAGACTCATTACTTTGAATATTAAGACCCCTTTTCTAGTCTCAACACTTGGATTGCTAAAATTAATCCGAATGGCAAGGAAGAGAGGCTGCGGTGTCATTGGGTTACTTTGAGGGTTTAGTAATGGGGTTATTTTGAGGGTTTTTATTAAACATTACATTAATGGAAATTAATGTGCACTAATAAAATGTCATAAATCTATGCTTCACTTCTTGGTTCAGTTGAATATAATTTGTAAATGTTTACTTATCTTCATATTTAAGGTCGCCATAGGTGGGTTATATATACTAATGAAATGAATGGCAAGAACACATTCTGGGAAATGGATGGAAGCATGGTGCCCCCTGAATGGTAAACCAGCTAGTTTACTGCATGCATTTCTGTGATTATATGTTGTATTAACCTTGTGAAACAGTTAACCTCAAAACGAACCAACTTATCTGAGGCTGACACGCAAAAGCAAGGAAATGAAAATTTAATCCTCTTAACTGTACATCATCCCCTAATCTTCTGCCAGCAAAAGTACTTCACCAGTTCTGGGATAGAGCATAGATCAGGCACCACTCTTCTGTTTGAAAGGGTAAATGCATGCTTTCTGCCTGAAAACTGAAGATGTGCTTAGATGAGGGGTGGCTGATGTGTAGTTGCTTTTGGAGTCTAAACTCCCATCAGCCTCAGCCAGCCTGTCTATAGCCAGGGAAAATTGGTGGTTGTAGTTCAGCACCATCTGGCAGACCACAGGTTGGTCATCGCTAGTCTCTAGGTCTTGCAGTACTACATAATTTAATGATACACATTATGTTTCACTATGGTGCTGCTCAAGAATTGTACGACCAAAGCCCTACTAGGCATAGACTGCTGGTCATGGCAGTTTTTGAATTGTGCCTGTTAGTATCAGTCTCCATACCACTTTCTCTGCAACAGTCTTGCTGGAATAAGTAGGAGAGTTGTGAAGTGACATTTAAAAGACATATAAGCCACACTTTTTTTCCAAATTCTGACCGTGAAAAGTTAAAGTGCGCCTTAAATTTGTGACCTTAGAAAAATTGGCTTTTATGATATTGCTGCTGAAACAGACATACAGTAAAACAGAACCAAAAATGTTTTATTGTTGATTTGTGAACTTGAGACTGTTGATTTGCTGTTTACGGGTGTGAGTGCCTGCGGAATTGTAGCAATTGAATACCAATTTGCGATTTTAGCAATTGTACGGTAACTTTTGCGGGCTTGCAAGTTCAAAGGCTTAAATTGGCTCGGAGTTACAATTCTACCAACCGCAGCGATTTTCAGCCCGTAACCCAATTTTAAGGGAGCGGCTTATAGTCAGGTACTGTCTTTTTTCCTTTCTTCCCCTTGAATTTTAAAGGTGCAGCTTATATTCGAGCCAATACGGTATATTCTGTGTATAGTTGTGAAGTTGGATGTTCACATTCCAAATGAATTATCTTTTATTTGCATTGACGGTGGGGAAGAGGGGTCAGTCCTCATGTAGAGATCTAGTATGGTCACAAGTAACCTTGTCAAGATGGTTGAACAGTGAGAAACAAACATACTGTAACTGTCCTGGCTTTAGTGACAGCTGAGTTCCTCTGTCATTTCCACCCCAATTAACACAATTGTAAGCTTACTGAAAATGTGTTTTCAGGAAACTGCATTTTTTAACTCGTCAGATATTTGCAGCACTCAAAACAATTGACCTAAATATTATTTTAGTGACTACTTGAATTAGTTGTCCAATGCCAACAACATTCTCACAGTATGCACTAATCTTGTTATACTTGTTACTGTTGGGTCACTTACTAAGGGAAAAAGTCATTTATTGAACAGATGGGTCCAGTCTTACAATTATTTCACTCTGTGTACGCTATGAGGATGTTTGGGGAAATATGATGCTTACTTCTAGAGGTGTCAGTGAATGGTAAGGAGGTTGTGGGCATAGTGATAGTGTACTCTTGAGTTGCAGGTAGCCAAATAATAATAATGTAAAATGTGCATGAGAGATTATATGCAGCCTTTTATAGCTCTTGAAACCTGTTGGATCATTTTTAATGGTTTATTTCTTCATATAGGATTTATGTGAAAATATAATAATAATTATAATAATAATAATATATTATTATTATTATTATTATTATTATTATTATTATTACAGGTGAACTTCACCAGAAGTACACGAGATGGGTTACAATATAAAACCACAACATACATACATAATAGAAACAAAGCAATAAAACAATTCCCCAGCACATTTTAATGATTGTTTAATCAGCCCAAAGGCTGTGGAGAAGAGGAATGTTTTGCTTGGTGTCTAAAGATATGTAACGAAGGCAGCAAAAAGCCTCCCTGGGGAGAACATTCCACAAGCAGGGAGCTACCACAGAAAAGGCCCATTCTTGTGATGCTGCCCTCCGGATCCCTTGTGTGGGAAGGCACATGAAGAAGCATCTCAGATGATGATCACAGGATCTGGGATGGTTCGTGTGGGTAGAGGCATTCCTTGAGGTACAGTGGTGCCCCGCAAGACGAATGCCTCGCAAGACGAAAAACTCGCTAGACGAAAGAGTTTTCCGTTTTTTGAGTCGATCCGCAAGACGAATTTCCCTATGGGCTTGCTTCGCAAGACGAAACGTCTTGCGAGTTCTTGCGAGTTTGTTTCCTTTTTCTTAAAGCCGCTAAGCCATTAATAGCTGCTAATAGCCGCTAAGCCGCTAATAGCCATGCTTCGCAAGACGAAAAAACCGCAAGACGAAGAGACTCGCGGAACGGATTAATTTCGTCTTTCGAGGCACCACTGTATTGCGGTCCTGAGCCATTTGCCCTGGTGAGCAACCTGGCTGCTGAATTCTGCAGTCACTGTAGTTTCTCACTGAACCGCCTTCAGATGCAGCCCCACGTATAAGGCAAGGTAGTAATCTAACCTGGAGGTTACCAGAGCCTAGACAACAGAAGTTAGGCTGTCCAGATAGGGGCACAGCTAGGCTACCAGCCAAACCTGATGGAAGGTACTCTGTGCCACTGAGGCCACCTGAGCCTCAAGCAACAGCAGTGGATTCAGAAGTAACCCCCAAGCTGCATACCTGTTCCTTCAGTGGTAGTGTAATCACATCAAGAGCAGGCCGGCCACTATCCATCTGGTCTAGGGAACCACCCATGTACAGTGCGTCAGTCATCTCTGTATTGAGCTTCAGTTTATTGGCTCTCATTTTGTCCATTACTGAGGCAAGACATCAGTCCAGCATATCCACTGCCACACCTGCAGGTGTAAAGGGGAAGTAGAGCTGGGTGCCATCAGCATATTGCTTACACTGTACTCCAAAACTTCAGATATTTCACTCAGTGGTTTCATGTAGATGTTAAACAGTATGGGGGATAACACTGAAGCCTGAGGAACCCTGCAGTGAAGGCTCCATGGGGTCAAACAAAACTCCCCCAGCATCACCCTTTGAAAATGACCATTCAGGTAGGACCAGAACTACCAGAAAGCAGTGCCACCCACCCACAACTCAGACAGCCATTCCAGAAAGCTATCATGTTCAATGGTATCAAAAGGCACTGAGAAGTCAAGGAGAATTAACAGGGACACATTACCCTGTGTGTCTCTTTCCCCCCCAACAAAGGGCATCATACAGGGTCATCAAAGCAGTTTCTGTGCCAAAACCAGATCTAAACCGCAGTTGAAATGAATCTAGGAAACTGATTGCCTCCAAGAGAGCACTATTGCAAGTAATGCTGTGTAAGGAAGTACTCACAGAGAGTCCTATTGTAACTTTATTGCATTCAGTAGGATGCATAATGCTGCCAGCTTTTGATAGTACCCATACGCTGTTTGGACAGGGAGGTAGTGAGAGCTTGGCTTCAGGTACCACCACCAGCAGCAGCGATTACCCAATTGTAGTTGATGATAGCAACTATCTTTTTGGTACTACTTGTATAGTCGAACAAGAAGGACCACCCACATAGTCATAGGAGTACCTCCTGGATCGCCCTTTTGTGTGCCCATGACATAAATGGATTGCACCTGTCTTTGTTCCGTTGGGGCAACACTCTTTGTTGCGACACCTACTTGTCTGTGGTAGAATACTAATTTTCTGATACTAAACATATCATTTTCTGGCATATTTATTTATTAGATTTATGTCCCACTCTTCTTCCCAAAGGAGTCAAGGTCAGCAAACACATCAGTGATAAAATAATACAATTAAAAATAAAATAAACATCTTAAAAACAGTTAGGAAACATGCTTCTGCAAACAATAAATCTAACAGAATCTGCATGATCAAACTTCTTGAAATGTAGCTGTTCAAAATGGTTCATGCAGTGTAACTTTTGTCCACCAAACATGGCTTGCTTTTGAAACTCTGTGCATATATGCTTCAGGGGCTATTAGGACAACATATTTATCAGTTGTGTGTGTGTATGTTTGTGTGTGTGTTGTCTTTTTCCCCCTTTAAGGCATCGTTGGCTTCACTGTATGACAGAAGACCCTCCAACTACACACCCTCCAGTGCCTCGTAAATTCATTTGGGAGAATCATAAAATGAATTTAAGTGGTACTCCTAGACAGTATGTACCATTTTCTACCACCCGTAAGAAGATACAAGAGTGGGTCCCACCTTCTACACCTAGCAAGTGAAAAGAAAGGAATATGGTGATCTGCGAAGCATTAGACCTACAATGTGAACTGTAGTTTTCTTCAGTTTTTAAAATAAAAGTCTTTGATCAGAAACCTTCTGAAATCAGAAATATTGATGAGAAGAGAACTAGTGAGTAGCAGATGGCAGAATATGCAATAATCTGCCAGACAGCAGTTGTGTATGAAATATATTTTTGCAGAAGCAAGAGTCTGCATCTTTAAGACCAGAAAATGTACTATGGCATAAGCTTTTGTTGATAAAAGTCCACTTCAACAGATGCAACAACTTATTCCATAATTTGATGACATTTAACTTCTACATATTAACACAGCTAGCACTCTGATTATGTTCTGCAGAAGTTTATTAAATCATCCACAGTCCCCCACCACCACATTATTTTATCTAACTTATGTTAGTATGGATAGTAATGATCCATGATTATGGTATCCTCTCATTATTTGGAACATACAAGTTTTATTTCTGAATAAAGAGAGTGAAAAAAGCTGTTACTACAGCTTCTTACCATATATCATTGATAGGATGATCTTAGGAACATATGAATGTTTCATACTGTGATAAAAATGCAGTGCAGAGTATTGAGAACTGCTGCAAATTATTCATGTCCTTTGAGAGTCAAAAAAGAAGAAACTGCCAAATTTATGAGCAATCAGCTTTTCTTATGCATGTGTTAGTGAAGCTGGTAAGTTTTAGGCATGTGCTACTGTCATAGCCCACTTACCACCTGGGGTAGTTTTTGCATCAAAATTGACCAGTGTAATGATTGGCCTTTGCCAGGGTGTACCATAGTGGCTAATAAACTAATCTAAAAATCAGGTATGCCTTGAATCTTACCTTACATGAGCTCCCTTTAAAATTCAGTAATAAACTTTTGCACTCAAAAAAAGTATACTCAGTCCTACATCCATCGTGTTCAGTTTTCAGTGCCATGCTCCACAGCTTCTCTCTATTTAGGTGTGTGCATGCTAACAATTATCCCTGCACTTAGTTCAGGTCTATTTAAATCTTTCCTGCTCCAAATTACTCTCTGGAGTATTTTGAACTGCTCCTACTGTAATTTAAGGTGCTGATGATCTCACACAGCTAGTATGAAGTTTTCATTGGAAAACCCAAGGATTCTACTGCTAAATGATTTCAACACAAACTCATGTCATCCAGGTGAAAGAAGAGACTGAAAGTGGTGCTAGGAGGCAAGGAACACATTTCAAAATGCAGGAAAATATGGAATGGTGGTAGCTATACTGGCCTTGCCAAACAGCTGCAATACCTTGGGATTTCAAAGGCAAGCTTACTTGGGCATCAGCAACTGATGAAACATATCTTGTGGTTCCAGTGCACAGGCAATTCTTTGCTATAATCACATTTCTCCACTGCAGGGGAGGTCTTTATCCCATGAAGAGAGAACACCACATTAGAGAAAATATCTCATAAAGTGAGAGCAGATATGCAGCTTTCCTCCAAACTGAAGAAAAAATGCCTGGACATCTTTGTAACTGAACCAGCATAAAAAGTAAATGAAAAAATATATTCCTTTTTTATATAGGGCTGGATCCAAATGTGCTCCATTTGTGAATAGAAGGATTTGGAATCTAGCAGAGGATCCCTGCAGGAAGAAGGGGAGGATTTTGCCCATGATATGACCAAAACATTCCACAGAAGCTTTGCAGGGGAGGGAGAAACAGGTGAAAAAGACCTCCCTTTCTCCACTCTCAGCAGAACTCTGCTCATTACAGATCTGTATCCAACCAATAATGATTTTCTAGCACTCTTGGGATATTATTATACATTATCTCAGTAATGTTTGGCACTTCCATGTCAACCAGGACATTACTATCCTGATACTGCAGCAGAGAGAACTGACTTGCCTAAGGCCCTCGACTGAATTCATAAGTGGGTTTTCTTGCTTTCCATTTTTCACACCTCGCTACTATGGTACATTTCTAATGAGATGATGATGTAAAGTTGCCTTACAGGCTCAAAACCTTATAAAAGTTAAGCAGTGCTCATGTCCCCCCCCCCCCCACAGAAGCTACCAAAAGAAGGTCTCTGGATGGCATAATTAATATTTAAAATATTAAGTATGCTATTTCTTTCCACACATCTAAGAAATATCTTTTTCTGCAAATAGTGTCAGGAATGGCAGCCGATGAAAGAGAGGTGGGAGGCATGCAGGGAACGGTAAAAAGGCATGAAGTCAGGGGTGGGGGAGACAACATTTAAAGTCATTTAAAAGCCATATATCTTTTCCCACTAAGCCTGATGAGTCATCTAATGGGAACTCAAAACTGTTTTCACATCTAATTCTCATGTGTCCAATCCACAGTGATCTGTAATGACTGAAATGGTCCTGATCCATTTGCAACTTTTTCTCCATCCTTTGACTTGCCTTCTGCGTATGACCAGTTCTCTAGTTGGACAATTGGATGGAAGTGCATGCCCAAATGTTCACTTAAATACATTTTTAAAATTCTATTATTTTTTGTGTTGCCCTACAACTTACATTCTTTGGAGCCCAAGTGATTTTTCACACTAGGCTTAAGAGTTCTAGTAATCCATCCTTTTTATGGGCTGTTCTACAGTTTAAGCTTTTACCATTTTTCTGTGCATCTGTACTGACACTGCGGTACTGAACAACAGTTTATTTTTCTCTGTCCAAATGTTCCTTTATTGCGTACAATTTGCATTTAATCACACTGTATAATTAAGCACCATAAACCAGGTATGAATGATTCTGCATCTGTTTGCCCAGAACAGCAGAATACTTAAGGCAATAGAGCAGAACAGAAACAGGGTATGTGTGTGTTAACTGCCCTTTAATGTCTTATTACTTTATTGAGTAATGCGCTCATAATAGGTAGATGCAGCGAAAACCTTTTCCAGGATGAAGTCCTATTTCTGCTTTTAGCTCATCCCTCACTTTCAGCATCTATATACTTCTCTCTCGAACGGGAGCCCAAAGTACCAGCAGTATGACACTTTCTTCCAAAGTCTTCATACCTTGGCCTTCTGCACCTCCTTCCCTGTCACACCCATTCTGACATTCAGGACGTATGTGCATGCAATGGAGTTAAGTGCTCATAAGTCACTTCTTGTACTGAAAAACAATTCTCAGTTGCTGATTATGGTTTCAGAAAACAGTTCTACAGAAAATGGGAGAAATGTGCCCATAGGATTCTGTAAGGAGATTCCCGTATCATCAACTTGGAGGTAAGTGACCATTATTAAATAGAGACTTAGTCCTGGGTCCATCCAAATAACTCCTAGTTTATTACCTATTCGGTTTTTCAATCTTCTAGTCATGAATGTTAATCCATAGTCTGTGGTTCAAAGCATATTGAGGTCATTTTTGATTGATTCCTGTAACAAATTACAAACCTTAATTCTGGGGCCACTGCTCGCTTTTCACATGGATCCTAAAACATGGCAGAATCTTGCTAACACAAGTAAACCTCACTTGTTCCTTGCAGTCACACTTTAACCTTCTGAAAATATTTGCTTTGTCAAAGAGACATACATGTAATTTATTATATCCAGTTTTTCGTTCCATAATGAGACTCAAAGTGAAAAAGAGTTCCTGGCCAGCTACGTATCTAAGTACTAACTGCACGCAGATCTGCTTAGCTTTAGCCAGCAAAAGCAATACAAGTGTCTGTGGCTCCTTCCACAGGCAATCTTACTTGGTTCTGCTTGAGCCTGCTTTTTATTGCAAATAATATTTTATTTTTTACTTTTTCAATCTGTCACACACAAGTTACCTGACTTGCATATCCAATAATTCTTTCTGTAGACAGGAGTGAGCAGAATGTTGATGATGATGATATTATTGTTATTCGTACCCTGCCCAGCCGACTGGATTGCCCCAGCCACTCTGGGTGGTTTGCAACCCATATAAAAACATAATAAGGCACTACACATTAAAAAGCTTCCCTATACAGGGCTGACTTCAGATGTCTTCTAAATGTTATATAGAATGTGACTGGAGAACAAAAGGACTACAATGATGCTGGTTTAGCAGCTGCAGCCTAAATCAGTTTCCTCACCACCTCCAAATGCAGCTTTTTCTCACTGTGATGCAGGACAGGGAAAAGATATCTTGGGGGGGGGGGGGAATCAATGCCCTCAAATTTCAACTTATATTTGCTTTTTGTAAAAGAGTCAACATTAAGCAGCTTCAGACAGCTGGGACTTTGTGACAAACTGATAAGCAGAAGCCAGTCAATCCACTTGTCAGAAGCAGAATTAATTGCCATGACACTGGCCTTTTCGAGGATTCATCCAAGGAGTTCCTGACTGACAGCGCAATCCTAACCATGTCTAGAAGCAAGTCTGATTGAATTCAATGGGACTTACTCCCAGGTCAGCCCAAAGCTTAAGTCCTTGGTCCACTTCCCTGGGAGTAAGCCCTATTGAATTCAATAGGACTCTTGAGTAGCTATAATTAAAAAATAGTCCAGTAGCACCTTAGAGACCAACTAAGTTAGTTCTGGGTATAAGCTTTCGTGTGCATGCACACTTCTTCAGATATGGCATCTGAATAAGTGTTCATGTCCACAAAATCTTATACCCAGAACTAACTTAGTTGGTCTCTAAGGTGCTACTGGACTATTTTTTAATTTGACTGTGTCAGACCAACATGGCTACCTACCTGAATCCCGAGTAGCTATAGTTAGGATTGCACTGTGAGCTGTGTTTTGTTCTTTCAAATTCATAGTCATCACAGCACCAGTGGCTCCTACTGACTCTCAAAATGCAAAGGTGTTCACTATAGTATGCTCAGCCTGGTGAGCAATCATGTCATAAATATATAGAGCGAATGAATTAGACCTTGGTTAAAGGAATACTGAATCATCATCTAGCTAGCTGCAGCTAAGTAGGGCACAAGGAAAGCACCATCTATTTTGAGTTAATGATGCTTAATTTCTTTTTGACTCGTTGAATTTTAAGGATGATTACCTTCAGACAAATGAAGGCTCTACCACATGGAATTTTAGCTGTCATATGCTGTCACATTCAGCTGTCATATTCTGTTGATCACTGTTTGTTCAATTGAGTTTCCAGACAAAGGCAATGAATGGATTCGGGGATAGTTTAGTTCCTAGAACACTGGTCTACAAATGGTTGGTTGGGACCCATTACTGAGTTGAAAGCTGACCTAAAGTATATCAACAGCAGCATTGCCATTCTGCAAATACATTAAAAAATGAATGAGGTGTCGCCCCAAATGCATTTTGGGGCTAAAAGTGGGTCCCAGGTCTGAAAAGGTTGAAAACTTGTTCTATAAAATAAAAATGATAATCCAAGCAGTACGGCTCAATGCAAAGGTGAGTAAACTGAAAGGCAGAGACAGCAAAACCTAACCACGATTTATCTGAACATGAGTACATCAGCTCAGATTAAATATAGTTTTAATACCACTCATTTGGGTGTCCTCCTATGCACAGTCAAACCTAGAAGGAGGCAAGCTCTCCGTTTTGCATAACAGAACAGTAGGGCTGTATCAGTGGAATTTTGTTGTCACTGAAATTCACTACTCTGCCAGCCAGCTGTCCTCCTGACCTCATGTACAGTGCTAGCAGTAAATAACAGAGCATCTGATTGAAGGGGGGAGGTAGACTGAAAGGTAAATGTGGGTAAGTGGTTGCACATGCCTTAATATCAGTTCTGCATTAGTCAATCACATGCTCATAGCTAGAGTGTGTTCTAAAAACAAAGGGGCACAATGGCTGCTATTCTTTTTTCTTCTTCAAAATTTTTTATTGATTTTCCAAATTTATAAACAAACAAACAAACAAAAATCCTAACTGTAATTATTCCACTATTATTAACATTGTTAGGTGACTTCCTCAAATCCCCCTGGCTGAGTTTCAATGTATATCATTGTAACAGTTTTCCAAAACTAATTTCTCATAAAATTTACTTAGTCAATTAACTTCTTTCTTGCTTTTCATATTCTTATATAAAATCACATATTTAAATCCTAAGCCAATCTGATATTTGCAAGTATTTCTATTTAAATTAGCATATTTGGCTAAATATTCTTTAAATTTCATCCATTCTTTCTGGTACTCTTCCTCCTTCTGGTCGTGGACTCTTCCGGTCAGGTTAGCTAGCTCCCAAAAGTCCATCATCTTCATCTGCCATTCCTCCACTGTTGGCACTTCTTGTGTTTTCCAATTCTTGGCTAACAAAATCCTAGCAGCAGTTGTGGCATATAAAAACAACCTAACATCTTTCTTGGGCAATTCCAGACCTATTATTCCTAGAAGAAAGGCCTCTGGTTTCTTAATAAATGTATATTTCAACATTTTTTTTCAATACAATGGCTATTCTTAAAGATTACTGCACACTTTCTCTTCCTGGTTATCATTTAAGGAATGTGTCAAGAACTGGGGGAAATAATATATGGAAAGGAAACTTGCAAATTGCCTTCCTCCTGTTGCTGTGTTCTCCCCAAATGTGTTGAGTTTGGCCAACGCTGAATCTTCTTAGTCAAAGGTGTGATAGCATACTGGACTCCATAGGTCTAGCTGCGGAGCCTAGAATCAACATCTGTTAAACTGTCTGGGATCTATTAAACTTTCCACAGATTTCAGTGAGGCCCAATCCTACGGATTAATTGAGGTGCCCTAGCTTTGTATGAGATCAACTTGTTAACAGTTGCAGTTGTCCTGGTTGTCTCTGATTCCAGCAATATGGTTAAGCAACAGCCCAGTACAGTCACTTCCTCCAGTGCTGAAGTCAGCTTCAGTGCTGTTAGTGACCTGTGACTTGCAAGCAGTGGCGGAGCTTCATGCTCTGGCACTGGAGGGCGGAGAGCAGGTGGGGGTGGGGCTGGCGCACGTCCCAGGGGCGTGGCGTGCGTCCTGGGGGTGGGGCACACTGCCTGCGGGGACATGACACCCAGTGCAGGTGGGTGGGGCAGCCGCGACGGCACCCCACCAGGATCACGCTGCCGGGGGCAGTGCGCTCCCCCCACACTCCTCTTCCTCCACCACTGCTTGCAAGCCAGGCCATCCTTACTTTGAGTAAGGATGAGTTCCAGAATTTAACTCATCCTCCCTTGCCTGCCACTTGTCCTGCTGAAACAGGGGTGGCTAACCAGTGGTCCTCCAAAAGTTGCTGGTCAATGTCCCCATCATTCCTGACCACTGGCTGAAGGGAGTTGGTGTCCACACCTTGTATCTTCACATTTCACCACCTGCAATAGAGAAAGGGAATTATCTTCAATTTCTGCATGCTATTGTTTGCTATTCTACATATATTTGCTTTGGGGTGTGGGTGTGGGTGTTTAGCCAAAGTTTAGTGGAGAATTCAGTTTTATTTAGTACTGTTGGATCAATCTAACAAGTGCTTCACTGCATTACAATGGCTTCTTCTATAGCTTCCATAAATATAGCAGTATGGTCTAATTAGTTACTGGTGTGACTTGCACATTGTATGGCAACAGTTGCTATACAATTTTACTGCCAAAAGACCTTTTACCGTTTCTTTGATTCCAAGCTTTGTAGTGAATCCCTGTGTTTCATCCCTCATCTTTGTATATCTTCTTTTTCCCCCATTGGTGAAATTTCTAAATGTCCCTGGAATGTGCAATATGATAGCTTTGTATTGCTGTCATATTTTCTATCTGGTTGTAACTTCCCAGCTGATTTGAACTTAGATAGTTTTGTGCATGGAAATCAAATGGAAGCTATTAACACACTTTGCAAAGTTTTCGAGGTAAAAGTAGACCTATTAACCAATCTGTTAATGGAGGCAGCATGTCCACAAGTTGTTGCGAATCGCAGGTGTGGAGAGAGGACTGTTGCTCTCAGGCCCTGTTTTCAGGGTTTCCCACAGACATATAAATATAAACAGTATTTTATGATCCAGCAGGCTCTTTTAATGTTCGGGAGAAGGAGGAAACATATAGTCCTCAGATGTACCACAGGGATGAGAGGGTCTTCATCTGAATGAGTTAATACACAGTGTTCCAGATATCATCTTGGGCATTTCATAGACCATGTTAGTCAATCTGGTGCCCTTGATGACCATTAGCCATGATAGCTGGGGCTGATGGGAACTGATGGAAACTGGAGGCCAACTGCATCTACAGGGTGCCATGCTGGCTACCACCATCATAGACTCTAAAATTGATAATACATTGGAAAACAAAAAGAATCAACTCCTGGCAGTGCTTGATTTATAACGTAGAACACAACTACCGTATTTTTCGCTCTATAACACGCACCCAACCATAACACGCACATAGTTTTTAGAGGAGGAAAATCTGTAGGCATGCCACCCGTAGGCATTTCCTCCATAACACGCACAGACATTTCCCCTTACTTTCTAGGAGGAAAAAAGTGAGTGTTATGGTGCAAAAAATACGGTACTTTATGATACTGTATTACCATGGGGCATCCAAAAAGTATAAAACAATGCATAAGAGCATCTATAATATAGTACAATAAAATGTTTAAACATTTATTTGACTGTCCTTAAATTTTCTCACCACACTTGCCATCCTCTCCTGCCACACTCTTTGAGAACCACTGCTCTATGACATGAAAGTTTATAGTTCTGCATTTAACAGCTTGTTGTGCAGAATAAATTAACCTGACCTGGGCTTTTTTTTGCAACCAGGAACAGAGAGGGAGAATAAACCACTTGAATTTCTCCTTCAGTTGGTAACCCAATTTCTGTAGAAGCCTGCTTTCCTAAACCTGATAACTTTCTGATGTATTAGATTACAGCTTCCTTCATCCCTAAGGGCTGGGCATGCTACCTGAGGCTGAGGAGAGCTGCAGTCCCTAGCATCTAGGAGGCACCAGCTTGGAGAAAGATGCTCTAAGCTGCCCTTACATCTCTCACCTTTGATTACAAGTTCAGTATAATGAATTTAGACAGACCATATAAATATAAACAGTATTTTAAAAGTTTATACTTAAGCTTGCTTACTTACTTACACACACACACACACACACACACACATTATTATTAATAAATATTTATTAGTCACTTGTCTCATGGAAATGACTCAGTGTAACTTACAGATGCAATATAAATACTTAAACAAATTACATTAAACACCATAAATAAATAAAAACTAAAAACAAACAGACATCTATGCAAATAAAAACCAGGTCTTTTAGACTTTGCTCCTCTAAAAGAGGTCACAAATACTTAAACACTGTTCAGATTAAGGGCCAAAAACCCAGGTAAAAGGGGAGGTTTTGCCCCGGTGCCTAAAAATAGATACACACACTGTCAAAGATAACTCACAGTTACTCAGCTCTACCAAACTGGCTTAGGGCAAGTTCTAGCTAAAGGCTTTGCAGGCTGTGGCTTCAATCACTAAGGCAGCAGAGTAAAACAACATCCGACACATCCTGCGGAGCAATTTTCTGTTACGTAGTTGGCTTAAAATCGTCACAGATCCATCTTCAGACAAATATGAAACTAATTCATTAAATACTAATTTGATTTGTGTGCTATTGTAATGATTTGAGATAGTGAAGGAACTATGCTTGCGTACATAGCCCCTGATGTGAATAAGCCCTATTTAATTTTCTGTTTAAGCTTCTGTGATTGGAAACTGCAGGCAAATGTTGTGTTGTCATCCGTACGAAAGCCTGGAGATACAAAGAACAGCATCGCAGTTAACGATGCCACTGCACTGCTTGCTAACATCACAGTTGCTATGCTACAGCAATTTCCTTGTTCCCTTTCAGACAATGAACTTGAGCGAGAAAAATGTATAAAACACCAAATCACTTCCCACCTTTTTCTTCAATTTCATTAGCAGCTTTATGGCTAACCTTTTATACTGATAAGTACTCTTCACCTTATCCATTGACAACAAAGAAGAAGGAGAAGGAGAAGAAAAGCGTACATAAAATCTGCTGAGAAAGCTGTGATTAACCAGTTGGGGAGCATTTCAATTTACGTAGATCAGGGTAGCTGTGTCTCTGTGGCCCTCCAGATGTTATTAAACTAAAACTCCCATCATTCCTGATCTTTGGTGATGTTGGCTGGGGCTGATGGGATTGGAGTCCAGCCATGCCTGCAAGACTACAGATTAGTCACCACTGGCCTAGATATTCTGTAACAGTAACAGATGTAAAAATTGCTATGTTTCCACAATAAGGTTTAAAAGGGAGATTTCCACACAAAGGCGCCAAACTGAAATTCATTTGCAATTTTGACAATATTGCACTTGGGCTCAGTAGAGTTGGGAAGGGGGTAGCTCACAACAGAAAGTGATTCTCCATTCATCTTGCTTTGCAAGCGGGTACTAGGTGGCTGTTAGAGGTGGATCTTCTAATTGGATCTTCTAATGATGTGACTGTGGACTTAGCTACATCAGTCAAGAAACGGTGCTTTGAATGCAACACCAGATGGCGCCAGAGAGCAAAAAAATTCTAAGCGATTTTCCATAGGATTTTTTCCTTTGTTATAACAATTTAATTTCTGACATATTTATAGTGTGTTTTTCCCCTGTGTGTAGATCCATCCTGTATCTCATTTTCATTCATGCTCTCTGTAGCAGTGTCCCTTGCACTGGCCTCACTTTTATTTAAAACAGCACACTCTTTCTTTTGTGTTTTCCAGTTTTGTAAAACACATATTTGCCAATCCTCCTGTCACCTGAGCTCCCGTTGTTCGGTCCCTGCTCCTGCCAACCTAGCAGCTCGAAAGCACGTCAAAGTGCAAGTAGATAAATAGGTACCGCACCGACGGGAAGGTAAACGGCGCTGCTCTGGTTCGCCAGAAGCGGCTTAGTCATGCTGGCCACATGACTTGGAAGCTGTACACCGGTTCCCTCGGCCAATAAAGCGAGATGAGCACCGCAACCCCAGAGTTGGTCACAACTGGACCTAATGGTCAGGGGTCCCTTTACCTTTACCCTGTCATCTGACAAAGGGAGCTCTGGCCTACAAATGTGTATGCTGGTTTGCTAGTTTTGACTGAAGGTTCCACCAGACGTCTTTCATTTTTACATCAGACCAAAAGGACTACTCTTCTGGAACGTGAGACTCTATTGGTCATAATGTTTTAAATTTTCCAGCTTTGAATTCTGCTATCCATTGTAATGGTGTGCCCCAAACCCCATTTTGTAGTCAGCTTTAGACATAGATATGTTTCTGGTCTGTAGCATTGACAAGAATAATCTAGAACCCACCCGCTCCTTTTTCTTGCTGCTAATTCCTATCTGGATGAAGACAGGCAAGCACTGTTAACTAGGGTAGAAGAAGTGGATTGACCACACTCACTGCCTTCATCACAAATGCCTCAGTGCACCCCTTCTACCACCCTTTAGAATGCCTGTCTGCCATTCTGCTTTACCAGTTATCCATCCGCTCTAAGTGTCCTGCAAATGCTTTGAGGGTTTTCTTGATTGTGATTAAGACTAATCTGTAGGGTGGAATCTAGTAGCTGCTATCTCCTTCCTGATTCTGTCTTGTCATTCATTAAGAGTGCTTAGTGCAAATGTACCCTTCATTAGCATGCACAGCAAAACACATTCCCATATGTTTCCCTTGCAGGCTTTTCACATTCCTGAAGATATCTATTGGTTTATGTCACTTGCCGGGTGGACCCAGTCTGCTCAGTCTTCTCTTCCAGTCCCCTGGGGAGTTCAGTTTTCTCTCCCTCTCTTTTCCAGATGCCAGAAATATATATATATATATATATATATATATGCAGGTTTTGGTGTCCTCGGGTGTCTTCCCGTGTAAAAGTTGGGGTGTCTAGGCGACGTTTCGACGAGGTCTCACTCGTCATCTTCAGGCTGGTGCTTTCGGCTTCTTGTTACTGGAACAGAGCGGGATCTCAGTGTTTGAGTTCCTATAAATACTGTAGAGGGGTGTGGTGTATTGCCTCAAAAGTTCTGGGCAGAGGGGAAGTTCCCAGGCTAGTGTTCTTTTCTTCTTTTGTTCCTTAATTACTTGAGGGATATCTTGAGTGATTTCTTGAGTGATATTCTGAGTACCACTTAGGTGGGTCATTAGGTGTGGATTAGTTGCTAAAGCCTTCGTGTCTTGACCTCTTGCAGGACACTTAGAGCGGATGGATAACTGGTAAAGCAGAATGGCAGACAGGCATTCTAATACAAATTCTTGAATACAAATTCAAGAGGTCAAGACACGAAGGCTTTAGCAACTAATCCACACCTAATGACCCACCTAAGTGGTACTCAGAATATCACTCAGAAGTGGTACTCAGAATATCACTCAAGAAATCACTCAAGATATCCCTCAAGTAATTAAGGAACAAAAGAAGAAAAGAACACTAGCCTGGGAACTTCCCCTCTGCCCAGAACTTTTGAGGCAATACACCACACCCCTCTACAGTATTTATAGGAACTCAAACACTGAGATCCCGCTCTGTTCCAGTAACAAGAAGCCGAAAGCACCAGCCTGAAGATGACGAGTGAGACCTCGTCGAAACGTCGCCTAGACACCCCAACTTTTACACGGGAAGACACCCGAGGACACCAAAACCTGCATTCCTGTACCCGTGAAAATCTACGAAAACAAATATATATATATATATATATATATATATATATGCTTTCGTAGATTTTCACGGGTACAGGAATGCAGGTTTTGGTGTCTTCGGGTGTCTTCCCGTGTAAGAGTTGGGGTGTCTAGGCGACGTTTCGACGAGGTCTCACTCGTCATCTTCAGGCTGGTGCTTTCGGCTTCTTGTTACTGGAACAGAACTCTGTTCCAGTAACAAGAAGCCGAAAGCACCAGCCTGAAGATGACGAGTGAGACCTCGTCGAAACGTCGCCTAGACACCCCAACTCTTACACGGGAAGACACCCGAAGACACCAAAACCTGCATATATATATATATATATAGTGACTAGGATACTTAAATGATGTTAATCATTTAACTGCATAGACTTGTTGGCATAAAAATGTCTTCAAGAGATGCCTAAAAGTCAAAAGTGAGAATGCCTGCTGAATCTCCATGGGAAGAGTGCCCCACATATTGGAGCTAGTGACCAAAGTATGTGGATAACTCTTTATTTATTGATATTGGGTGTCTCCCAACCTCCCAGGTGCAAACCGTGAATAAAACTGTGTTGGTGCTTTAAATTTTTTATTTAAATATATGCTATAGCTAATGAAATGTGGAAAAACCAAAATCCCTGTTAGTGTCATACCTTCTTAATTTCTAGAATTTCATGATCATTTCACCTTAGAACATTAAACTTTTATGTTAATTTTATATATTTATACCTTTAACCACCAAGGTATTTTAGTATATTAAGGCTGCAAACATGTCACACTTACCTGATAATAAGCCCCATCGAACATTACAACACGTGAACACTCTATTATCACACTGTAAGAGTGCATCTATTTTTGGCATATTGACTTTCCATAAATAAATGTGAATAAAACTCAATATATTTTCTCCGTAAGTGCCTTGAGCACAGAGATATTTCTTATGATGTTGTCTCCAGCCAAGCTTCATGTGGCTTTTAAAAGTACAGAAATATAAGGGCAATCCACACACTTCAAACCACTCTCCTTCCTGCGAGCGTCAATACAACAACATTGTCATGGCAACAAGGCCCCTTGGCTCCAATCAGATCAATTCAGAAAATAAAGCAAGGTGATGACATCACAATATGTACTGACATCACACAATGTTGGGTGTTAAGGGAGAGGACGGGGTGACAGTGGTTCTACTAGAAAAATAAAATGACATTGTCAGTATAAGTGTACATTTATAGCATAATGTACCTTAGCTGTAATTACAACGCATTTTATTTCTCTTAGGAACAGGAAATAAGTGATCATATAAAAATAAACCATCGACCTCAAACCAGATGTATTTAGTTAGTTACGTGCTGCATTTATAGAACACCCTTCGTCACATATGAGGTGATCCCAGCTGGTTGTTGTTGTTTAGTCGTTTAGTTGTGTCCGACTCTTTGTGACCCCATGGACCAGAGCATGCCAGGAACTCCTGTCTTCCACTGCCTCCCGCAGTTTGGTCAGACTCATGCTGGTAGCTTTGAGAACACTGTCCAACCATCTCGTCCTCTGTCGTCCCCTTCTCCTTCTGCCCTCAATCTTTCCCAACATCAGGGTCTCTTCCAGGGAGTCTTCCCTTCTCATGAGGTGGCCAAAGTATTGGAGCCTCAGCTTCAGGATCTGTCCTTCCAGTGAGCACTCAGGGCTGATTTCCTTAAGAATGGATAGGTTTGATCTTCTTGCAGTCCATGGGACTCTCAAGAGTCTCCTCCAGCACCACCCAGGCTGGTTACCAACACATAAAAACTGAAAATAAAAGCTAAGTGATTACTGCAACAGCATAGAGATCCAGTAACAAGAGGCAACTGAAACTGGGTAACTGGGTGGGGAACCTTCTAAAGGCCATGTATCAGTGGTGGGTGGAGTTGGAGGCAAAAAAGTGGGCAGAGCAACAAATGCAAATTTTGCCTTTGTACAGTACTGTAGTTTCTTTCTACATACATTCACACACCATTCTCTATCACTGCCATTCCATGCCCTTACAACTGCTCCTACACTCCTGAAGTAGGAGTACACACAAGTTTGTTTGCCAGGCATGAATGAGGAGTGGTGGTGGAATACTCTGAGCATGTGCCCATTTCACAGTTTACATTCACTTAAATCGTAGTACCATCAGGAGTGCCAATACAGGAATAAAAAGGAGTTTGCTTCTGCTGCCCCGATGCTAACCAAACACATTTACTTGGGAAAAGGCACAATTTTGTTGTAGAAATGGCTTATACAAGTTTTAAGGAAAACTTAACAAAACGGTTATGTAACTACTCACATGTACAGCTGCTCCACTGAGTTTTTTTTAAGGGGAAAAAAAAGTGGGGAGGAGATGAGGAAGGATGCAGTGATGACCAGGCTCATTTCCATGCCAGCCCCAAAACTACTGCCACTTGTTACATCTATTGCCCTCTAGGCAGTCCTTCAACATACATGGTGTAGTGGTTAGAGTGTCAGATCAGGACCTGGGAGACCAGGGTTCAAGTCCCGCCCGCCCCCCAGTTCATTGAGTGACCTGAGGCCAATTACTGCTGCTCATCTTGACCTACCCCACAGGGTTGTTGGGATTAAACGAGGAGGAGAACCATGTACTTCCCCTTGAGCTTTCTGGTGGAAAATGTGGGATATAAATGCAATAACATAAATGCAATAACGTAAATAAGGCCTAGCCTCCGCTGCACCGAGGCCAACATTCATTTTGCCCTGCTAATGACCAAAGCGACGCTCCAGTGTGGGAAAAAAGCTCACAGAGCGTGACCAGAATTTGTCAGACCTGTCATTGCACGCTTGCAGAAGCTTTCCTTCGGGTGGGAGGGGGGCTGCACTAAAAAAAAGGGGGGGAGACGCCAATGAGGGGATGGGGGCAAAGCTCGGTAGAAGGGCCCCAAGCCGTGCATTTAACGCTCCAGCCAAAGGACGTCAAACAGCAGAGCAGGAGTGGGAAAGACCGGGCCAGGAAGACCACTCTGGGCTAGCCAGGTTTATCTGCCTGGCTACGAGGCAGCTTCACACGCTGCTTAGTCTGACCCTGTTAGAAATGACTGGATAACTGGTTTCTTTTGGGAGGCGACGGGGGGGGTGTATGAGCGTGTGCGCCCTGAGTGGTCCCCACAGCTAAGGACCTCCCCTGACTCGCGTTCTGTAAAGCGGCTCGCTCCTGCAGCGCCCGGCCACTCCAGCCTCCTCAGCCGGCGGCGTCGGAGCGCGCGCGAGTGAGCGAGCGTCCTTTGGGCACCTCCGAGTGCGCCTTTCCGAGCGCGCGGAAGAGCTCGCGCGCTGAGGCTAAGGGCAGGCGGAGGGAGCGGGAGCGCGAGGTAGTCCCCCCCGCCCGCTTCCCTCCTCGGCTTTGCTGAGGCCGGCAAGAAGCAGCAGCAACAGCAGCTGCTGCCCCTGCCGCCTGGTTGGCTTGCCGCTGCGCCGCGTGCCCTAGCCGGCGGCTGCTTTGCGAGCGCCCCGCCGCCCCGCTCCAGCCAAAGGAGCCGGCGCTGGGCTCGCAGCAGCCGAGGCAGCCCTGGCTCTCGGGGGAGCGACCCTGTGCATGCTGCCACACGCATGTGCGGGCGAAGGCTCCGGGATCGGAGCCGCTGCCTCGGCGGGCATGAAATGTGCGCTCCTCGGGCTGGCGAAATCGCCCAGCAAGAAAGGCGCCGCTGAATGGCCGAGGGGGGAGCGGGAGGAAGAAGGCGAGGAAGAGCCGGCCGGAGCCAGGAGCCCCAGCCGCTGCTTGCCCAGCATGCTGAGGAAGGTAAGCCATGGATGCGGCGCTCCTCTCTCCACAGCCGCGAAGGGGCGCCCAGGCTGAGAGGAATCCCGGGCAGCAGCTGCGCCTCTCTCTCCCTCGCTCCCTCCCTCGCGGCGCCGGCGAGGCTTCGCGTTCGGAATTGGCGCGCTTCGGGGCAGCGACATATGGGAGCCTCGTTTGGTTGAGACCCAGGGAAGGATAGGAGGGCCACCACCTGCTCCGTGCGGTTCCCCTAAGGCAAATAAAATGGGGAGGTTGTCACACGTTCCTGACAGGGAGGAAACACCGGAGAGGGTACATTGCAGAGGGGGCTTTTCCGTCGGCTCTCCGGTGTCTTGCCGGCTAGTGGTGTCTTTTTATTTCAAAGGACAGTGTGTCCCAAGCCTTGCCAGCGGCTCTGTGGGTCGTACGAAAGCTGTGTCTGTGTGACAGAGAGACCCGGCGCCCTTTTACCATTTATTACACTCACGAGACGGATCTGCTCTGCTCTCCTAGGCGTTTTTGCGGAATCTGGCCGTTAGAGTGCGCAGTTTCCCCAAAATCTCTCCCAGTTCCTCACAGTGAGGAATCTTTGGGGGGTTTTTTTGGGGGGGGGGGTTTTCCAGTAATTCGGCCTCAAGTAGTACCTTTCTCTAGGCAGATGCTTATCTTCAGATATGTGCCTTTCTTGTCGTGAGGGGGCTGTTGGTAAGGCAGTTAGCGAAAGGTCTTGTTTCGGAGCCATCTGACCTGACTCCTTCACCTCATTTTGGATGTTGGCTGTGTTTTTGCTCAGGGCGCGAAACAAAATCTCAGGCAAATCAATGGGCAAGGTTCCCATTGACGTGCAAGGTGTCGTTTTTGTTTCTAGTTTGCTGGAGTGTGGCATGTGCTGCTCTCATGGATGCACCTCCAGCACATCCGAATATGCCCAGCAGCCCATATATGGAGTGGACCGGGAGCCCTGCCCACCTGCGCATACCACTGCTTGAGAAGAGCATCCTGGGTTGTGGGATGTGCGTGGTTCACCTGCCCTGTTTCAGGCGTGGGCATGGGCAGTTGTGTGGACCAGAGGATGCACCCCGTGAATGTTGTGCAGAAGCAGTTCATACGCTATACGGAAGTGGAGGAAGTACCTTTTGGCCAGCTCCTGCTGTGACTCATGAAGTGGGACTTCCAGACCTTGTACCTGATTTTTCTCATTTGTAATATTCAAATAGGACTTGCAGTGCTCCATTTGTAGCAGGGTTTAGGGTGCCAGTGAGCAGCCACCCTCACTTCCTCCAGCAGACTCCATTCCACCTCCTTTCGTTTTCTGGGTTTTCCCCTCCTCAGCAGACACTGAGCACTTTCTGGTAACTCAGCATCTGGGTATGTGGTTGTTGTTTTTTTAATTGTTTTGCATTTGCTTTTTACTTCCCTTAAATATTTTTTGTACTTCCGTAGACCTTAGGTTTTGCCCAAGCATGCTGATACTGACTGCTTGTTTTCCAGTTGCCCCAGTACAATCCTGCCTGCACTCAGCAACTGAGTTCGCTATTAGAAGGGGTGATAAACCAACTCATTCAAAAATAGTTCTCCAATATTAAACTTGTAGCAAAATGATCATGTTAAGGGTGTCCAGAGAAGCATTTTGCATATACTGTAAAAGAAAAAACGCTGCTCTGCAGGTGAGTTTTGAGGTGTGCACTGAAGCCATATGCCCCGCAGAGCTGAAAAATTCAACAAATATAGGACCTGTGATGCTTGGATGTCTTGAGGTAAGGAAATGTCTCAAATGACACCTGGCAGTCCTAGTAACTGTAAACTCTTCTGGGAACAATTGGTAACTCCCTGCAAGGAATTCATGTGCTTGGGTATGATTCTTAGCACAGCTATTGCCCAGGTGTGTGGAAACCTATTAAGGTCAATGTAGTTCCCTGTTATTCCCATTATGACTCTGATGCAATCACTGTGACCAGTTTTGTGCCAACCTCCTTTGTCTTTCAGTTGTGTACAATCATTCTCAGTTGTGTCTAGTTAAAGAGCACTCAGATGTGAATCTAACACGTGCAGTGATTCACAGAACTAGAGAATGTCATGGGACCTGGTAGGCAGGATAGTCAGATGTAAAAGCTGGGGCTGAAATTCCCTCTTCCACATCACTATTGAAGGTGTGTAGGTTGGAGCTACTCTTGGCCAATCTTACTGGGAGGTTATCTAGTCCAAGCCTGCTCAGTCCAAACTTAAGGCCTCTGATTTGATATGCGCGCCCAGCAGTTTCCTTAAAACCATCTAAGGAAAAATATTCTGAATCATGGGATGAGATCCACTAGTGTGCCATGAGTGTGTCACCAGGATGCCAGGAGTCAGTTTTGGGTGGAAAAATTGATAAACACTAGGTCCTGCTAGTAAAAGATGAAGTAAAAAATGTGGGGGAACCTAAAAGGAGTTCAGGTTTATGGAACAGGATTCTGAATTAGAAGTTGAATTGCAGCATCACCTGAAGGTGTTTTTAAAAATAATCTTAAGTAATATTGTATAGCATTGCAATGTAGATTTGTGCATGCTTCTTTTATTATGAACCTCCTAGTTCACAATGTTTGCTGTGATCAATCCCACGCATAGCATGGAGCCGCGAATGACTGAATGCCACCATTACACTTCTTATTCGTGGCAACTGCACTTGCTTACCTACAGGACTGTGGGCTCCATTTTGCAACTTCTGTTTGAAAAAAAAATCCACTGTGCTGCTTGAAATGGTTAAAGCGATATACAACTAAATCTGTGTCAATCTTGCAGCTGCTACGTCAGAGGAAAATTTGAGAGATTTGCATTAGGATTATTCAACATAAGCACTTTTTGAAGTCAGTAAGAAGGGCACAGCTGTATGTAGCTACTCTTTTGGCTTGAAACATGATTGATTAAAGTTGTCTGAGATTGTTTTGTGTTGGGGTTCAACAAAGCCTTCCATCTGCCCACCCCCTCATTTCTGCATTTGCCTGATAGTAAATCCTGTTGGGATTGAATCAGATTGCTCCCCAGTAAATACCTATTTAAGCTTGGAGCTATTGGGTAGTGAAACTTTCCCATCTACAGCAGAAGCCTCTCCTCACTACAGTATGTGCTTTTAGTTGCCATGGAATCCTGTACTTAAACGTAATGTTAGCTGCAGCCTCTGAGTCAACTTCATAGCACATGCTATTGTTTATGGCTCTTGCAAAGCTTAAATAAAGGACTTCAGGTTGGCTAAGAAGAATCCTTCTCTACATTGTACTTAAACACAGAAGAGGCACTGACAGCAGCTACTTGATACAGGGGTTGCATTGTTGAAAGCAACTTGCCCTTGCCTTCGCTGAGCCAAAGAATAAGAGCTGAGAAACAGCCGTGAGCTATCTTTAGGGATTGTTGGTGTGTGGCAGTTCTGCCTGCATCTGTTGTTGGTTGCGTGGCCATGAATTATTTCACTGGCAGGAAGATAGTTTATTAGATAACACAACTTTTCATTGTTCGTTTTGTGTAAAGCTTGTCGTAATAATAGATTTAAGTAGAGAAGCACAAGGGATCTTAATTAAAACTGGGAAGCAGAAATATGAAGAAACACCTGTTAAGATGAGTAACAGGCAGGTTGGAATCTTCATCCACAATGGCATTTTTTTTGTACAGAGAATGGTGGCCCGCTAGCACTTCTTTTGGGGAGGGGGAGACTAACCCAAATTTTATGAAATTTAGTGGTGTTCCCACAGTTGGCACAGATGGAAGCTGAAGTGGATCAACCATCCATTTTCCTGTTGTGGTTACATGTGGATAATTCTTACATGCACAGGCTAACACATGATTAAGGGCAGATCCATTTTCCTGTTGTGGTTACATGTGGATAATTCTTACATGCACAGGCTAACACATGATTAAGGGCAGATTATTTAATTATTTGGTTAATGCAGTCTTCACCAAAAACTGGTGTTTTGGAGCTGCAGCTCTGTGCTAGCTACAGATGATAGGAATTATAAAATCTGGAGGGCACCTGGTTAGTGAAGGTTGGGTTAAGTGCTTACATTGTCTACCTTAATAATTAAGCAGCAGGTAGCCTCATATTAGGGACGCAGGTGGTGCTTGGTCTAAACCACTGAGCCTAGGGCTTGCCGATCGGAAGGTCGGCGGTTTGAATCCCCGCGACGGGGTGAGCTTCCATTGCTCAGTCTGAGCTCCTGCCAACCTAGCAGTTTGAAAGCACGTCAAAGTGCAAGTAGATAAATATGTACTGCTCTGGCTGGAAGGTAAATGGCGTTTCTGTGCACTGCTCTGGTTTCACCAGAAGCAGCTTAGTTGTGCTGGCCACATGACCCGGAAAAACTGTCTGCGGACAAACGTCGGCTAGTAAAGCGAGGTGAGTGCCGCAACCCCAGAGGCGTTTGCGACTGGACTTAAGTGTCAGGGGTCCTTTACCTTTACCTTTAGCCTTGTATTTGTGGGAAATTAATCATTCTGGCTAGTATATGTGAATAAGTTTCAGGAAAAACCCTTCCTTGCCCTTCTTTCACTTTTGAGCATTGTCATTGCCCCTTGCCCCTCAAGAATTCCCAAAGCAATGTGGTGCCATTTTTTTCAGTCAGTCAGATTTGATGACCTCATCAAGTCAAATCTGAGAGATCTCATACAGCCAAATAATAAAGTCAAAAAGAAGAGATAATATTGCCTTCACTTTGGAAAGGCTTTTGATGATGTCATGCACTCACTTTTTACCCAGCACTAAAGGTTCCTAAGTAAACTTCGCGCTCCCGTAGGAGAGGACAAGAGTCCTTTTATGGAGTTCTGTTTAAAAGGGCAGGTCCTTTTATGTGTCAGTAACAGGGTAAAGGAAACTTAACTGTTTTCAAATGGAAAAAAGAAAGTAGTGGAGTTCTGCAAGAATCTATATTTGGACCCATGGCATTTTAATTTATTATCTGGGATCAGAGGTATGCCATGTGGTAGCCAAGTTTGTGGGGGACAGCAGTTTATTCTGGATGGTAATAGCCAAGCAGGCTGAAAAGAACTCCAGAAATATCTCTCCAAATTGGATGAAAGTCAGGCATACTAGAGCAAAATCCAGTATTTGATGGGAATTGGAATCCAACAATTTCTGGGAAACTACACGTCTGTCACCTCTAATCTGTGGTATAGCTGCGTTTGGAAGGGCAGTTCAGGTCCTCTAATGAAAAAAAGATACCATTAAAACTGGAAAAGAGAAGAACAATGTAAGTAGCATGAAGATTGTGGCTTTTCCCAGCAAGGCAAAGCTAAAGTGCTTAGGGCTTTTTGTTAAGAAATGAGACTATTGAGAGGGGACCTGATTGAAATTTACCAAATTTTGAATGGTCTAGAGCAGTGGTTCCAAATTAACTACGGTAAGTACAGTACTGCAGATCCCCTGTTTTTCCAAAGCCAAGCCACAGACCGCATACTTTTTGGAAATTATTATTATTAATCATTACATTTATAGATCACTTTTATCTCCCATGGATCTCGAGGTGGTGTACATGTTTCTCTTTCCTCCCATTTCATCCTCACAACCACTTTGTGAGGTAGGTTAGGCTAAGAGACACGGTGACTGGCCCAAGGTTCACCCATTGAGCTCCTTGGCTGAGTGGGGATTCAAACCTTGCTTTCCCAGGTCCTAGTCCAACCCTCTAACCATTATACCGTGTTGCTATATCAGTGGCAGTTTTTGTTGTGTGAATGGTGCCAGGGACCCCCTGGGTGGCTTATGTGGACGCCCTGAGGTCCGTGGTCGACCAGTTGGGAACCACTGGTTTAAAGAAAGAGTTCCAAGGAAGAAACATTTCTTTCTCTCTAACAATAACTAATACTACAGTGAAAAATTGTCAGCATTGTATTCCAAAGTATCATGTCACACAACCTATGAGGCCATTTCCCCCAAACCCAGGCCACCTGCCTATCAGCTGATGTCACTTGTGATGTCATCTGATAGTTGGGGTTAAATCCTGCATTGGCTCCACTCCTGTTCTCAGCAGAGTTCTCAGCCAAAGCAGTAGGATTTAACTTGCTGCTCAGTTAATGGAACCTCTATGTACAGAAGCAGTGTACTTTGAACACCAGCTTCTGAGGACACACAGTAGAGGCAGACATTGCCTTCATGTCCTACTCATAAACTTTCTGGAAGCAACTGATCGGCTGCTGTTTGGAACAGGATGCTGGACACTAGGTACACCCTTAGTTTGAGCCAGCAGGTTGTTTTTTTAAGTTGTTAGATGAAGTGATTCATTGGTCCACCATGTCACAGAGAAAAGGCTGCAAAGTTTGATAAGAAAATGCTATTTCTAGCAATAACCTGCCACTTTAAAATGTAAATAAATTACTTTTCTGAAATCACATCACAGGCTTTGGCTAATGGTAAAACACATATTGTTGCCTTAAATGGCAATTAAAAAAAAAATTCTTTTGCAGGACTCAGTTAATTGTTCTGAGAACCAAAACAACAACAACAACAAAAACCCAAAAACACACACACACCAGATTCAAAGAGGATTCAATCTGTGCCATTTTCATTAACCCTTTAAACATGACACCCTGTTCAATAACAATGCTAAGCCAGGCTATTGTATAAGGAAAATGCTAATTAAATTTAAACAAAAATTATACGAAGCAATATATTCGAGAAGTATATTACTAATAAACTGTAAGGTTAAGTCATTCCTTTTTTTGGATATGACAAAATTAAGCTATTTTATTTTCTATTTTATATATCCAAAGACAACAAAGGCCTTAAATCAGCATCATTTTTAGCACAATCAGTGGAAATACTATTGTATTTGAAGTTACCAGTTTAACAAAAAGAATATTTATTTTTTAACCATGGCACCAGACAGGGCCGGCACTAGACATTCTGCTGCCTGAGCAAGGAAGCAAACGGAGACAAACCCTCTCTCTCTCTCCCCCCCCCCTTTGTTAAGGTGCATAATATCAAAGGAAAGTCAAATTATTATGGCACATTAGGCAGAAAATCCCATAAGTACTATTTGTTCTCTCCTCCCTGGCAGTAAAAACACAATAATAAATACTTAGGAATATGCTGCCCTTTTGTGACACTCCAAACCAGCCGCCTCATTCTGCCTAATGGTAAGGCTGGCGCTGGAACCTAAAAGCCAAAGCCACCAGACTTTCCTTCTACACTGTATAAAGGAGATGTTGTTCAGTGGATAAAGTCCTGGCCTTTGACTGGGAAGATCTTTGTTTAATGAAGCTGACTGAGTGGCCCTGAGCAAGTAACGCTTGCAGACTAACCTACCTCACAGGGTTGTTGTTAGGATAAAATGGGATAGCCACATGAGGGTTTCCCTGGGTGTGCTGGTGGAAGATCAGGATAGAAATGGACTACCTCCTTCATTTCTGTGGGTCTTGCGTAACAGAAGCACTTGGATTGTACACTGCAGGTGCAAATGACAGGAGTCCCTTTCCTTTACCTTGCTGCAGTGTAGACAGAGCAACTGCTCTGTTTTAAACAAATCTGGTGTGCTCTGTGTCTTGCAGAAATACTCCATGTCTGACATTGGATTAGAAAGGCTGTAACCTTTGCTTCCCATTGTGAAAAGTGGGCCAAGTTTCTGTGTTGTTCTCAGCAGTATACATATTTTGAATTAAATAACTTTGAAATGTTAGCAGGCATAATAACACTGTGAGTACGGGGATAACTGCTTTTTCTTCGCCTCCAAAAGGCATTTTGACAAGCTGAATGAAAAGTGTAATATAAAGACTCTGTATTACATGATGGACTATTATGCAGTAAAATAGAATTCCATAGATATAATGTTCCCATTTTTCTTGCGCTAATTCATTCGAACACGTGAAGTCACATGTGTTAGACAGTAGTTTTCCATGTTCCTTTTTTCCCCTGTGTGCCACTATTTGTGTTTTGCTGGATGTAGCAATTATTTGAAAGGCTTAGTAGCTTATAGCAGCTCACAGGGATGAGAAGGCTCTGTTTTTCACAGTTATTCTCACAGAGTTAATTGCATCACTTCGTAAATGCATTCAGTGAGCTCAGGCTGAAATGTGACATTTTGTATTAGACAGCTCTCGTCTGGTGTCTCAGCAGGCACACGGACCCTGCTGCTCTGAGGGAATTATAGGTTTGTCTCTCTCGGCAAATGTGTTTGGGTTTGCTGCAGTGTTAGTAATTCCATCCCTTTGAGGACTGAAGTATGATTGGGCCTGCTTGCCCGCTTTGGTAGGAGGAGAAAGAAAGAGGTTGTGGGTAGTGCGAGCAGCAATAAACATTAAACAAAATATGTTTTCATTGTGGGCATCGTACAAACGGATGTTTATTTCAGATTGGGGGGAGGAAGTATTTTTGTAGTTCTGAAACCATTACTATGTAATGTGAAAACATTTTTGCTATTGGAATTTTTAAATAAATCATATAATATTTATTCTGGTTAGATTAGTCATTCACATTTTTGGCAATGTTTTCATAATCACAGCTTATATTTACTTCAATTCCTTAAACTAATTGAAGTTGTTACTGCTTAGGTCTTAATACTTAGGTTCTGAAACAAGTTGGTTGGTTGGTTTCCCATCTTTCTATAAATCTCACTCCTCCTGAGGCTCCTCTATTAGTATACCAGACCAGGGGATCACCACATACTCCCATCCTAACTGGTTTGGGATTCCTCTTCTCTCTCCAGAATATCTATCCCCTTCTTACTGAATTGAAACCCAAGTAGAGCGTTCCTTCACGGTTCCACTTCTCCTTTCTCTAATTCAGCTACCAGTTCTCACTTGTCTATATACTCTTTAAAGAACACCCCAGCTCAGAGACTTCCTTCTCAGCTTTAGATATCTCCTCAGAGGACTCAGCTACATTGGCAAAGAAAAAGCGCTTTATATGTGTTATATATGCATTATAACACAGTGACACCAGATGGCGCTGTGGAGTTCCGATTTTGCCAACCCGATTTCTCATACAGAGTTTACAACGTGTTTAACTGAAACACTTCTTTGATATGTCTAGATCCAGCCAGGGCGAATTACAGCTCAGAGGCTATATACCCCTATCCAACTGAATGCCAATAACCCATACTCCAGTTGCTTTTCTTTTTCCTTCCCAAAGTGCTATCTCTACCCCCTCTTCTGGCTAGCTGTACCTTCAGCCAGTCAGAGTTTCCAGCCCAGCACTATGCAAGCTACACCACTCTTTTGCACTGGGTTGCTCTTTACATCCATCCTGGCCCCCTTGAAAATAGGTGTCAGGGTCAAATTGGTGTTTGAATCGTGACCTGTAGAATTGTGAACTGGATTTAAAATATGGTTTGATATGAACAAACCTGTTGCCTGAATTATCAGGGGTATTAATCAAAGATTTTCCCTATTGGTGATTTGACTTTCCTTCGATCAGTGACTGACTGGGAGATCTGAAGCACCTGTTACATGACTCATAGGGTACCACTTTACAAAAATTGCATTGCAAATCAGAAGCATTTTGAAGGAACTTTCATTTGCATTTGTTAACCTTTTGGCCAGGCTTAGTAGTTTGCCAAAGTACTGATGAACCTGGAAGAACAGAATGAACGGCTCAAATGATCGCATAAAAATAAAATGCCAAAAACCCACATTTGGATTTGGTTCAGACTTTAATGTCCAATAGGCTCCAAAGAGGAAGCACTTAAGAGTATTGATAACACTTAGGGAACCTAAGGTTTTCATGGCTGCTTTTTATAATTAAAAAGCTGTTTTAACAATTTAATAACGAGAATAGTAGCTTTGAATAGATGGCTATACTAGGCTGGGCCCTGCATACCTTGAATATGATATACTACCCTTTGCCCCGACATAATCTATTACAACTTAGTATCCCCCTCCAACTTCCATCCTCTCTCATCGCTGGCCGTGCTGGCTTGCACTGATGAGAACTGTAGTCCAACAACTTGTTGAGGGCATCACACTGGTTACACATGATCTATTAGGCCCACTGCTAGCCCATTTGTGAAGCTAAGCAGGGTCCAGTATGATTTCAAATTGGATAGGGGACCACGTGCTGAGATTCCTGCGTTACATGTGGTTGGACTCTGAGTTCCTCCCAACTCTGCAATTCTATGATTCTATGATACACTCAATTATTCTGTTTGTATGCTTAGTTCATACAGCAAGGGTACATACAGCCATTCACATTGCCTTCTAAAGCTATAAAATTTCTGGAAATTCAGCAAATCATGGCTGGTCCTCCATCATTATCATCATCACCACCAACAACAACATCTTAGTTAGTGGCATCAGTGCACTTGGTATTTTACAGCAGGTGTTGGGACCCTTTGGCCCTCCAGATATTGCTGAATTACAACTCCCATCCTCTTGGGCAATAACCATGTTTTCTGGAGCTAATGGGAGTTGTAGTTCAACATCCGAAGAGATAAAGGTTTACCACACCTGTTTTACAGGGTAAGTAAAAATGCCATACAGATTCCTGTCAAAGTTTGGAAGGAAGTGGACAGAAGGAGAGGAGGGACAAGACTAACAAGGGATAAATTGGAGCAAATCTATTTAAACGTACTTGGACTTAAATGCCACTGAGTAAGAAATGGGCAATGGGCTAAGGAATTGCTCCTTTTGAAGAGTTTGAAATGCCTTTTTGAAGCATGGGAAGTCCCAACAAAAAAAATTATAATTTAGGCAGAATATTTGGACTATTTGATATGTATATTGTATAATTTGTATAATTTGGAACATTCAATGTGATTTGATTGGATTGTTAAAATGGGAAACTTAATAAAAAAGATTAAAAAAGAAAGAAAAAATGCCTTTTTGGTTCCTAAGACAAATTTTGATTTGGAGTTCAGCATTAGCATGTGCTTCTCTTATTTAATTTCCTAGTCCTTGATATAAACTTGGTTTAACTAAATCACAAATACATTTTTCATTAATTCACTTATGGCATATGATTTAGGTATTGTTGTGATACAGCTCTGGCTTACGGAATAAGTATGTTAAATTTGTAATACAGAATGATGTCTTTGCCACAGCAATACATGTAATTTCAGGGTAGGAAGATAAACCCGTTTGCTTTTAAAAATTAGATGGGAACATTTTCTGTTCTCACCCCAGAATACCAAAATACGCTAACTATGCAGAAACGATTATACTGTGTGCTTATTTTCCCACAGCCTGTTGTTTATGCAAACCGTATCCATAATTGCCTCAAGACTTCGTGAATTGTTCATGACAATTTCTCATTGCTAAGCAATCACTTAATATGGTTAAACTGCTAAGCTGAAGATAAATGACTTAAATTATTACAGAATAATAGCACATCTGCTAAGACCCTTCTAGTACTGCAGCAACAATAGACTTGTAATCGAAGAGGAATACTTCATGTACAAGAAACATTTTGTTAAGCTGTAGTATGTGATTTTGGATATACATGATTAACAACAAACCCTCCTTTACAAGATAATATATGTTCCAGTTCTGGTTTATTTAATGAATCCCTTATAAACAGGACTGGGAGGAAAGGTGCCAAGGACAGGTCTATTGCATGACATTCTAAGATCCCAAAGGAAATTAGGCTCCAAACAGAACTGGCACAGCCTCATGCCTTGTTTGAATTTGTGCCACCTCCAAATATGTAGTGGAGGTTTTGATGCAGAGATGCATTTAAATGAAATTTATTTCCCCTCCCCCCAAAAGACTGAGAGGGTGGGTGTGTGGGTGTTTCAGTGGTACAGTTGTATAAGTAGAATATATCATGTGAATACTTGCATACTTAAATCGTTCTGGGTGGTGAAAGTCTTGCACTGCCTGAATTATTACCATGATTTTGCCAGGATTAGTTCACCACTTTAAAATGTGGGAGGGATCAAGGATATCTTCCTGCAAAGATGGGTGGCGTAATGAACTAGTGTATCATCCAATATGCTGTGACTAGGCCTTGTCCGGGAGCCAATGGGCTGCAGCCTGAAACAGGCTGTTTTAGTGGGCGGGTTCTGGGGGGGGGAGGGGAAGGAAGTCAGACCCAAAAGAGAACCTTTTCCTTCTGATCCACTCCTGAACAGAAGCTTTAGCTTTGCTTAGCCCACATACTAACCCACGTTTTAGAAGCCTTTACCTTACTCTAGACAAAGTTGCTGGTCTTGGCAATGGGATGGTCTCTGCAATGTGGAACTTTCTACATTCCTCATAGCAATAGGGGTGGTTTATCATTTAATTCCAGTGTTCCATATTTCTGTCACAACTTTTTCACTGCAGGCACTTTAAAGCACTTGGCTATATCAACAGCAGAGGTAAGCAGGGGATCCTTTAACGGATATTATGGTGTCCCTTTCGCGGGTGGTGCTGTGGGTTAAACCACTGAGTCTAGGGCTTGCCGATCAGAAGGTCGGCGGTTCTAATCCCGTGATGGGGTGAGCTCCCGTTGCTCGGTCCCTGCTCCTGCCAAGCTAGCAGTTCGAAAGCACATCAAAGTGCAAATAGATAAATAGGTACCACTCCGGCGGGAAGGTAAATGGCGTTTCCGTGCGCTGCTCTGGTTTGCCAGAAGCGGCTTAGTCATGCTGGCCACATGACCAGCTGTACGCCAGCTCCCTCGGCCAATAAAGCGAGATGAGCGCCGCAACCCCAGAGTCGGTCACAACTGAACCTAATGGTCAGGGGTCCCTTTACCTTTACCTTTTATGGTGTCCCTTCAAGGCCCCAGCCCATTTTGGAGACTAGCATGTTTGCCATACAGTCAGGTAACAGGACAGGCTCACAGTCATGGTTCTTATGGTTGTGGGCCTGAAATCCCTTCAACTCTACTCCCCAACATGCATTTGGCATGCAGGCTGGGCCACGGTACTAGTTTGTGGTAAGATTGTCCTGTGACAGAAGCTAAAGCACGTGTACATAGTGAGGCCAGGTGGCCATCTGTTCATAGCCATTGGGTACAGAAAGAACTTGTTCTAACTCAGGGGCAGGAAGCTTGTGGCTAAACTACAGTTCCCTTAATCCCTTACTAAATTTGCTAAACTACAGTTTCCATAATCCCTGGCCATTGGCCATGCTGGTCATTATCTAATATTTCAGCAAATGTGCCTGCAGGAGTTGTGAGATGCATGCAGACATAAGTTTGTTACAGTTTATAAGAAATTATTCATCCCCACCTCCCGTAAATAGTCCTTTTACTACAGTGATTGAACTTGCTAAATCAAACGGCTCAAATAAAAAAGCAAAAGAAAGGGACTCTGTAGTTAGCTTGAGCTTTAATTGCTTGTTGAGTTTGTACTTCCTTACACATTAACGTTTTATTATCCCACCTGAGGAAGTGGTGCGTTGAACTGAGTGCAGAGCTTATAAAATTAAAGTTTTGAAATCTACATGCAGAGCTTTGTGCCTCCACCGGTGGTTCATTTTTAGCATCAGAGTAGGAATTCCCATTAGAACATATCATTCAATATGTTCTACCGGCAGAGAGAACTGAGAGTAGGCAGGTCCTTTCCATTAGTTCTCTGCTACTTTTCTTATAATTCCTGATATTAAAAGTACTCTAGGGATTTAGAGTGGAACAAGGCTATTAATAAAGCCTTGCACCAACAAAATTTCAGCATGCTCATGAATAACTGAGCATCCTGAAAATGTGGCATTGATACAATAATACTTGAATAGTGCTTGCTAGATAAAGCAGTTCTATGGACCGGTGTCTGGGCTGGATGAGGGCCAATAAACTGACTGAATCCTGGCAAGATGGAGGCACTGTGGGTGGTTGCCTGCTTTGGATGAGGTTGAACTCCCCCTAAAAGAGCAGGTTTGTAGTCTGCGGGGGGGGGGGTTGGTTTATCCTTGATTCATCTTTGTTGCTAGAGGTCTAGGTGACCCCAATGGCTAAGGGTGCCTTCTACCAATTTCTGCAGGTAAGACAGCTGAAATTGTTCTGGACTGGGATAGCCTGACCTCTGTTGTCTATGTTCTGGTAGCCTCCAGGCTGGAGTAGTGCAATGTGCTCTATGTGGCGCTGTCCTTGAGATTGGTCTGGTGCAAAATGCAGTGGCTTGACTGTTCACTTGGGGCAGGATATCACCAAAGTATTACCCTGCTGTCAAAGAATTGCACAGGCTTCCAATGAGCAACTGGCGTAAGTTCAAGGTAATTGTTTTTGTGTATAAAGCTATGGACAGCTTGGACCAGGATACCTGAAAGATCACCTCACACCTTATATACCGAATGTGCTCTGCAAGTGAGGACAGGGGTGGCAGACTTTGGTAATCTTTCACAATATGACGCCTTGCACAAGCCCAAAATTTGGCAACCTCAAATGGATCTTCTCAGTTTTGCCCCCCCCCCTCGGCTTGGCGCCCTTGTGTGGGGGAACTGCCTGCACTGACTTAAATCCAGCACTGGTGAGGAATTCTTGCAATTACAGTCTTATCAAGAGGTCTCTTCTGCACCATGTACAAATTGGGGACTTGAGTGTTGTAGCACCTACCCTTTGGAATTCCCTCCCCTTGGATATTAGATAGGCGCTATCTCTGTTGTCTTTTTAGCACCCACTGAAGACCTTTCTTTTTCAGCATGTCTTTTAAGATATCTTTCCCAGTCTGTATCTGTAATTGAATTGTTTTTAAGATGTTTATATTGTTTTATCACTTCTTGCTTGCTGCCCTGGGCTCCTTTGAGAGTGTGGGAGGTATATAAATGTAAAAAAGAAAGAATATTACAGGATTGTAATTAGGAACTTTGAAACTTATGGGTGTAAATATTTTTAAACTGACCTCTTCATATCTTAATGGTGATGTTCCGACAGCTTGAATCTGGAAGTCAAAGATTTGCAATACTTGTTGAGAATAGGGACTTGAGTAAACAAATAGTTCCCAACATTTATTCCTAAACTTGAAACGTATTATTTCTTCCAATTTCTGTGCAAAATATTGGTAGAAGGAGGTGTTCAGTGTATTTTTGCAATACTCCATGTTACAGTGGAGAAATTCTGTCATGTTGCTCAGGCTTGGGAGGCTGCAGATGGAAGAGGAAATGAGCTGGTAGATTTCTAGTGGTTAGAGAGGGGAAGAACTTAATTTATTTTTATTATTATGTTTGTTCACTTATCATTATGGGGCAGTGGAATAGACAATACAGTAACAGAAGAAAGTTAAAATCCTGTCTCATTGCCATGGGTGTCCAGCAGGAAAATAGTTTCCTGCGTTTCAGATCCTGTAAGATACAAAATATTCAGCTTCTCTGGGACCAACAAGACTGAAATATATCCAGCTTCCTTTAATATAACAGTAGTTCTTGTTTGGTGGGCTGTTGTATTAAGCTTCAGATATGCTGTCTGCATTTAAGATTGCCAGTTATGAGTTTTGCAACCGTTTCAGGGTACTCCGAAATATGCCTCCAGCTGGGAACACTATGATTTTCATACAAATGCATTTGTACAAACTGATGGGTTTTAATAGTTCCCACATGCCCAATTTTGTACATATTGTTCTTCATTGCTAAGCTCCCTGCACTATTATCACCTGGCTACTGAAACATTGATTCACATTCCTGTACAAAAAAAGAACCCCCTCTGATGAAAATCTATTAATACATCCAAAACAATTTGAGATCACCCACAGATGATCTTTGTGTAAGCTACAACAACTGTAATGTGGATTCAGATTACAGCAATTACCTGAGAGCAATAAAGGGTGTTCTTTCTGTGTACTGGCTAATATATGCTTCTAATTATGAAGTGCTTAAGATTACTCTTGCTATGCCAGGAAGGCTTTAGAAAGACTACAGTATTCTCAAGAACTGACTCAATTTGCCTTTCTTAACAAAGTGGTTATCTTGTGTTTGTTTTTACTGTGTTGAACCCAAGGCCAACAAGTGATTAACCTGTAAAGTGTGAAGATAAAGTGTCTTGTGGCTAATATATGTAAACTATCTCATTTGCCTTTGGAAGAGAAACCACATTTCTTCTAATTAGATAATATGTTATTATAATAAGACTGTTAAGCTTCACAGCACAAATAAAACTTCAATTCTTTATTCTTCTTTTAAGTTGGCTACCTTGCAAATAATCCAGCCAACTAGGTCCTCAAATGCAGTATTGTAGAACCACAACATAACATTATACAGGAAGACAGCTGAACCAGCAATACCATGGTTTTCTCCTAGCAGAGAGTGGGAGAGGCAAACATAAGTTCAGTTGCAGGCTGCTGTCTTTTCCTGCAGTATTCTTTGATGTCAGGACAGACTTTTCAAAGCACATGGTTCAGCTTGTCACTTGAAATAGCAGGCTGATGCGTTGTTTTGCAAGCAAATATACTTGTGAGAAGGTTTTTAGCCTGCTGCTTTACTTAGCAAGGCTGTAGTACTTAATCAGTGACAGTGAGTACCGTATTTTTCGCCCCATAGGACGCACTTTTTCCCCTCCAAAAATGAAGGGGAAATCTGGGTGCGTCCTATGGGGCGAATGCAGGCTTTCGCTGAAGCCTGGAGAGTGAGAGGGGTCGGTGCGCACCGACCCCTCTCGCTCTCCAGGCTTCAGGAAGCTCTGCGCAACCCTCGGGAGACCGGCTCCGAGGGTTGCGCAGAGCTGCCTGCAGTCCCCGGCTCAGCACAGCTCTGCGCGGCCATCGGGAGCGGGGCGCTAAGTCCCGCCCCGCTCCGGATGGCGGCGCAGAGCTGCCTGCCGTCCCGGGATCAGCGCAGCTCTGCGCGGCCACCGGGAGCCGGGGGCGAAGCCCCGCCCCGCTCCAGATGGCCGCGCAGAGCTGCCTGCAGTCCCGGGATCAGCGCACTTCTCCCCATCGCCAGCCCCACAAGCTCGGGGGACAGCGGGGAGGCAGAGCGTGCCTTCCCACTGTTCCCCGACCTGGTTCTTCCAGCCCCGCACCTGGGGGGGGGAAATAAATTTTTTTTCTTTATTTCCCCCCCAAAAAACTAGGTGCGTCCTATGGGCCGGAGCGTCCTATGGGGCGCAAAATACGGTAAATCCACTTGCAGCAAGGTGCCCTAGTCTACCCTTTCACAGGCCAAGCTGGAGTATCCTAGTGGTTCTTAAGATCTAGAGCTTTGCTTCAGGACTCAAATGTGGAACCAGTGGGCCTCCAACTGGACAACCATTCCCAGCATCACTGACTTCACAATGTTGTGAAGGCTATGTGTATGGTGCACTCAAAGTAGTTTGCACCTCTATAAAATGCCCCATGATTATGCATTAGAGCTCCGGATTTTAATATCTTAATAATTCTGGTAGACATGACAAGTTAATAATTTTGTAAGGCATATTTAAAGGGCATTATTCAGGGAAAAGGAGCCAAGATCTAAACAGAGTGGTGTTCATTTCAAAAATTCAAGGTGTATCAGTGTGGTACTAACATCTGCAAATTCCAAGTGATTTTACTGCTGTTTGAGGAATATCTTTGTTGTCAGTGTAGCAGTTTTTCTTTGCATTGGCTCTTCCAGCACCTGCTGAGCTATTTGTATTAACTGACTGTTGGGGCTTCAGACAAATGGATTATATACCTGTGGATATTGTGCTTCTGTAGAGCAAACTCCCACAGTGGCTGTTCAGTGGATGGATTAAAGCATTTACTGGCGAAATTACCGTACATGTAAGCTAAAATAGCGGGCTTGGAACTTGGAAAAACTTGGAACTTGGAAAAAGTAGTATCTCTTTATTCAAAGCACTCTGTACTATGCATTTAAAGCAGATTCAAAGCACATTATTTTCCCCAAAGAATTCTGGGCACCGTATTTTATTAAGCGTTAACTTTGTGAGGGGTAAGCTACAATGCCCAAAATTCATAGAAGGAAAGGATGGGTTTCAAAGGTGCTTTAAAGTATAGTGTGTATACGATTTTGGTCAACTTCCCAGGTAATTTGCATTTACTAAATGTCTGTAGTTCATTAACCGTGCACCTAAAATATATGCTTTTTATTCCATTGCCACATTAAATAGTATGGTTGAGATTATCTCCAGGAAGAATGGCATTTAAAAAAAATCAGAACTGATGCCATGTGACGATATGTAGATAGCTGCTCTGTGATAAGCATTATGCCTACCTTTTAGATTTCATTGTGAATTGTCAATTCGGTCTTTCAATGTGTCTCAGGCTGTCTACATTACCAAGTTAAAACACAGCTACTGCAGATGGTTCTTTTTCTCAATTTGGATCAAAGCTGGTACAGTATAGGGAAAAACTAATCCAAACACAGTATTTCATATGGAACAACATGGTAGATATGAAATGTGGTTATCATTGCATGTCCTTCACTTCCCAAATCAGTGATGGGAATGCTCTGAATAAGCAGCATTATAACAAGAAGTCTTTGCCTTCTGATGTAAGCTCTACATATTGTGTCACTGGCTAACCTAATGTGCAGATAAACTGAAGAAACCATAATCAAACCTTGGTCTGAATGCTGCTTGACAAGCTTTAATAACAACTGATGAAACAGTATGTTTTTACTGACAACTTAAAGATGTGCACTTTGGCTGTCATCCTAAGCACATCGTTTTTTTATTTAATCAGCAAGATGTGTCCTCTTCAATTCAATGTGTCTTTGCTCCAGGATGCTGTTATCTAGATCAAGATGGCTTATCTAAGATGGCATGGTGTCACACAGCGCATTTGATCCTGACAAGTACATCTTGTTACTGTAAACTCAACAAATCTGCTTTTGGTTCTTAGTTATAACCCACACAGTATTGCAGTTGCCTGTCAGTATTACAGCATTGCCATTGTGTTCCTCTGATTTTGTCTCTATTCTGGGATTTGATATTGCTCATAGCGCAACTTATAACTTCAAGAAGAGGAAGAAGATAAAATAATGATCTCAATGTTAGTATTGTATAACTGTAGAGGTGCTAAGTTGAATGTCTGTGTGGTGATCGATAATGTGGGGAGTTTTTATTTCATTGTATCTTCTATCCTGAACTGAAGGTGTTACGATGATGCTGTGTATTATTTGTATAGCGCAGGGGTTGGCAATCTCTGGCCTGTAAGCCAGTCTTGGCCAACCAAGATTTCTAATTTGGCCTACAAGGTCTTTCCCCCCAAAAGCACGCTTGCCTGTTAACCACTGAGTGTGTGACATCGGCTGATGGGCAGGGTTCAATTCTGCATTTGCTGTGCATGCCAGTTTCCCACAGGGAATATTTGCAATTCACTTCTAATGGAGGCCTGGGATTTATAATACATAGGTGTCACAGACTGCTAAGGACAGCTATGTTGCTACAAAGGCTGACTATGTGCCTTGTCAGGTTTTTTTGTTATGCCAGTTTGCATTAGAGACCACCTTAAACAGATAATAGTCCTTGATTAAAAACCAATGAAATCTTTTGATAGGTAAAAGGGTTCTGACTGTATAAAACAAAAAGGAAGTCTGAGTGGCAGAGCATGTGAAGGGCTCATGTGAGAGTCTGCATCTGGGAGCTGAAGCAGCAGCATTTGCCGGTTGAAGAAGCAGAAGCCAGAGTAGGACTGAGAGGTCCTAGCAGCAGCAGGCAGTGGCTGTCCAAAGAAGAAGATCAGGAAGCTGAAATAACAGAAGGCTGAAACTGAGGAAGTCTACAGGGAGAACAAGACTCCAGCAGCAGCCCTCCAGAATAGTAGGAGTCAAATGGTCAGCTGTTGGCAGTTGTCCACAAGAAGCAGTAAGTTCCTGCCTAGACAGAAGACAGTATAAACCTGTGAGTTGGCTGGGGAGGAAAAGATAAGAGTATTTGGCTATTGGCTTAGACTAGGAAAAATATCTAGGTAGGTTTACAGAAAGTGTCATTTAAAAATCTAACCTGCAAATATATTACGATATTTTGTATAAGTTTTAATAAATAAATAATTTATTTGTTTGGCTTTTAAACTTAAGTCTTATAGTCACCCCTCCTCTATTTAATAAGTGTTTAACTTTAAAGCTTTTTTTAAAAATGAATTTTATTAGCATGCTGGGGGAACGATTTGTTGAATAGTCATGTGCTGACGCTGTCTTGGCCAGAAGTGAGGCTACTAACCATGTTCACATTTCCAAGCCCTAACTTTTTGAAAGCAATATTTGAGCACAGTGTCAAAACGTCAAGACATAACAAGCAGCTGTCTTGTAAGCAATGTTTGGCCCTTTGCCATTGCCTTGAGTCCCTCATCAGATTCCTTTCAATTTTCAGTGGATAGGGAAAAGCAAAACGGATGAGAAAAAAAGTGAAAAAGGAATTGATCAGTGCTGTCTTGAGTATCCTCCTCCTCTGCCTCTAGCTCTGACAATTAATCCCTGCTTTCCTACTGCAGGAATCTGAATTATAAATATATTGGAGAAGAAAGCATGGGAAAAGAATACCACTAAAAAAAATAAAAACAGTTTCAGGGCTTTGGAGTATGATACAATTATTTGCTAAAACATAGGCTCCTTGCCTTCTTAAACAATGAAGCTGTCAGAAAAGTCAAAGCAGAAATATATTTCACACTGGTTTTCCTAGATATATTTTCTCCTGCAGCTTCTTTTTCTGTAACAAAAGAAGAGAGAATCCAGTCCTAAATAACTGCTTCAAGATATGAACAGATTACCTTTAGTTTTGGAATATTTCCACAAGTATTTATCTTGCCAGGAAAAGAAGTTAAAGCCTGTTGGTGATTTTGGTAATCCATAGATAAAAATGGAGGCTAGTTGTCAGTGAGGATGAAAGTGGATTATATATATTTTCTAGAACTCCTGTACTGCCAATGAGTAATACATATGAAAGAAATTGGGCTTGCAGCATTACAGTGTTGCAGCTGCTTTTTTGTTTGAATTTATAACATCATCATCATTATTAGAATTTATATACCACCCTATACCCGGAGGCCTCAGGGTGGTTCACAGAATAAAATCAAAATATAAAACCACAAAATACACAATCAAAATAAAAGCAACCCAATAACCCCCCCCCCCAAGAAAAAGAAACACATTTTAAAAGGGCATAGGGTGTCAATAAAATCAACCAAAGGCCTGGTTAAAAAGGAATATTTTTGCATTGGCCCCTAAAGGTGCATAATGAAGGCACCAGGTGAACTTCCCTGGGGAGACCATTCCACAGATGGAGAGTCACTGCAGAGAAGGCCTGTTCTTGTGTTGCTAACAAGACTCCCTTCCTGGGCCTCATATGAGCTCTGCACGGGCCTTTTTGGGATGCCTTTAATTGAGGTTCCTCATTGCAGAGTGTTAGACTTGATGACCCGCAGGATCTCTTCCAACTCTGCAATTATATGATGCTATGAGTCTGTCTATGTAGTATGTGTGCTGATTTGGCCCAGTGTTTCTGTGAACCACAATTGTACTTGACAACTTTTTTTCCTTTGATTGCCTCTCTCTGTAATCTATGAGACGGCATAAGGTCAACCCATTTGCTACCCTGTCTTACTAACAAATGTTCCAACATGTTGAAAGAAGCACTGCAGCCGTGATGAATGATGTCTGCTTCTAATAGGTATCAGTTTGTTAGTGTAGCAAAGTGTAGGCACCAGTCTGGCAATTTGAAGGCTAATGTTGCAGAAGAGTCATGCATACACCTCTTAGTGGTATCTAGGAAACTGTGTTACCAGATGTTTGACCATTCTCATACAACTACAAGAATAGGGCTCCTCCCAAAATCATTCTTGTATACAGGCAGATAGGAATTTAGACTTGTACAGTACACCACAAAATTGAGCGGTGAATTAGAAGCCCTTGTTTTGCCTACCATGAGGGTGAATTCTGTTTTGATACTGTTGTTGTTCCAAGCAGCAGATCCAAGGAAGTTTCTGGTGATAAAAGCTGATTATTATAATACTATTTTGTAAGAGAGCTAAGGGGGAGAAGATAGCAAAGGGGTGAGAAACCTTTCCCCTTAATTTATGTAAATAGAGTGTGGAGCAACCTGGTGTAAGTAGACACTGGAGGTTTGCCCCTACATGAGCAAGAGGGGTAGAAAGAGATGGGTGTCAGGGGCTGGGGTTTATTTTGTTCCTCACCTCTGAACAAGAGTTTGGAACAATATCTGAGAATGTAGAAGCTCCTAGGAGAGGATTATAAATTGGTAATCTGGCACACTGCCAGAGCTATTTTAAGATTGCTATCTGTGCTGTAATGGCCAAAGTCCTCTGGGCTTGTTTGTATATTTTAACAAACGAATGTGGTTCCACCTCTTCTTACCTAGATAATATATTTTCCTGGGAAGCTTGAGAGCACCCCCAGAAGAACAGGCAAATACTTTCTGAGAAGCCTAGTTGAATCAGCCCTTAGAAAAATTCGAATAAACAAGCCCTTCCAGCTGCTGTATTGTAGAAAGGAAGCAGTCTACTTATATGTGTTCTCCTCTTTATTAAGTCAAGTCTTTTATGTTCGTCCTGGTTCTATAATCAGCATGATTCAGGGCTGGTGTAGTTGTTGCCACACCTTTGTATTACATAGTTACATACTGTCTGAAAGTCACATGACTTTAAATTTAATTGGTATCACAGTCACTTGCAGCAGCTCAGCCTATCTGGCCATCAACTGCAAATGCCATCCATGAACTTTGCCTCCTTAGGAAAGCAGACTTTGTTTTTGTGTTACAGGTTTCAACTGGTATTACCTGCCGTGTTGTGCTGTTTGTTGTAGGTACTAGTGCTAGTACAAGTCATGGCACAAGCTGGTGTGCAGGCTGCCTTGTGAAGGAAAACCCAGGACCCTGAAATAATTCTTTTTGACCAACTAAATGGCAGACCCAGATGGGGATTCAGATGAAGGCTTGAAATTTAAGCAGAAGACTTGTGCAGATCTGCTGGTAAGGAGTTAAGAAATTATGATGGTGGTCCAATGTCTTTGAGAACACCGAGGTTTCTCAAATTCTGTCAGAAACATTAATTTGGTCTCTGGTAAACAAATTGTGCGTTTTATTAACCTGCCGTTTTGTTTAGTTTCAATGCAAAGGAGTGTGTGGTTTTGTGAGGGGGATGAAAAAAATCCCAAACAAGATTTTTGGTAATGTCTTTTGTTATTTCTAAGGTTCTCTGTGTGTGTGTGTGGGTGTACAATTTAAATATTCAATTTAATTTTTTAAAATATATATTTGGCCTATAGATCTACTGCCCTCTATCATAGATTCAAAAGCACATATCCATATATGAACCATGCAATCTTTAGAACACATTTGTATATTACCTTGAAATAATTGAGGATACTCAAATCACTAATACATGTTTGCCTGAGGTGGGAAAATGCATTCCTATGAATTGATCACCAGAGCAGTTTCCCGTCTTTTCAGGCTCCAGTTGTATGTTACCTTATACAAAGACTTGAAGAGACAGTCAAAACCAAATTACAAATAGGAATATTATCTCATAAAAAGTACTATTATGGTTTACAAGCCTCAGTTCCACCAAGTGCTTATGACGGCCTAATAATCTCTTGAGACCTTGGGGTGTTAAATGGATAGATGTTAAAATGAAGTGATTGTCTATAAAATATAACTGCAGTGATCGGACAGGATGGCTGGATATCCCATGCCTTGTTGTGTCCTGAATTACATAACTACTGTAAGTGAGCATGTGCAGATATCTGTATCTTTTGATTAAACTGAAATGTTTGTGTTTGTTATGGAAAAAGATAAACGACCTTATAAACATTTTCATATGAGACACTTGGCTTGATGACTAAAATGTAAGGAAAACACGCTACTGATTTGTATTTGAAATGCATACATATTTTTAAATTATACTTCAAGAGCAGGATGACTACTATAAGCATATAGCATATTCAGATGAAAGCTTAAGATGAAATTGTGCAGCAATTACTGTAGTCTGTTATTAATGAGCTTTCAAAGTTCTCCAAATTATTCTCTCCCTCTCCCTGAGGTAAAGAAAGAACATGTAAAACAGCAAGAAAGCCAGAAAGAAACAGTGCCATTGCAAATTGTGCATAATTTCTCATTAAGGGTCTTGATTTTGCTGGGTACTGAATACTCACCACATTGACGTGTGGTTTGACCTCATAGGATTAGAAAATGTGGGAAAGAATATAATAAAGGTGGGAGGTAAGCTATGCTTTTGTATGTACTTTGTTTCTGGTAGCAATGTGAAGGATACTTTTGGTGACTTTGCATCTTTGTGGAGCAATAGGTTCCATGGGGTCTATGGATTCTTAAGCACTAAAACCCTGCTGATTTAGATGAAACATCTAAGGACCAGTTTTCAAAATGAAATGTTTGTCTTCCCTTAGGTACTACTAGCATGTTATGTAGGGCTGCATGTGACATTTTCTTTTCATCCACATCCAAGTTGAATCTCATGCACAAATTACTTTTCTGTTTACATCTTCTGTGGTGCTGATGATGCCAAGGCTGCAGGTTCGATCCCCGTATGGGACGGCTGCATATTCTTGTGTTGCAGAGGGTTGGACTAGATGGTCCTCAGGATCCCTTCCAACTCTACAGTTCTATGAGTCTATGATCTATACATGTAATTTCTAATTCTGTAATGCCTGAGTTGGCTTACAATATTTATTAGGTGATTTAGAACCAACTCATTAAAATCAACACCAGAGCAGGATGCAACATAAACATATATTGTTACACGTCACCCCATTCTCCGTGTGCAGTGTGAGATTCCAGGGGTTTCAGTCACTTACCTGTTTCCTTTTGGGAATAAGGCACAGCAGAGACTATGGTGTCTTTATTATATATGGTTTATTTGCACATATATACAACCCGAACCTAAATGAAGGGATTTCAGAGCATTCACATCCCAAGAGGGTCCAGCCTCCTCCATAAGCCTCCTCCTTGGATTCAAAGGACAGCAAAAAGCCATCCTCTGTCTCTTTCCCAGCCTGTCATCTTCAGCTCACTTGGAGTTCTGTCCTGCCTTCTTCTCACTGCTAACCAGTTCCAAGCCTATGTCATTCAAAGTTGAAACCCTAAATCTGGCCTTTGCCTCTGTCCACTAGCACCAGCAAAAAAGGGCCCCCTACTTTTCCTTGCCCTCTGATGGTTCACTTGATGAGCCATCATTGGTCCTTTGCTGAGCTGGCTTGTCTTGTCAGCATAACTGAATCCAGGGGTTTTCCGAGTTGGGCAAACTTTAATCAAACCTTGATTAAGTATTAACTTTTACTAAATTCATAACACATTTAGGTGGATTTAGCTTCCCCTCCCAACCTGGCAACTCATAACATTTTGATATAATGAAGTGATATAAAAAAATTGAACCACCACAACAATAGATATATTTTTACTGATTTTGAACTTTACTAATGCTCTGATGTGGGATTTGATCATTGAAAACAGTCCTTTTTCGTCAATCACAATTATGGGATTCACAGTTATGTTCATGGGATATATAGCCTTTCAAGGAAAAGGCTAAAGATACCTTTGCATAGGGCTGACAGCACCAGGAGGCCGAGTGAAGCAACCCCCTTAGGCAGGAGGTGCTGGGGGACAGTGAGGTGTTGAAAGGAAGAGCTGTATGTGTCCTGCCCTGTGCCCTCACCCCTCTAAGATAGCCTGGTACTCTGAGGTGAAGGCACAGGGCACTGTCTTATCACCACTGTTGAAGTAAATTCCAGCCCCTGGCTTGGTTAGTGTTTGGACATGGAATCATAGAATGATTAGATTCATGTGTGTTCATGGGCATCTGAAGCCCACAGAGCGCAATCTCTCATCCAGAAAAGAAAGGTGCAAATTCCCTTTTCAGACATAAGAACACGTTTCAGAAAACCAAAGCTTTTCACTATACTGTATAAAAAATAGCAAATCATAATTTATGTAGGAGAATATTGGATATGGAGAGCTGAAGGAAATCAGATGGTAAGATGCTATTGCCAATGAGATTGAGAGAAAATGAAATTAACCCTAGTAACTATGTAATTCCACCCAGCAGTCTCTGTATAATATAGTTTTACCATTGCTATAAGTTTAGTTTAATTTCCCCTCTTTCCATTTCAATAAAGAATACAATGTTCATTTTACATGTCATAGGAGAAATATAAAAATGTTGATTGCCAGAACACCACCTGTTGTCAAAACGTTTTGTTTTAAATCTCTTTCCACTTTTTAATTTTATTTTCTGACACATTTGTTCCCACTCATTTACTTGCAATTATAGTGATTAATTCCACATTTCATTAGGGAAGTTCTATAATTTAAATGTCTTTATGCAACTCGGTCTCTGTTGGATTCGCAGGACATTACTGCGATACAATAAGAGTAATCATATATTAATAACTGTTTTAAAATGGTGTGTTCCACATACAAGGAGGAGCTACAGGTAGGCCACAAATCTCATAGCACATTGATTCTTGCACTTAAAAGGCAATTGCATTTTAACTATACATTTAAAAATCCTTCTTATTGAGCTTTAATATAAAAGAATATTTTAAAATGTGTTTATGGAAGGGGGGTTATTGGTTTGTTTTTGTTGGGTATTTTGTTTTCTCATTTTGTATTTTCCTATTTTGAACCTCTCTGGGATCTTCTAGTGAAGGGAGGTATACAAATTTAATAAATAATAATAAAATAACAATAAATCTTCCCATAATTTTGTTCTCTGAGTGGTGTACAAGGAATTTAAAAAAAGCATATATATATATATATCCCCAAAGCAGTACAGAACATAAATGTTAGCAGCCACAATCAAATTACCCAGTCACAAAGAAGCTAAAACTATTCAATAAAATCTAGAAACAACCCAACTGTGACAAAAATAGAGACAAAAGTGTTAATAATAGTTTATAATAATGTTAATTAAAATGGGAGGATGTTTTTCCTGGTGCAGGTAGGCCTCTTTAGAGAAAGCATTCCTTAGACAGAGAGGGACACTGCTGAGAAGGCTTTGCTTTTAGTATGGTAGTCCCTGAGATATAGATGAATGCATGCATACAGACTCTTCGATGCCTGAAAAACTAGAATATGAAGAATGACAGATATTCACATGTCTCGCTTAAAGTGCTTTTGTGCTTCTCTCTTGCTGTCAGAGTACATGGATGCAAGACCATTCGGTATTAAATTTGTTTGTAATATGGTTTTAAAATTTATTCATGGCCATGCAAGACTCTGGACTTGGAATAGCACTTCAACGTTCCTTTCATCAACTGTGAACAGATATATTCTCTATAATGTGCATTTTTGTCCTCTATCCATCAGGGTTTTCCCCTGTAGAACTGTATATATTTAGGAATGGCTTTTCACATTTCAGTCTCTTGAAAATGAATCTTCAACTGAATGGAAGTTCTGCAGAACCAGGGTTTGATGGACTGCATCCTTCAATAGCAGTACAGTATTTTAATTTGAAATCCATATTAAGAAGATATTCCTGCAGGCATCTGACTTGATAAAATGGAGAGCATTCTTAAAATGTTTTTGAAAGCATATTGAATGTCTTTTCAGAGCAAACAATCCTGTTCCTTCTTGCCTTGTAGCTATGCAGAGAGAACATATTTTTGCTCAAGAACAGGGTTTGAAAGCAAGAAAGCATAACATTTAGTTTTAAGCTTCAGCCATAGAAACAGCTTCTGCGTTTGAAAGAGTCACGCAATGTTAAAGTTAACATACAAATAAAACAAACTGTAAACATGATATCATTATGGATATTGGTGTCTGTGGTGCAATGGGTTAGTGTGTCTGGCTCTTAACCATAGGTTGGTGGTTTGAGCTGCAGCAGGATTCCTTCATTGTAGAGGGTTGGACTAGCTGACCCCCCCACTGGGGTATCTTCAAATGCAACAATTCTATGATTCTATAATTGTTGATATTAATAATCAGGATTTTATCATACTACAAAGTATGTTTTCTTACAATTTTCATTTCTTGGATAATTAAAGTATCTCATTTAACAACATGGAGTTTGTTATCTTATAGGAACTTCTTGTATTATCGGTTACGGTAGGTTATTTTGATCAGAAAGAGGTGGTAGAATGGGCTACCACTTCAGACTGCGTGGGTGATCACATTTCCCCCTATGTAAAATACTCCCTACAAAGACAAAATTAACTGAGCAGGCAAAGGTCTTGGACAGAACTTTTCTCCCTGTGCTTTTCTATGTGTGTGTGTTTGAAGGCAGTAGTCTCAGTAATGGGATGCAATGTTCCTTGGAATACCTTTCACTGATATGGAGCTTTCAGCTATGGATAGTGATGGGTGAATCTATCAGTTTTTGTTTCATTCAGTTTCCCATTTTCCCAACCTTAAGATCAGTTTTCCACATTTCCACACCAGTTTGTGATTTTAAAAAAGAAAATGAAATAAGCCCTGATGAAAATTCACCCGCATTTTTTGGTGAATATCTCCTCTAATATCATAGCTGTCAACTTTTCCATTTTTTAAAGGGAAATTCCCTTATTCCGAATAAGATTCCTCGCAAGGGAAAGGGAAAAGTTGACAGCTATGTCTAATATACACATTTGTATACAATTCTGCCTAAAGTACAAAAAATCTGCAAATCACTTTCCTCTGATACAATGTGTTTTGTCTATTGTTTTCACTAATATATGTATTTTTGCACACACTTTACCTCAGTGTATGCATTTTTGTACACAGTATTTGTGTACAGCTGCATTGAATTGCATTGCAAAAATCAGAAACCATGTTCCAAAATTTGAAGAAGTGCAAATTTTGAAGGGTGAGCTATGCAGTTCTCATATTGTTTAAGAAAGTGTGGATTATTTAGGTTCATCTTGAAGTGTGGACTGAATGGTATGTCTCTCCCATTCCTACATATGAGCTGAATCCCTTTCACCTGTTCACAATATTGTGTTTCCCACATTTGCTGTTCTGATTATCAGGGTAGGTTATGAAAGAAAAAGTCAGTGAAGGCACAATATGTAGGAACTGCAAGGGGAAAAAAGAGAGTAAGAAATGGATGAGATTTTGGCAAATTTAGACAGGACTCACTAAGTCCAAGAGTCTTTTTTTATGGCAGGACATCACCCTGGAATGTGAGGTGTAACTTCCTTTTAAGCATTTCTACTGCAGATGGCATTCCCATTACTAGTGGGTAGCCACAGTCACTCAGAGCACATCTAGATTTAGAGAACAAGGTTTTCAAGACCACTGAGCTCATGGCTTCTTCGCAGCTCTCTCTGTATAGCAATAAATCACTGGAGTGGACACAGCTCATCCAGCTGTTAATGATATATTGTAGAAGGCTTTTGGCTAGTTCTGTGTTTTTTCTTTTAATCAGATGGGAAAAGGAAGCTGGGGAACGGAGAGTGTGGAACAGTGTAGGAAGAATCCAGCTTCTTCTTTTTCTATCAGCCTTTGCTTCCTTTGGGAGATTATCCTCCCACTCTGACAACCACAGGCTAAGAACCATGAATGCAGGCCTGCAATGCAGCCTCCTGAACGTTTTTACTATTTGGGAATTCATCCCCAGAGGCTACTACTAAAAATATGGGTCTTGGATAGGTTTTCTTTATCAGCAAACAGGTTCTATATCAGTCTAATAGTACATACTTATTTGCCTCACAGGAACATTGTGAAAGATAGTTATTACTGTAGGCCACTTTGCGGACTGTTGAATGCTATTTCTGGGCTAATGCCGTTAATTCTCCCATTATCTCCCTACCACTATGAAAGTCCTATTGTCCAAAATGGGACAGAAGCTGCTTTCATCCTAATGAACACAAAGAAAATAATTCTTTCCAACTGAGATTATGCCTTGCCTTGCTTACTGCTTGTTCAGGTCTGACCCACTTTAGAAAGGACCAGCCCACTTTTATCTGCACAAGTTGAAAGAGCCTCAAAAAGCCGACATACTGCATTACAGCTATGATAAGAAAACACATTGGAGTAAGTGCCTTGTCCCATTGACGTGTGTAGGATTAATAAGAACATGCTATTTGAAGGCATAAAATGTCAGGATTCAGAATAGTTGTTTTCTAAAAGATGTTGTTTTGCACTCGTTCACACACTTAGGTGAAATGAGTGTGGGTGTGGAGTGTGTACACATGGTGTCTTCATAGTCCTGGTATTGTAGGAAAAGTGGGCATTTCACTTGTCAATATGTATGCTAAAAATCCTCCCTATGTGGAAGTTGAATAGATTGTCCTCTGGAATCAGAAACTCACTTCATACCATGGTTTCAGGCATTTGAACCCCACCAGAGGAATGGAAGAAAATTCCCCTAGCACGTAGCTCAGTGGTAGAGCATGTAGGCTGCATGCCAAAGGTTGTAAGTTCAATCCCTTGTGTCTGCAGATAGGGCTGGGAACGATTTCCGTCTGAAACTTTGGAGGCTGGCTACCAGTTGGTGTAGAGTAGACAGTTGCCAAGCTTGATGGAGCAATGGTTTGATTCAGCATAAGGCACTTCATATTTGAATCTTGCCATCTGCCCCCTTGTACGACATAAGGATCTCATAGGTAGTAATTTGCAAATGGGAACAGAGGGGCTTTTAAAGTATAGTGTCCAGGCAGCAATTATGTGCTCTTTATGATCATTCTTTTCCAGTTATAGGGTGAATATGCTAAGATTACTAAGCTGTAGACTGCATTGGTGATCAGTCAACACCTGTTCTGCAATTATGCTGCTTTATGCAAATATGCAAATAGATGGGCCCCTCAAATCATGGCATGTTTTTAAATTAGAAACAGACATTAGGTTGCTGTCATAGTCAACCACCTACTCTTCCTGTAAGGCAAACAGTCCATCAACTATACAAAAGAAAATAAATCTAATTTGTCTCCCTGCTAAGCAAAATTTCCTTTGTCTTCCAGTTAATGAGCTTTTGATCTGATTTTGCTCTAAATTAGGAGCAGCTATCATATGAATGGAACCGTCACTGTAAACTGAGCAGCCTGGCGACGAAGTCATGTCTACCCTATATTAAATGATCAAGTCTTTGTTCCAGAAGTCAAATGTTCTCTAGATGTTTTCACAGCCATATGGGAACCACATCGCTTACCCTGACTGGGACAATATTTTTAAACAACCCACCTACATAGGTGGGGCTTTCCCATTGAATCCTGTTCAGGCACAATGTCAATTCTTTGGGAAAGGCCTGTGCATGCAGCCCCCAGTCATGCGGTTGGGCCATTTAAACTTTCTCCCAAATAGGTGGCTGGGAGAATCTGCAAATGACAATGGAGTCACTTAACAATCTGCAGCCAGTAGGTAAGACAGAGTTTTGGACTGGTTTATGCGTTTTGCCACATCATAGAAAGGAAAGATGATGTGTTCTACCTAAATGGTAATACAAAATCCCTTAGAATGGACCTTCACTGAAGCATTATTAGTACTACTGTTATTATTATTATTTATTATTATTAATTTGATTTATTACCTGCCCGTGGTCCCTGATCACCTATATATGTGTGCTGTCTGTATTGACTTGGTTAAAGGACAAAACTATGTTATGTGTAAATGAGTGCAAAATGCCCCTAGAAATAGTTGGCTGTGGCAACTGAATAAATGTGTGATGCATGAATCAGAGATATGTCAGACTGACTGCCTAGAAGGTGTGTCAATTCCCATTTCAGTACATTGCATTTGTCAACTCATTGAGTAAAAATCAACACTCCTTCGTTTCCAGTGGATTGGGTGATGATTGTAAGGGAAGTAACACCAAGCTACGGTGATTAGCTTAGATTGGCTCAGATTGGCACATTTAGCTGGGATAGGCAACTCTGTATTTGTGTGTGACTCAGTGAAACCAGACCAGGCTTGCTGTAGTGAAATTAGCAGCCAGGTGAATGTGTCTTCAGTATGAGATGGCTGATGTTATCTAGCTGTTTTTGTTTCAGAACTTCCTGCTTTCCAGCTCAAACTTTGCCACAGCTTTATGTACTAGAGAGATACATTCACATTTACTTATTATACTGTATTTATAAAACCATAAATATGGCAATCAGTTCTGAACATAGGAATGATTCTGATGGGAATCTTCTATTGTGCTCCACCACAGAAGTAGGTTTGTTTAAACCTGGTCGGCACATAGGGTAGGGTTGCCATATTTCAAACAGTGAAAATCTGGACAGAAAAGTTGTTTTTTGGCAAAGTTGTCCACCTAGACACTGCAAGAGACAGCAGTATTCCACATGTGTCCGGGAAATTCCAGAAGTATGGCAACCGTCACCATATCCTGGCACTACCTTGAAAGAGGTATATGATGAGATGCAGCACTTGCATGGGCAACTTTCTACAAGCAAGCACAGCATTTGCTTGTCCTCCTCTGTATAAACTCTACCAGCTCATACGTAAAAAAACAACAATCCCCATGCCCTCACTTTTTCCATGTTTATTTATATAAATTATTTCCAACTGGAGTTTCTTCTCCCAAAGGAGAAGAAATTAAAAACTAATTAAAAACTAATACTTATCCAGTCATGTATGAGACAGTTGTAGATCAGCTGATCCATCTGAGATTAAGATCTCTTCTAAGGGTTTGCCCCCTCCACTTCCCTGGTATTATGTTACCCACTCTAAGATCTTTATTCTCCTCAGAAGAAACACATCTGTTGCCTTGGAAATGGGAACTCAATAGAACGTAACTGATGTGATGCTTAGGTACCCTGGAGATTTTCTCAACTTCTCTAGGTTATGCATGTAGAACTGGTGGGAGTAAGTGATGCACTTACTCCCTTGAGTCATGAACTCTTTGCACTGAGCACACACCAACAAACTGAGATTCTATGAAAGGTCAGAAAGTATAATAGTGAAGATCATAAATGGGAGACTGGAGGGGGAAGTTGACCATAAACGAATGTGTATACAAAAAGAGGAAATCCTTCATTGCAAACTGCTTCCTATACATAAATGGTGCAGAGCCTATGGCCTTCCATATGTTATTGGACTCCCCACTCCCATCAGCCCCAGTGAGCATGGTCAATAATCTGTGATGATGGGAGTTGTAGTCCCAACATCTGGAGGGCCACAGGTTCCCAATCTCTGCTATGCACTGAGGAAAAACAATGTTCTACTAAGCACTAGCTTGGAGCAGTGTTGGTCAGAGTGGTATACGTTGAAACCAGTAAAGCAATATGAATAAACAGTAACAAAACTCACAGCAGCCAAAATATCTGAGGGCAGTTTTAATTCCCATTGCAAAAACACGCAGTGAGATGAGCAGTATAAATCTCCAGGGGGTGTTGGGAGAGTTCTATTGGATGGTTAATGTATACCTACTCAGGACATCTGTGAACTTTTCATCACTTTAAATGTACAACAGTGCATATATTATAACAATAAGCATAAAAGTTAAAAACATCCACATCAGTTCCAGTTAAACATTCTTCTATCTAGTGATCCCTGGTTGACTGGGACAGTATTCTTTGGCCACCGGATGCCTGGGTATATGGGGAGGTTTTCAAATTCCTCCTGAAAATTAATAATTATGGGCACCAGAACACTTCACTGGCGAGGGCGATCCTCAAACGGGGAACCACCACTTTCAAGGCCCAGGAAAGGAATATTAGAGACTGGGTGGTAGTTTTCTAAAACTTGGATCCAGGGAAGACCTCATCACTGCTTCTTTCAAGGTTGTTGGCATAACACTCTCCTGCAATGAGGCACTGACCACTCCCTTGTGCCATCCAGTCAACCTCCTCCTGCTAGATTTTATGAGCCATAATGGACCAAGAGGGCACATTGTTTGCCTCATTGCTGCAAGCATCATATCCACTGCCTCAGGTTGCAACAGCTGAAACTGATCCCACTAGGTGTAATTCACTGATGCTCTAGAGACCTCCAATGAACATGAACCAATTATGGCAACAAGTTCAGCATGGATCTGAATGATTTTGCTCTCAAAGTGCTTTGCAAAGCTCTCATAATGTAGTGCATTTCACAGTGATGAAAGGAAGGTGCCTTAGCAGTGCACTCACTTTACTGCCAGTGAAATTCCCAGGTGCTCTAATTGCCTTATGACATCAGAGAATGTGTTATCTAGGCAAAACTAAGTCCAAGTCCAAACACTCAACTCTAAATTTACCGATGTCATGATAAATGAGCTGCAAGTTTGTGTCAAGAGTTCAGAAGGAGTTTCATTTTCAGAGAATTTCAGCCAAAGCAACATAAGCTAATTTTAAAGAGTGACTTCTGTTAGGACTTACATTTCACAGAGCTCATGAATCACTTTGTCTAGCTGCCGTGGGATCCAACTAATGGCTTAAAGCCAGACTAAATTAGTCAGGGTTTAGTCCCATCAAAATCACTGAGACTAAAGCATGAATAACTGGATCCAACTGAGTGTGTTTAGTTCAGAGCTTTCCAAACTGTGTGTAGTGGCACGTTAAGTGTGCTAGCTCCAGTGTGTAGGTGTGTCGCACAAACACACCTGGAAAGGGGTTAGTTTAACCTCAAGTTTGCTAGTAAAACTGAATTACTGTGTTGTGAAATGATGCATGTATAAAAAGTGAGTCACCAGCATGAAAAGCTTGGAAAGCTATGGTTTAGTTGGTGGGATAATAAGATAACACTTTCAAAAAATGTGTTTGGTAGGTGAAACCAAGTCTCTGTGGTCTTGGTAAGTGCTTAATGTGGCATTTGCACTGAACCCAGTAATTTAGTATTAAAGTTTAAAGACTGATTATAAGTAACCACAGATGAATAAGGCCAGGTAACGTACTTAGATATTCATACTACATCTGTTCATTTAAGACACTTTATTTTAACTATGTGCACTTCACTGAAAAGACTCTTAAAATTTGTTAAGAACAGGAGGATACTTAATCCAAACTCAACAAATAAAAGAATAAGGATACATAAATTGAGCCATTTAAAAATAGATATTTAAACCTATAAGAGAAGCAGAATGGTTAAAGAACACAAAATTTTCAGATATCATGTACTTTGATCCTTCTTGTTTTATGTCTTTAACATGCTGTATGTTGGTGGTTTCTGTCAGGTTTGTTTTAAGTATGGACTTTTTTTACCTTAGTACAAAGAAGTAGATAATAATCTTCAGGTGCTTTCCTATTCTGTGCTGCCTTGATAAATTTGAATGAGTTAAAATGTTTTGACTGCTGCTAGTTCATTTTGTTTGCATTTTTCTTCCACACTGATGACTTCCAAACAACCTGTGGCGCACTTGGAAATGTTCAAGAAAGTGAACATTTATGTGTATACTTCATAGAGAAACAAAGCAGCCCTTCCACTGAAAGCTGTTACCTAGCACTTGGATCTGCATAGTGACTTTGTCAATATAAGACGTGTAACCGTGCAAGCTGTGTTAAGGGAGTGAGGGAGGGTGTGGTGCATGACTTTTGTCCTGTCCCGAGCCTCTCCATGGATGACTAAACTCCTTTCTAAGTGACAGAGTTTCCTTATTATCAATATGCCTTTTAAAAACCCACCTTTCTCTTCTGTCTGCTTCCCTTTGTTTTGATTGGAGATAGGGTTGCCAAATGCGAGAGAGGACAGGACTTCTGCATCTTTAATAATCGTTGTGTAGCAGAGAGAATTTCAGCAAGAGTAGCTTATCATGGAAGCTACTCTTGCTGAAATTCTCTCTGGAGCAGTTCTTGCAGGGGAGAGGGCTCAGCCGAGGAGGGAAGCAGGTAAGGGGAGGGAGGACAGGAAGGGGAAGTACCATTTGTGTAGGTGGAAGTCCATTGCCACAAGTGGGATGCCACCACTGGATATCACTCTAAATACAGCTTGTTATAGCTCCAGGTGGTGTGCCAGCTGCTACTTTTCGTGGAGAACACAGCTCTGGCCACTACCACATATGCTTTAGTTAGATTTGGTTATGCACATGCAAGGGGCTGCCTTTCAGGAATGTTTGGAAACCACAGTACACTACAGTTGTGCATAATGCTGTAGCCAGGAAGTTATCAGGGCTTTGTTATTTGGAGCATATTTTGCCAGTACTGTTAGGTCTGTATTGGACTTTGGTATATTTTCAAGCTTATAACCTTTGAAAAGTCCTATAGAGCTTGGGCCCAGAGTACAGTGGTGCCCCGCAAGACGAATGCCTCGCAAGACAAAAAACTCGCTAGACGAAAGACTTTTGTGGTTTTTGAGCTGCTTCACAAGACAAATTTCCCTATGGGCTTGCTTCGCAAGACGAAAACGTCTTGCGCTTTTTGCAAGTTTGTTTCTTTTTTCTTAACACCGTTAATACAGTTGCGACTTGACTTCGAGGAGCAACTCATAGAACGCGGTGTGGTAGCCTTTTTTGAGGTTTTTGGTGATTTTTTAAGCTTTTCCAAAACTTTCCCGACACTGTGCTTCGCAAGACGAAAAATTCGCTAGACGAAAAAACTCACGGAACGAATTAATTTCATCTTGCGAGGCACCACTGTATTTAATAACAATCTGCTTCTGGCTGATTCTGCCTGCCTAGTGGGCTCATTGCAAGCTGTCCCATAAAACCTCCCCTGCTGTCTCTCTCTCTCTCTCTCTCTCTCTCTCTCTCTCTCTCACACACACACACACACACACACTTTTTTCTAAAAAAATTTTTAGGGGTACTCTCATTTTGATTCAAGAAAATCACCATTTCATAGTTCAAATCGGGAAAAATAAATACAGTAAATGGACAAAAGTACAAAGATTCACAAAATGTATGTGTACCCCTGCATCCCCCCCAGAAAAAAGTAGCATGGATGGCAATTTCGCCACTTAATCTTCCCATCACCCAAAAGAAATTAGAAGGAGGGACTCCTTAACTAAGCCTGAAGGCAAAGGGTCAAGCAGCCACTCCCCCATGCTCCAAACATGCCGCTTTCTATTTAAAAACAAAAAAGATTGGGAATAGTTACACAAAACTGTATTTGATGTATAGTTTGGCTTCAATCAATATTTACTTCTTTTGAATCTATTTATATTGCCTATCAGTTTTATATTCCCAGGGCACTTGATAGTATAAAACTGTATAAAACTGTTAAAATATAAATCTAACTTTAAAATTTGGAGTGGAGTGTCATCAATATGTAGATGGCTCGCAGCTCTGTCTCTCTGTTCCATGTGAATCTGGAGAGGCGTTTGAAGTGCTAGACACATGCTTGGAGGCAGTGAGGCGCTGGATGTGGGTCTCTAAACTGAGGCTGAAACTTGGAAAGGCCATAGGGCACCTGCAGGTGGTGCTGTACTGAATACAGTATCTTAATATATGAATAGGTTCATATGGTAGTTGTTGAGCCAAAAAAACCCCAACCCCGTGATTTTTTGATTGATTTGTCTAAGATTTGTCTAAGATTGATTTGCCTTTGAAATCCCGGTAATGTCCAGGAAAATCCAGGTGTATGGCAGCCTTCTCATATGGAGACAGGTGGTACTTCAAGGAATTTGAATTGGGCTAGCAATATCAAATACACACCAATGGCCTATTTATTAAATCTTTCCCTACTTATATATACTTAGGAGCAACATCTGCACCAGCCATGTCATAGAAACATAGAAAGCTGCCTTATATTGGGTCAGATCAATGGTCCATCTAGCTTAGTATTGTCAACAACAGCCGGCAGCAACATTCCAGGGTTTCAGGTAAGGGACATTTCCACATCTATCTGGAAATGCCCGAGTTGAACCTGGGAACTTTTGTATGCAAAGCAGATGCTCTACAACTGAGCTATGGTCCTTTCCTGTCATCATGACAGAAGAGACAATATGGTGTAATGCAGTTTCCAAATATAGCAGCACACCCCAGCCCGTATGTACAGGTGCCCACAGGTAGACTATAGCTCAGAAGATAGGTCATGCGACTCAAGGCTGTTTCTGTCTGGTTCCATGTTGTGAACACTTAAAGCTCACAAGGGGGAGCTCTGAGACTCCACTTCCCAACTCTGGTTGGGCAGCGGACATTAAAATACTGCAAATGATTTTTAGTTGAATGTATTTAGGTTTTTAGTACTGCTTTATCTATAGTAGATATACTATGGTGGCCTGATTTAAACTAATTTGGGACTTTTCTGAAGTTCAAAACAGAAAAGTGACATTTCAAAGCTCGGAAGAAAATTCTTGTCTGAATCAAATGGGGTTGATTACATTTCAGTGTAAATGTGTTTCAGGCAGAAATACAATGAGTATGTTTCTGAAATCATCTGTTGAATCAGACATGTGATGTTACATAGGGTAAGAACTAGCAAGAAACTTTAACCAACAGCAATTCATGACAGTTTCCTCGACAATGGTTTTATCTCTGCTACTGCAGAATATGTACTCTAATATTGTTTTGCATTTCATATGCATGTCCCCAAGATGTCGTAATCTGACCACTGTTGATAGCTGACTTGTGTCATTTTTCTATCATAACTGTAGAAGAACAAATGTAGTTTAATATCTGAGAGAGGGAACACAATTCTTTGGATGGTTAAGATTTACAAGAGAAAATCTGTAAGTGGTCTGTCTTGTAAGAAAACTAGGCTTTATGTCTTGTGTCATTCTGATTTTCTTGCTTGACTGAATTTTGCTATTATTTATCACATGTATAGCGCTTGGTCTCCAATGCATGACATAACTATCATCATTCTCATTTCAAAGAGATATCTCTGTGTGAAAGAAAGAAAGAAAGAAAGAGAGAAATGTTGATGAGCTCATTGGTTAGGATTTGAAACTACACTATCTATGCCAAGTCCTGTTCTTCATATCCTAAAAACATTTGGCTTACACAGATTTCTATTATTGAAAGGAAAATAATGGGAGCATCAATTATTGCTGTCAGTCTTTTGTACTCTGCAAAATACTAACATCTACAGTCTGAAAATTGCATAAATGAGTGCAGGATTACAACACGAGGTGTGTTGCAAAGTGTCTGTATGTTGACACATTCTCAAATTTATCAAAGGATGTGCATCTTTGTTCCTCTACAAATCATGTACAGGGTGACTTCATCGCTCAGAAAATCTTTGTAAGTAAAATATTACTGATTGAGTATCTGGGATTTTCAGTATTTAATCACTGCAATACTTCTTTTCAGGAATTATTATCGGAATTATAACTATGATTCAGTTTTTCATCATGTAGCAATGAGTGACAGAAAAACTGTTGCCCTTTGCATGCTGAAACAACATGTTGGCTCCCCCCTCCCCTAAATATTTGTTCCATGCAACAAATACATACCCTCAGACAGGAAAAATGAATTTACTGTATTTAAGTTATAAAAGCCGGGGGAGGCAAAGTTTCTAAATCCAGCTAAGTCATTGTTGTTGTTGTTGTTTAGTCACGTCCGACTCTTCGTGACCCCATGGACCAGAGCACACCAGGCACTCCTGTCTTCCACTGCCTCCCGCAGTTTGATCAAACTCATGTTGGTAGCTTCGAGAACACTATCCAACCATCTCATCCTCTGTCATCCCCTTGTCCTTGTGCCCTCCATCTTACACAGCATCAGGGTCTTTTCCAGGGATTCTTCTCTTGAGGTGACCGAAGTATTGGAGCCTCAGCTTCAGGATCTGTCCTTCCAGTGAGCACTCAGGGCTGATTTCCTTAAAAATGGATCGATTTGATCTTCTTGCGGTCCATGGGACTCTCAAGAGTCTCCTCCAGCACCATAATTCAAAAGCATCCATTCTTCAGCGATCAGCCTTCTTTATGGTCCAGCTAAGTCATAGATGCTATATTTATGGGAAGTATGGATATGATAAAACTATTCCCAACACAGTTTACAAGAACCAAGTCTAAACAGGTGGCAGAGAGCAAGAAACGTAAATTTCATTGACATTCTAGTAGTGTCTAGCCAGTTTTAAGACATTTTTAAACCTAAAACATTATGTTAATGATACAAACTCTGCTTTTCTGTCAAAACAATGCATTTCTCAAAGAGTCAAGACTGCTTGAGGGGAAAGTAGCTATGAGGTCAATAACATTAAATTAGCAGGAATCTTGAGATTCCTTTCAAGGGCTGGGCAGATGTTCCTGTTTCTAGAATACTGAGATGTATGCTTAGGTACTGTGAAAAACTGAGAAAGAAATGTCCTTGCATAAAAGAGTAAAAACATAATTGGCCTGTTAATTAATTAGTCTGTTGGTTATTCCATTCAGTTGATCCCAGTGATAAAACAGCAAACATTTTTAGAAAATGGAAGAAGTCCTGGATACTTCTATTGCCAATTTCAGTTGATGCTGGAGCATTTTAAAAGGGCATTGAGATAAATGCAGCAGTGTTGGGTATTGTAGACACTAAAGATATGTAATTCATTAGTTAATAGCCTTTTAAATATGTTTTGAACTTGATGCTTTTGGTAAGTTGTTCCTGAATTATTACAGTGTAACAGTAAATTGCTAACGCTGTGTCTCTCTACAATTCAGCAGTTCATCAGTGCAATATGAACAAGGCTTCTATAGAAATCCAATAGACACAACTGGATTTTTTTTTTAAAGCATATGATCTTGGTTACAGAAATGTAGAATTGCAGCAGTTTCATCTGACTTGAAAAGCTCATTTAGACCTATGCAGGCAAAGTCGAGAGCTCCCTTGGCAGTAATTGTAAAATGGGACATGGACTTTGCATTTATGAGAATCAGTAGCTGATGATGGCCTCAGTTCATTTAAACTCCAAATGTATGTAGCATGAAATAGATTATCTGCTGTTTTCCATTTAAGTATTCATTGAATGTTTGGGCCACAAAATAAAGTGTGATTGGAAACTAAACCCTTATTAAATGCAATGAACACACATTCATAATTTCTGTGTTAGGAGATTTAGAGAGACACCTCCAATACACCTTTGGGCTTTAGCAGTTTAAGTGCTTAAAGTAATGTACAGCATGCAGATATTTCCTCTATGACTATTCCTTTTTAAATAGGCTATTACACAAGACTACTTAATGCATCATTACCCATTCTATTACCCTGTTACATAGGTTACATAGTTACAGAACTGTGATTTTCTAATTTCAAAGGAGGATTTGCATAATGTGGAGCAAGCCAGGGAAAATCACTTGCAGAAAAATGGACTATGCACACATTATCTAAAGGCCATGATTTTATCCAGTTTTTGACTAATGGTTTTAACATGCTAAATGGCTGGTTTTAGGTCTGATCCCAAGGTTGTAAAATAAATGTGTAGTGGTACATAGGAGACACCAATTCCCTTCACAGAGCTACAATTTGCAGAGTGGTTTAACAGTCAATCCCTCTTCATAGGGAATGGTAGCTCTGTGAGAAGTGTAGGAGTCTCCTAACAACTCTCATCACCCTTAGCAAACTATAGCTTCCAGAATTCTTTGAGGGAAGCCACAACTGTTTAGAGTAGTACAGTGGTACCTTGGGTTAAGAACTTAATTTGTTCTGGAGGTCCGTTCTTAACCTGAAACTGTTCTTAACCTGAGGTACCACTTTAGCTAATGGGGCCTCCTGCTGCTGTGCCGCCGCAGCGCAATTTCTGTTCTCATCCTGAAGCAAAGTCCTTAACCCGAGGTACTATTTCTGGGTTAGGGAAGTCTGTGACCTGAAGCACCTGTAACCCGAGGTACTACTGTATCATAGAGCTTTTAAATGTATGGTGTGAATGCGGCCTAAGTCAAAGCACATGCAACAGAAAGAATCATATACTGCTGCCCTGTTTACCCCAGTCTTTACTTTCCTGCCATGGGCAAGTTTTAAATTGCAATCTCTTCTAGGAAGAGGCCCGCCCTCACGTGCACACCGTAAATAATATAAATTATGTATTTTGTGTATTTTTATGTTGTGAAACACTCTCAGATCTAATGGGTATAGGGTGGTATACAAATCTAAACAACAACAACAAAGGTATGAACCCAAACTTGAAGAACTTCTTTTATTCTCTGCTTAGCTTTTACTTTCTATACATAGGTGAGAAAAGTAAATCCAGATTCATAAATATAATGCAAGCCAGTTGCTTTCAGCTTATGATTACTTTCGGTTATTAGGGGAAATAGCAAATGGTGTTGTGTCTGTTGTATTAGACTGAGAGATGCATTTGCCTTAGCAGTTGGAATACCTCATTTAATGAGATCGTGAAAGGATGACAGTTACTTGGAGTGTTCATTGATAGTGTTCTTGTGAAATACAGCATGTCCTGTGTCACACAGCCATGCCGCTCATTCCTTGGCTGATACAGAACTGGCACTGATAGTTGCTGCAGCTTATTGCTATTTACATGGCAGGCCAAACAGCATTCGGTTGAAAGTTACTTTCCTTGTGATCATAGCGTACTGGAAAATGAGAAAAGCATGGACAGTCAAACCTTTGTGATTTCCTGCATAGTGGCTATTATCTGTCATACAAGGTCAAACAGATAAGGTCTGAAATGCTTTTTCTGTCAACAACAGAGAGCTCATACAGTAATAAGAACCCTTAGTTGTGATGCAGTGGTTCATAGCCAGAGCTGTTCCTGCTCACTAAACCCTGTTACCTCATCAGCTTCCAACACCACCTCCCCCCAATCTGCTCCCTCTTCTCCCTCTGACCACTCATGGTCATCCCACCACCAATCCCCTGGCTCTGAGCCTTCTTCCCCTGGGGGTTCCCCAGCTTGTGCCTCGCACCACTCCTCTGCATCCAGCCAGTCCATGACACCAGACAGGGCGCTGGTCCACCAGCTGAAGCTGATGGAAGACACTCCATGCCACCAAGGCCACCTGAGCCTCAAGTGACAGCAGTGGATCTAGAAGTACCTTCTAGCTGCATACTCGCTTCTTCAGAGGGATTTGTAACTCCATCAAGTCCCACCCATCTGGTCTAAGGAACCACCCACTAACAGTGCCTCAGTCTTATCTGGATTGAACTTCGGTTTATTGGCTCTCATCCAGTCTATTGCCAAGGCAAGACAACGGTCCAGTACATCCACTGCCACACTTGCAGATGTAAAGGAAAAGTAGAGCTGCGTGTTACCAGCATACTGCTGCTAACCTTCTCCAAAACTCCCAGTGACCCCACTCAGTGGTTTCATGTAGATGTTAAACAGCGGGGGATAAAATAGAACCCTGAGGAACCCCACATTAAAGCTTCTATGGAACTGAAGAGCACACTCCAAGCATCACTCTCTGGAAACAACCAACCAAGTAGGACTGGAACTACCTCAAAGCAGTGTCACCCACCCCTAAAGCAAAGAGATGGTCCAGAGGATACCATGGTTGATGGTATGAAAAGCCACTGAGAGGTCAAGGAGAATGAACAAGAACACGTCCCCCCCCCCGTCCCCCCACATAAGTCATCATACAGGGTGACCACAGCAGTTTCTGTGCTAAAACCCAGCTTAAACCCTGATTGAAATGAATCTAGAAAACCGTTTTTCTCCAAGAGCACCTGGGTCTAGTCTGCAGCCACCCGCTCAAGAACCTTGCCCAAGAAAGGAATATTGGTAACTGGCTGGTATAATTACTTAGATTGTCTTAATCCGGGGAGGGGTTGTTGAGGAGGGGTTTTACCATTGCCTGCTTGAAGCAGGCAGGGACCACTCTTTCTCACAAGGAGGCATTAATCATCTCCCTGGCCCAGCCAACTGCCCCCTTCCTGCTAGTTTTTATCAACCAAGGGGGCAAGTGGCTGCCCTGACCAATTCAAGCACCTTGTCTGCACCCTCAAGCCTTACTAACTGAAACTCACCCAACATAACAGGACTAAACAGCTAGTTTTGTGCAAAGTGCATACACCTGGCAGCTTCTGATCAAGTTCATATGCCATCTTTCATTGGTAGCACACTAAGGCTTGCTTCTTCCAAAAACCAACAACAGATAAGGTAGTAAACCTCTGTCTGAACTGTACTACCTCAAACTGCAGATGGGAGTACATGATTAAATGATCCTTCATACAAAAAATTCCCTGTGGATTTAATGTAAATTGGGGAAGGAGAATTCAGTCATATGAGTTCATGCCTGCACTGTCTGGACCTAGCTTTACCGCCTCAACAGCTGTTTGTGGAACTAGGCCTAAAGTTTCTATGAACCAGGTTGCACTCATTACAGAGGGTAATTCTGCTATCTATCCACAAGCATATGCAGTGAAATGGTAATAATTTTCTGAAAGGAGAAGACAATTGATATTATATACGTAGTTATACATACAGATGGAAAACTGCCCTGTGAGCTATCTTTCTTCTTTATGCTATCAATGTTTCCACACAGCTTACTTGATATTTTGATTCTGCACAATTAACTGCTGACTGTGGTATTTCCTACGCACAGAATGGCTAGTAAACCATGCAAGCAATTATGGGAATATTTCAAAATCTGAATTAAACCCCTTGAGCATCTGCAGGTGCAATATATATATGCATGTCTCATGGGTGCTGTTACTTGAAGCTTGAAAACAAAGTTGTATAGTGCACCATGTTTGCTTCTGCTTACAATTTGAACACGCTGCAGCCTTGATCATACCAGCTAGTTTGTAAAGGGTACTTAATGTGGATAACACTGTTGCATTTACAGAAGGGTTGAACCAAATGTCCTTCAGATTATTATTAGACAATTCTGTGCAGGTGTCCAGCATGCATGCATCACAATAACTGTTATGAGTAGATAGAATTCAGATTGTGTTTGTGAATTTGAACTCCTGATCCCCACATTTCTGGTCATCCTACAAACATAAGAAGAGCTTTACAAGATCAGAACAAATGCCCATCTATTTCTCAGAGTAGCCAGCCAGATGCCTGTGGGAGGCCTGCAAGCAGGACATGAGCACAACAGGGGTCTCCTGCTCCTGTTGCCCAGCAACTGGCATTCAGATTTCAGCACTGTACCACCTCTGATACTAGACGTAGTATCTTGGCATCATGACTACATAGACATTGATCCGTCTAATCCCCTATTCATAGAATCATAGAGTTGGAAGGTACCCTGAGGGTCATCTAGTCCAACTCCCTGCAATGCAGGAATCTCAACACGCGGT